>NC_052056.1:52819683-53540308 GCF_903992535.2 Arvicola amphibius
GCATTCAAGGCACTTTTTCATTTCTTACCCTGTGAAAAGAGAAAATAGATCTGCCTGTTTCTTTGTTTTGCCCTGCCCCTCTCTGAGATTATTTTGCTGAGCTTAGATTGTGAGATCTATTCCTTACAACTACAAATTATTGGCTTCAGTTTGTTCATTTTTGTTACTATGTACTAGTCTACTTTGTGACTATTTTACAGTTTGTGCTGTTGATGGGCATTTGTCTTAAGTAGTCTCATAAATATTCTTGTAAATATTTTGGTGAGCATATATATATGCATATATATTTCTGGTGGATCTATATCTCTGAGTAAGATTGGTTGTGGTATAGTCATTCACATGCACATGTACATACATATACATACACATGTATTTTAAATATATCTTCACACACACACACACTGCCTGCCCTTAACAATCTGAGCATTTAAAAATGAGCTGTGGCTTTTTAATTGGATAGCCCACGAGAAGGTATTGCCCAGTACCAAGAACCAGTGCCAGAATGTGTTGACACTAGTGCAGCTGGCAGTTGATCTCGTCACTGCTCATCTTCAGCCGCTCAGAGCATTGGCTGGGCACAGCACATCGGAGTTCGTAACTGTGCGCCTCCATGGAAAGTAGAAACAAGTTGTTTCTGAGGTTCCATCTCTCTGCAACTTTGCAATTAGAAATGCCCTGACAGAAGATTACAGAGGAATTAGTTTGCAAATATCTGCTACCTCTGAAGGAACACAACTGCCCAGCAAGGTTGATTTGTGGGTATGTCACATGTATGGCATGCAGACAATCTGTTGGGGGTTTTCAGTTAGCAAGTGTGACTTCTGACAAGAAGTTCATTAACACGGCACCCTGTAAAAATGATGATCATCCCACTAACATTGCTAGAAGTTTAACAGATAAAATTAACTGAAAGCAATAAAGTCAGGGAATTCAAATAGTTTGAGGGCTTACAATTTAATCTCTCCAAATGTGTGTGTTTTGTGTTAAATGTCTAGTGAGTTGGCTGGGAGCTTTGTCACCAGGCTCATTCTCAGCTGTGGTTTTTTTCACCACCCCCTCTCATCGTGACCTTTTCTAACTCTTAACAGATCAGTTTCTAAAGTGAAAAGTCCCGAGCTGCTCTTTCATAAGGAGATATTAACCGGTTGTTATCAGGGTCTACTTAATACTTTGGTATTTTTCTTTCATCTCTTCTCAAAGCTTGTGGCATGTACCGAACTGAATTCTGTGGCTGTGATTCCAGGCCTTTGGGAGTGATTCCAGACAGAACTCTGCCTGACTCTCCGAACCAGTCTCCCACGTTTTCTCTGTCTGGATTGGAGGGTAGAACATATATTGAGTCTTCTGTGATGTATTCTTTTTCCCCAAGATCTTGTGGTCAGTTCCTGCAATATGAGAACATTATGTAGCGACAAACAGATTATAGATTTAATGTTCATGCATTTATTAGTGAAATAAATTAGACTCTGTGTCCTGTTCTCTTGTTTTTGTTGTTGAAAATTTGCGAGTTCTATAAATAAAAGCATCTGGATCTAGTGCTTTATAGAGTCTGGCCTTCATCAATTGTTTTGTATTGAAAGCCATGCTTCTCTGCAAGGCAGATTGGCAGTCTTGGTTAATTTTACCCTTGATTTATTGCTTTAAGATAGCTCTGCCAAGAGTGTCTTCGTGCATTTCACTTTCTGTCTCTTAGCTGCTAGAGTGGACTGGCACCTTCCTTAGGATTGCAGAGCAGCTGGTTTCAAACTCCGTTATCTCTTGCCTCCTTTGACCGAGTGGTATTGTGGGTCCCTCACCCCATTATAGGCTGCACTAAAATCTTTCTCTCTGACTTGTCGATCTCAGGACAAAGGAAGCTAGCAGAGTTTGATTGGCTCTTCCCAAGAACATTTATTTGAAGGGGTAACGGATTCCCTCTTAGATTTCTCTTTAATTACTAAGTTATCAGGAGATATATAGCAGTGGGAACAGTTGAGTGTGGGGAAGAAAGTAACTGTGCATTTACAGGTGATGATTTTCATATATTGCTGGCACATAGAGCCTGTTTTCCTTCCTTGCTGATGTTAAGGTTAGACCTGTCCCTACTGGGTGGATCACTTGCACTTAAGAACCTAAAAGGTTAATGGAGAGTAAGGAAGATTATTGAGAATTTGTTCCTTTCTCAGAATAGCTGTAGGTGAGCTACATGAACCCCAGACCAGGAATGTATGTATGTTCTCTGCCAGGAGGAAGGAAGCAAGGAGTCCCCAGTCTTTTATCTGTCATTCCTCAATGTGTTTTTCCATCAGCAGGCTTAGATTTATCAACCAGCAGAGACTTACAGGATTAAACTGGGGTGTGGTAATTTGGGGTTCTTCCATCTGATGCTGGTATTTACAAAAGTAAAAAGTACAGACTGTCCCAGGACAAAGCCTTCAAGTACTATGGTGAGTCTCTCGGGTGACTGATTGAGCAAGAGGGATGACAAATGAAAGTCCCGTAAGCCTTGCACTTGAAGTCCAAGTTGAAAGAAACCAACACACTGTAGAACAGCAATGTTTCCTCCCACGGGTGATGTGCGCAGGCTTCTGGCACACTGGCAGTGTCACCAAGGGCGATAGCTATAAAGCATGGGACAACCAAATGAAGTTTCTCACAGATCTTTAAACAGAGGCTTAGACACAAGGCTGCTTTATATGCTGCCTTACAAGAACAATGATAGAAAATGAAAGATTTAAATTTTTTGAATTTGTTTGGCTTCCTGTTTTACCAGTGATTTTCAGGTGTCAGACTTACACAGGAACCACCTTACATTATTAAATGCATGTTTTGGTCTAGCAGTTTTGAGGTGGAGCCTTAGATTCTGAATGTTTAAAACCCTGAGCTGCTGTTAGCCTGAGAATCAACTGTTGAGTAGCATTGATAGATATCTATACAATATCCATACTGTCACTGTTTAGTTTACCTTCTATCTCCTTTATGTTAAATGCTAAGTGAAGAAATATTTTGCTCTCCATGGTAAGGAGTAGTTGTAGTTTTGGAAGAACAGTGATGGAGATTGGGACTGATAAGGGTAATTATATGCATCAAGCACTGTGCAAGTTCATTCTAGGTAGAAACCAAGCGCATGGTTACACTCTGGTGTTTCCAAGTTTATGCAATACTACCATGCAAGAAACTGAACACTTGTCTAGAAAACAGTGTTTTGTGCTATATTTCGACACAGAGGTTATATCTAGGAACCACAAAACTTTTAATGGAAAACTACAATCCGTCCATTTGTAAAGAACAAGCTATAGTGCATCCCACAGAGTCGGGCTGGGTGTGTTCTTGAGAGCTTGGAAGACTTTCCCTGGCCAGGGATTATCCAAGGGCATGCTAGATGATGGCATGGTGTGTGATCGACCGTTCATGTTTGTTTGGATTTGGTTGTGTTCTGCTGACAATTCTATTTTCAGTCATGAAGGAAAGGATTTCTTCACCACTCTAGATATTTGTCTGGTGACTCATATCTGGAAGTGAGAGAATTGCTGTGGTATCTGAACTGGAGACACATCTTTTCAGAAGTGTGTCTGCTGTGTTATCTCAGAGAGTTTCAGATAGTAATTCTCCAGGGGCCAAGAGTTTTCCAAGGCAGAACACCTGCTCCGAAGACCTAACCTGCTGTGTGCCTCTCCATGTGTTACTGTTTCATTTGCCTGCTTGCTTAGTTTGTTACATAGAGTGTTTGTTTGTTTGTTTGTTTTGTTTTTCCCTCAAAATCCATTTGTAATCTAAAACTGGAGAAAGCTTCCTCAACAAAGTTTGTAGGTGTGCATAAAGATTCAAGGATTCCTGTGCACTTAGTTATACATTATGAAACATTGGGCGGGAGTGGTTTTGTTCAAGTCTCTTCTTAGCTGTGTGTGCCTGCCTGCTGAAATCAAGGTAACATTTGTGAATCTTGTTCCCACTGACTCTCAACTGACACAATGGACAGGCCTGAGTGGGGAGATGGTTTCATTTCCGTGGTGTGGTTTACTGCCAAATTAGCCTTGTCCTGTCTCTTCTGCCTGTCACTTCTGCCTACTGCCTTTTATATTGTCACCATCATGGTGTGGGAGTCCTTCTGTATATGTGTTGCTCTTGTTGGTTAACAAAGAAGCTGCTTTCGGCCAATGGTTTAACAGAATATAGTCAGGCTGGAATACATTCACACACACACACACACACACACACACACACACACACACACACACACACACACATATATATATAGAGAGAGACCATAGGTGGAGTCAGGGAGAAAGCTATGTAGCCGCCCACCAGAGACAGACACCTCTGCTTTAGCCCACCAGAACCCTGTCAGTAAGTCCCTACCATGTGGTGATACACAGATTAATAAAATGGGTTAATTGAGATTTAAGAGTTAGCCAGAAATACACTTAAGGTATTGGCTAAACAGTGTTGCAATTAGTATAGTTTCTGTGTGGTTATTTCGAGTCTGAGCGTCCAGGAATGAACGAGTAGCTCCTGCTAACACCGTCATCCACACCGGCATGCTTTCTTCAGCTAAATTGGTAAGTTTCCTTTTTCATGTTCTTTCTGTGTTCTGTACCTCTTAGCCCTGTCCAAGAGGGCTTCAGAGTGGAGCAGTCTCTCCTGACCCCTCTTCTGGGGTCCAGAAGCCACCTGAAGAGCTGCTTTTTGAGTCAGACTGGCCAGCTTTGCTCTCTTGGTAGTCACTGGACTGTAGACCAGTCAGCAAGGCATCCACTAGCTTTCCCTTCATGGCATGGTTTAGACCAGTGGCAGGCTGCAGCAAGTTCTCAATGCAGGTCCACTGAGTGAATAAATGTAGCTAAGATCATGGCATTCCATGTACATTGATTACAGTTTCTAGGCAAAGCACACCATTCTGACAGGGAGCTGACGTTTTTCGTAAGGTAGATTTAACACCAAGAAGCCTGTGTTGACTAAGAGATGGAGTGAATTAAAAGATTAAAAATGGTTGTGGTACCACTGATCTTTTGTGAATTATTTGTAGCCTCATCCTTCTCTTTTAGTATTGAATTCCACAATAAATAGCTAAGTGCAACATACCTATCCAAGAACTACATTTTCTTAATAAATCAGTATGCAGTCTTCTAATCTTCCTAAGGTTTTACTGAAAATATTAAAATTCATTTGTTTTCCAAATACAGTGATTTCATGTTTCGGTTACATTTTAAATGACTGGTATCTCCAGTGGAGAAGTAGTGGTTGATTTTGTTGCTTTGGGTATAAATTAAATCCAGCAAGTCTTGAGCCATAGCCAGACATCTATTGGGTAATTATCTCACTAAAATCATCTCCATGGGTAGACAGGAGCAATGGTCTGGTTAGCAGCATTGTTAAGTGTCTTTTTGAAATTGTTGCTGGATTATTTGGGCACAGTGGAGATCAAAAGGGGTATGCATTGCAAAGTGCGTCTTCAGTGTTGTTAAGCCAGGATTATTAATAGTGCTTGACTTCAGACTCAGACCCCTGTTAGACTTAGTGAATATACCTAGACAGGCCAGCATCTAGGCTGATTTCTTATCTAGACATATGTCAAATATGGTTATGTTAATTTGTCTTCAGGAGACACAGATTTAAATGGCAGCTCAATTAAAGGACTGCTGTAAAGTCTATAAACATTTCATGTCTCTGCTTTCCTTTCAGTGAACGTCAGAAGGTTCTCTGCCTTTGCTTGCATACTTGAGACTTGTACAAATAAGTGCATTGTTTTGTCAGTATAAGTCAGTGGATTGGCTTAGCGATATTCTCATGGTGCTTAAGTAAATATGTTTTGGCAATGAATGCACTAGTCCCTTCTGGTTCAAATCTGGATAGATAGACTGCCTTCCAATTATGGTACTCCAGATTGCCTTTACTAACCTGTTTTGGCTGGTTGTTTGTAGTATCAGAAAATAAAGAAATATAATGTACCTTACCTGTAGGATGTTACTTCTTTTTTATTGAGAGGAAAGGGCTCTATCTTTTCAGCTGCTGCTCATGACTGTGGTGACACAGTCGTCCCTCTTTGTTTTCAGTCCCTGTGATGTCGGTTACTCATAGCCAGCTGAAATCCGAAAATATTAAATGCAACATTCCCAAGAGAAACAAACACATTTTTGGTTGGCTTTCTGAGTAGCATGGTAAACATCTTGCATTGTTCACCCCATCTCGTTCAGGACATACTGCATGTTCACATGCAAGGTGTTAATGCTGCTGGCCCAGTAGTTATCCTGAGTTGCTTCAGTTGTCAGATCAACCATTATGCGTTATAGCCCTTGGCACTGCTATTTTACTTTAAGAGTGGCCTTAAAGTCAGAGTGGCAATAATTAACAGTTCAAATATGGGATGAGACAATGTAATGGCCTTCCCCTAACTGAAAAGGTAAAAGTTATTGTCATAAAAAAAGAGAATATGTTTAAGGGTTCATACTATCTGTAGTTTTAGGTATCCATGGAGAACCCTGGGGCTGTACCCTTCTGTAAATTAGGAAGGACTTCAGTAGCTCTGGTCAGCATAGGTGGACCATGAGTAATCTGAAATTCACAGCCCTCAATGCTGTAAAATCAGAATAACTGTGAGTGCTAATATCATGGCATCCATGGAGAATTCCCCACTTTGTAAATTATTTAAAATATGTAAGCTTATCTGTAAGTTATATGCGATATGGACCTGCGCCTTATTCCCAAGGTGCCTGACGGTCTACATGGTAATTTTTCACACACCCCTCCCCAGTTGCAGATCTGAAACACTTCTGGTCCTAAGCATCGTGAACTAGAGATGCCATACTATCAATGAATGTCCAATGCTTGTTGTGTATCCATTTCCAAAACCAGTCATACTACACTGTTTATAAACCATTCCAAACCCAGTGGTATGGTTTATTGTCAGCTATGTGCAGATTACTATGTGGATTTGATGATTTCTCTTCATGTCATGCTTGTTGGGGCACTAGTTCAGCTGGAAGATTCCCTGGTGAGCCATGTGTACCATGCAATGCCGCTTGCTGCCTGAAGCTGGGGGAGGAATTTCTACATGCTTACTGTGTGGTCCTCACAGCAAAGCTCCCACATCTAGGAACACTTACTTGCAAAAAGAGGCAGAACTTTGGATCTCTTAAGACCCGCTCTCACTGTGTTTCTCTAACATTGTAGGCTGCCGTTCTGTCACTTCCTGTTGACCAGAGGCGGCGTAATCTGTTCCATACAGAAAGGGAGGGAAACGGTTTGCATCTCATGATGAAACGAATGACAAAATAATCTTTGTCCATCTCTAACCTCCACAGATCTTCTGAGTTAAGTCCTGCTACAGCGTGTATGCAAACGACGAGGAAATGTAGGGCTAGAGTTTAGAGCGGACACAACAGTGCCCTGGAGTATACGGTTGCTAAGTGGTTTACTTACTGCTAGGTGTGACTCTGCTGCCCTGCGTTGAGGTTTAACCACTGTGGTGTGTTGAGTCTCCTGCAGAGGCTCTTTACGTGGATGTTTGTGTCCATGCCACAGCAAGTACCTGAGGGTAGTTTGTTTGACTTGAGGCACTAACCCGCTTGCAGTCAGACTGGAGATGTGATATATTTGGATCACGTTGGCGAGTCTGCCTTGTGCTTAGTGTGCTTAGTCAAGTGGGCATCCATATCTGGATATTTCTGGATTGTTGTAAGAAGTGAGTGGAGTATCAGGTGCCCTGCCCTCACTAGATACAGTGGCATATGTCCTTACCAAGAACAAATAGAGCCCTTGAAGCCGTCTGTTCCCAGTGGGCATACTCTGGTCTGCCACAGTCTATAGTTTTCATATGGTTCCACTTTCTTTAGTGTTTACTGTTCATTAACATGAAACACAGTGATTTTTAAATTGGCCCCCTTTTCCTGTTTTGTGGTTTTCATTGTTTGAGAGTGGAGTGGACATTATTCAAGGATTTTCTTTTGCTGAAAGGGAAAAAGAGAAGAGAAATGTCAGAGATGGCAATGGTTGTAAGAACAAAGTAAACATGATGGCCTCAAGATGAGCTAATGATGGCTTTTGTGCTTACTGTAATTTCAGCTTTCTGTGCTGGCTCGCAGGCGTCCTGGTTGGAGGACTCCTGTCTTTCCTCCAGGTGTGCTGGGGACAGTCTCTGAGCTGAAAACACACCACAGCGTCATACCCTCACCTTGGTAGCACTTGTTTGGTGCAGTCACGGTTTTGCTGGTGATCCAGGGGCTCTACAGTATAGAGTCCTCTAGTCGCCTCCTGCTCGCCACAATGAAATGCTGACCACCCCATGCGTGTTGTGGAGCCTTTGAATATGTTTTCCATATTCTCTCACAGATGTTTTTGGAAGACTAGAATACAGAGCTACCAGCACTGTGCTGTGCATACTGTGTAATCTCTGGGTACCCCACTTTAGACTGGTATTTCTTTTACTGGCCATGTTACTTGACACATAGATTCCACATATTCAAGGATTGGTTATACCATTCAGTGTAGGAGCAATTGCACCCGCGTATCCTCCACGTTTAGAAAAGTGTGTCCATTGTCCAGAGGAGCTTTATGCTTAAGAAGTGTTTTCCTGAGATGTCTTTGCCCTTTTATTTTTCCTCTGGAAGAAGGGTAACTGGGCAGTATTTCCTCGTAGCATTTGTCTGTGATAACACTTGTTGAACTGTTATCATATTATACATCTTATAAATGGTGGAGAACTGTGGCCAGTGGTTTCATCTGATTTCGTGTAGCTGTATCTTATTTGGTAATGTATGTCACAGTGCATTGCGATCTACTAGTTTGCTCAACTTTGTAAAGTCAGGGGCTTTCTCCAAAGTTGCTCGAAGTATTTTGAGTTGAACTTTCTAGAGCCTGGTTTAAAAGTTAGAGATAAGGTTATCAAAGAGAGATTTAAGAACCCATTTTTTGAGAAGTTTTTAGCTGTGGACTCTAGTATTTATCCATTATATTTCATGTATTTTTTATTTTAAGAGGGTGACTGTAAGAAAATTCTTTGGAAGCAAGGATTTAGAAAAATATATATCTGGGATTTGTGAGAACTTTAGAGTGGGGAGGTGAATGTAGCCCTTTGTAGGAATTTGTCAGCCAGTGAGTGGGGCAGAAAAGCCTTTTGATTATGCAACCAATACAGGTGTTGCGAGTGGGACGCTTCAGATGACGGAGCATGTGCGAGTCCGAGAATCTATTCATTCTTCTCCAAGCACATCTCATCCTTGTCTGAGGGGGAAAAGAAAGGAAGGAAGGAAGGAAGGAAGGAAGGAAGGAAGGAAGGAAGGAAGGAAGGAAGGAAGGGTTTTTAATGATGATTTTGTTCCTTGTTGAACATAAGAAAATTTAAAGAACATAAAGAAATATACAAACCAGCTCTAGTGAATCTGTTCCCCAGAGATTGCTGCTGCCAATGTTGTCTTATGTCCTACGTGTTTACTGTTCATAAATTGTCTAGAATGTGATGCTGTGGGTAGGTCTTGAGGTCTCTTGATGTAGTTGGAATGGACATACTGATACTTATTTGACTTTCCTCATCTCACACTTTGCCTTTCATCCCATGGCCCCCCAGTGTTAAGATGAGAGACGCTTATGAGATTGTGCCTACCATGAAGAGGCCTGGGGATGGCATAGTGCATTAGTGCCATTTTGATTGTCATTATAGGGCAGCTGTGCTTTAGTACTTGGGGGAATGGCATTAAGCTCACAATATCTTCCCATTTGCATAGTTGCCTTGTCAGCAACGGAGATGAGCAGGGTCTTTCCACTTCTGTGTGTCATTTGTCGTTCCAGGGGAACAATGGGGAAATGAGACAGCAGGATCGCTAAGGAAAATTTCCAGATTCCCAGATGGGAAGAAGGTTCTGAGGAACAGTTAGTGTGGTGGTGAACTCCATGTGCTTCCGCAGGAAGCAGGGCAGATGTGTTCCAGTTGCTTTTATCCCTGCAGACTGCATGTACGAGGGGCAACACTGATTCTCTTGCCATTCATGAAGAAAGAAAACATAATGAGAAAACATGAAGAGAAAAGATCTCTGAGCTCACAGAGAAATTTAACTTTATTTTTTCTGATTTAAATTCTAGATTTAAGCCTTATATTATTCTAGTATTAAAGAACTTTTGGTAATTTTGAAAATCATTTTTTTACTAAGAGTTGGAGAGTGTATTGCTTTAGTATGCAATGTTTGTAAAATGTATTGCTATGTGTCTGTCTTACTCTATGTGTTTTTGAGTGTGTTTGAGTGTGTGTATGTGTGTGTGTTTGAGAGAGAGAGAGAGAGAGAGAGAGAGAGAGAGAGAGAGAGAGAGAAAGAGAGAGAGAGAGAAACAGACCAACAAACAGACAGAAGGAGAGATGCACACATAAAGAGATTATTACTTCTGTTTGTTCTTTGGCACTGTCTGTTTTGGGTGGTAGGTAATCTTTTGTTATAATTTAAAATATTTTATGATCCCTTCATAGTCAAATATTTATGGGCTATATGTTTATAAAGCTGTTACAAGTATAAAATTTCTTCACCAACACTAACTTATGATGTAATTAAAGTCTACTGCAATATGTGATCATATAAAGTGACCTTCATTTTCCTTCAGGGAAAACCATTTGGGGGCAGGTAAAATGATAGCACATTGAACAGCCAATTAATCACAACCAGAAAGGTTGGGGAGAAGATGACATGAGCATATTTTGATACAGAATTGGTGCAGATAAGCCAACAGAATAAATCATATGAAGATTGTATCAGAGGCAATGCAGAAGGCTTTGATGGATGCCTTGGGGCCAACTCAAGAAAGTGCCAAGAGAAAGACAGAAAGGTTGCTGGCCCAAGGATCAACAGATATTATTAAAATACTGATGACTCATAGAGTGTATTAATTGAGTAGAAGCAAAACAAAAACCATCCTTGACAGGGTCATGACTTAAAATAAATAAATAATAAAAACTGGTGGGCTCAAGAATGTTTCAAGGAAAAGGAAGCTATGATTTCTTTTTCTGATGTGTTTGTGATAGGATTTTTGAAGAGCCTGACTGTGTCTTACTTTGAAATAAGCAATAAAACAAATGAGCATTATTCAGGTAGCAACTACACTGGAGGAGTTTTTGTATTCTGTAATAGCTGTAAATAACAAAGATCTCTTTTCTTCAAATCTTTATTTTGTTTTTATGTTGTATATGTGCTAGTGTGCACACATACACCACGTGTGTAGGGTTAATGAGTAACTTAATGCGTGTCGATTAAGCTCAGGCTCCCCGGCTTGGCAGCAAGCTTCTTTACCTGCTAAGCCATCTCGCTAGTCTGATCTCATTATTTACAACAATTTTCACTGCTATTCTTTTGAAGTCAAATTTGTTTTGGTTTTTGATGAAACTCACTGCCACCTTACCTCAGCTCATGAGTTCCTATTGTTTCTTTCTCTTAAAAAAAAAGAACTAAATAAATAATTCATGTTCTGATCACTTTTGTCTGGATCTCACCATACAACTTTCCACTTAGTTTATAGGCCTTTCATTGTACTTAATCTTTTATTTTAAGGGAATGAAAGAAGTATGCTCCCTTTGTATTTCCTGCCATAATTAATAGTCTGGTCTACATTTTAAAGATTTATTACAAAAGGATTCCATCACAGATGAGATTTCATCAAAAGAGGCCCAATACTAAAGAAAAGAAGGGTTATTTATGTTATGTTATTGAGGTAGGTCTTTTAAAGCCTTTACACCAGATAAAAGTACAAGTGGTCATATAATACTTTAGTAGATTTTCATGGAAAATTTTCCAAATAAAACCATTTGTAGATATCAGCAGAGAAAAGTTGCTAATCCTACCTTGACATTGAAGCAAAATGAAAATGGCTAGCATGAAAGACACAATGAGGAGCTTTATGGCATTTGTAAGGGAAGATTTATTATAGTCCTTTTTTTTTTGTGGCCAGTGCTGCATAATCCTGGAACTTTTCAAAAGCCTACAAGAACAACACTGTTGAACCTCATAGCTCTCACATCCCACCTAATCCACCCTCCTCTTGGACCTATGCATTGCAGGCAGCATTCTCTTTAGAATGGTCACCCTGAGAATATCTTATTCCTCTCTCAAATGATTGTTCTCACGGGGATTCTGGGTCTAACTCTTTTTCTTTCTACTGTATCTTTTTTTAATCTTTGGAGGTCTTTGATCCCTTTTAAATTAGTGATCTACCCTCTGTGTCCTCAGTTTTTTTAGCCCAAGCCTGGCATGTGTTAGACATTCACAAAGATCTGTATAACCAATTGTGAGTGAATGTATGTGTCAGCTGCTTGCCAGTTGTTCTTGGGTATGGATTGAGTACTATGATCTCTTTAAGGTGTGCATGGTATCTGTGGCTATCAGTTGCATAGATGATATTTATATCGTAAAGGGAAGAAAAGCCATCTCAAACACTGTAAGTATTGGTTATACTTTCTGAGACTTATGCCTGTTAGACCCTTTGCCCCCTGTATTACTTAATCCTAAAAAAAGAAAAACCTTAATGGCCCAATCCAGTATGTAACCTTCCAGAATGAGGAAACCTATTCTAAAGGCTTAGTAACTTCAAACTTAGCAGAAGAGTAAGGATGTATACCTGGCAATAACAGACTGCAGACCAAAGTCTGGAATGTAAGGTATTAGAATTATTAAACTACATGTGTTTGAATATCTTTTGAAAACTCCTCTAAGTATATTAGTTTTGAAAATAGCAGCATGATTTCCTTTTTAAGTTTTTAAACAAGTTGATCATAAAGTGTCCATTTATAGCTACTTGTTACTGACCCATCTGTTTCCATCAGAGTCCTTACTGTCATAGCCTTTGCCTCAATGGAAACTTGTATAATGCACATGGAAGAGAGTGCTATGTAGAGGTCAGTGCATGTCCACTGTGGATCTCTGGTTCAGGCTAGGAATTGAAGCTTGGCTTTTTTTTTTTTAAATCAATCTCTTTTTAAATTTTCTAACCAATTTTCATACCTAATTTGTTAATATTTTAATTAGCATCCAAAATGAAATTTATTGTGGCAGTTTTATGCTTAACATTACACTCATTAACATTGTTTTCATCTCAACTTTTTTTTTTTGTATCCTACTCCCCTTCTTAATGGTCCTTTTCTACTCCCGAAGTTAACCGTCAGTCCACAGATTCCAGCAAGCTCATTGATGTATGTTGTAATGAGGCTGCTTATTTGTTCCCGGCCACCCAGTATTTAACCAAAATAATCACACAGAAACTGTATTATTTAAATTACTGCTTGTCCCATTAGCTCTAGCTTCTTATTGGCTAACTCTTACTTATTAATTTAACCCATCTCCATTAAGCTGTGCATCACCACGAGGTCGTAGCCTATCAGCAAAGTTTCAGCACATCTGTCTCCCGTGGCAGCTCCATGGCTTGTCTCTCACTCTACCTCTTTTCTCCCAGCATTCACTTCAGTTTTCCCTGCCTACCTAAGTTCTGCCCTGTCAACAGTCCAAGGCAGTTTCTTTATTCACCAATGATATTCACAGCATATAGAGTGGAATCCTATATCAGATGTAGGTAGGCTGAAGATGGTCCTGATACCTTTGTTCCAGTCTAAGTTGTTTCTGGGCATACTCCTCACTTGTCTTGTGACTTGAAGTGCACACAAAATCTTCTGTAGTAAATAGTTGCTGGCCTTTTTCTTTATTCTGGTACTGTGACTAGAATCAAGCCACTGAGCACCACTTCTAGGTATTGAACTAAAAAAAAAAAGAAAACTGTCACTGTCCTTGGAGGTCTTGACAACTTTTAGTATGTGGGCAGAAGGAGTGACTAACAATTGGCTTTATTAACTGCCAGGTCTCTTAGCAATAGACTGTTCTCAGGAGAGAGAAATGAAAGGCAAGGCTGACGTCAGCCATGTCTCCTGCTTCCTTAGAAACGAGAGTGCCCAAGGTCAGCAGTAGTGTGGAACAACTCTACGCCTGTCTTGGAGGCACTGTGTCACGGATGCAGAAGACATTGCTTCTTAACTGGACCTGAGTTTCCTTTTACGTGCTTCTGTGCTTTATGTGCTGCTTTGGGTTTCTGTTAGCTTTATTTCACCTAGTCAAGAGTTCAAAGCATAATAATAAATGTGAGAACTGTATTATTAATAGTTTCTGATAAAATATGATCCTCCATTTCTGCTACCCAAAGCAGCACATTCTCATGAAGTTTGGACTTCACTAATTAAATCTCTTTTAAAGTTTTTGACTACTTCTGGCTTTTTATTTTTTCCTTGATTTATGACAGCTATTTCTCCTATGGAGCAAAGCAGCAACGTACAATCTCACTAGATTATATGCTTTGTGCATCTCTCATGTTCAGTGTTTGCCGCCAATGAAAAATTGATGTTAATTCATTTTCAACATTAACTCATCAAGTCATAGTGGTCATGATTAGGGCATACCAACACCCTTCATATGTTTTATTGTAATGCTCTCTCTTTGTGTCTTTTTGTGCCAAAGTTCACAAAAAATAGCCTTCTATATCCCAGTATCAGCTGTTTGTTCCTTGTCCTTAATGGTGTTGGCTGGAGCCATCCAAAGTACTTGGACTTACTCATGAATGGTGAAGTGCCATCATTCTACTTCAACCATATTTTTATTGGACATTCGAACAAACTTGCTTGAGTTTCAGAGCTTGATCCACACCATTGAAAGGGGATATAGTGTTAGAGACTAAACCAGGATAGAAGGGTGTCCTGCAGCTTAGGTAATTACTGTGACATTATGGATGCATTAGGCCCAGTTTTCAAGGAGCAGTGAACCTTTTTTTTACTTTTCTCCTCCTGGATGCATTAGGCCCAGTTTTCAAGGAGCAGTGAACCTTTTTTTTTTTTTTACTTTTCTCCTCCTGCTTGTTTGTTTACTTTTACTTCTCCCTGCCTCCTTTTCAGCCTCCTGCGATGTTGACATCTTCAGCAGTTCTATAGTCATTGCCGATATCTAATTTCTGGTTGGTTCTTATTTCAAAATACCTTATTCTGAAACAATTTTTCATGTACAAAGTTCCCCACAAAACCAATGAAAAATGGCTCAAATTGTATAAATAGTATTGAGGACTTTTTCTTGTAAATGAAAGAATTGAAAGAATTCATAATGCCAAATCTTGTAAATGAAGTAAGAATTATATTTGTAACGTTAAGTCTTTGTGAACAGATTTTTTTTTTTAAAGTTGTGGTGGGGCAGGAGAGCTTTAGTTACAAACTAGTAATTAGTAATCATGAAACTGTCCATTAGTCATCATTTCTGATCATGTGGTGGCGAATCACGTGGCTTTAGGAAAAGCTGTCTCAGTATGGAATGGTTGTATGATAGGAGGAAGTATCTTAGCCTCAGAGAACATGCTCAATGATGCTTTCTTTCTTCCCCTGTCTTTAGATGCTTAGAACGATATGTAATGTTGTATTTCATTTGAAGGTAGGATGTTGTTAAAAGCTGGAGGTCTATAATATAGAGTATGGTGGGGAATTACATAATACATGTACTACATAGAAAAAATACAGAAATGCCACAGCCTGATTACTATAACAATAAATTTAAATGGTAATAAATAGAAGATTTAATTAACCGTATTGAATTATAACCTTCACAAATCAGTGTTTTTGCCAATGAGTTCACAGAAGGGTCTTCTACATTTTTGTAGTGTGTGTGTGTGTGTGTGTGTGTGTGTGTGTGTGTAAATATAATAAAATCTATTTTCTGAACTTTATGAAAATTAAGATAACATGAGACTGATGACTCCAAATATTTTTAACAATACGAGTTGGAGTTTCTTTTAAAAATACAGGACGGACACATACACACACACACACACACATATAATTTATAATTATATAATATATAATTTTCTCAGGTCATGTAAAACAAGCCTGATAAAACTTTAGTGACCCATTGTAGGTTTTAAAAGAATGGAACCATGCAAACAAAAAAATAAGGGGTTATTTATGTATGTACTGTTAGAGCCTCTAGATTATAAATTATAAAATGTTCATGTTTCTGTTTTAAAGTTGAATGTCTATATAGCCATTGAACAAGTTAATTCTCTCTGTCCTCTTTCATCTCCTGCGGTTCAAATACCGAAGATTAGTAATCACTGACTTTATGCCTCTGACTTATACCTAGCAAGGAAAACTTACAAACATTTGGGAATGATTAAAGAACAAAGACACGAGGGGATAGAGGCAAGCATTTTAGAAAATAACGAACAGTTGGTTTATCTTAATTGCTACCATATTCATTTTTTCTTTTTCTTTCTTATGTGTCAATTGGAAGTTTGGTGGAAAACTAACCCTCTCACCTAATAATAAGACTTAATTCATTGCAGGTTTTCTAAGTGACCTTATGTTTTCTCTAAGCATGGGTCCTGAAGGTCTTTTACAGTTGAGGTTGAGCATACTTTGTTGCTTTTAGAGTGGAACAGTTTGCTTTTCATTTCCTAGAATGCATGTCTTAACACCCGCCATCATTTTAATCTGGATGGATCGGCAATCATGAGACAGCCAGGTCAGTCGTAATGGTTCGACCGAGAGCAGGCTCGCACTTGGATCAGGTTGTGTTAAGCAGCACTGTAGATGTGTTCCAGATAATGAAGAGTTCTGTCCAGTGATAGTGAATCTGAGATTGCCAACTTCTGACTCTGTAGAAATGAAGTTTCACAGATAGTGTGTCTTATGAGACTGTTTGGCACTTTGCTTACGGATAAAGACATTATGACAACACAGTTCGTGCCTTATTGTTCCCTCTTTATTCTAGTCGGCCCTTTCTCCAGTACCTGCTGTGTGTTTCTCTGTTCATCATATGTATCTTTAATAGTGTTTTAGGAAGCAGAGCACTCACTAATACATGTTACACAATGTCTTCTAAGCATGTTTTGTTGTTTTTATTGTTTTTTTGTGTTCTTTTTTTCTGTTGTCATTCAGTATATATTACAGAAGAAAATGGGTGGAGTAGCATGGCTTTTAATGACAAAGATATTGTTGAAATGCAAGGTTTTACTTATTGCTAGTTGAATTGCTCTCTATATTTCATGTGTGTTTGTTTTCTTGAGGCACTTGCCCATGTTGCAGCCCCCTACACACATCAGCACATACCTCTCAGCTTAGAAAGAAGTTAAAACTAAGAATTAAGTTAAACTAAGTTAAAATTTAGAAATCAGTTTCTCATGCATGTGCTCGTGTGTGTGTGTGTGTGTGTGTGTGTGTGTGTGTGTTGGTTGAGTTCTGTCTAGAGACTGAGCTAAAAAGAGTGTAAAATCAATTGAAAACTCAGTTTTAAATAAGTTTGTTTAACCTTTTGTGTTTCAGTTGCTTCTTCATTATGTAGCACTGGTAGTTCAGGGCCTTTCAACATAGTTTATGTCATAGACTTAAGAAAGAAGAGTAATTGAGGTGATAGTGCTATCTTTCCCTATAAAATATATTTTAAATTATATTGGAATCCCCAGAAGCATGAGCATTAGGAAGGAAGATCCCCACATTTACTTTCTTAGCCATCCTCTTCTCATCCCGTTGTCACTTTATCCTTTTAAGACATTTCATCCAATCTGTTTTGGCTCCTCTCCCCATATCGTAGTTGTTGTAATGAAGGAAACATGCTAGAATGATCCAGGAAAGTCTGGCAATGTCTGTTTCAAACCCCATCTTAGAGACATCTCATTCGGAAGTAGAAGAGACCAGTGAAGTCAAGGACACTTTGACTCATTGGCTTGGCTCTCTCTTCAGGTCAAGTATAAGTAAATGTCCCCTCATCCCATTTCCCGTAACGTTGTCTTTCCCTCGGCTGAGCCTCCCATGAGCCAAGTGGTAGCCATGCTCTGAAAAGCTATGCTCCTAATGCTTCTAGTCCCTTCTCTCTCCTCTGCCATCCTCTTCTCTACCTCAGAGCAATCGTGTGCTATGAAGGTATATGTCTTCCTGTACTCTCTTGTGGCAGATTTCCCCTGCATTCCTGGGTAGAAAGAGCACCCTGCCATTTGTGTCTAACATTTACATTTGATTATGCTTTCCACAGGTTTATCTTTCTCATTAAACTGTAAGCCTAATGAATAAAATTACATCATTTTCCTTGCTCTTGTTTAAGTTAAATAAATACATGGATAAAAGATAAAATAAAAATCAGTTAGGAATGTGTGTAGCGAACATTATGTTAGATGGATTCTCACATTGAGCTCAACCTGCTTTTAGGTTCATGACTGACTCCTAAGACTCAGCTTGATGTATACATAATTTACTTGAATTAGTATAGATTCCCATTAAAGGTTTCATGCATATATTTACCTCTCTTCATTCTTCCCTTGTACAGACGGAATCTCACAAAATTGTCCCTGATCTTCAGTCACATGCTGGCAGAAATTAAGGCAATCTTCCCCAATGGCCAGTTCCAGGGAGATAACTTCCGGATCACAAAAGCAGATGCTGCTGAATTCTGGAAGAAGTTCTTTGGAGACAAGTAAGTCAGAGTATGGACCCGACAACCTGGTTCTCTGTGTTGTCAGCTTGTTTCTTGACTATACAGCAGAAGCATTCAGTATTTTTGATAGGATTTGGTTCTCTTCTTTTTCCTTCAGTGCTGAGGGTTTGAGCTAGGACCTTGTGTGTGCTGCTTGAGTTTTCCCACTGAGCTGTGGCCCCCAAACCCTGATAACCTTAGAATGATAATTGTTCCTGTTGTAGTCAACAAATGTGTTAATAATGAAACATATAATTTTTGTTGTTAGAGTCAAGGTCAGATTAGACAGAATTTGTATTCTGAAAGAACTTATTGTGTCACTTAGCTTTGAGAAGCAGACACATATAAAATAATCCATGTGTATAATTTCTTATCATTTAATACCCATCTAGGATATATATATATATATATATATATATATATATATATATATATATATAGTACAGAGGAATATTTACTTTAAAAAGCATAAATAGGACCACAGAAATAGCACAGGGGAACGTGCTTGCTGTATAGGCAGGGGAATACAGCTTGCATTCCCAGTATCCACATAACTGTTGATGGGCATGGCAGCCTACCTGTAACACCAGCATGCTGAACCTAAAGCAACTGACAAACTAGATTAACTAAGCTGGTGATCCCAGGATAATGTGAGAGACCCTGCCTCGCATATAATGTGGAGAGTGATTGAGAAAGACATACTCAGTTTATCTCAGGTCTCCTCATGTATGAATAAACACATATGCATCTACAGATACAAACTTGTACACACATGTACAGACATGTATATATACACACACACCATATATATGCAAAAAGTGGGACTTCTGTTGTGGAATATTAGTTGTGTTACATTTGTTTATGCTGTGGAATATTTAATGATTCAAAGATGTTCCATTCTTTTATGTTGCATATATTGAACACTGTAAAGCTGTGTCATTTTTCCTACTTCAAACACCTAATTGGTCTAAGAAAGAGATGCCAATACCTAGGCAGAAGAGAGAAAAAGGCAGAGCTGGCAAGCAGAGAGAATAAATAGGAGGAGAAATCCAGGGGAAAGGAGGGAGAGAAGCAAGAAAAGGAGGAGAGGAAGACACCAGGGGCCATCATCTCAGCCACACAGACAGACCAGGAGTAAGAAGGAAAGAGCGGTATATAGAAAAAGAAAGGTGAACAGCCCAGAGGCAAAGTATAGGTAAAGAGAAATGCGATAATCTAGTAAAAGCTGGCTTGAAACAAACCAAACAAAGGTTAGGCATTCATAAGTTAGACTAAGTCTCTGTGTATTTACTTGGGAATGAAGTGGCAGGCCCCCAAAGAGTTAAAAAAAAAATAAAAGACACACACACACACAAAAAAAAAACAACTGCAGATTTCTTCCTAGAGGAAGTTTTTGTTAGACTTAGAAAAGATCTTTAAAAATGAGGTGCAAGAACCTTCCTATCTCACCCAGCTATCCTTTCTGTGTATTGTTCACAAAAGCCCATTATGTCTAAACAAAAGCTGTGTGGCCAGGGCATCACAGAGCTGCCAAGTGAAGACCAGGTGAAGACGCCTCTCATAAACACTTCTTACTCAGATACGCGTGTCCATGAGCAGATTAATGTCTTGGATTGAATATGAGAATTCATCATAATTTATGTAAAACTTGGTAAACTTTGTGGATCATCCCTCAGAAGTGAACAATGGGAGGCAAGTGACTTCTGTGACTTCCTAAGGTTTCCTTTAAAAAGAGCACCTTCAGATGCTCCTGCTGGAAGAGGCACACTACCCAGTGGAGAGGAAGCTTCATGGCTTCCACATTGATGAGTGTTTGAAAACTGGGTCGCTGTGCTTGTCTGTTACATAAATTGTGAAGTTAGGTAAAGTGTGGGCTATGCTTTGAGCTGCTCAGTGCTCTCAGGATGGCTATTGTAGCATTAGCTTAGGCTTTGTTTTTTTCTTTCTGTCATGAAATGGTTGGTTTCTGTAACTATTACCACAACTAGAGTGTACATACACAGAGCAGCGATTTTAACAAGCATAGAACATTCTGCTTCCAAAAATATATTTTGGTTTGCTGCTTGAGAGAGGTCTTACCATGTGTCTTAGGCTAGCCTAAAACTCAAGGTCTTCCTTAGGCTGCTTCCCACATGCTGAGATGATAGGTGTGTGCCACCATTCTTGGTTTGACTTCAAATAAATCCTGTTGTTCACTTCCTATATTGAAATGAAAGGAGAATTACCATTTTATTCCAGTGGTATGAAACTCTGTGTTGTAGAAATACAGCTCTTCATAACATTTCTATGTCAATTTACCATTAAGGGATTAATAGTTTCATCCTCACTGCTAATGTGAACTACAGGAGCGGAGAGCATCCTCATGAAATATGGATGAGTGGCGCTCAGCAGCGAGGCGAGTTCTGGAAGAGCGCTGGCGTTTGCAGCTCCTGTGTTAGCACTGAGAGCCCAGGGCACACGTGGTGACTTTCAAAATAATTCTTCTCTTAAAGCTTCTGAAAATGTGTAGAACAAGTCGTTCATGGAAATTCATTTTGAAAACTGACAATTCTGCTTTGTTGTACAGTGCTTTGTGAGGAGGTTTCTAAGAAATGACAACTGTGCTCATGTTTTTGCAGAGTCATGTTTACTTTGCTGACACCACACAGCATGGTGAATTATGAATTCTAGACACCTTGGGTCTCCTTTGCTTAGCCACAGATGCCAAGGGGCTGCCATTGTTTAGAATTGTTCCATTAGGAAATCACTTAAGCAGTAGTCCAAGTGCTGTCCCTGTCCACAGTCCTCCCATCATCCACTGAGTCTGTGACGTAGACAGGCTAAAAATAGCCTTTGACACCTTTGCTTTTTCGATGAGCATACAATTCCAAGGTGCTTCCTGAACTGATAAAAGAATAAAGTGGACTGAAGCCGTTTTCTTATTCTTAGTTGGCTGTTGTTCTGTGGCTCCCTGTGTCTTCTGAGTTCATGAACAGTGCATGACTAGTGTGACTTCCCATGGACAGAATTCTTTCTCTTCATCATGTTCCAAATATGTAGAAGGAACAGCGGAGCTGTGTCCCGCCACCCGGCTAGCTTTACACCCGAAATAATTACACGGAAACTGTATTCTTTTAAACACTGCCTGGCCCATTAGTTTCAGCCTCTTATTGGCTAACTTCTCACATCTTGCTTTAACCCATATTTAGTAATCTATGTAGCACCACAAGGTGGTCGCTTACCAGGAGAGACCTTAACAGGCGTCTGTCTGTCTTGGAGAGGAAAAGCATGGCCACTGCCTATGGCGACTGCCTGAAGAGTCTGCCTTCTTTCTCCCACAATTCTGTTCTGTCTACTCCCCCTACCTAATTTTCTGTCCTATTAAAGGGGCCAAGGCAGTTTCTTTATTAACCAATGAAAATAACACATAGACACTCCTCCATCACAAATAGCTCATATTTACTTGGTTCTCATCTTAAAGAATTTCTGTCATTTATCCTTTACAGTGATGATATAAGAAAACAGTTTCATTTAATCTAAGTTGTGACATTACACTTCAGAATAGCATTGTTAAAAAAGACCTATAATAAGAGGTTGTTTCTACAGTCAGTCAGATTATAATTTTGTAATTTTTTCTTAAAGACTGTTGTTATGGTTTCCTTCCATGAAGGGATAAAGTCATCTTTAACACAACTTTAAGAATGAATTAAAATAGCAAACAAGCCATTCTTCATATGACTTCAGATACTCACAAATTAATTTCATTTCAGACCTTATGAAAACAGGAATAGAAAAATGGCTTTCAGTACTGTATGCCTACTCTCTGGGGCTCAGCATAGCAGCCAATAGGCCCTGTCTGCCAGAGTCTCAGTAAGACAAAGTGGGCATGACAAAAGGAATAGAAAATCCTGCACACTCAAATCTTTATGCAAATCCATTTAGTATTTTAAAAGTTTAGTGTTGCCTTTACTTCCTTATTCTATTCACCAGGAGGTAATAGAAACATGTAGGAAAGTAACATTGAATAAATGTGTCAATATAAGTTACAAAATGAGACAGTATCAGACCGAATCTTCATATTCTGGAATAATCTTTCTAATCTGGCGTCAGGGTGGACTCATGCTGGTAATCCAGAAGCACTTTCAGTCTGACACAGTTCCCAGCTCACACAAGTACATGAATACCTAGGAAAGTCGGCAGAGAGGGGAAGAAGGCAGGTGAGAGGGCAGGGGACGGATGGACTGAGGGAGAGAAGGAGACAGCAATGGGAGGGACAGGGAGAAGAGGACACGGGTTAAAGTGCTCACACACCGTGCAAGCTGTTTTTCTAAACAGGACCACTAGCCATTAAGATTTCACCAAAGGTTCCCGAGCAAATTATTATGCAGCACGAAGTCTTTCACTTCTCTTGGGTGTTCTTTCTCACTGTGTCCATTACCAGTTGTTATGCTGAAGTTTCGACTTCCCCTGGCTTGCTGTAACGCCTTTTTTGTTGGTCGTCTGTCTTCAGTAACAGCTTCTGAGACCAGTGAGATCTGTGGGAAGCAGAAGCAATCACTCCAAACACTGGCCAGAACTGCTTTAGAAATACTGAGTCTGAGATCAAGTCTAATGCCCCAGACGTCAGGTTTTAGGAAACGTTAGTTGATCTCTCTTTCTCGTTCTTTCCTCCTTGCTCTCCCTGCTTCACCCACTCTGAGCCCCTACCCCAGATCAACTGCAAAGAATCATCTATCCAGCAGTTCACCAGTATTTCCCCTGCACACTTCTCTCTTTTCACGCTTCACTCTGCTAATTTTCCTACCACTGCCTGGGTAACTAGTCACCCATAGTGTGCCCAAGCGCTTCGGAGACTTTCCTGACAGACTTTATCTGAAGTGTTTTTCCACATCCTTATTGGTACCCCGGTTCCCATTCATTCTTCTAGTTTACAAGGAACGTTGATATGTTTCTGTTTCCCCATCGAGGCATTTCCAAGAGACTGGGCAGTCCACTTGAGGACAGGGACTTTATTTAACTTTGTTTTTGAGTGCCTTGGTGTATTGTCTCAGAATGTGTGGGCACTAATACTCATTAGCAGACTGTGTCCATGTACTAATTTTACTATTTTATCTAATCATGTGGATAATTATCATCCTTTCAGTTAGTTTCTGAGCTTCATGGAGTCAGGCTCCTGTATTGGTCCCTGTAGATGCCTCAACAGAGTGTGTCATTTAACCTTTTATGAACATTGTACGTTTAATTCACAGACGGGGAGCAGAGGATTGTATGGCCCCGTAACCTATGCGAGAGAAAGCCAAGCAGCTTGTTTCCTCAGGGGAGGAATGCAGTGTAGATATGAGATCCTCTAGTTCCTGTGGGCTCTGACTGCAGCACTTCCTCGCTTTGTCCCCAGGGACACTCCTTGGATGGTCCATGCATCCCTTTCCTCTTGTCTAGTGTAGACGTGAGGTCGGGACAATATCTGTTGTCTGGTGCTGCTGTGAAAATTTAACAGGTTAGAAGCTGCCTATAAGGAGTATAATATTGTCTGGGGCATAATCAGCCAACTATATTGTGAAGTAATTAAACAATTTTTCTTTGATCTTACTTCAAATACCATATATATATTTGCTAGTTTTAGAATTAGTATAGTTAATCTTTGACTTTGATGGAACTTCCACATCTGGCAATCTAAAGCAAACCAAAAAGAATTAAAAGTGAAAATTGAATTGTTCTAAGATTATGTGTATCCCTTTGTAAAAGTGAGTTAAAGATAAATGATCTTGCTTGCTCTGGGGAAAAATGACCTTTGTATAGCTGGGTTTATTGCCTCTGCCTTTGATTTCCCAGGAAAGCAGTATGGACTTTCTTTGGTTTTCCGTATTTACTTTTCACTTTTAATAAGAAACAAGAAAAACTTATTTCTTTTCCTCTCTATTGAGTAATATATATGTTCTCTAGGCTATTAACTAGATCTGTTTCCCGTTATAGAAAAGACAACCTAGTTCTCTTTAATTAATAGAGGGAGTACACAGTTGAAACTGGGGACTTTTACAATGAAACTATACAACAGGTTCACTAGGAAAAAAATTAACTAAAAACTGAAATATAAACGCAAAAATAATTGCTTTTGAATCAGCTCCTATTATTGTCTATCTAAACGAATTACAGTATTTTATGTCAACAAAATAATGAAGCTTAAATACAAATTGAAGATTTTTTTTTGCTACTGTTGAACTCATTGTCTAAAATTCAAAAATACAAAATTGTAATTTACTAATGATAAGCAGTGTTTGTTCAATTTGGGATACAGGATATAAAATGATAAATGCTTAAAGTTATTATTTTGCCATTAGAAATTGCCTACTTACTATGAGTAGTAAGTAAGCTAATTTACCATTGGCCATGGACTGAAGCATGAGAGGAACATTGGCCTCCAAAGAGAAAGCATATTGTAGAGAATGCAGATTTATTAATAGGGTATCCACCCGGCCTCTTCCTGGGGATACAGTAGTGGAACTGACTTACTGTGGTGTCGGTTAGTTCAAAAGAAATGATTATAGGAAATTCAGCATTTTATAAATACATTGCCTTCTCCTCTTTTTTCTTTATTCTACTCTTTACTTTGAAATAAGTGTCATTAAGCATAATCTTATTTTTTAAAAAGAACATATTTAAAGAGTAGATCCAGATTTGCTAAACTTATAAATTCAGCCAAACAGAATAATGATTTTATTATGTCCCAGTGATTCAGGCCATTGTCGGGCAGAAGATGTTGTGGCATTATTGACCAATGATCGCCTGATAATATTATGATAATATTCATAAAGTTTTTGGTGACTGTGGAATTCAGACAAGGGAACGTGAATTCTGCTCCACCAAGGACTTGCTTGCCTCAGAACTTAGCATGCTCAACGCTGCTGGCTCTCACCTTCACTATACTGTATATTGAAACCTCTGCCTGTTGCTCTCTTTGCCCTTTTATTTTTCTTATGCAAAGCCACACTTCTAAAGCTCGGTCATTCGTGTCCCTAAGAAAAATTGAAAGCCATTGGTATGTTTTAAGTGAAAGAGGGTTCAGTTTATGTGCTAGGTGGATCACAGTGTATGGCGTAGTTAAGAAATTTTAGCAATGATCTTCAAATGTTAATTGTATTCTTCATTACCAACTCACTACTATGTTCCTAGCATGGGATATTACTCAATGTTTTCCATTTTCATGGATATATAAATTGTACATATCCATTATTGTACTGATATGTGTGTTCACCACATGCATAACAGAAATAAAATGATATATACAATACAAGAGTAGCGTTGATATATTCTTCACATCCTGGAAAGGATCATATGTGTATACCCTCTAGTGTATATGATTGCCACCTACACATGCATTTTATTTAAGTATAGAAAATAAAGTTCATTGTAACATCTTCATACATGCCCATTGTAACTTTGTTCAGCTTTGCTTCCTTATCCTCTCTTGTTTCCCACTTCTCTCTTCTCTCCTGCTACTATTCCCCCATGTCTCCCTTCTGCTTCCTTTCTTGTAGAAGGAGTGGTGGGCTGCTTCCTGCCAGGCTTTCACACGGCTAGCTTTACACCCGAAATAACAACACACAAATTGTATTCTTTTAAAAACTGCCTGGTCCATTAGTTCTAGCCTCTTACTGACTAACTCTCACATCTTGCTTAACCCATTTCTAATAATCTGTGTAGCACCACAAGGTGGTGGTTTACGGAGACAGATTCAGCATGTCTGACCTGGTGGCTGGCTTCACGGCGACTGACCCAGAGAGGAGAGGCATAGCGATTGCCTCACTTCCCTCTTCCTCCCAGCATTCTGTTCTGTCTACTCCACCTACCTAAGGCTGGCCTATCAAATGGCCAAGGCAGTTTCTTTATTAACCAGTGAAATCAACATAAAACAGAAGACCCTCCCACATCACTTTCCCATCTTGCACCTTCCCTCTCTTTTTCTCTCTGTCTGTCTCTCTGTATCTGTCTGTCTGTCTCTCTCTCCCCTCTCCCCTCTCCTCCCTCTCTCTCTCTCTCTCCCTCTCCCTCTCCCTCTCCCTCCCTCCCTCTCTCTCTCTCCTCTCTCTCCCCCCCTTTCTCTCTCTCTCTTCTTCCCTCCCTCCCTCCCTCCCTCCCTCCCTCCCTCCCTCCCTCCCTCCGTCTCCAGATGACTGGAGAGTTCTGTTTATTGCCCATTATAAAAAATCTGGGTGTTTTTTATTTAATTCCAGACTCTACATCACTAAGAGCCCCCACTGTGTGTGGGTACCTCTTGGCATCCTCATAGAGAGAATTAAAGCTCAGGGAACACATACAAGAGACAGCTGATGCTTTCATCATTGTATTGCTATGAGTAAAACACATCTTTTGTGTTGACCCAGAAGCCTGGAGACTTCTGCCAGCATCCATGGAACTGGAAACTAATTTCCTAGGAGCATGGAAGCTGAGTAGCATCCCAGCCTCTGCAACACCTTAGAATCACTTTTGGCTGGTAGGAAAGCTATTCAATTCTATAGCAAAGTAATTGATTTTTTTAAAGTCAGCATATGGAAATATATTACTGACTGCTAAATATTCATTGCTAGCTGCTAAATATTCATTTTATATCTCGAATGTTGATGATGACTGTGAAGAATAGTAAGTAACTGTAGTTTTTCTCTTTTCCTTTTTACTTTTTGGGGGCCCCTCACCCAGATTCCAAATAATAGCTTGGCTTATTTCTAGCCAGCTTTCTAACTTACATGGTCCTGTCTATAACTACTCTTTTGCCTCTGGGCTGTATACCTTTCTTTATTCTACATATCATACTTTCCTTCTTACTCTTCGGCTGACTGTGTGGCTATATGATTAGCCCCTGGAATCTTTCTGTTCTTCTTTACTTGCTCTTCTTTCTTCTTTTTTTGAATCTAGATTTCTCCTGTTTACTCTCTCTGCCTTGCGACCCTGCCTATTTCTCTCTCCTGTCTAGATGTCTTTGCATCATTAGGCAAATATTCCATAGCATCAACAAATGTAACACATTTTAAACTAACATTCCAAAATATAACTTTTTCTTGTTTAGTTCTAGTTTTGCCCTTCTTTCTGTTACTTTTCAGTATCTGTAAAATATGAAACCTAAGCTGTGCTTCAGGCCTGGAGTTCTAGCTCCTCACAAACTGAGAGCATGCCTGGGCTACAAAGACAGTTAATGTCCAGCTTCAGCTACTTAATGAGACATTGTCTTAAAGTAGCAGTACCTGATGGTATACCTAAATAAGCTCAGTATGTGTAGTTTCTCCAGTAAAGGTCTTAGAATATTGTTGGATGCTTATTTGGTTTGCTTTTATGCTTAGACTTCTAAGGCTTCATTCATTGCTAACTGACTTAATTGGCCAGTATTGAGAGATTTAAGAGGAGCTCTGTTCTATTATTGACTTTTTTTGTGTATTTTTGACACTGAGCTCATTGTTGAAAGGAAGATCATTTTAAAGCACTCCACAAACTTCTGTGGAGTTATTTTCTACTTTTAATGTGTATATATTTTTTTAAAATTTTGCTTAATCTGACCATAGCGATCAAAAGCAGCTTGCTTTGAACATGAACAGTTGTATCCCATGCACCTTCCAAATGTTAATGAACTTTCTGAGGAAATATAATGAAGACCAGTTGTGCTTTAGGAAGATGTGAACAAATACCCACAGCTTTAAGAAGGGAGTCTGCTGTTCTGTGGTCCATGAAGAAAATGGAAAAATTATATCAGGAATTTTAATGCATTTTTATTAGTGGTGTTTTTGCAGTTTTCCTATTCCTTTCTGCAATAACCATATTTCCAAAGTCAAAAAATAAATATAAGTGTTACTGTGGTGATTTAGGGTTCCCTTTAGTGAGTTCTTATTCTCCTGGTTAATAAAAACGACTGAAAAATGGATTGGAAATCATGATGATCATTTTATTAGCATCTGAAAGAAAAACAATAGAACAGGCAAACTGAAAATTCCAGCAGCTGCCAAGAAGAGGGAACTGCAGAAGAGGAAGACAGAGAATCATGCCTTATACGTTAGGGTCTAAGGAAACAGACAGGTTCAACCATGGAGGTCAGCAAGCAGCTGCATTGCAGAATGGAGCAGGTCACGTGTGATTCAGAGAGTCAAAATGTCCAGAAGGTCATTGAAAGAGACTTTTTAATAATAAAGGAAAAAGTCCTCCCCAGAATAAAGAGCAGGAGTGGGTTAAGCTATGAGATCAGAAGTTCCATGAATAGTGTTATTGTGAAAGTCAAGGGAAACATAAAGATAGTATTTCCTTATTTCTGCAAATGTAGATCTCTGAATGTAGATCTCAGACTAGAAATGGGGTAATTGTCCACTCCACCAAGAAATGCTTGTCTATGCTACAGCAAAGTGTCACAGGCTTTTGTTTGTAGGCTAGGAAGAATGCCTATTACAAATGGTGTCTGAGACTTTCTCTGTGCAAGTTGAGATGTAGTTAGATCTAAGTACGAACGTCTCTAGTTACCATGGTTATATCCTGTGAAGTATGAGTGGTCCTGAGGCATCTATCAGTGATGCTGATGTGCTCTTTCTGCCCTGCTGGAAAACAATTGGTTTTCCCTTATTGATGGAGCAGCAGAGCAAAGATAGCCCGATAAGAATCTTTTTTCATATTCTTTAAGAAATGTAGTCGTTACGAAAAAGATTGGATTTAAGTAATAACTATTTACAAGAATGTCAGCAGGCCTAGGAATCAGAGTCTTAATGCTCTGTATCCATAATGAAAAAAATAAAGTCAAACCACCAGCCATCTTCCAAATACCCTTTTACATTCTGTACAAAGCAAGCCTTCACTTTAGAGGTGCTGACACCAAAGATCTGTTTGGTAAGGTGATTGTGCTGAAAAGTCCAGCAAAAACTTTAATTTTTTTTTTTTTTTTTTTTTTTTTTTTTTTTTTTTTGCTTTTTCGAGACAGGGTTTCTCTGCAGCTTTAGAGCCTGTCCTGGAGCTAGCTCTTGTAGACCGGGCTAGTCTGGAACTCACAGAGATCCGCCTGCCTCTGCCTCCCGAGTGCTGGGATTAAAGGCGTGTGCCACCACCCACCACCGCCCAGCTCAGCAAAAACTTTAAAGTAAGAAATGGGTTAATACAGATAGGACAGATTATCTTCAAAGCCCAAATGACATTACATATAGATCAACTAGAATCAACTTTCCAAACAACTGTTACCACATGAAAACTAACAAAGAATAAAAGTCTTTATTTATTATTAAAAGCCTGTATTATCTATTCTCATGTTCTCTTTTGATATTCAATATTGACTTTAAAGTACACTTTAAGAATTAACTCATAATTTAAGTTTAGTGTTCATGGATAAAAGCATGCATAACATTAGGTAATGAAGTTTCATGAAATGAACACACCAATATAAAAAATTCTGAAGAAGGTATCAGCATATCAACTGACCCTCTGTTGTTCAGAACCCATGCTTGCAGCAAGTCCCATGCAGTTAAACACCCTCCCACCCAAGTCTAACTTCGTAGTATGATGGAGTCACTGAGAGTTAAACAGCATGTCTTGTATTCCTCGTTAATGATGTTGGCTCATCTCTTTGTTGTGCTCATGGAAGTCCCCTATTCTTGGGTGCAGCAGTGTTTAATTTATTTTTCTTGTTTTGTTATGTAAGTATTCATTCTATTGTGTGTGGTATCTGAATGACTGTCAATAAAGAACTGTTCTATACACCTCTTCAAAGTATTTATGCATTTCTGATGGTTGTATTTGAGTGCAGGCCTTCATCTTTAGTAGGCTCCCCAGCATTTCTTGATGCCCTTGTCTCTTCTGGCCATGTCATGCTCCACCGTGCTCCACATCGCTTCAGCACTTTCTAATGGCTCTCAACGTGGGAGAGTGGACTTTCCTCATACTTAGATTTTCTTTGCTCTCATGTTCATTGAAGTTGAGCCTATCATTGTATGCTTATTCAACATCTTCATATGTTGTTTCCTTTTAATTTTGTTTATACTGTCTTCTCATAAATAGTCCCTATTCTATTCATCATTTACTTTATAAAATCTTTGGCTCAGTTTAAATTTTATGCCTGCTCCAAATGTGTGCATATATCTTTCTGTGTCTCTTCTTAGAAAACTTTGTTTCATTGTTAGGTTTAAAATACCTCAGGTTGATTTTCTAAAAGAAGACTGTGTCTGGTGGTCAAGATTCAGTTCCTTCCCTACTTGTATCCATCAGTATTCATTAAAAAGCATCTTTTTAAAAATGTACTTTACAAATATTTGATCTTAGATAGCAAAACGCTGTTTATGTTTTGTTTTTTTTTTTTTGTTTTTGTTTTTGTTTTTGCGGGATGGGGATGGCTCCTAAAGAAGCAGTTTTTCGAAAAAGTAAAAATAATCAAGATTTTAGGGCTTTTATTGTTTTTTTGTGTAAAAAATGGGGGAAAAACAAAAAAGCAAAATTTTAATCTGAAGACTTTTTTTGCTATAATCATTAGATTAGATTGTTAGTTTAGTATGTGTACAGAGTCTACTCCCTCATCTTTCCTCAAGTATCTTCTATTTTTATCATGAATTCCCTTTTAATCAACTGTAGGTTATGTAAAATAAACTCCTACAACTTAACAGAAAAAAAGTAGCAGTTTTTCCATCTCTGTTTGCCTCTCTGTGTCTCATTGCCACTGTGTTAATGTGAAGGAGATAAGCTTGTTTGTGTTCTTTTGAAAATTATTTTATATTTAATCTTAGTTATTAATAGTGAGGTTTCAAATCTGTTTGTTTCTACTGCAGCAATGCCCTGTGGAGTTTTGACTGAGGTTATTCAATCTATAGATCAATTTAAGGAGAAGTGACAACCTTATAATACTAAGTCTGCCAGCCCACTGGAAGGTTATATATCTCCTTAGGACGTTGCTATTTCTGATTCTGCATGTGCATTGACCTTGCTCTTCTTCTGTTAGCTCCCCACTCCCAAGTGTTTCATATTTGCAGATACCATTACGTCATGCAGAATCTTAGAGTTTTAGATTCTAGTCCAGGTTTGTAATGCTATTTCGAGAAATGATGAAAATGTTTAACATTGAACCCTTAATGCCAGTAATTAGATAAAAACTAGTTTATATAGTAATGTGCTGTGAATATGTTTACATGATAAATATCATTCTGTGCAATTCCAGTTGCTGTAATAAAGTCTTTCTGTCATTAAACATGAATTTATTTGCTTTTGGTTTGGTGGTATTACACATAGCACTGCCTTAATGAGGCAGGTAGGTGAGACTTTACACTACGTGCTAAGTGCTTTTTTAGACCAGCGTTTCTTAGACAGAATCTCATGGAAGTAGACTCTGATGCTGCACAAGCTTTGAACCTTGTTACCAGTTTGCCCTCTAGAAATGCTGTGTAAATTCTCCTCTTACCGCGTATGTCTGCTATTTCCTGTTTCCAGACACCATTGCCCTCGTTCATCGTCACACCTTTGTTACGTGAAATTTCCTTCCAAGTGCTGCACGTAAAACACAGAACCTTGGATAAACTAGACGTTTCATGAAAATGTTTTGCTTTCCTTTTTTTCTGGACTGGTTTCCTAACATCCATCTTTTATATCTTAAAATTTCAAGGCTTTCACATTAGAAGGACACATGCTTCCTCTTTCACACAGGTGACAGCCTAGCTGACTGAGTCACCTCTCAATTGCTGACCCACTGACCCCCTTTCCATTTTGTCTTTTTGTGCTAACTGACCTCATTTCCTTATTCTTTCTCCAATAATGTTTATTTTTTCTGTACAGGTTAAGATATGGTATCTAAACAGCATGATATCACGGCCTTGTTTAGCATGTTGTTTTGTCTGAGGCATTATATGGAACAACTTTCCCCTTTTGTAAGAGATTTCTGTATTGCATATGAGCAATGGTAAAGCTATGAAGGAATCATTGCTCTTATCCTTACTAAGATTCTAAAGGTGCTGAGGTCATACTGTGGAACCAGTTGTCTAGATCCCCACTGGTCTTTCTACTTGTCTTGTGTATTAAGCATCACTTGTGTTTGGTCTGGAAAAAATGGCACTGCAGACAAAAGCACTTAATGTCAGTCTGATCACCTGAACTTTATCCCCATGACCAGTATTGTGGAAGGAGAGAACTAATTCTGGCAATACACACGCATACATAAAGATGTGCTCCCATGCATAAACACAGAAAAAACATGTAATAAAATAAAAATAAGTATTTCAGTATATTTTTATGGTATTTACCTGCAGCTAATGAGATTTATGATGAATGACAAGTGGCAAATGGAGATTAAATTTTCTGTAGTGTTGTGAGACACTGAAGCTCAAGTTGGCCCATTTATGCCGCTCTGTTCCCTTGTTTCTCTTCTCTCTCTTTGCCTCTGGTCATTGTCAAGACACACAAGTTTACATTTTTTCAGTGAAACATTTTGCCATCAATATTTTCTCCCTCTGGCTTCATCTTGTGGCCACTGATGCTCGCCTTTGTGAAGAAGCCCAGGGCACAATTTTTTTGAATTTGAGAACACAGTCTTCTTTTCTTGCTCATAAGGACAACTTTGCACTCTACTTCAGTTCTTCCCATTCTGCCCCACTCTTCCTCCCACTCCCTGGACTTGGCCTCTGCTGAGCCCACAGAAGTGGAGGAATACTTATAGTAATGGTTCTGTGTGATAAACCAGCCAAATAATGCTCTGCTTTTCCAGCCTTCATTACCCACTTTAAAGAAGGTTCCAATGAATATGTACTTGGAGCCTTAGGGTTTATCATAAATGAATTATGATGAAATCTCATTATACAACTTCTATGAAAATGTGTCTTTTTATGTTGAAATTATTGCTCTGCATTTGTATGGTGCATCAAAATTATATTTTTCTCTGGAAAATCATGAAATATTCAAAATAGGTTATAATCTGTGTGAATTTTAAGTGTCAGATAGTGATAACTTTAAGGTAACCTATTAAAATGTTTATCAGAGCCATTTTGTTTTGACTTTTATACTTTACATACACAAAAGACAGAAGTTTTCCATTCATCCACTTTATTCATGCAACTTATGCTTTTTAAGTAAAGTACCATGGTGCTCTTCCAGAAAAAAAAAAAAAAAGGTCTATCTGTATCATTCTGAAATTAGGAGTCCTTTCACCAACGTTTGTCCTCTGCTTATTATGTATGAGTTTTGTTTTTTGTGTCTGGTCAGTACTGGAAGCTATTGAAAATGATTAGGTGCCTCTTGGGCAGACTTCCATTGTCACTGCCATGTAGCTGGCCTGACGGCATCTGTACGCTCCTATAAGTCAATAGCTTCCCAATATTACTAGAATTTTTCCTTGTTCTTTTAAGGCAGCAACATTTTGTTAACCTTAATTAGAGTCTGACGTGTGTTTCTCTTAAATGGCATCTGATGTGGTGTCTCCCTTCAGTTCTCTGTGGTTTCCTGTTTTTTTCTCATACATAGAGAAAAGTCTTTTGAGGTATTAAGCATCTTAGCTTTCTTCTCTAATGCCTCACGAAGCCCATAATTCTCTGCAAGTCCAGTGTCTTCTGACCTGTCTTGCCATTTCTTTTATACTGCTTTCTTACACAGTGTAATTCCTCCAGGTCTTGTTGGTTGAGGGTTCAATCAGAAGAGTTTTCTGTTTCCCCACCGGTGTCCCGTAGCATTATAAATCCTGCCTCCAAAGTGTTTGTTTCCCAAGGCCAAAGGTGATCTTAGGCACTTCCAAGGTTAAGTGCCTCCAACAGCTTTGCTATTTAGGTAGATATGGCCCATCAGTGGCTTTGAGCAACTGGGAGAGTCAACACCAATTAGGAACTCATCAAAACTGTTCATTCTTGGAGACCCAACCAGATCACAGAATAATTTTGGCTCTAGATTCTCTGTGACAGGAAGCCCATTAAGCGATTTAATCTGTGCTACTATTTGACTGCTGTAGATAATGATAATAATTCAGAATATTCAAGTTGTAGCTAAACTTCATTGAGAAAATTGGTATTGAGCAAGGCCAGAGAAATTTTAACTCATTTCTGCTTATTTTCTCTAGAGACAGTGGTAAAGAAAAATCCAAGATTTAAATATGCACTATCTTTCTGGAGCATGCATATAGCTTTTGTGTTCTGTTTTGAAGACTGAAATATCAGTGTTTAAGATGTGAATAGTTCATGAGTAGGAATGTGGCATTGGGAAAGGAGGAGAGGTTGCTAAGGAACAGATAGATAATGGGTGTCACAGATTTCCATGGTGGAAAGGAGGATGGGTAAGTAGTGGAAATTACTAAGTTTGAGGAATGAGAGACAGGTCATTTCTTAATCCATTCAGGGGTCTTCTAAAGTTCTGAAATATTATGTATTGAAATTTGCTATATGGTATATAATGAAATATATTAATTGGTAGATATTGAATAAACAGATTTCTACAAGATTTATAAAAGAAGCCTTCTAGTTTGCATTCATAGGGAAGGTCAGAAAACATGTGCTTTTCACTTCTGCAAACTGCATCTGAGAGGTGGTAGGTGATTGGTCAATAGTTAAACTGCTTTGAGTATACAAAAAAAGATCACGATGCCCAACACTTTGACAAGAATGCCCTCTATTTGTTATTCTTCATAACCATGAATGGAATGAAAAACTAAGATTCCTGTTAGATGCTTAGCAAATGCAGAATAATCAAGTGAACACTTACTTAATGGAACTTGAATGAGCAATATTTTCAACTGTTCTAATGCAAATGCAATTGTGTGTGTGTGTGTGTGTGTGTGTGTGTGTGTGTCTGTTCTGGAACTCACTTTGTACACCAGGATGGCCTTAAACTCACAGAGATCCACCTGCCTCTGCTGCCCAAACTTGGATTAAAGGCATGTGCCACGCCACCTGGCTCATATCTGATACTAATAACATCATGATTTACTTCTTTCTTTCAGTGGAAGCTATATCCTTGTTGACACCTGATTCATTGAGTCATCTTTTTCCTTTGCACAGAACCATTGTACCATGGAAAGTCTTCAGACAATGCCTGCATGAGGTCCATCAGATTAGCTCTGGCCTGGAAGCAATGGCTCTAAAATCAACCATTGACTTAACTTGCAATGATTACATCTCAGTTTTTGAATTTGATATTTTTACCAGGCTATTTCAGGTAAGATATATACTTGCTTAATCCATCTATCTCCTCCTTCCCTCCAGAGCTCTGTGTATGTTTCTTTTTTTTTCACATGCATACCGAATACACAAACATATGAATAACAACTTCAGGCTTGGCAGCCAGTGATCATTCCTCTAAGTTTAGAGTGAGTCCTATGGTACAGGCTTCGAATATCAGGTCACGTGATCCTGGTAGGGTGCTTGTTAGTTTTAGTGACTCAGGGAAAGGAATTGTTTTAAATTCCCTTGTTAAGGTTTTCACTTTGTTCATCTTTAAGCCAGTGGCCAATAGATAGAAACCGTTAGAGGTGGGTGTTGGCCAGGTGCATCTCATCTGTTTGGCAATGACAATTTTTTGATCAGAAGATAAACAGCAGAGCTAGAAATAGGTCACTGATTTATTTATCTATAGTGTACAGGGTCTTATATCACTTTACAAATTGCTTTTCTCTTTGAACAAGTTTTGTTTTTAACAAAGTTTTGTTTGTAACAAAGTTTTCCATGCCAGCGAATATTCTTCATCAATATATTTTTCAATGCCTGTATAATATTCTGTCACAAATTTGTAACAATATTAATTTACAAAACTCTCATCAAAATTTGTTCCTTTATCCAGTGATAACTTGTGTTATTATCATTTTTACTTTTTAACAGTCATCATTATTTTTATATATTCAAAAGCAAGTGGCATAATACTGAAACAGTCAATTTTTTTGCTCCTTAAATATATCCAAATTGAATTCCTCTCAATGCAAAAAATTTAAATTTGTGTTTTGAATATGACTTTGCCACTGGAATGCATATGGTCTATGGGATTTAATTCAAGCACTTAGAAAGTGAAATCATCCTTTGATATGTTACAATTCTGCTTATAATAATTGTAGTGAATGTGCTAAGACTGACTAGACAACAAGCTTATTTGTGTTCTGAAAGTATTATTTTAATCTGGAATATGGTATGTTCTGGCTGTTCTATTAGTAAATAAAATATTAGAGTATGACACGGACCCCTTGCTTCCCGTGCTGTATGACTTGTGTATTTAGCTCTAGCTGCAAAGCCTAGGTGACTGATTCATTTAACCAGAAAGCACTTCGTGGAATGAACTTAACATAACTCGTTATCAGGAAGAACAACAGACTCCAGCGAAGAGCATATTTAGGGTAGATTTTACTTTATCACAATTTAAAAATCATAGCTCTACATTTTATGTGGGATAAGAAATTTGATAAAATACTGCAGAAAGTATGTGTTTGCTTTTTAAAATTTTTAGTTGCTTCATTTTCTTGATGTATATATGTTGTGAGCCTGTTTTAAAATTATTTTGATAATATAATCAAAGCCTGTAATTTTAAATGATTGTAAGAAGACTTTCAGAAAAGCATCATGCTATCCAATTCCTAATCATTTACAGCACAAAGTGCTCCAGTATTAAAGATCATTTTGCAGAACAAAGATTTCATTTGTAATGGAAATCAAGGATTCTAAATGATCAGAGTTTTTATTCATCACCTTGTGATGAAGAAAGTTTATATCATTTTCACTAATAAATATAGCTTCCCCTTAGAGTCTGTTATTCTTTACTGTTTTAGTTATTTGGTGGTGGTGGTGGTGGTGGTGGTGGTGTGTGTGTGTGTGTGTGTGTGTGTGTGTGAGAGAGAGAGAGAGAGAGAGAGAACTGTGTGTAACTTTTTAGAGTAGGCATCAAGAGCTCTAAAGCCTCTATTGTATATTAAAGGTATGCAGGCAGCTTCATTTTGGTTATATGCTTCCCCACTCTACCCATACTGCTGTTGAGCATGTGCATACATTGTCTTATTTGTAGTTAAAGATAAACAAGTAGCCTTAATATTCTGAGGTTTGATTATCCTGTGTGTATTTACTGAGGTGTGAGAAAGAAAGGAAAATCATAGGTAACATGAGAGCTGTAGACAAGTTTTTGTCCCATCAACCAGCTCCCAAATAACTCCACAGAGACTTATCATTAATTACAAATGCTTGGCCAGGAGCTGAGACTAACTAGCTCTTACAACTTAAATTAACCCATATTTCTTATTTATGCTCTTCCACGTGGTATTACCTTTTTTCAGCAAGGCATATTCATCTCTGCTTCCTCTGCATGTGGTTGGCAAATCGGCCCTTCTTCCTAGCATTCTCTCAGTCTATCTCTCTGGTCTAACCTCATTTGTTCAGCTGTTGGCTGGTTGGCTCTCTATTAAACCATTGAGAGCAAAATATCTTCAAAGTGTAAAAAAGGATTATTCCACAGCAGACAGCTATGATAACCTTTCACCTGGGCAGGTAATTGGTAATTGTTTCAAAACAGTTAATTGTGGCAGTGGCTCACCAAATCTGATTAATCCTCTAATTTCTGAGATTCTTCATTACCTCTGGTTTCTGCACTCACTATTTAAATACTTCAACCATGCTCATACCACATGTGGCTTCAAATATGAGGAAATTGCTTTTATATTTTTATTGACCTTTTAAAATTTTTATTGACCTTGATTTTTACATACAATTAAAGTTAAGTGATAATTTTTTAAATTCACTGTTATCAAAACTTATTTGTATTGCCTTTATAAAAATGTAAGTTTTTAAGTGCTTTAAGTGTATAAGCATTTGTTTTATTATAACTTGATGATAGTGGATCAGTAGTAAATAATTCTTACAGTCCTGTATTATTGGGAACTTAGAGTTTTCCATATCATCTGAAAGTGGATGAGGTACTCTTGGGGTTTGTGGTCTGAAGTAGAAAGAGCAACATGGCTGTTTAGGAAGCAGTGAAAAGATGCCAAGTGATGAAGGGGAGAAAGGTGCAGGAGTGATAGGACTAAGAGACCTTTCCTTCCTCTGCTCTCATCCCTAAGTTCACAGGGAACTTACTAAATGCCGGAGAGTCTGGGAAAGAAATGACTGTGTTGTGTGGTCTTCCTCCACTTCCTCTTCTTTTCGACCTTTGTCCTTCTCTTTTTTCTCTTTAAGTCAGTGGGAGAAGCTGGGATAGTAAGGTATTAGAGTCATGCAGTGTATACCTGAATCTTTCTCCCTATTCCAAAGCTGCCACTTGGTTTCTGTCCCCATTTCCCTACTGCTGGAAAAGCCCGTGTCCTTGAAATACAGAACACTGCATTAGTGTGTCTGTGGGAGCATGGTGGTGGAATATGGAAGGAATATCCTAGTCATGGTGGAACATCTAGCAGTAATAGAATGGAAAAGCATCTAAGAGGAAGGAAGCCGTTAGTGATAGCGAGGTTTCCAGAGAGTTTCTGTGTAGAATAGCTGAGTCTCCCCTTCAACAGATGTTGGTTCATCTCTTGAATTCACTTCAGTATATTCTGTTATTGTTTAATAGCCTCCCACTAATTTTGTAAGGAAAAAAGATCTCCTTCAATTCTAGACAAATGAGTTATAAAAATAATTAGTTAAAGAATTATTGTCACCAAAGTATTTATTTTGCTTTCTTTAAGCCAGGGAAGGGGTGGGGTTGTGGCTGTGCTGGGTGGGTTGTACGCACATCGGCACAGACTCATCCTATCACGTAAATATTTCTGCAGTAAGCAGCTGGCCCTCTGGCTTAATATCTCTGAGCATGGCTTTAGCCTTCAGTTTCATCTTGTTTTTTAGTTATATTTGAGCTGTTAATTGGTTCTCGTTAAAGTTTTGGATTAAAACAACATATTTCAAGAATTTGTGTGGACGTTAATGGAAGCAGCTCCAGTATTTCTTTGATATTCCCTTTTGCCTTGTCCTTCTCGGATGGTGGAGCAAAGCAATGCAATGAGAACCAAAATGTCTAGCACGGCAGTAATTTCTCCGTTGCCTTTTGACATGTGCTGATACTTTTTCCAAGGATTGTTTTATGCAATTTCAGTCAAGCCTTAAGAAGAAAATTAAAAACATGCCGTAGTTTTCAAGTGCAGAGCCGGCGTCTGTATTGCTGGGGTACTCAGTCTGCCTTTCTAACCCAATTAGATGTGTCACTGTGATGAGGAAATTCTCTAAAGACGTTTCTTGTTAAGTCAAAAAGGCTAAAAAGCTCTTTAGTACTAAATCATTCTTTCTTGTTATCCTCATTGCAAAGGACACCTGGTCCTTGCAGAATTCTTCCTTATATATTTGAAACTTGCTTTACAATGAAGAGCAAGAACAAGTTTCAAAACAAATGAAAGCCCGAACTCTCCTACAGTAATCAAGTCTCAGATGCCAGTTTCAGCAGCTTGAAGTTGGTGACTTGAAACACCTCCTTTTTTTTCTACATAGATGATTTGAGTGAAGAATCTGGCAGAACAGATGGAGTATGCTGCCAATTCTTTGGAATAAATGTAGCTTCAGTCTTGAAAGTATTGCAGGGATGATTCATCCACACCCTGCAGCAAAGCTGCCTGTTACTCACCGCCTTTTTTCTTGTGCCACGATACCTGGAGAGACACCTAATTAGATTAAGAGAGATTGATATGAAACACATGTTTTTGTGAAAAGTTTTCTTCTCTCTGAACCTGTTTTCAAACCATAAGCCTTTTGCCAGGTCCATAGCAGAGCTAGGATAAAGCAAGTGTGGGGGCAGGAGCCTGTTACCTTGAAAAGACCCGCCCCCTCTAAAGCAGTCCTGCACACATGTAATTATCGCAGCTTGATTACTATGTATCTGATGGTACTTCAGTGACAGTGATCCAAGCCTGAGCCGCACAGGAATGCTCCTTGGCCTTACATGACTTGTGGTTATTGTGTAACCTTTTCCACAACACTTAACTTTAGTAACATGGTTTCCTATTTTATGAGGGATCTGAGCAAGGAGCAGCCATGCACAAAACAGATGGGGAAGAAGAGGACTCTGTCAAGAGCTAACAGCTCTAAGTAGGAGAGCCTAAAGGGCCTCCTTGAGGAAGGGGTGGATATTCAGGTGGGGCTACAGGAAAGTCAAAGTGACGGCAGTGAGTACAGAAAGGCACCTGGGGATCAAAGCCTAGGACCAGTTGCTTCCATATTCCATTTGGTGGTGATCATAAATTCTCTGTTGGGGATATACTCTGTAAGGAACACCTTGTTTTCCTTTTGTCCTCTCTATTCCTAAGAACCTTTTTTTTTTTTTTTGCTTAAACAAATTTCTGTAAAACAAAATAAGCTATTGCCTGTTTTTGCTGTTATTTATCAAAGAGTGACCTAAGACTCATACACCGTATTGACTTAAAGATATAGAAGAGACTTTTCTTTCTCTAAGTATGTGAAACAATGTCATTGGTGTGTATCTTTTGGGTAATCCCTTTCCATTTATTTATGTGTTTAGCCCTGGGGCTCTATTTTACGGAATTGGAATTTCTTAGCTGTGACACATCCGGGGTACATGGCATTTCTCACTTACGATGAAGTTAAAGCACGGCTACAGAAATACAGCGCCAAGCCTGGAAGGTAAGATTCTAGCACTAATACTCGGTGTTGTGCTTAAAAAGAAAGCTCCTTGCAGGTTTATTCTTAGGAAAATTGGCCATAGCCTTAAAAGGCAAGATGGCATGGGAAAACTGGCAGACTAAAAGGGTACATTTTGATTGCGTCCTTAAATTGGTTTATTGACTTTTAGCGTTGCTGTTAACTAGAAAGTGATGTTAATAAATATCAGGATTATGTAACTCTTGCTTTTCCTTCTCAACTTTGTGTGGGATGTTTTTATATTAGTTGTGTTATGTACACAGTATTCCACTTTAAACTGAAGTACACTGAGCTGATTTAAACTGATTGAACATTCAAATATTGTGTTGAAGATAAAATCAAGTAGTTTAGTTTTCTGTGCAATATTTTACAACAATCTTGAATAGTTTCAGGTAACTTCAATGATGAAATGTAGAATAGTGTATAAATACATATAAATATATATTTATGCAATAAGTACATAAAAGCATATTACAGTTCAATCCCATACCCTTGTCAGTTTATCTTGACCCACGTCTTTGTAGCTTCAAAGTTTTTGTTTTGCTTTTCAGATGATTGATCTGAGTAACTGTTGGAGTTGTGGTGTCTAGTTAGTTCTTTTGGCATGGGTCAAGAAATCACCCCTCACTATGCCTAATAAAAGACTTGAAATCTTTCTCTCCCCTGCTCAGTATATGTTCCTGTGTGTGGCATCTAGACATGTGCTAGGCACACAGTAAGCCTTTGGGCACAGACATCTAAACCACAGCAGGCAAAGTCCTAGGTACAATGTCAGTGGCCTTAGAGACTTTCTTTGGAAGTCTTTAATTTTAATATCTCTGTCACTGTATCAATAGGTTGTTCCAATTTATGGGAGAACTTTGTCTTTATTTAAGTGTCCCTTTTCTACTAAGATGGGCTTAAATTGACACAGAAGACTTGTGCTTGCTTGTCCTTTAATACAGTCGTCTTAAGTCAGAGCCAACAGGTTTAGTTTCTTTTCTGGTAATGAAAATGCTCATGTTTTTTGAACATTTAACATGGTATCTTCAAAGGAACCAGTGGCACAGAAACAATTAGGTTTTATCGAAGACCTCGCTGTAGGGAAGTTAACTGTTCTGACCCAGAGCCATGGTCAGGTAATATGTATATCACCCAAACCTTAGACGAATCATTTTGCTTCATTCAAGGTTCACTCCTCGTAATAATCCATAGATAGTAATTGTCATATATGAGGTGGGATTTGGATGCTTACAGTCTGTTTAGAAATTCTCCTTAAGAACAGATGATTACTTGCTTTGTGAAATGTCAATCTGACCACCCTTTCTCTTAGAAAGTATTTTTTCTCTGGCTTCACAATATGTAAAACATTGAAGTCCACTCCAAGGAAATTTGACTGCCTTTAGTAGTGCATTACCTGGATCACAACCAATCAAACACTAGCTTCCTGCCTTGAAAGAGTATTTACCCAGCATGCTTAAGGTCCTGGGTGTGGTTCTCAGCACCCCTCCAAAGAACTGAGAGTCGAAAGAATTAATATTTTCAGTGACTTTTAGGCTCAAGAATGACTTTGAATCATGAGCCACCCTGTGAAAGCGAAAGATTTATCTGATTGCGATAACCATGCCCTTTTGGAGAGCCAGGTGCTAAAGGAGAAAGTGCGCGTTTACTTCTTCCTAAAGGAGGCAGCACTAGCTACCCACAGGAGGCTCAGCAGCAAAGAATTTAAAACTGGGGAACAAACAGAATGGAAGCAAAAATTTCCTGCGAGGACTAAATTGTTCTCAGTAGCCATGTGTGGCTCTCATAAGTTGTTAATAACAGCACACTTTCTGTGGGGGCTTGAACATCCTCTCTAATGACTGCTATCAGGAACGCCATCCAAAAACAGTGCAGAGAAACAGAAAATATGTTTAGTAAAACTGGACAAATTGACAAATATGCAAGACACATAGATAAGTAATTACTTATAAAACATTAACCATCCAATTTTGCAGTTGTATGCTACAATGTAATATCAGATTCTACATATTTTCTCAAATACACAGTGCCCACAATCTCTGAGATTCCTATATCTTATTCTTTATTTGAAAATATTATATAAATTTTTGAGTAAGATATTTTGGAAAAATTTATTTAGTGAGTTGTATATATATGGACCATGTGTATGCAGGTAATCCTGGAGGCCAGAGAGGGCCCCATATATGCTGGGACTGGAGTTACAGGTTGTATAAAACCATTTTGTGTGTGTGCTGAGAAAGAAACCCAAGTCCTTTGCAAGAAGGAAATCTACTAATCTCCTTGACGTTTGAGTTACTTCTCCTACCACTTATATACATTTGTTTTGTTTTGTTTTTCAAGACAGGGTTTCTCTACTATTTCAAATAATATTCAGTAATTATCATTTGGAAGATCACTTATATAGGTACTTAATGTAACAAGTGATCTTCCAAATAATTACTGAATATTATTTGAAACAGTTTTCCTAGCATAACCATTAGTATGAAATGACTAGAAATATTTTTCTGATTCTGATTAATAATATCAATAATTTAAAGGCCAATACTCTATAATTAGGGTCTCTTAGGGGAATCTGTTGAGACTAATTGGAAAGTATCCTTTTTGACAGCTCTTTCCGCAATCCCTCCTTTCTTTAAAGCCTGGTTTTCTTGGTAAATGAACTGCCAGTCTTCCACTAAGCATAGGAGGTTACTAAATAGAGTGACAAACCATCCTGTGTGCTAGAATATAGCTCCTGAAGTTTTTTAGTGCACTCTATTTATCAAATATTAAAACATGAGAAACTTTTCTTACTTCCCCCCTTATGGTTATGCCTTCATGTAACAGCTTAATATCCAGTGGGCTTTAGATAGCTTATTTTTGCCCTGATTAATGGACTGCCTGCACAATCCAGCTACTACCATCATGATTGCAAGATTGAGTGGCATACACTCCTATAAAGAGGGATAATGTACTGAGATGAATAAGTGAATGGTGATGAATTTAAAGCCATGTCAGTATTTCCTTTTATTGGGAATTAATGTAGAATATTTATCACTCATTGAATGACCAGTGTATAAATTACATTGGCTGCCTATGGAAAAATTATTTGATTGACAGGTTGGTTAGCAGATATAAATTTATCAAATTTGTAATTGATACAGTTCAGCTCTTTTGAGATTTGTTTAAAGATGAATTATGAAATGCTTGCAAGAAAACATTAAATAAGTCTGTGACCAAATTTTAATGCCTAAATGATAAAGAAATATATTGAAATCACAGTTTCTGTGGTTGATAAATTAATTATTTAGCTCTTTGATTCCTTTTTTCTCCTTCTCCATCGATGATTGATGTCGCAGCTGCATGACAGCAGCCACATTCTCACACATCCCTAAGGATGGGGGTAATAAGTCTCCTGATAGTTTCCAGCCTCATTTATTTCCAATAGAGCTCTGGAGATACTTAAATGAACAAGAATTATTTCAGTGTTTCCTTTACAGATTGATACCAGCAAGGCCCAATGGAGTTAGATTGGGGCAAAGGATAGAAATTTCTGTCAGGAATTCTAAATGATTCTGCTCAAGACAACAGATTAACACATTGTTTAGTGGTTGCCATGCCTTTGGAGTGTGAGTGAAGATATCTTTATCATGTTTTGTAGCTACATTTTCCGGTTAAGCTGCACTCGGCTGGGACAGTGGGCCATTGGCTATGTGACTGGGGACGGCAATATCCTGCAGACCATACCTCATAACAAGCCCTTATTCCAAGCCCTGATTGACGGTAGCAGAGAAGGCTTGTAAGTATGAGACACTTTGTTCAACTTGTTCTGCCTAGGCATGGAGCAGAGAGTGAGGCTAATGATCTCGTAGTTTGTGGTTAACCTCAAGCCTAAGGCATAGATGCCCTTTCATTCTTGCTACTCATGCCTGAGCTGTCATTTTATGGCACATTAATTATATAGAGTAGACACATTTCAGCATTAAAAAACATGCTGAAACATAAAGGAACTTTTAACATATGTGTATACTATTAATATATTAATATATACATATATTACTAGCTTAGAGTAATTCATTGCTATTATTTCACATAAAACGAAATTGAGTGTTGCATTTTGTTCTGAGTATTCAATTTTTTTCCTTCTTTTTAATCTTCTACCTGTTCCCTTGCATGTCTTTTTATTCACCTTGATAATGAATCCAAATTTCAGAGTTATACGTCAATGCTAAACTCAGTTCTTGCCAAGTTGTTGCTTATTAAACTTTTAATATAACTAAGTTTTCCTCCTAGAATGTCCCCAGCCCAAAAGTTTGGTTAACTGGTCGGTACCCTCGATTCCTATGCGTTTCAGTCACCTCCTGTTGCCTTTGCCCTCCTGCATTTTCAGTGCCCTCTCCCCACTCCGCCCCGTTCTTTCGCTCTCCCCCTTGTTCAGCAACACAGGCTCCTGTGACCCTGCTTGCAGGAAGGTGAAAGGCTGTGTTGAAGCCTGGCGGGAGATAGTGGAGAGCAAATGCTTTCCATGCTGCCTTTTCTACAGCGCCACTAACCAGCAGAAATGAGCAGGATGGAGAAAGGAAGGAAGAAGACCGTTTTCAAAAATTGAAGCAAGAAGTAGATGTTAACTATGTAAAGAGGATCAGTTCTCTCATTGCTGTTTGATTGTTTCCTGTTTGGCTATTGGAGCCTTGTCCTCATGTGTTTTTCAGCCTATCCTTTAAACTCACTCTGCAGCCCCAGCTGGCCTTAAACTCTCCATCCACCTGCCTCAGTCTCTGGAGTTCTTCAATTACAAGAATCCAAACATGCATCTTCCTGCCCCATAAAGAATGCATTACTGCTGTTTTTAAGGATACACAGATTTAAGAAAGCAGTTATATGGGAAATGTATGCCAGGTTGTGGTATCATGTGTACATTTCTCTTTTTATCTTCAGATAGCATATATTTGCTGTTCTTTCATGTTTGACTTCTATTACATTAAAGATTTCTACGTGAACCTGTTGGTTCTCCATGATATAGAATTTTTCACACTTACAAGGAAGGTATAAGTTGGCAAAACTATGCATAGATCAGTGTGAGTGGTTTTTGTTTTTGTTTTGTTACTGGTTTTTGTTTTTCTTTGTTTGTATTTTATGCCTTTTAATTTTTTCAAAAGCCAAGCAAAAAGAAATGAGTAAGTAACAACTAGGAATATCTCCTGAAGAATAACAAACCCTCTAAACTCCTAAGCGAATTAACTTTTAATATATATACACATACACGCACTCATATGCACTCAGACATTTCGTCAAATCAATGGGCTGGTTGAATCTAACTCCCACAGTAGATTAGGACAAAGTAAAAATACTATTAATTTGGGAGGACTTTCTTGAACCAAAGGATGACATCTGGTCTACTTATCATCAAGGTTGGGTGTTTTTTCTTTCAGTTGAACCAATACTGTGTGACATAGAGGGCCCCTGTATGTTGATAATGGGCCGAGATGCCATTTTTCCTGGCTGGTCGGTAGTTTATGGGGCATTCTGAATGTGCTGAGAACCAAAACACTGAGGTGCCTTTCGTAGTTTAAGTAGAATCTTGTGAGCTTTCTCTGGATCTTCATTTTCATGTCTGTAATTTTCCAAGTTGGACTTCTTCTAGAATTTGCATGTAGTTTGATGATTTCAATATTTCGTAACAATACTTTTAATAGCCATTTCGTGATATAAGAAAGAAGGTACCAACTTTTGCTTATTTTATAAGTTTAATATTTATAAGGTTTAACTGTCCGTGGTAACTTTAAGTTCGTATTGTGTTCAGATGAATCCATTCCCTTTCCTTCCTAAGTCAAAGGAAGCTCCGCCTGATCTGCCTGGGACTGTGTGAGAATCTTCAGTCACAGTTCTAGTTGCCAGAGAATTCTAGCTGTCCTATATTCTTAGTGTCTGTCTAGCATAGCTTTCCAGTATTGCGTATGCTAATATTTCTAGATATTTCACTTGAAGAGGAATTCTTTTATTATGTTATCAAAAATATTTTGCAGACTTTTTTATTAAAATCGTCACTACTATCTTTAAAATTTTATTAAGCTCTATAATATAGAAAATGTTCACCAGAACTAATCATGGAATTTATTCACTTTTATTGAGCTAATTATACCAGCAATAATATTACATTCATATTTTACTAAAAATTACGATTAATGACAATAAAATGATTTTCAGTATATTTTCAAATAACAATTAAGCACTGTTTTGAACATTGCAAGAAGACTCCTTATTTTAACTTTAGCTCAAAATTCTAGTCTGAGAAGAATACCTTGTATGTGAATGTCTCTGTATGTGATTTTACTGAACTCAGTGAAATATGGGATTTTGGTATTTTCTGGGTTTTAAAGCATGCATGCTTTACAATGTGCACATCTGGGCACTGGTGTCCATATAGCAGAAGTGGAAAGATTTGAAGAGAAAAACGAAGAGACTGTGGAAAAGACCACCAAGGAAGAGCTTAACTGCTTAGGACATAGTTATGACTTCATTCTGTTTTTTTTTCTCTTCATGTGATTTTCAACATGACATTAATATAATACATATGATGCTTCCAAGAAAGTAAATAATAATCTGCAGGTAGAAATATATTTAAGTAGTTTTAGAAAGGGATATAGATCACCACTGAATAGCTTTTTAACTTTATGAGGAATATATACTAAAAGATTTTGATTGAAAATGATTATATATTGGAATAGTTTATGTTATGCATTTAATATGCTTAAAACAGTGCAAGAATATGTTATTGGTTCACAAAAAATAAAAACATGAGTCTAAATGTAGAAGAGCCTGATTAGAATTATGCAATAAAACCTTATATATTTAAAATGATAAAATTTTGTTTAAATTCAGTTATCTTTATCCTGATGGACGAAGTTATAACCCTGATTTAACCGGATTATGCGAACCTACACCTCATGATCATATAAAAGTGACACAGGTAAGAATATTTTTGAAAATATAATTAATACATATCTCTACTACTTCTGAAATATATGTGAACTTCTACTCACCTGTGTTCAAAAGCACACTGAAATATTTTAAATGATAATGTCAGAATTCTGAGAGTTCAAAGAAACTTGATGATGTATGTTAGATGACACTTTTTGTTGTTAATGGTAAGACTTGCAGTCCTGTTGGTACCTATCTAGAAATAGATAAGTCAGATGTGGCTGCAAAGATGTTGGAGAAAACCTTAATTAAAACAAAAAGGATAAGAAATGATGAGTTTTGTGTTAAGGTTTTTAAAGCTAAATGAGAACTGAGGAACACTTAAAATTGAAATCCGGTTTTATAAATCTACTTTGACAGTCTCATGAACTCTGAGTGAGAACTTGGAAAACTCTATGTACTTTTTGGTGAAGACAAAAATCTAAATGAAAACATCTTTTGGCAATAAGCACCATGTGTTACCACTTTCCTGTGCACTGGAGGATCTGCCCACTAGGGTGTTCTCTGTGCCACTTCCCACAAAGCATCAGATCACAAAATCCTAAAATGTTTAGTAGTGGATGAACTCACCCATAGCTGCTCACAATTGCTGTGTGCAGTGAACAGCAGGAGGGCAGGAGCCCTGCATGTTCTCTGAACTTCTGCCCCTATACAAATCTCAGTTGATTCAGAACTTAAGTGTATAATGTTTCACCTTTAAAACTTTCATTGTATAAGTCCACTTTTTAAAAACAAACCATTATATAGGAATATGAGTGTGCATTCCCAAAGTGGTCAAACTAGAAACATGGTTAACTTAGCAATTATTGAGGTGTTGAAGAGAGAATCAGGGGGGACTTTAAGATGGTCTTTCTGAAGACTCAGAAAAATTTTAATAATATTTTAATATAAAATATTTTATAATCTTTCATAATTTAATTATGTTCATACTTTGGTAAACAGTAAAGGCCAAACACTGTTTATTGGTTTCAATACCCTTGCTATGCTGAAGTGGGAGGGATACCCATTATGTGCATGTACTCACGTGGAAGGCATTTAGAATTTAATATATGACTACCATTCTCAGCTTTGTGTAGTGGTTTGAGAGTATATTTCCTAATATGTATAATGGGATGCTAATGAAAAATTGTCATTTCCAAGTCCATGTTTTTTTTTTCCATGTTTTAAAAATAATGTAGGGGCTGAGAATGTACCTCAGTTGACAAAACACCTTCCGAACAGGTGTGAGCTCCTTATTTTGAACCCCAACAATACAAAAAAATCAGTGAAGCTATCCATAAATTTTCAAGAATAGCATGATCCCTTAAGTTTCACTAAAATAGCACTGAACTGCAATAAATTCCTTACCCATGACTTGAGCATTTTATAACCGTGGCCTGACTTGGACAGTCATAGATGACTCCACGCTTTTCCAGTAGTGCAGGGCTCGCAGCCATTTATAATTTATTTTGGATTTTTTTGGTAATGATTCTTTTCTACCTTGTTTCATCGCCTCGCTCTTGCCTTTATTTTACTGTCTCATGTGCCTGACAAATACCGTAATGTCTGAGATTTGTTTGTTTCTGTGCATGTGCTTGTATGTGTGTGATGTCTGTGCACAAACTGAACATTGCAGTGTTGTTCGTAGTCACAGAATAAGCATTGCCATTTATTTCTTCTACTCATGCATATTTCATGGGCATTCACTTCACTAAAACATGACATAACTTTTTAACAAACTTTATTTGTTCTTTCTTTGCCGCTCTTATAAAAGCTCTTGAAGATAACTTTCTTTTTTTGCATTCACTAGTCTGTATTTTCTTTATCCAGCAGAAACTGTCAGTACTTATTCACTGAGGCTTCCTCTTCCAAACATCTAAGCTTGTCTCAGCCAGTTTTTAATTGTGAATATAGATACTTCCCATTTACTTTGGATTTGGAGATTTACTCTTGAACTTGAGGAAAAGAACTGAATCTCTCTGTGGCTCAAGCTTGTTTCTCTTTCCTACATGCTATCCTCATTCTTGTTGGCTACAGAAAGCGTGGCCACGTTACAAATAAACATTGCTTACCTTTCATCTTAAGATGTCTAAGAAATAAAATGTAATGTCCAGATAACACTTTTTCAATTTGGCCTTGAAGTGAAATGAGTGTGTGACATTTACAAAAAAACAAGCGAAAAAGACCGAGTCATTTATATTGCCATTCTAAAACTGTAGATGTTGTTTTTAGAATCCCTGTGGCTGTTGAAACAAGTTTGTTCGTAAAGTAATGGATGGAGTAAAACATTAAATAACCGAAAGTGTGGGTGTGGGTGTATTTTATAAAATTAATGCCAAGATCTCAAATGTTTTAAAATTTTATTTTTTAGACAAAATTATGAATATTAACTTAAAATGTGTCCTTAAAGGTAGCCTAATTCTGACAAATTCAAGTGTGGGAAACTAGAGTCATTGTAATTGAGGAAATTTGATATTAATACTTCATGCTTGAAAACCGTTAACATCGACCCCTTTTCCCTATATTCCAGGAACAATATGAACTGTATTGTGAAATGGGCTCCACTTTCCAGCTCTGTAAGATCTGCGCAGAGAATGACAAAGATGTCAAGATTGAGCCTTGTGGACATCTGATGTGCACCTCGTGCCTTACTGCGTGGCAGGTACCGTGCAGCGACAGTGTCCCTTCTCTGTCACCCCGCTCACACTTCCCCTTAGGGTCCTATGGCTTAAGGATTCAGGAAGTAATACTCAGAACTAAAATAGTATACATATGTGTATATATGAAATTGATAATTCTGCTGCATTTTGTATTTTTTTCACTTATGTAACTTTTTGTCTGTTGGTTGTAAGTGGTTTCGCTTCTGTCATACAGTTAATTTCACGATGACACAAGTGTTAACTTAGCAAATGACTCCCTTTAGTCTTCCTCAGATTGTGCTCTTGGAAAGATTTTGGAGCACAGTGAGTTACAGTAGATAAGTCTTAGGCTATTGCTGTCAATCAGATCTCTTTTCTCTTGAGATACAGTGCATGACTCTTGCGTCCGTGTAGCTGCTTTGAGAGACCAAACCTGGGCAATCTGAGAACCATGTCCCTGGAGCAGCTTCTAACCAAACAGGCTATTTCCAATTTTGAGAAACATACAAAGAGTAACTTCCTTCTTGTTTGTAGTTAGGCAGTCACTAAATACAAAATGATTTGATGTTTTAGAATAAGGTCATGAGAAAGCTATTTTTCCCTGATGACTGTAGATCTTTAACTGTTGCAAAAGTTGGGGATTTAAAATGGGTCTTTTAACTGAATTCCAGTTTTAACTATTTGAGATATTGTTTTGATCAGGTCATCTTGCAATTTGCTATTTAACATAGCTCTGTTAAAACTAGCAGTATGTTGATATAATTTGGAAAGCAAAAATTTTAATTTTTAAACCTTGGCCTTCACTCTTTGGCCTTCTCTTTCCAACCTTGAACTTCTGATGTAAGGGAAGATGGGTCAGGGGGTTCATGAAACAACACAAGCTGCCTCAGAGGGCAATGGCACCGACTGAACTTATGGATTGGTGACAAAATATAATACCTTTCACAATTTCATAGTTTTAAAAGGGACCTTTTAAAAGTCCCTGAAGAGACTTTGAAAATAGGAAAGAAAAAGAGGAAGAACGAGAGATAAAATCCAGTTGATTTAGGTTTTCTAGCCCTCTGTGATCTCATTGTCATTGTGAGCTCATCATTGTCAGCTCAGGAAATTTGTACAGCATCTCCATGCCTGTCTCCCTCAGCATGCTTTTGAGGTATATGTTGCTTTAAGTTTTCTCGATATTCTTGCCCTTATTTCTTGCATCCTATTCATTTTGAAGATGAATCCGCACAGCATAGGGAGTTGCTGGCAGAAGGAAGGGACTTGTTGTGGCATCAGCAAGAATCAATCCCAGCAGATGGGCACCTGGTGGCTATTTATGTAGCTACACTCACTCTGTGCACTTAGCAGTGATCACTTTTGATGTGCTGAAGGAAGTCAGGTCCATCCAGCTGCATCTTGACCTTGCAGATGAACTGGTCCAAAGTGCTATTGACCTTTCACCTGTGATCCACTAAGGATCGCGGGATGAGTACTGAACCAAGAGGAGGCCAAGTTGTGTTCCTTCCTGTTCTGTAATGACTTAACCACTTAGTCTAGTAATAATGCCTCTCCTGTGTTCCTGAAAGACAATAAAAGCATTATTTACTTATCTTTAAATAGAATGTATAAATTTAGGCTAGTGCACACTGGGCCCTCCCTCTCCGCCACTGTTGGGGCTGTGTGTTCCAGCTGGTTTTCTCTGGGCTCCAGTCTTCAAATGTGCAGTACAGCCATGTTATGCATGATGGGAATTCATGTGTTTGACCTACTAATGTGCTTTCTATGGGGGAGGAAGGTGGGTAGATGGGTGAAACGATTGCTTAATGCACTTCACAGGTGCCAGTTACATTGTAACCCAAGGTGGGTTTTGGAAAGTACGCCTGAGTATAACAGGAGAAATGGTGTGTTTATTCTATAGACTTCTTACAGTACAGCTGATAGTTATTATTTCAGTCTGTCATGTAAAAGAGCATGTGATTCTTTCCAGCTACTTCTATATTGTTACTGCTCTGCCCTTCACATCACAATGATTTTTCTGTATACTATGAAATGTTCTTCAAAGGGTGTGTATACTTCCTCTTTCTGGCTGAAAGTCAGTCCCCAGATGCCTCGCATATGTTTTCATATTGATATTAGTGATCTTATGTCGATATGTTCAGTAATACTTACAAATTAGTAGCCTCTGCTGCTTCTTTTAATGCTTGTACACTTCTCAGTTTTGCTTTTAGAAATTGAGGAAGTGCACACATGACCAAGCGCTGCAAACAGGGCTGGGGAAATTAGTAGAAGATACATGAGAGTGTAATAATAAATTAATAACTTATTAAGTAAACTTTTTAAAAATAACTATTTCAAACTTGTTCGTGAAAATGATATGAGTCACATTAAATGACACAGTGCCGGGCGGTGGCGGCACACAGCTGTAATCCCAGAGGCAGAGGCAGAGGCAGGCGGATCTCTGTGAGTTCGAGGCCAGTCTGGTCTACAAGAGCTAGTTCCAGGACAATCTCCAAAGCTACAGAGAAACCACACCTCGAAAAAAAGGAAAATAAATTCCACTTATACCATCAGTGAGTACTGTTACCCTGTACTGGCTGTTGGATTTTGCATATAGCCTAAGGAAAAATGGGCACAATTTTTATTTCAGTATTAATTTGAAATGCCACAAAAATGTTTCAATAAGTATTCTGCTTTAAGTTGTATGACTATTAGCTTTCCCCAGCTATACTGTAAACGTTTCCGGGTATGCACATATATCATCTGGAACATGGGCCATTGATGTTAGAATCCTACACATAGGGACTGTGTTATTATCACTTAGATGCTGTGAAGGAAAGCAGGAGGGCATAAGATTGTTGTAACTGGACGGTGCTGTAGGTCATCTGCAGAAAGCCTCCTGGAGCGCTTGTTCCAGACAGTTCTTCCCAAGAAGATGCTGATCCTACGGAGACCTTTGCCTGCTTTCCCTCTGAGAATGAGATTTAAAACTGTGGCCTTGGATCCATGGGCAGTAGCCCGTGAACCTCATTATTCCTTCTGCTGCTGCCACACACAGCCACGAGACCTGGCTTCTCTTACCATGATCTCGAAAGAATTATTTGCCATGTTGTCTGACACCCTTTCCCTTGTTCTTAAATAGCTTGTCTTTCGGACAAGGCTTAAAATGACTAAAGTGATAGTCTGGAATTCTGTGTCCCGGGAGTTTAGAGCATTCCTTTTTTTTTGTATTGTTTTGTCAAACCTGGGATCTAAAGGCACAGATTTAGAGGAGATTTCTGACTGTTGGAGCTCTTTGCTGAAGGGCACGTTGTGACAGATGCCTCTGTCTTTCTACTTTGCTTGTGTTCCAAAGTGATATAGTATAGAATCTTTTTTTTCTCTTTTTCCTTTAAAGCTGTTGGTTTTATTTCATGGGATTGTCCAATTTTACTGTCAGAGAAAAAGTTAAGCTTTTAAGGTAAATCATGAACAGCAAAAACCTACTGTTGTGGTTACCCAATAATAATACCCTTTGGTCGAAGCAAACCTGGACACTTCAGTGTTCATTCTCAATTCTTCTTCTTTTTCTTCTTCTTCTTCTTCTTCTTCTTCTTCTTCTTCTTCTTCTTCTTCTTCTTCTTCTTCTTCTTCTTCTTCTTCTTCTTCTTCTTCTTCTTCTTCTTCTTTCTCCTCCTCCTCTTCCTCCTCCTCTTTTTCCTCCTCCTCCTCCTCCTCCGCTAGCTCTTGAGCAGCTGATGTATCTATACCAACTTCAGAGCTGAGAGAAAGTTCAGTCCTAGTTTCTACTTTAAAATTGCTCCTGAAAATTTTGTACAAGGGATTTCTGCTAATAATTACCTGAAACAAATGTCTGCTTTCCCTGCAATTTTAGTTATGGGCATCGCAGAGTTTCCTCTTATTTTACAGTTCTTTGGTTGGGTGTGCTGATATGAAAAATGGTTTTAGAGAAATGCATACCTGCCAAGAAGTCCTGCAGGGAACACTGAACGTGAACAGTAAATCCTAATATGTTCAAGAAAGTGCGTTTTTAGCTAAAATTGTCTTGCATTCGATGCCCTGTTTTGGTTTAATTGAAATTCATTAGAGACTTAAATTTGATGTAATTAGCAGCAAACCTAAGGAAGGCACAGTAGTGGTAGCTGTTAGGACTGTCAGTGGTTGCTCCTTGATTGCCATTATAATGGCCTATTCGTCATGCCCCCAAAGACGTGTCAGATGTTTGTTTTTCTATTTTCATTTTCTGAAACATCTGTGTTACATAATAAATTGAATAACCATGGACGAGTTTGCCCAGAATACCAAAGAAGTTAAACAATCAGCTCTCCAGGGTCTTTGGAGCAGCAGGACCCTGGGTGCGGCCTCCCTGTTTCTCCCTCTGTCACTAGAGCTTGCAGGCGCCCCTCTCACTTTCCATGCCAGTGATATCCTAAGCAAACGTTTATCCTCACGGTCCTGAGGGGCACATCTCTCCTTGTGCACAGTCTACAAAACACCCGCGATGCAGCTGGTCCCCACGTAGAGTGCAAAGTAAAGAATTGTGCTGCTCTTTTTACAGAAGCTGTTAAGCAGCTTCTGGGCTTTCAAGTGGCACAGACAGCAAACTGAGTTTATCTCTTCCAAATAAAAATGACTATCTCTGTCAATTTTAGGCAGCTGTATTTTAAATTGCTGACAAAAAATTAATTTCACTAAAAGAAAAATTAATTTTTCATGTGTTTCTCCCCCCTTCTATTTCTCTTCAGACAGTTGAAGGAAAGACTTTGGTACCAAAATGGTAATTAAGAAAAGAGTGAATGCATACAAATCTGTGAGTGTAGCTTTAATAACATGTGATTAAAGAGGGCCTTGGAGGGAGAGTTGAGAATTGAGCTCACTGCTTATATCTAAGTAAGAAATGGATATTATCTGACTTCTTTTAAGAACAATATTCAAATTTCTACCCTTACTGAATTTTTTTAACAAAAAATAAAAAAGAAAGGGAGGGAGGGAGGGAGGGAGGGAGGGAGGGAGGAAGGAAGGAAGGAAGAAAAAAATTCCCTTTGAAAGCATTTAAAATGGCTCCTTCAAACTTTCGCTTCTGTCGATTCTTTTCTCGAGTGAGTGTGGTTGTGGTGGAATGAAGGGGGCCTTCTGTTTCCTGGAGGAGGACTGAAGGAGCTGCACATGAGAAGTGACCAGAAATGCTGCAGTGACACCCTGAGCTATATGAGTGGAGTAGGCATGGCTGGGCTTGCATGGGCCTGGGAGAGGGGACAGGAGAGCAGAGGACCCTCTGAGGAGTCTGACCTCTGCTCTCACCTTCCTTGGGACGGCTGAGGACACCAGTCTGGCAGGCCAGAGAGTTTCCTGGCCAGTCGTCCTAGTTCCACCTCCCATTTTGTCACAGAAGTGCTGGGATTACATCTGTCCCAGTTGTCTGCATCAAACTGTGTCTGTTCCAAGCCTGCAGACTTGAAGGAAAGTGCCTTTATCTGCTGAATTATCTCACAAACTACAGGGAGAATAAAATCTTTAAAATAAAAAGAGGTGCTTGAGTCTGAGTCTACCAACTAAATGATGGACCTCCTACTAGGTATCTGAATCACAACAGAAATGGACACTTCAGAAGCATTCGTTGTCAACTCCAACATTCTGATGGGAATTGTTCTTTTTTAAGATTTCCTTTTGTGCTATGTGTATAAATGCTCTGCTTGCCTGTACATCTATCTACTACAGCTGTGACAGCTACCCCTGGAGGCCAGAAAAGGACACTGGATCACAGAGAACTAGAGTTACAGCCAGCTGTGAGCCACCATGTGAGTCTTAGAAACTGAGCTCTGGTTCTCTGCAAGTGCAACAAGTGCTCTTAACCTTAGCGCCATCGCGTGAGCCTTTCTAGTGTTGGCTTTTGGAAAGGTGGTAGCATTGAGTAAAATGTCTGCTGATCATCAACTCTGGGGCCATGGGAATGATGCTCTAGTCAATGGTTCTCAACTTCCCTAGGGCCGCAGTCCTTTAATACAGTTTCTCATGTTGCGGTGATCTCCAAACATAAAATTATTTTTGTTGCTACTTCATAACTATACTTTTGCTACTATTATTAATTATAATTTAAATGTGATATGTAGGCCATCTGCTGTGTGATCCCCAAAGGGGTTGTGACCCATAGGTTGAGAACCACTGCTCTAGATTTAAGCGGCAGATTTTAGGATGAAAAGCACATACCACTGTCATGCCATGGATTGCAGAGATGAGCTATCCATCATCCTGTGAAGAAACCATATGTTTGAACAGGATATCTGTTGACTATCATAGCTTCTCTTATTTTGAAACTTACAGTTTGAGCATTACAGTTTAACAAAAATGTTTTCATCAATAAATGACCAGAAACGCATATAATTGATTCATGACTATATTGTAGTAAAGTCTCAGGATGGAAAGATTACGCTGCTGAGACAGGCCTCCTTGCCTTGATTTTCTGCATAGTCTTGCTTAACTACGTGTGGCTTTCATCAGACTATGAAAACCCTTAATTTTCTTACTGGGGAAATTAGAATGGAGACTTTGACTATAGAGGAGAACAAATGAGGTAATATCATATAAATGGTTTCTAACAGTGCTTCAGAAAGTATAATTGAACAGACATCCTGTTGGGGGACCACACCCACATCCCTTATTTCTATTTATGGTTGTGCAGCAATGATTCTGCATTGGTATTAAAATCATGTTCATCTCTGATAAAGATGGGACTTTCTCCAGAAGTAAGTTCTGTTTCAGATGCTGCTATGTTCCCTCAGTCCTCACAGCTGTTTAGTCTTAAAGGTATTTTTATTTGCAAGTGGAATTTATTTGTACAGTACTTTGTTAAGCTTTGAACTAGTTAACCTCACTTAATTGTCATTATGACCAAATGATACCCTTTAAATGGTGGGTTATCTCATTATACCTTCTAATAAAAGGCGGGTAACTGTTCGCTGTATGGTGGTGATAGAAGCCCAGTAATGATACTCTAATTTAGAATTCCTTGGAGCATGTTGTGATTTACTATACAATTCTCGAGATCTTCCACATCAAAGCTGTGAGAGTCTAAGTCACCAGAGCCTTCCCCTATCCATAATAAAATACCAAACGAAGGTCTCTTTCACATTGGAGCCCTGAATCTTCACTTTCAATAAGAAGTTATTGTTAAATTCTCTGAAATATGAAAATGTTTAATAATGACTTGTCCTACTCTTAAGTCTGTATATCTTGATATAATTATTTCATGTAGCTTTCATTAATAAAAATATACATGGTAAATTTAAAATGCATTAATTATAGGAAGATGATATAAATTACAGTAACTAATAAGGATAAAACACAGACATATGGGAACAATATGAAATGTGTTCCAGTGTGGGATTTATAAGTACACGTATGTCCTGTGGCCTTCATAGACACTGTACATGTGAGGAGATAGGAAGTGCCTTACTGCCGCCTGGTAGGTGTCTTGGTTGGAAAGTGTTTGCCACACAAGGATAAGGACCTGAATTTGGCTTCCTAGCATCCCTATAGCCTGGCTCACATCTACAGGGGACGAATCAGGTTCACGAGGATCCCAGGACTTGCCGAGTAGGAACTTTACCAAAATGGTGAGTTCCAGGCTTACTGAGGAACTCTGTGTCAAAAATTATGGTGGAAAGCCAATAAAGGAAGGCAGCCAACATGGACCTCTGGCTTGCATCCACCCAGCCCTGGGAACACACACTCATCTACCATATCTACAGAAAGTGTTGACTGTTGGTCAAAGTGTTGCTCAGAGTCAACCTGTTTCTCTGATAATTCTGAAAGCAAATAAATTGTAAGTATAATGCTTATCTTAAAATGTCTAAGAAGATGTTTGGGTCATAGTGTGTATCTGAGCAATATATAAGTAGTACACACAGTGATTCTGGCAGAAGTTGGTACTTGTATTGTTCACTTGTGCTCTTATGTAGAGTGTGTATGATAAAACAGATTGGTTACCTACATTAATTTTTCTCTATTTTCTACAATTGTGAATCCATTGTGATTTACTTGAAGTTATGTTATGTATACATAGCATATTATAATATTAACACCCAGTGTTAATGCTGGTATATAAATCTGAGATAATGTATCATGAGTATATTACATAGGAAATGTTCAGGTAGTTGTAGGATTCTCTGGTAAGTTCCCTGACCTTTGGTTCTGAAGTATTTCTACATTGGGGAAGTGAAAGCTACTGAGTCAATTAGAATAAAAGGAATCTTAAAGACTTCCTCTTAACATTCACAAATTGTGAACATATTAAAGACTAAGAGCAGAATTATATATTGTATTTTCTTCTCCAATAACATATGTTCTTTGATTATGACTTAAGTATATGTTGACAGGAACATTATTTTAATTATTGATGTGCAATCCTGATGAGTTATATGTCTCTTCTAGACATTCTTCATCTGCATTCAATCAACCATGTGACAGAAACTAGGGCAGAGTAACCAAAGTGGCATTTGAAAATTTATGGTTCTGTCTCATTTGCATATGACAGTAGTTAAAGAAAAAGAGTGATGGGTGAAGTTATACAGAGTCAGTACTGCAGTCAGTGGGAACTGTTTGCCAATCAAAATGGGTAATCAGTGCAACTGTTTCCATTAAACAGCCATGAAATGTGCATATGGTCAGGTCTAAGATTCTTCTCTGCTTACATTATCAGTAAATTTGTCACTCCGGTCAAACTGATCAGAAAATGTCTCTTGAGATATCTACTCTCATATTTGCTTATCTTGCACACATTAGTAATTTTCATAAAATTAACCTGCCAGGTAAGAACATTGGAAAAGAACTTAGGTCCTTGTTTAGAAGAACCATATCCAGTCTTTCTCTTGAGTTACCAGGATGTTTTTGCCTCTCGACTCCTCCTCTTTCTAAAGTAAAGTCAGTCAATCTTAGGAGAAAAAGAGGTATTAATTCAAATTATCCATAGCCAGAGCTACATGGAGATTGTCCTGGCAAAAAGAGCACAAGTAAAAGTATTACAGCTTCCAGGCACTGCACTAGCACCTGATATGGCTTTACGATTCAATTTGAACGAATTTAGACAACAGTTGAACTTACGTCTTTAAATGATTTGTTGTATTTGGGTATCCATTAAGATATATGTGGACATATTTATATAATATGTAGAATGTGCTTCAAAATAATTGACAAGTGGAAGTGTGAAGACATAGAAGAACCAGATTAGGCAGGAATTAATTGTTGGTCAAGTTTGGCAGTGCATGCATGTATTCATTCTATTCTATATTTTAATTTTAACTTTCTATAATAATGTTTAAATTGCATTATGAATGAAATATCCACATAGGTTTCATTCATTTGCCTTGCATTCTTGTTACAGAGAACCTGAGTTTCTTTTCAGCTTACACATGAAGAGCTAGCTTTTTTAAGTGACTCAATTTAATATAGGTCTGTACAGGAACACCAATAGAGACTTACAGTAAGATTTCACCTAGGTGATAACTCATTATTGACTGTTCCCTTAACGTTAAAGTCCTTTTCTTCAAATCCTACTAGGAAGGTTTATATTTCTTTAAAGTTTCTCAGTGTTAAACATATCAAAGTAAGGACATTACCCAAAATGAAAGAATTCAATCTTGTTTTTATCATGTGTGAAATTATGGGTCACAAAAGATTTAAGTTCACCAATTCTGAAAATGAAAATGGCTGATATGTGCATTCTCTCTCTCTCTCTCTCTCTCTCTCTCTCTCTCTCTCTCTCTCTCTCTCTCTCCCTCCCTCCCTCCCTCCCTCCCCTTCCTCTTTCTTCCCTCTTCCCTCTCTCTATTTGTTGTGTGTGCACATTTTTGCTAACTCATATGTCTAATGATTTACTTTTCCATGTTTTAAAACTTATGCTCCAGCATATGAATAAGGAAATATGACAGTTTCTTTTCATTAAGCCATCCAATGACATTTTTCTTCTTTTTCCTTTTGATAATATACATTGCAAAGTTAAAGGAAATTCCAAGCCAATAGTATCTGCTTCAAAGTAGACATCTGGAGAGGAAGAGAATTTTTTTTTTTTTTTTGCAATACTCTTGAAACCACATTGTTGAAAGCTTACCTCCCATAAGCCAAATAGATATAATACACTAGGCCTGTGTTAATCACAGAATGACTTCTGTGTATTTATCTGCAAAAGGAAAAAAAGGATGCTAATTTGTCCCTTAAGCTGTTTGTTTCATTGTTTTTTGACATTTTAAAATGTAGCACTAAATTAAGTGTATAATACAAAAGTGCCAGGGTAGTGAATGTCTTTTACCTCCTGTTTCTAGAAGGCAGGGTAAGAGAACATCCCATTCTATCTGCTCTGCTGCCAACTGTTAGTGTTTTATGCTGTTAGAGCTTAGTTAGGGACATGAATGTGGGAGGCTGAACAAAACCTCACAAAAGTATTTGTACAAATCTTTTGTAGCCTCTAATTTGAAAGCTGGATTGGGAGGTGCTTCAAATCTTACAGTGTCGTATTCTACATGAACAGATCAAGGCAGCAGGCTCTGAGATAGGCAGCTTCCTACTGGCGAGTCAGAATTCTCTGAGATAAATCAACGTCAGGTCTGAAAGCATCCTTTGGCTCATGGCTTCCGAGGTTCCAGGTTGTGGTTGGTTGGCTTTGCTGCTTTGGGCTGGTGATAAATCGTGTGATGGAGCAAAACTGTTCACCTCATCGCATTTAAAAAGCAGTGGGGAAGATAGGAAGGAGGCGGAATTCTAATAACCCGTTTGTGGGTCCTCCTGGGTCTGCCACACCACCTTCACTGTGCCTCATGTCACAGAGGGGAGGACACGGCAGACGAGCGACTGAGACTTCAGTGCGGGACCCTCTCGGGGGACTTGTAAGTGATAGGCCACACTGTTTTCAGCATAGATGGTTACTTCTCAGTGATATTTTATTTTCCCGACTCATTCTTCATTAATCAAGATTTAACAAGCCGTAGTCAATTTAAGTCTAAATGTTGACCTACAATTAATATGCACAAGATCTTTTCCAAAGAAGACTTCAAATAGGTTGCTTTGATTGCTGTTTATTACTGCTTTAATCATTTTTAATTTTGCCAAGATGTTCTTTTTATAGAATATTTAATTAGCATTGTTGTTTTGAAGAGGGATATAATTCATTTTTCAGCATCTGAGCACTATAAAGCTTTGTACATTAGAATTACAAATGCATACTTGTGAAAATTAAGTTAAGCTCCTCTGAAGAAATTTTGCTCTTTGGTAAATTTAACGCCAAGCCTCGTCACATATTTTGTTGTCTTGCAACCTGTTCTACTCTTCTCAAGACATCTCATCCCAACCCATGACCCACAAACTTGTGAAGCATTTTTGAGACTCCCCTGGATTGTTTTGATCCAGTCTGTTTGTTTTCTTTATTTAGGAGTCTGATGGCCAAGGCTGCCCCTTCTGTCGCTGTGAAATAAAAGGAACTGAGCCCATCATCGTGGATCCCTTTGATCCCAGAGACGAAGGGTCCAGGTGCTGCAGCATCATTGACCCTTTCAGCATCCCCATGCTTGACTTGGATGATGATGATGATCGAGAGGAGTCCTTGATGATGAACAGGCTGGCAAGTGTTCGAAAGGTAAAGCAGAATTCATGAATGTAGCCTGTGTGTTGGTGTATTTTGCTAAGAAAGTAGTCTCTGTGTTTGGCTAAGAAAGCATACTTGATTCAGAACTAAGATTAAAATACAAGCAGTATTATCATTTTTTAAAAAATAGGTAGTCCTTATTCCCCATCCAGGAAATACCTCTTTTCAACAGATAGAGACCACTACGGAAAACAACAACAAAGCAAAAATGCAGAGTTGTGCAGCCCAGTCCTAGTGAATACATCCATAAAGCACTCGTGCATGTAAGGCTTAGGGAACAATATGGAAAGGAGGCTAGAAAGATTGTCAGAGCCAAAGGACTACGGATTTTCTGTCTCTGAAGCTACACCAATGAGTCTCACCAACATGACTGCCTAAATAAGAGCTGAATAAGGACAGCAATAAACTTGCCCAAAGTGGAAGGGAAAGACCATGAGGTCTTGGTCCTACACGAATAACTACAGGCATCTAAGGAATGCTGAGAGTGGGAGAAATAGTTTTTCCCAGGAAGAGCACACCCGATGATTATCCAGTACCAAATGGTCAGCCCTGAAAACATTCACACAAGTAACATTATGCAGACTGAGTATGTTCTTTTTAGAAATATATATTTGTAATCATACGTGCATCTAACAGATAGTGAGAGAAGAGGCCATGAATTTGAAAGAACAGGAAGATGTGTTATAGAAAGTTTGGGAGGGAGGAAGGGGAGGGTTGTGTGATTATATTATCTCAAAAAATAAAAGAAATAATTTTAAAAACTATTAGCAATATTGACCAACTCATGAAATAATAGATCATGCAGAATCATCTATTAAGGTAGCCACCTAGTTTTAAACCTCATGAGAGGCAGATGAGGACATTCATTTAGAATTAAGCACCAAGAATGAGATTAAGAAATGTGAAATAATAAATTGAAGAAATGGAGTTATTTGGAAATGGTAAGATGCACTTGATTGACATTTTTGTTGAGTATAAAAGTATTCAGTAGATTTATTTTTTTTAACAGAAATGACATCTTGGTGTTCAATAGAGTTCAAGAATGAAATTTGAGGTTTGCTTGTTAATTTACCCAAGGAATTGAGAGTGGGTGCTACTGCCCAATGGTGATTACTTCACAAAAGAATCAGTGTGTCGATTGAATAACTTAGAAATCAGAAATGGCAGATGGATTTCTAGAGACCAGAGTTCTCTTTGTGTGGAAATGCACATGGAATTCAGGTTACATTGAGCAGTTTTATGCTGTGGAAGTCACAGTTGGGATTCTTTGCTGTGGGAGCATCTGTAGATGCAGGAGCTGTGCCTCCTGGCTCGTGCAGCCATGACTAATCAGCCAGAGCATTCATCCCTCTGGAATTCAGCTTGGCCTCCATGCTTCTAACTTAGCCCTAAAGAGAACCATTTGCCACTGAGGTGGAGTGGCGGTCGTGATGGCCATGTCACATTGTTTACATCATGCACCTATTGCTATCATAGGAAAATAATCAGTGCACAGACCAGAGAAGGCTACTTCAAGGATGTGTCAGATTTTTCTAAAAGAAAACTCTTGCATTTTCTCTGTCCTTGAGTTCCATACTGACTTAGACATTCCCTTAACCATTTTTACTTGGCAGAGTTTGCGAGTGAAGGTGTGTTAATACCATGGATTTCACTACTCTCAGGTTCCGCTTTGGGCTGGATGACAATGCTGCTACTTCATCATCTGTTAGTTTTACATCCATTTCATAAGCTAGCTCAGAGACTACTGTAGGTTTCAACTTTCAGTGGTAACAGCTGTTGAGAATTTTTAAAAATTACATCATCTCCTTGATCCAAGAGAAAGTTGTTATTCCTCGGTAACTCTAAATGATGAATAAGGAGAAAGAAGTCTTTAGAGACAATCACAACTTGAGTCCCCAGCCAACTAAAACTCTGCCTTTAAGAAGAAGGGGTGACATGCCAGCTGTTGTACAGAATAGAACTGGAGCTTCATTAACCAATGACTTAGACTCCTCCCTGTGTTGGCTTCCTCTTATAAAGCAGGACAGCAGCAGCAGTTTCTTCCACAAATTGTTGAAATCATTCAATGAGATCTTGGATTTCAGACAGTTACACAGTGCCAGGTCACAGGAACCACACATGTGCTTGCTATTTTATTGCCCACGTTAAATGAAATTAGGAATGCCATGTACTGAATGTCCTGTGACACTCTTGACGATCTGAATTAGTAGAAATCACTGCACCCTGTGCTTGTAAAAAGAGCTATCCTGGTACACCAGAGATGATGCTTTCCTCATGCAGATGTCTGAATCCGAGCACACCATTCTGCCAGTCTGGCCCTATCTCAAGCCCTCTGTGAGACTCACTCAAAAGTGAGGAGGTGTGAAAGGACAGTGAGAATGAAGTAGCATATGCTTGAAACATTGTCTTCATTGACTGATGTGTATGCTTGAAACATTGTCTTCATTGACTGATGTGTATGCTTGAAACATTGTCTTCATTGACTGATGTGTATGCTTGAAACATTGTCTTCATTGACTGATGTGTATGCTTGTAACATTGTCTTCATTGACTGATGTGTATGCTTGTAACATTGTCTTTGTTGACTGATGGTACTTTTTCCCCTTGAAGTAACAAATGTGTATATCTATTGAAATATATACATATATATGTATATATGTACATATATAGTGAAATATATTGAGGTGATAATGAAGCACTTACATAGTCATGATGATTTCTATCTCTTGATTTGCAATATGTCTTACTTGGCATGTTGCCCCAGATATAGAATGCAGAATGCATTTAAAGAATGGTTATTGAATGCCTGGGTAACCTGGAATGGCAGCAAAGTATTTGAGAAACATGCAGCAGCTCGAGAAGTTCAGATGACCTCTGTGGTAAAGACTTCTAGCTTGGAAAAAGGCATTTCAGTTTCCCTTGAGAATGGCTTTCCTTTCAGTGTTCCATGTGAGGGTTGGGGATGTGGCTCCAAGAGTAATTCTTTTGCAAATTTTGAGTAACTTGCCACTTAGAGAAGGAAAAAACACTTGCCCTGTATCAGCTTTTCCTGAATTAAAGTGACACTGGGGCTTCCTCGCACAGTGATTCTAGTAACACAAACTGAGAATGGGATGGACAGGTGAGGAACAGGCCTGTTCGCCACCCTCTCTGGCCTTTTCTGATCTGTTCCCTCTGCCACGTTGGGCAAATGAGAGATTTTTCAGAGTAATCACCTCTGTTGTTAATTCCACCAAGAGAAGGATTCTCTCGTGCATTATTGGCTGTGTCCTGTGATGAGTCTCTGTGACCTTCAGTGTTCCGCTACCTTATGGCAGTTAGATATTTTATAAATGCAATTAATGTTTTTTTGTTTTTAATTTGATGTCGTGATTTAATTAGATGTCTTTTATGTCTGCTAATCTGCTGCTAATCATTTAAGCAGGTTATGACTTTTGTATTGCTTCACCAACCTCTGCCACTTACCTTTCAATGTATTCTACATTTTGGTATGGATACAAGCATAAATTCTTTATGAATAATTGGGAAAATATTACTATAAAATCATGTTCTTATTACTGTGTTTATACGTTCTGATACAAGCATTGTGCTAAGTTATTATAGAGGACTATGAATTCCTAGAACCAGGCCACACTTACTGTTCCTGTCACCCAGACATACTCAGTAGCTATGTAAATTAAATCAGTCAATGCATGTGCTCCTGCTCTCTGAGGCCAGTTCCCTGATCAAAGGTTTCTCTTTATCTCCAATTTAATTTAAGGAATAACTATATTGAATGAAAGACAGAACTTTTATAAGGTTTTATGCAGAGATGAGTTGGAGAACAGATCATAAACAAAGACAGGATTGCTTTGACAATTAGCCATTATTCATGCATGTTCCTCCTCTGTTTTATAATCTTCATTGTCTCATCATCTAATCATTTATTTTAAAATGTCTCATTTTCCCAACCAAGAGTGACTATCAATCATTGTCCAGCAGAACGATTCAGTTTTTTTTTATTTTCCATTTCAGTTACTCATCTTTTTCTCCTTTCATGAACTGATTGATGACTATCTTGTACAATTGTTCTTTTCTGTCTTAAGCTTGTTGTCTTCATTAAATTAATAATCCTTCCATCATTGCATAGAAAACTAAGCTGTATTTTCCAGCTACCACAGAGATTTCCAACAACTGGTAGTTGTCAGTCATGACATACTGTGCACACAGACTGCTTCCTTGGCAGTCCTTCATAATTGAGAATATTTAGTAGTGATGATGTTCCAATAAGCATAACCCACGATTCTATAAAACAGTACATTATTCGCCTTATTAGATGGAAGGTATTTTATGATTTAACTGGAAAGTGTTTTAGATTTTGCCCATAACTGTGTCCTTACCTGAATTTCTGAGCTGTCAGCTTTCCTAGATAATTGGGCTCTGTGATATGAGCCTCAGGAGTTAGTCCAGATTTGATGAAAAAGAACATCACAGCTTCCTCAGTTATCACAGAGAAGGGGTCTGTTGATATTCAAACATATTGTAGTACTAGAAAAGATATCAACAAATTTTTAATAGTTTATTAGGAATTATCGTGAAAGAAATACTTTACTTATCAAATATGTAAAGTAACTTAGAAAAAAGATTAAGAAATTACATGTAAAATGAATCAGTTGATTGGCTCGGCTTCTGAACAGGCCTGAATTAATTCTTGTCACATAAGCATTATATATACAACAATGCTTGTTTAGCATGCATTAGGTCCTAATGCTAATAAAATAGTAGTAAATGGAAGACTATATCAGGAGAAAAATAGCTACGAACAAGGGTTAAAGAAATGTCTTTAATCTTTTTAAACGTTCTCATACTGCTTTCTTCATTAATTAAATCTCAGTGTTCCTTAAAAGCCATGTGTTCTTTACTTACTGCCTTACCTCATGGTGATTAAGCGTGGAGAAGGTTATAATTTCCCTGATCCTCAGGAAAGACTTTGGGTGCCTAGCTCTTGGGTTTTCACAGTAGATTTGGAAGTTCACGTCCCTTCAGTATTTTAGTTAGACCAGAGTCCATGCTGCAGCCATAATGACAAAAACTGCTACAGAATTGAAAATCAAAGGGCAAAACAGACCTTAAGAAGGCAAAATAGCTCTTTATCTGAGTCATTTTCACTTCCTGAGTTTTTCAGAAATATGGAGACATTTTTGGTTTCAGAATGGTGTAGGGGGTTACTGCTGGCCTTGAGTTAACTAGCCAATGGTCTACTGCCCATGAGATACGCCCACCTCTCCTCTACAGCCCACAGGTAGAGTTATGAATGATACCAGGCCATCTTCAGATACAGGTTCTGTGTTGGACCTTTAATTTCCTGGCTGTCTTAAAGCTCTCCATGCAGAGAAGTATCCTTTGCATATTCATAAACAAAGGAACCATCACCTCATCGATCATGTAATATATGGCTGTATAGGTGACCCAGGAAGCATTGTTGCATGCTGCCCAACAATTATTGGAATAAAAAACAAACGTAGGAGGAAGAGGAAACATTTGCACTCTTACAAACAGCTTAGAGTCTGTCTACACTAACAGAATATCAGCTTTCTGGGGACTAGCCAAGACTGTCCCTTCTCATTTTCAGGGACTCCTGATGTTTATGACCACACAGTAGACCCTTGAGCAAGGTTTTCTGCTAAGTGACCACTAGTGGCACTGTTCTTGTCTCCACTGCTCTGAATCATACTGAGGCACACTGCTCAGGGCTTCTTCTGGTCTTGTTCTTAGTGTCTATGGGCCTTGCATTTTTTTTAACTCTCCATGGGCTACATATTCTTGGTAAGGATAAGATTAAATGGCTTAAATCAAGAAACACCAAGAGAATGGTGCCGATGCTTCGCAAATCAGTTGTTATATTATTTTAATATACTGTAAGTTAGAACTCCCTCGTATATTGCTGTCCTTCTAGGAAGTAAGTATCAATATCCTGAGATTCCCACAAAAATTTTATTACTTATTACTATTTATTATCTTATTTAAGGTGAAACTATATTGATTTAGCAAGAAAGTGGTTGTACTCAGTTTCTGATTACCTACATGATAGTACCGCATTGTTGTTTAGAAGTCAGAGAAAATGCAAAGCCGCCTCATACCATTTTAAGGATTAAGTAATTGAGGTGACCATGTGGTATACTTATTTTCTGTATTGGAAATAAATTAAAAAGATGAAGAATTTAAGAATTCTGTAAGTTAGGGAGACTGCTATTCAACCCTCCACAAAGTATTAATTGCTCTTTATAAAGCTCTGCCTGGTACTGGGAGAAATAAGGCTTCGTGTGAAAGCATTTTCCCACTGATGGAAATTCATTCCTCCAATGCCCAGAGTGTGCTTGCTTCTCAGCCATTCCTGTGGAACTATTTCTGAATTATTTCTGAATTATATGTCACCCTTCCCTGCCTTCTCAAAATTGCTTATGCAGCCGAGTGAACCAAAGGGCATACGAAGCCACTACACTCAATACAACTTATTTCTCGAAACTTACATTTTGCAGCAGGACTTAAGGATGCGTTGCAGGAAGCGAGAAGAACCACAAATTTAAATTAAAATCATACGTACTAGCTTGTGAAATTCCCAGAAATGATTAAGATACAATGTAAAACTTCAAAGAAATTTAAAGATTATAGTGGCTATTCACAGGCCAGGGATTCATGACCCTCTTACCAGAGGCGCTACAAGAAGAAACTGTCACATTGCATGCTTAGCAGAGTTTACTACTCTAATAGAGACGTGACCTTGGGGTCAGAGCCGTGTGTGACACACTCTGTATTACTGTAAAGTAGACCCTGCTGCCACTTTTGTTGGCTACTTCCCTGTCAGACTGTAAAGTCACCCGTCCCCATAACTCTTTCTCCATGTATGAGTTTATAACCCGTTTCTTCCTCCTATTATTTTTAATTTGTGTGATCTGAAAATTTTTGGAAGTTAACAGTGGAACATAGATATTAATTGTAGTAGTTTGAATAAAAATTCCCCCCCCCCCATTTGGTGGAACTGTTTGGGAAGGATTGGGAGGTGTACCCTTATTAGAGAATGTGTGTTAATAGGGCTGAACTTTGAGGTTTCAAAAGCCCACCTTCCCCCTCCCTTCTCTCCTCCCCCCCCACTTGCTTGTGTCTCAAGTTGTAAGCTCTCAGCTACTGCTCCAGTACCTTCCTGCCTGCCTGCTGCCGTGCTGTATGCCATGATGGTCATGGACTCTACCACCCTCTGAAACCACAAGTCCCAAATTAAATACCTTCTTTTTATGATCTTGTATTTAAGCTTTTGAATATTACATAAAATCTTTCTACACAGCAATAGATAAGTAACTGAGACACCAGCTCCTCTTTACTCCATAGTGGATTAACAATTTGAGTCTTAGTGAGGCAGCCGTGGGGTCTACAATGTTCTCCCCTGGGAAGAAGTCCAAGAAATATTTACAGGACAATTCTGTTTCATTTTGAGTTTCTTCCAGATCTTACCAGTTGAAGCTTCTGGGTGCTTAGTTGTGGAGAAAGAGGAAGTGGTTCCTTTGGTTTTACACCAGGGCTTCATATAACCTTTTGCTTATTATTTTAAAGGGGCCGTTTTAGAGATAATCCAAAATAGAGAACATTAGCTATCTGTGCTTAAACTATAAACCATATGTGAATGTAAACATTACTGTTGTGTATCACTTCTGAATAATGTTATACACAGGCTATTTTAAGTACTTGTATTTTTGTTATGCTCACAAATTAATACAATACAGACAAAGATAATTGTTGGAAGCAAAGAAAATAGAATTTTTATTCTATTCTATATGGTAAGAAGAAATGACCACTATTCATTAATTCTCATGCATTTTAGAGAAAAAAATATTGACTCTCTGGATCCTTTTCATCGTTATTATTATAATACAAGTATCTCCCTCATTAAATATGAAAGCTCCTGCTAGAAGTATCATAAGACGACTTTGATTATCTATGTATTGTTAGACTCTCATTAGCTATTGGAAGCCTTTCTCCTGCCCCATTTATACAATAAGCTGCCTGGATTTGAACCTTCTTACCAGATGTTTCACCATTTTCATAATAATAGATCTTATTACAGGCTCTTCTGATGTCACTCTTTAAAGGTGTGCATAAAACGAAAAGTGACTGGAATAGGATGAGGCCCCATGATTATTAGCAGTTGCCGAGCAAAAGGCAGTGGAGTTTGAATGCTTTGCCCCTTTCACTTGTTCTGTGAAGATTTTCTGTTAGTCACACACATGGATCCTGCCATTTGTAGGGTGGTCACTAGCATTGTCTCTTAAGTTATAGCACATATTGGGCATTTTGCCGGAGAAATTAAATGTAGCTAAAGCAACTGACTAGGGAGACATTGGTAGGTGTATTCACATGAAGTGATCCAGTGTGGTTCTGACATTTCTAGAGTCCCTAAGTCCCTGCTTGTAGACGTGTCCATCAGCTGCTTTTCTTAATGAACTTAGGAGAAACTGTTAGACTCATATGCTGATACGGTGATCCTGAAAACAGAAACTAGAGCCCATGGAATCTAAAGGAGCTGAAATAAAAAGGATGAGTTTTCCCAGAGTTGTGAGGTCTAGGGTAATACTGACCTTGACACAGACCCGAAGACAAGATGAACAAATGACCCGTCACTCAGTTCCCTTAACTTGAAAGAATGGTCCATTCTCCCTAGTGTGGATGGTTTTGAATATTACATAATAAATTTCGTAAATTAGTGCCACATACATTAGTGAATTTCTCAATAAGTACTGTTACTTCTCTTCTGACAGAAAAACCATATGATCCCCCCCTTTTTTTTAAATCTAAGTGTTCCTGCTACTTCATAATGGGTAAACAAGTTCAGTATGAGTCTTCACAGCAGGGGGAATGATTATTAAATGCCAGTACATCTGTCAAAGGCAACTTTAGGATAGTGTTCTGGGAGGGTATTTAAGAGGGGCTAAATACTACTGGTATACTGCTAACTAGTGTCGAAGGTACTCAGAACTGCATTTTTTGTAAATAAAAAGCTTCTATAGCCTTTTATAGGGATAAATCCAAAGCTTACAGAGTGAAAGCCTATTATTTATACTTGAGTGTTAATACATGAAATAAATGGAAAATTTGAAATGTTAATTGGCACCTCATTCAGTAAAACATTAGCTTATCAATGTGCATGCTCTAACCACGAACTACTAAACTACTTTGCACATTATAGTTAGGGATTTCTATTAGAATCTGCCTTATAAACAAAATAATCATAGAAAATCAGTTCTTAATGTGTTTATGTATTGATCAGTATTGGAGCAAATAATCCGCCTAGTGTTTCTATTTGACAAACGTAAAGTAAGACTCTTAATATAAGTATTTTTAATATTTAAAGCTATTTGAACACTTTCAATCAAGCTATATTGAGTTTTTGTTTTGTTTTGGCAGGGATGTAACTTTGTAGATGTTTAGGCTTATCCAATGGACCCTTCCAATTTCCTTTTCTTCCTATTTAGTTTTAATCAACATACAGTTTTCTTTATGCTACCCTAAATATGCAAACTTTTATATGCATATGAATTTCTAGCCGTCTAGCCCACATGTGACACCAATTTCTGACATTTTGGCTGACATCTTGTAGCTCTCTGCTTTATAAAGTCATTGTGAGAACATTTCAGACGGTAGCTGCCCTATATCCTGTGTTATAGAATAGTCATACTGTTCGGAACATTTGTATACCCATTACATAAACAGTCATCTGTTCCCTTCCTACCCTCCAGTGCCCACCATTCTACTCTCCTGTGAGTGAGCTTTTGTTGCTTCCATATTGAGAAGGCACACCATCTGTCTTTTACTGCCTGTCTTAGCTTTATAGGTCAGTCCATGATTTCACCACAGATTACAATCACTCTTTGTTATCCTTGAGTTAATACTCCACACACTGATTCCATATCTTGGCTGCTGTGAATAGCACTTCTGTACACAGGGGAGTACATGTGACTCTTGCATATATGTTGCCATATTTTTGGATGCTTATCTGGTGGCCCCTCAAATAATTTTTTAAGGCCTTAGTAGACAGGGGTGTAATTCCATGATCCGTAAGTGTGGTCTGCTCAGCGACTGCCAGAGAGGAAGAACCTGAGGTAGCATAGAGTCTTACCTGTTGTGGCTCAAGTGTATGAAGACCTTCTGAAATTTGTTTAACTGCTTTTACAGAAAAGCATTTAGCTTGAGGATTTCCTTTCTATATGGAAGCTTAAGAAAAGCAACAACAGCAGAAACACTTGGTTTAAGTGTGTGTGTGTGTTTTAATTGTCTAATGTCTAGTTGATGTAAGGCTGACCTGATGTCATAGTTTCCCAGGAGCACCGTGTGGCAGTGAGAACATAATGTATGGAATAAAGAACTTCTGTTTGCAAATGGTTTTGTAACGTTTATAGCCGAGGTAGCCTAGAGGAACATAAACCTCTGCATTGTATGTCTCCGCCCTCCTAGGTAAAGAGCCATCTCAGGCCTGCCCTGGATTGCACTGCGTCCTAATGTGCTTTCTCAGAGGCCCTTTCTAAAAGGCGCGAGGACAGAGTATCAGTCTATTCCTTCCACAGTTCTCCCCACAAAGGAAACATTGAGATGCCCAGGTCTATCATCACCTTTTATTCTGGACAAGTGTGCAGCCCTGTCCCTCCCTCTACACCTCGGCAAGGAGAGAGCACATTCTGGCCACTTGTGCTTGTCAGACCCTCATCAACCTTTTTTCTCTCCTAGTGCACTGACAGGCAGAACTCACCAGTCACATCACCAGGATCCTCACCCCTTGCCCAGAGAAGAAAGCCTCAGCCAGACCCTGTCCAGATCCCCCACCTCAGCCTGCCACCAGTGCCTCCTCGCCTGGATCTCATTCAGAAAGGCATTGTCCGCTCTCCCTGTGGCAGCCCCACAGGCTCCCCGAAGGTGAGTCAGCTACATCAGAAGCACAGAAGGCATCTCTTGCATCCTTATGTGCATCGTCGTCCTGTGTCTTAGGCTTCTAATTGTGTATAAACAACTGGTAAGTTTCTCATTTTCTTTATGGAGAACCTGCTGTTATATTTCTTCCTTTGTTACTATAAAATTACTATAAAAGTTATGTAATTACTCAAGCATGTCTGTAGAACCCTGATTTGTGAAAATAAATAGTGTAGTGAGAGCTGCTGGAAGGGCTGCTTTTCGTCCTGCCCGGCTCCCGGCCACCGGCTAGCTTATGCCCCGAAATATCAACACATAAACTGTATTCTTTTAAACACTGCCTGGCCCATTATTTTCAGCCTCTTATTCACATCTTGACTAACCCATATCTAATAATATATGTAACACCATGAGCGGTGTCTTACCGGGAAGTTTCTAGCGTACGTCCATCTTGGGCTGGAGCTTCATCGCATCTGGTTGTAGAGGCAGGGCAATTGTCTGAGCCATCTACCTCACTTCCTTCTTCCTGTTCTGTCTACTCCACCCACCTATTTTCTAACCTATTAGGCCAAGCAGTTTTCTTTATTAATTAACCAATGAAAACAGATTGATAGACGACCCGCCTCCGTCAAAATAGCAGCGTAAGTATAGTATTCTATAAAGTGGAATTTTAAAAGCAGTCATATGCATTACAATAATTTTCATGCTGTTATCAAATGGTATTTTGCACGTATTTTCATAATGTCAAGACAAGAAGAATGTGAGGGGAGTATATTTTCACAAGGGCCTGAGGTGTGATGCATTATCACCCGTGCTTCGGGTGACTCAGAAGACAAAATCCTATCTATTTCTTTAAACCCAGTGAATTAATTACAATAAATTACAGTATTTGCCAAGTAATTACTCTACTGTTTAATATTAAAGGCGTAATTTTAACTTAGGCCTACAGTTCATTTTAGTTTTATGTGGATTCTTTTAAAATTTAATAATAACATATTTTGCTTTGTTAAATGTAAATTCATCAAAACTTAAATACCAGTTTCTATTATGCTTACAGTCTAGGATTGCTAAGAAGACAACACATTTAGTTCTCGTCCCTCCCTTACACTGTTTGGAACTGGGCTTGAATCCCATGTGACTCCTTACAGGATAGGACTTTGAATTAGGTAGACATGCAACAAATTTGTTCTCCTAGACATTTCCTAAGATACAAAAACATAAGCCGCTTACTAAATAAGCATGTAAATAAACAGTAAAGTTCTAAGAGTCATGCAAATTCCCCATGGGGGTACACACCTTCATATCATCCTCTAACAATTACACTGAGAGATATTCTTTTTTTTTTTCATTTTAAGAACCCAGAAAGTCAAGTGATTCTGTCAGCAATTGCTCTGCCATTTAGGTCTTCACTGTTCTAGTAATGCTGTTTAAAAAAAAAAAAAAAAAAAAAAAACCTAAGCAAATGGACCGTGTAGCTTTCATTGGACTACAACAAGGAAAACAAAACAAAAGACAATTTAAACCCTTGTTAAATATTTCATTTCTCTTTTTAAAAGGTGAAGAATCAATGGAATCAGTGTTAGGGAGGTTTTCTGGGTGTCTATTGGGTCACAGAAATTAACAAAGCAATCATTTTCTTGATACTATAATTATGGCTAAAGTATGTAATTTTAATCTTCTTTCTATATGATTTCTAGGACTTTTGCATATATAGTCATTTCTACAAAATTCTTAATGGTGGTATTTTGATGTAAGTTTTTCATTAATTTTTTTAATATTTCAATAGTAATGAAAGAAACTTATGAAAAGTCCCTTGAAAGCTTATTAGAAATCTAATAAAACCACAGTGTGACTAAAATGCAAATTCAGTTATCCTGAACATCGTTTCTGTGCACGGTGCAATTCCTGTTTTGGTTTTGTGTTTTGTCTCGTGTGCCTCTTTAGTCATCTCCATGCATGGCGAGAAAGCAAGACAAACCACTCCCAGCCCCGCCGCCTCCTCTAAGAGATCCTCCCCCTCCACCAGAGAGACCTCCCCCCATCCCACCTGAAAACAGACTGAGCAGACACTTCCACCATGGAGAAAGTGTGCCTTCCAGGGACCAGCCAATGCCTCTCGAAGCCTGGTGCCCTCGGGATGCCTTTGGGACTAATCAGGTGATGGGCTGTCGAATTCTAGGGGATGGCTCTCCGAAGCCTGGAGTCACAGCAAACTCCAACTTAAACGGAAGACACAGTAGAATGGGCTCCGACCAGGTCCTTATGCGGAAACACAGACGCCACGATTTGCCTTCAGAAGGAACCAAGGTAATCCAGTCGGTGGTGCAGAAGCTGTGGAAGCAGCTTACAGAGGGTCGCAATGGGAGGCTTTGTGTTCACTGTGAGCCATGGGACAGTGTTAAGTTTGATTGTTTTTACCTGCCTGTTCTGAACAATGAGAAGATCATTTAATGTTGAACTTGAAAAAAGTGAGAAGGCTGTCCATATGTAATAACTTAAGACACAGCTGCCAGGCAACTCGACAAAAATTGGTTCCCCTCTCTTTCTCTCTCTCTCTCTCTCTCTCTCTCTCTCTCTCTCTCTCTCTCTCTCTCTCTCTCTCTCTCTCTCTCTCTCTCTCTCTCTCTCTCTCTCTCTCTCTCTCTCTGTGTGTGTGTGTGTGTGTGCAAGCACAGTGATGTTTGGGTAGTGACATCATTAATACAGCGATGCACCAGGAATATTCTGTGGCAAGAAGAACCAGCTCTCAGGTGCAGCGTATAAAGATGAGTGCATTGGTTGCAAACCATGACTGACAGTGAACCTGGCTTAGCACTCTTCTCAACTCATAGGAAGATTCCTAAAAATTTCTTCAAGGTTAGTTAAAGATATTGTAAGTTTAAAGACAAAACACATAGGAAAAAGCAGGTGGATAACGTCTTCTAGAAGTCAAGAGCCTGTCCTCAATGAACTTTCCACAGCCTTGACTCCTGCCCCGAGGGAATTTGTGGAATTTGGTTTGGTTTGTGTTTCTCCATTAGCCTCTCTCCATTCTCTCATGATCACACTTGTCTTGAGAAGAGCCTTGGAACAAGCTCTCAAGTGAGCAGACTGCTTATCCCCAGGGGCAGATCACAAAGTATTTTCTGAGTGACTTGAGAAATATGTAGTGTAGTAAGCATTCGAGTCAATTCTTTGAAGACCCCTTTTCTCAGGTCAATGTAAGCTGGCCTTCTAGAACACAATGTTATTTTTTTAGGATGTTATGGTTTAAAAATGGGGTGATGATTTCTTATAGGTGTGAAATTGCGGTTTGTGATACTAACATTAGGTCTGAAATTTTAGTAGAGGGTGTGGCTCTGGTTAGTGACTATAGAAGTCACCCCTCATTGAAACCTGGGTTTTCATGCCATTTCTAACCAACCACTTAGAGACTTCCTGGGCTTGTACTCTCATGTCCTCTTCCCCCCTCTCCCTCTCCTCCCTCCTTCCTTCCCTCCATCTATCCCCTGAGCAAACACTTTTACCTTGAAATAAAAGAATAAAAGTTTCTCCTAATTTTATTTTGCCTCATCCTCTAATTCTTCTAAGGAGGGAGAGAAGACTCTTTAAGGGCTAAACTACATTTTATATATTAGTAGTGCCATGCTTATGTCCTTAAAATTTGTTTCATGTTGCAACAAAACTGCAGTTTACACCACATCTTTGCAATAAATATTTTAAAATATGCTACAGACTTAAAGTTTTTACTTCTGGGCATCGACACTGTACCCAGATTTTGTTGGTGGTTTCTTTTGAGAGACTGAGGACCCATCTGATTCTTAGTGATAAACACTGTCTTTAACATGTCATGTGCCTTGCAATGGCATTGTTCTACAGATGACCTTATGTATAATAATCTTTTGAAGGTATCACTAGATAAGGGTGTCGTATGATCCCCTTCTTGTGATTATGGCTTTTGCACTTTGGGTAAGGAAACACATGGTCCTACATATGATCTTAAACTTATCTGTAAGTTCCAAGAGCTGGCTTTGAAAAGGAAGCTCTTCATGTGCACAGGTTTCATTTGCAGTGTGATACTGAAGAATACATGATGAGGATCCTTTTCAGATAGTGGAGGAGTTATATTAATAGGATAGGAAGTATGTTTGTATTTGCAATTTGATTAAAAAATAAGAATTTGAGCACCCACGTGGTTCACATAACATGCATTCATATAAGCACTTATACACATCAAATAAGAGCAAACAAATACATTTTTAAAAACAGAAGTCCTTTTCTTCATTGTACAGAATTTTCTTAAAATATTTTTTGTACATTGCAAGGATATCATGTTTAGATGAATGATCTTAGAAAATGTAAGAGTCACAGGAAAATACTTCAAACATATAGATTAAGATTATAGGCTGCCTAGAGGCACACAAAAAACTAGATCTAGAATAGCCTGGTTTATAGTAGATTACATGGCCCAGATTGGACGCCTTCCACAAGCCTGAACCTTCAGGAATGTGCTTAGTCTATCGTTCTCACTCCTCTCTGTAAGTAGTTGGATGTCCTTGACACTGTGGGATGCAGAGTATTGTGAGTTCAGCCCAGTGTGAATGCAGCACAGGCAGGTCTGTGATGAACTCAATACGAAAGGTGCATGAAAAGCATCAAGAAGACATGTGCTTTCCTGAGAAAGAACATGAAATCCTGAAGAGGAAGGCAGAAAAGAAATCAAGTTTCCAGCAAGAGGGTCCCTTGAAGGAAGACAGAAATGACAGAGGGATGTAGCCCCCCTCTTTTTCCTGTAGAAATAACAAGTCAGAATATCATGGAGATAGGAAATATGTACGGTGATACTGGCAATTCTGAATAGAGTGTAGTGTTTATAAAAAAGTAGATGCTGTGCAGCTAAACTGGATGGTACCAGTTGAAACCAGTGTTGATAGAAAGTTTTTTTTCAGTTCTTTATGCAGGAACAAGCTTTCAAAGTAGTGATAGCTCCAAACTAATGGATCAGTGATGTGGATTTGAAAAACTTAAGTCCTTAACATTTCTGGTGGAATTCTGATGATCAGGCTAGAATTATTTAGGAGACTGAGCCAGAGACCAGCCAGACCCTTACAGTGGGATATCACAGTGGACTTCTTTAGCGATGCAATCTATCTAAACATCCCACAGCATGTTCCACCATTCACAGACAGATCCTTCTGGGTTCTGAGGAGCATGTGCTATTTATTTTCAGCTAGATGATGATGGTATATATCACTCCCTCATCCAGTTTCTGGTCTGATGAAATGGGTAAGGTTGAACACAGAATTCAGAATCAAACGTTAGATTTCATCCTCCAACCACTCCCTTTTGGGAACAATCACATTAGATTCACAGAAGTGAGTACCACCACATGTAAGCACTTGGCTATTTGCATGCTTGCCTAATTTCAGTCTCCTAATTAGGAAGAGCTCTAAAGAATTCCATATATGGGGTTAAAATATGCTGAAGTCTCAGGACATAGTTTAGAACCGATTACAGGAAGATCAGCTTCTAAGCAAATGGTGTGTATTTGCTGAGAGTATTTCAGTAAAGATGTTTCTTCCAGCTATAGCAAAAAAATATTCCCTGGTCAGTGCCTCCACCATTGAGGTCACCTGCCCTGTTGTCATTCGCTTTCATTGGAAGCCCTCTTGCACAGTACAGAGTATGGAAAGGAATTTACTATAAAATGAGTAAGAAATAAAAGAGTACATTCTGAGACAAACAGATACAATGTGACATTCATTCTCCACAGAATAGTGCTACATTGCAGATACCAAATAAGTTGTTCATGAAAGACTAATTTTTCAGAGACAGGAGAAATCTGTTACTGTCTATAAATAATAATTTTTAAAGTCATTAGATAAAATCCTATTCATACTTTGACACATTAATTTATTTCACAAAGTTAGGAAGAAGTTACTTAATCCCCTCAAGTAATCACCGTACCAGGAAATCAGTGTTTTTCATAAAACATTTTGTATTTTTCAAATGAGTAAGTCTATGGTGTGTGTGATTTCTTATTTCTTTAGTTTAGTGTCTGTTGTGTATTATATGATTATTCTTCTGTATATGCATATATATGTGTGTACACATGCATCTAGATAGTTAAGGCTGACTTCAAGTATCTTTGTCATTTAAATATTTATTTATTTATATTCCACGTGTATGGGTATTTTGCATGAATGTATGGCCTGTGCACTGTGTACTTGTCTATTGCCTGCAGAGATCAGAAGAGGGCATTGGATACTCTGGAACTGGAGTTAGAGACAATTGTGAGCCATCATATGGGTGCAGAGTATCAAACCTGTGTTCTCTAGAAAAGCAGAAAGTGCTCTTAACCACTGAGCTGTCTCCAGCACATCTAGCAAATGATTTTTAGGGCCTTTCACTTAGCCCGAAGCTCACAGTTATAGCTCTGCTTTATGAAATTTGAAGCATGCTTTTATAGCAGTATCGCTAGATGTTTGGGTATTGGCGTTCCTGTTCAAGTGTGTTCACAATGTTTTGATTATAAAGTTATAGTTGGCTTATTGTCAAACTAAACTCAGTACCAGGAACTATTATTTCACATCTTCCTTTTGTTACCAAACTTTTATCAAGTATCAACATGATAGATATTATTATCCAAAAAAGCCCAGCTTAGTCCACATTAAAAAAAAAATCTTTCATTTTATACAAGTTTTAAATGTAATTTTGACAAAATCATCAGATTTTACTGCAGAAATCTTAGCACCATGTCTGTTCAAGCAATGCAAAGAATTTTGGTGAAGGATACTTTCAAATATTCAGCATTATAATTGCCATTTGTAATTGAATGCATGTATTCATCAGATAAAAGGTATTTTTTTATGTTTAAAGGATTTTGTAATGATTCATATCTCTTGGGAAATTTCTCCTCTCTGGCAAAGTTCAAAAAATTGTGTCATGTTCTGTTCCATGGTCCTCAATCAAAAGCTCAAGATAAAATCATTTCATTTAAAGATATGTTTTATCAGGATGTAACTGCAGTGTGTTGAATCTAATGAGGGGTGACTGCGGAAACTTTAATGCTACAAAATTGGATTCTTTTACAATAGATGAGAACATCCCTGTATCTCAGAGGTGATCTTTCGGTCTGGTGATGGGTAAGGTACCTGTGGCCTTTGCAGGTTTGCACTTTCAGTCCTCGCCACTGTTTAATCTATATGATGGAGAGAGAAATTAAACAGTATACAGGGCTCATTCAGCCAAGACGAACGAAGTTACACCTCATCCTTCTGGCCCCACTATCAGTCTCCCCTTCGAAGATGAATTAAAAAGAGTTTGTGGGAAAAGTGTTTGATAAAAATATCTAAGGATTACTTACAAACCTGTAAAGGCTTGCAGTCTTGTGAGGATGCCTTTGTTAATTTAGCCTTCCGTCTGTGCCTTCGGTGAAGTTACTCCAGTCCCACACTGTAAGAGAGGCATAGTTGTTTAGGCTCTTCCTCCAGGGTTACAACTGCACTTTTAAACCGGAAGGACCTGATCACCAGTGAAGAAACGCTGGCTCTGCATAGCATCTTACGAACAAGGGGACAATTGTTTGTGGTTTTTATTAACCAAAACTACATTTGGAATTTCCACACACATGGAGAGCCAGAACAATCGTCTCCTTATCTAAAATAGCTCCGAAGCTTGGTCTGGATATAACCCAGACTTGTCTGAGCCTACTCACTCAGTGTGGTAACAGGAAATTGAAAATGGTCCTTGTAGCCCTAGAGGGGTATCATGTGGAACACCTTTTGGAGGCAAGTAAGATGGGAATTGTGCCCACATTGCTTCTTTCTCTAGCCAACCCCCTATTCTTGCAATAAAATTTGATCATTTTTAGAAAATGGCACTACCTGTTTATGTATTTAGCTGTCTTGATCTGATGTATATAAATTATAGCATCGCCTCTTAGTTATGCTCAAGAATCATATTGTAACATATTTTGATGTAATCTGTGGTTAAGTCATCCCTGGTCCTGCTGACTCCTGGGTAAAGTGTTTGATACTGTACTAGTCTAAATAAATGAACTCATATGAGCTCTGTGAAATTCTAAGAGCCGCTATGGTTTTAGGCTTTGCCAAGTGTGCAAGTCCAGAAACTGACCCATTTGGTTTACTTCCAGGTCTTTTCCAATGGACACCTTGCCAGCGAAGAATATGATGTTCCTCCTCGGCTTTCCCCTCCTCCTCCAGTCACTGCCCTTCTCCCTAGCATAAAGTGAGTTTCCTTGAGTTTGGAGATTGTGTGGCCATGCATAATGAGATGGGAAGAGTGCTGTTAGGGTTATTAATACAGACGCGGCAGGGTGAGTGGAAAAGAATCAGTAAACAAAAAAAGCAATTGATCATGCTTATCAATTAAAGTATCAGGTGTTGAGACCTTCTAGTTCTGATAATAGCGCCTAAAGACTTAGTAAGCTCTTGAGAAGGCTGGTAGAACAATGGGGCAAGAAAGCTTAGTGCCCTCCGTCCACAGACAGGGCAGAGCTGCACAGCAGACTCCTTCCACTTGCCTTCTCGTTGACTTTGACCCACTACCCAGTTTGACATCATTAAAGTTCCACCAAACTCCCTGCTTCTCAGATATCCTCAGCACCCAAGGTCTATTGATTGTCCTCAGGAAGTTCTTCCTGTTCAGTTAAGCTTCCCGTTGCCAACCCAGACTCCCAGCTAGACTTCTGAAAGACCCTTCAGAATGCCATCCTATCTGCTGTAAGTTGGTGTCAGCAGATGTAAAGCTGGGAATTGGGCACATGACATGCTGGGCCATGAGGTGCTGTCTAGCCCAGTTTTCATTCCCCTTCATCTTACATAGTCTCCTCACTGAAGCTGATTTACCTTCCCTCCTGACTTCCTCAACCCTCTTCCCACTCCCAAACCAGTTTTGCTTTCTCTTTTATAGCTTTGTCTTCTTCTGCTAGTAGTAAGAACCTTCACAATTTTAAGCCACTAAAGAGTTTCTACTTTGTTCCTAATGCTTGCCCTATTTATCATTCAGCACTCCTCCCCGTGCCATGCCCCACTCTTTCCTCAAGATCCATGTCTCAGCCTCTGTAATTTATAAAAATTCATTTGATTTCTGTTCAGTGATTAATAGTGATTGGCAGTGCCAGGCCAAATAGTGTATACCTGTAATCCCAGCAATTTGGAGGCTGAGGCAGGAGAATTTCCATAACTTTGAGGACACTCTAGGATATTTAAATGAGTTCCAGGGCAGCCTAAGCTGAGAGGCTCTGTATCAGAAAATAATAGAAAAGCCTGATTTGCATTCCTGTTACAGATTATTGTTCTCTATGTAAGTATATTCTCTGATATACTTTTTTCCTAATTTTAAAAAGATTTATACTCAGATGGAAAATTAAAAAGGAATTTTTTTATTGTTTGATTTTTATCTGCTAATAGCTTCAAGTTTTTCACTTTCTGTGTCTGTTCGTTTATTTGGTTTATTTTGGGCTATGGATCGATTTGCGTATCTTACACGTGAGTATCTCACAACTATATTGACAGCCAGCTAAGGTCTTCTTTTATGGTCAAAAGCCGAAGAATTTCTTAATTTCTTCCTCTGGAGGTCTTTGAACTCCCACTAGATTTACAAAAAAAAGCTAAATCTCAGCTTCCAGAAATCTATATACTTTAGAAAGTAATATTTTATCACGTGTGATGTCAGAAAAGAACACTGCAACAGGCGGTGTAATGCTCATTGAATAGTTTTAGGAGTTTAAGGAAAATTGTTACAAACTTTTCCAGAGAGACATGTTTCATAGATGGGGCAGAATCTAAGTCACTGAAGATAGGCACAATTAGATACCACACTGCCTGGAGTGGAGAACAGAGTGGAATTTAATATCATTCAGGGAAGAGCAGAGAAGCTTAGCTGTAGGAACCTTCCCTGAAGGAGCTGCCAGGTCTGTAAGAGACACAGCAGCCAGCGCGGATAAAAACACTCTCTGTCATAGAGTCTTGGCAGTGAGAACAACTTTGATAGTCTAGTTCCATGTAGGCTCTTATATATGCCCATACAGTAAGACATCTGAGCTAGCTCCGTCACCTCTAAATTCAGGGTGTTGGTGAACAAATTAAATGAGATGATCCTAGTTAAGGATTAACACCCCCCCCCCCGTGGTTATTTAATTACAGATGAGTATGATTGGAGAAGGGGTTGTGGTTTTTTGTTTACATTTGGTCCTTTTATGAATTAACATGAGCAGTAAAATTATAGCAGAGTACATTAACTGATAAGCTTCTAATACTTAACTGTGTAAGAGCTCTTAAGATCAGGTTATTTTCTCTCCATTTCCTAAATTTTTCTCAATGCTTTTTCAATGATACCTATTTTTAGCATCATTTAGGTTATTTATGGAGATGACTTTATGCTTTCCTTTGTCACTTGAGGTCGTCACATCCATTTTTCCCTCAGAATATATACACTGTTTTTCCTGTGAAATCATGAAATTCCGAAGTCGGCAGTAGAGTGAAATCACAGTGGGCTCCACACTTTATTCCAGCAGTCATTAGTTCCCTATTGCGGGGAAGGTACCCTCCCTGGGCTTCTGACTTCTTTCTGGCTGATAAATGAGAAGATAGGTTTAACTTGAATGTTATCTAAACTCCTTTGAGCTTCAACTCCCTATGCAGCAATTGCTGTGAATTATTCCCTATGTGGTGTTAATTATATTGGAACTTTTGGTGACCTGAATAATGTCAAGTATCATTGGCTGACCATATTCTATTGCATAAACCAGTATGAGTTGAACTATTGTCCTTACTAATGTTACTCTTATAATGGTTGTAACACTGTAGTTATAATCATATTGTTTACATTATTATTATCATTATTATTATATATTACATTATATTATAATGTTGATAATAAAATTGTATGTTGGATAATATTTACATCATTTATTATTAATACTGCTCAACTTTGATCCATTGGAGAGAATGATCTGATTCCAGCAAGCGTGTATCATAGAGGGAAAAGGTCTTCGGAAAATCCCCGTGCTCACTGACATAGGGATCTTAGACACTCAGATCGCCATTGCCATCCTAGATTCCTGGTCAGTGTTCAAATTTCAGGCCAAAGTAAAATTATAAATCCGTGCCTAAGAGAAACGTATGGCTCTCACAAGTGGTGAAAATCTCAGGGTTAAATTAAGAACACCAAAATTATTAGTTGGCATTTACTTTCAGTTGTCTCATTAAAGTGGTTTTTAAGATTATTAAATATTTGATACTGGTATTTGTTTTTCTTAAGGGCAAAGGATGTTCTGTGAGGTTTCCTTACTGGCTAAACTTCATCCTGGTGATCACAAGACTATTATTTCTGAAAATATGATAGTGCATAGTAAAAGTGGCAGAAACAGCTGTTATTTGTAGAGATATTTAATTTCCTGAAATGATTTTTTCTAAATGGTTTCCACTTAACATTATTGACACTTAACTATAAATACAAAGCTTTAAGTAAAACTTGAACTATAGGTATTTATTATAAAAATAAATTATAATTTATTTTTTATTACAAAAAACCACATGGATTATTTTACTTTATATTTAAATTAGTATATAATATATTTCACATATAAATATATATTATATGCTTACTAAATTATATTTAACTTCATTTTCAAGTTCAACCAAATAGAAGACTAAACCGTTCAACATTTATTGTCCTATACTGTCAAATTTATTGTCCTATACTGTCAAATGAACAGAGCCAATATTCTAAATCATAATGGAGCAGATACTTCCAAGTAAAACAATATTGTAGAATGCTGAAGGATGTCGCTGCTTTCAGAGAATGGTTTCCTTATATTTTGCTATTTACAAATGAACCATTATACTTTTGACATATTAATCACAAGCTTTCAAATACCTTAGAACCAATCCTTCTTGGTTCATACTTTTCTTAAAGGGTTCTATGTTATAGGAGGTGGGTGGTGGTGTTTATTGTTGCTACATGTCTTTTAAGCAAATAAGGTACTAATTTAAGAGGTTCATTGAGAATGGAAACCAATTTTTGTCCAGCTCTCTTATTTCCATTCTGTTGTGCTCACTGGAGACTGAGGAGACCGAGATTAATCCCCCTCCCGTTCGGAATGAGCGCTGTAATTAAGAAGGGTAGAAAGTGGCAGCTGTGTTGGATGTGGTCAGTTAGAGGTGATGCTGGGAGGCAAATCAGAGGTAGAACAGGATAACTAATGACCCACAGACTTTCCCTCCAGATGAACTCCCGAGGAAAGGTCTCTGATAAGCTGCCCCTTGGGAGAAGGGAGGGAGAGAGCCCAACCTGTGTGTGTGAAAAGCGTGATCCTGGGGCACAGGTGTGAGGCAGCTGCAGCTCTGTCTCCAGGTTCAGAGCAAATCTATGAAATGCTCTCCTTCAAAGCTCATTCTAAAGCTCGGGGCTGCAGCATGCTCCACTCTGCCTGACAACATGAAAGAACCCTCAAAAGCATTGTAAAACATAGGCCAATATTAATTTATGTGCTGCAGTCATAAAATGATCATGTCAAATATCACTGTTTTGTTTCACTGATTCTTAAACTTTGGTTTCTCTGAGTGACAGATGTTTCTTGTGTGGGTAAGGACAGTGTAGCATGAGAAGAAGGAAATCAAACGTGGCGGCTTAAAGTTTCACTTTAATAAAAACATTTGTGCCCTCCACTTTCTGCCGTTGGTGAGTGAACAGATTCTTCTATATAGAAAACAGGTAAAAGAGCATATTATTTAAAATGCCTTTCTGTCTAAGGAAGGTTCTGAAAATCGTTGCTCTCTCTCTCTTTTTACCAGCTTGGTCATTTTCTTCTTTAATACCCCCTCATTATCTTTATCTAAAAGCCTGTAAGTGCTCAATTATGTTCAAAGTTGGGTAATCCTAGATGAACTTAAGGTCGTCCCTTAAACATGTTGCAGTTCAGACACAAACAGTAAAATAGCAGTATAGTAAACACATCTATGAAAGGACATATGCTAAGTGTACATAATAGAAAAGGTCAGAGGAAGTTACTGAATTTTCTGCCAGTTTCACAGGGATTTTTATAGCCACCAGACATGTGAAGGGGTCTGCTTTTGTTTTCAAAGAAAGTTGATGGGCCAAGAGTTGTTCCCATTAGGAATGAAAACCACTTGAGGGTGATATTTGAGGTGTGTTGTAGGGGTGAATGGTAATGGCAAGCAGGTAGTCAGCTCTGTGCTTACACACCTTACCGTGGGAATGTGCGCTTCTTGGGTGGAATACACTTGTGAGCCTTTAGCTTTGAAAGGTTTAAGTACTCCCCAGCTACCACAGAAAAGGGTCTCGCTGATGACGAGAAAGTCCACCTCTTTCTTAACATCAAGCATATGCTTTTGCATTCAAGATAGAATGTCAGTGTGCGTTTAGGACGACTCTGATAACTTTCGAGTTAAGGAGATGATAGTTTTGGAGCCTGGAAAAATGTATCCCCATGGGCAATGACTCAGGAATTAGAGCAGACTGCAAGACTCAGCAGGAATGCGGAGTAGCATAACAGTGTTGAAGTACTGGCTCTAAATGGCTGAGCGATGACTTGGCATCGCTAACTTGGAGCCAGCCAAATAGCTTGTCCGCTCTCTTCCTCTGGGATCCTAGAAATGCCACTTGAGGTATATCGTGACTGAAGTCTTTAGGTCCTTAAGTCTACCATCTGGCTAACATACACGAACTGTAATCTTTAGTGCATTTATGCTACCGCACTGCTTGTTGACTAACACATAAAGGTTTGGAGGCGTTTTTAAGTGGAAAACTGCCACAGCTAATTGTGCAAGTGTGGGTTTGTGTTGGGTGTTTCCCACGCAACTTCTTTCTTACTTGAACCTTTGTCTCCTGTTTCATTTCGTGACAGAGGTGGCTTTCATTCTTCTTATTCAAAAAACATAATACTGAGTGAAATGTGTTGAACGGATGTTAGAAATTGGTTTGTGTGAATTTAGGTAGAATATTATAATTTGCAGGAAAATGAATTGAGGTAGAATGTGCAATGATGAGCAAGGTCACGTTATCTCAGAAAAACTAAAAATCACAAGTTCTCCTTCACAGTGTATTCTAGCATGCAAATGTGTCTGTGACTCTGTGTGTATGTGTGTGTGTGTGTATGCGCACGCGCACACGTGCCTGTGTGTGTGTAACATGTGGGTACACTGTAAGATTGGGAAGAAGTATAAACAATGGTTAATCTTAAGTGAAGAGAAAGGATTCGGTAGAAGTAATGGACACTTGAGTGTGTATAAATACTCATGGGCTGTTGTGACTCATTAAAGAAAGATGTAATAGGAGTTCCCTTTCTCGCTTTAGCTTGTCATGCATCTTCCATTCTGTGTGGTGGATTAGTGCATAAATATATTCAGTGGTGAGGGTGTAATAACCATGTGAAGTCTCACAGCTTCTGCCTGGCTACTCTAACTGTACTCAAGCTCTTTAAAATATATAGACTTCGGATCTGCTTAATTTCACTTTGATGTCTCTTTTTAATTAATAAAGTTTTAATGAATTTTTAAAGCATTAAAACCTAAGAGAAAGTAGGGAACTTTCTTAAAGTACTTTATTAAAATAATAATAAATGGGAAATACCAGTATGTATTTTTCATATTTTGATAAAGAGCACACAGCTTTCTTCACTGCTGGTTACAACACACTAAAATTCATTTAACCTGATAAAATCTCCGACTAATAATTTCTGACACTAAGCCCTTATTGTTTCATAGAATTACTGCCTTTCATATTTACATCAGTCATTTCTGACTAACCAAAGAATGATGGCCTTGCGTTTAGCCAGACAAGATCTTCTGTCAATGAAGGTAAAGTCTAGAATTACCCAGGAGAGATTTTTTTTTTAAATTGTCCATTCTTGCACTGGAAAAATACCCAGTCAGTGGATAGAGGTGTTTGCTGCAGGGCCTGACAAACTGAGTTCAACTACCTGGGAACGACATGGTGAAAGGAGATAATAAGGACCGATCCCACAAGTTGTCCTTTGACTTCCACACATACCTTGGCACGACCACACAATACACATAAATAAATAGCAAATGTAATATAAATAAAAATTATTTTTCATTCTTCATAATGAAGTGCTTTTTGGGGGGTAATCTGTGGCAGATTTGACCGTTCCTGCTATTGGTGCAGTTATTGAATTTTCTCTGTGCACAGTCTACGTAAGTTGTCTAACTGTAGAGTGTACTGAGATTGAGAGCACACCAGGACGTAGACGATGCACGCAGGCCACACTGAGAGCACACCAGGATATAGAAGATGCATGCAGGTCACACTGAGCTCACACCAGGATGTAAAAGATGCATGCAGGTCACCCTCGGCTCTGGTTAGAAAGACATACTGGTCGTTGCATGCTTGCAGGTCACCCTCAGCTCTGGTTAGAAAGACATACTGGTTGATGCAGTAGCTGATGGATGTCTGTTTGCAAGAATTTAGAATTTGCAAGAAAATACAGTTGTTTCTGTCCCTACTAAGACACTGTCAGGTCTTCATTTTGATACTTATGTACTTTCCTACCTTTAGTTCGATGTGTCTTCCAAGGTTCAGCCATATTGGTTGCAACACTTCAGTTTATTAATGAATGCCATAGCCTGTGTTCTGGTCTTAGGTCAGCATTAACTGTCATTTGATCCTAGAGCACCTCTAACAAACACAGCTTTAAAAACTAGTACTGAAAACTTCTTCAAAGAAAAATTGAAATACAGACTTTTGAAAACTCCTAAAGGAGACTTCTCTTTTATACCTGAACTCTCTAAAATTTATCTATACTTTAAAACCTTGGGCTTTGCTGGGCAGTGGTGGTGCACGCCTTTAATCCCAACACTGAGGAAGCAGAGGCGGGCAGATCTCTGTGAGTTTGGGGCCAGCCTGGTTTACAAGAGCTAGTTCCAGGACAGGCTCCAAAGACACAAAGAAACCCTGTCTTGAAAAACCAAAACAAACAAACAAACAACAACAAAACCACCTTGGACTTTCCAAAATACCTTTCCAAATGGGCACCTGGGAACATACATACATTCACACACTCAAAACACCTCTGAAATTATTTTCCATTGTAACAATTGCTCATCCTAACAGACCTGAGTGAAATTATTCTAGAAAATTCTCCAAAATAAAAAGCTATATTAGGGATATGCAACTGGCAAGGTATGCAAATGTTCCAAAATGTGAAGAAAAAAAAATCTGAAAATCTCTTTCAGTTCCAAGGAGTTCAGATAGGGACACTCAGCTTGTGGTAAGAAGAAATCAAAATGAAAAATGTATTTTGTGGCAAAGAAGAAATGAAAATGAAAAATGCATAGACTTGATTGCCTTATGCACCAAAGGGCTCTTGCTCCCTCTACAGAAGGTGCTGAAACACTGCACTTTTTCTAATGAAACATTGCAGTTTTTTTAAGAAACGTTTTCTGTGAAGTTCATGATTAAAATGGATTTGGGTCCGTGTTTTTCTAGTATCTTACAAACTTGGCTCTGAACACTTCCTTTGAAATCTTTCTTGGGAAATTCAGAGTTCGATTAAATTCCACATAGGAAGTAGAGTATTTGTCACTTTTATGTGTTTACCCAAATGATGAAATAAAAAGTTCAGATTTATCATGGTATCATTCATTGTAACTCCTTTTAACAGTTACATATTACAAATTATAAGAATAATGCATTTCAAATTCAGAGGTTTAATGAATTCGGTGATTATCTGCTTCTAATTCTGGTCGTTTATTTCTTGGTTCTTGCTATGGGATGAAGTCTAGCACTGGGGTCGTCGGTTCACAACAAAGCTGTTTCTTTCATTTGTAGCTTTTTAAACTCTTGGTAATAGCCAGAGACTTAAGTTTGAGACTTCAAAGAACTTCATGTTTATAAGGCCCTTTCCTTATTTCATAGTTTACTTTTTCCCCCTGACTGCACCCTTTAAAAACCATAGGTATGAGTATATTATCTTAACAATGTTTCAAGGCTTTTCCATTTACATTGGATGGAAGAACAGTAGTTTATAGTGGAAAAATGCAAGTGACAAAGTAGCTTCTTTATTTATGTATGTCATATCAGACCATCCTGCTCTGAATATTTATGATGCTTAAAACAGATTGGATTTTTTTTCCTCTTGGTAGGTGTACTGGTCCATTAGCAAATTGTCTCTCAGAGAAAACAAGAGACACGGTAGAGGAAGATGATGATGAATACAAGATTCCTTCATCCCACCCTGTTTCCCTGAATTCACAACCATCTCATTGTCATAATGTCAAACCTCCTGTGCGGTAAGAAGATGTGCATCCTTGTACCATCCTGCATCTGCATAAGCACCATCAGACTCTCAAGAGTGGGGTTATTTCTATGCAGGTCAACCGTAATGTGCTTGGCTAGACGTCTGTAACTTCCTCTTGCTACCCTATCATTCCTATTTATTTTCTTCATTTTTTCTCCCCCAACACACCCCACCCTGGCAAAAGCCAATTACAATCTAATATAATGTAACTATACCTTACATGTAATGATGATTAATGCATGCATTTTCCCTAAGATACTTTAATGAGTTTCATCAGCTCCAAGAATATGTATCAAGGAGAAAAATTAGTGCGTAGAAACTAATATTAAAGTGCTAGGTCGGCCTTCCTTAGAATTTTTCTTCATAATGTGCAGACTAGTATAATTTATATCCATTTCCCTCCTTGATATGTAATGTTCTTCTCCTGAAATCATAAGACAGTGGCAGGGGGAGCTAAAGTCCCTTCTCTCAACTTTCTTTTTTGACAAAGTACTCTTTTACCTTCTCTTGTGTGGGATTAGAATATAAAAGAACATAAGTTTTCTTTTTCATTTTCTTGTTTGTTATCCTCACTGTATTCGGACATTCTTGGTCTTTGAAGAGTTATCAGTAATGGCTTACATATATTGAAATGTCAGTTTATCTTTAAGCAAAATCATGACTTCTCATGCATATAACTATAACTATTAAGCTATAATAGCATTTACATAATAATTTTCATCTTACTGACATGTCAAGTATGTAACAATCTATTCTTAGGTTTAAAACTTGTTTTCTGAGCTTGGGTTCCCCTTGCATAATATTCCCGGAGTTATGCTTGGCTCATCTCTGCTCAGCCCCTGCTGGTGGTGGCCCTGTCACCTGGAGCCTCCTGATGACAAAGTGATGGGAGACAGTGAACCCTTCAGCCATCTCTCCCAACTTTACTTAGTGTCCTGTCTCATTCCGAGGCCAGGTCAGTCAGCTGATGGTATTTTATGAGTTGTGTTTCCTTCTTTGGAGGTGAAAACACTTCTCGGGTGTCTCACAAGGCTTAAAAGGAAGTACTAAGAAAGAAATAGGTTTTTTTTTTTCCTGTTTTTTGACAGGGTTTTTCTGTGTAGCCTTGGCAGAGCCCTTGAACTCAAACTGTAAACCAGGCTGGCCTTAAACTCAGATTTCCTCCTTCTGCCTTCTGAATTCTGGGCCTCATGGCCTGTACTGCCACCTCCTGACTAAGATCTTTTTTTAACCAGAGCTGTGTCCCATAAGGGATGCTGATGGACAGAGTTACTCCCCAGACTTAGTGATGTGCTGACATCTGCATTCTCACTGGTTATGGCAAGAGCCACCTAGTTCTTATTAACCATGCCATTGAGTGTTATTGAGAAGAAAATAGCTAGGAGAGCATTTGGGAGCTCCTGGCACCCACTGAACTAGTAGGGGGAAAGTCTTGCCTTCTTATCAAGTGTAAATTACTAACAAATTCCAGTTCTTTGGCTCCTACTACTGTGTAGCAATTATTTAAAACTGAAATTGGACAGGAATTTTTTGGTCTCTTTGGGATTCTCATTCTTTTCATGGATAGAAGACTGATGGATACCATTTTAATTCATCAAACTTTAATTATCAAATCATAGTGGATGAGATTTCAGTGACTGGCCTCTTGGATACTGAAAATAAATTTGAATTATGACTATCATAACTATCTCCCGCCAATTATAGAGAACTAATAAATGTTGCTAATCCTTAAGCTTAATTGTATTGAATTATTTATCTAATTTGTTCTCAAAAATCAATGGATGGCGGGAGAGCTCATGTCATCTGCAGAAGACTTCTTCTCCATAGCATTTCCTTTTCCTGTATGCCACTTGTCCCACACCCTTTGGAACATCAAGAAAAATAAATTGTCAATATGTGGGAAGTGAAACAGTAAATGAATAATTCAATTCAGTTTCAGCAAAATCCATCATCATTATGAAGATTCAATACGTAACTATTCTTAAATGAACCATATCTTGCCCGTTAAAAAGAAGTGGCCACCAGAGAGAATAGAAATGAATTTCAGATAAATCACTCTTGCAGTAGCTATTGAAATATCCAGTCTCCTCCATTATGTATGTACTTTTACTTTGCTATAAGGTATCAGAATAATTCAAAAGAAAAGTATGAAACTTCCGTTTCTGAGGCTCTTTGTTAGCCAGCTGTTGCTAAGCCAGATGCTAAAGGACAAGTATGCTGTGTTTCCCCGTCCTCCTACATCCATCCATGCCCCAGTTTCTTCATGCCAACACCAAAATTATGCCTGGATTAAAACCGTTAATGGGACTTGGCTGACATCACTTCTCTAAGGTGTCAGAGAAGCAGTGTTTGCTCCAGTCAACAGTGATGTGGGTTCAGACACTGCAGGTCTTTAAGTGTTCTGGGTCAAACTTCAAGGAAATTGTTGACTGCTTTACAGTCGTCCCTCTCTTTTAAGGCCCTAGTCAAATTTTATTTCAAAGAATGCTTAAGTTGCATAAAAAAAAAAAAAACCACATTCAATGTCATCAGCAAATATTGAGGCCATTAGAGCTTTCATAGCTTTGCATGACATAGTTCTCTGTTACCAGAACATTGGTCAGATGCAACTGAAATCTTGCAAAGATACATACATTTTCTCTTCACAGATGGGTTTATGTTTTCACTAGCCTTTGGTAATTTTAATGGCTCTGGTTTCAGTTGGAGGAGACACTTTTACCTTCAGACATTTACACCTGGTTTTAAAGCACATGTCAGGGTAGATGTATAGTGTTACTAGTACTTTCTTTCATAAAAAAAAAAACAATTGGGTTTGTATTCTTATTACCTTTGTAGGTAACAGTGCCTTCTGTGACCTTCACTTCACGCCCACCATGACTCTTAAATGATTCTTGCCCTCTGGTCTCCATATTAGGTCTTGTGATAATGGTCACTGTTTGTTGAATGGAACTCATGGTACGCCTTCAGAGATGAAGAAATCAAACACCCCAGAGTTAGGCATCTATTTGAAGGGTATGTATGGAATATATTTTCCTTTGCAATATGCATCTTACTAGCTGGAATTTAAAGGCAAAGTTCCCTTCTGTTTTCATACTGAAAATACATTAAGGTTTTGTGTTATCCTCTAGGAGATGTTTTTGATTCAGCCTCTGATCCAGTGCCATTACCACCTGCCAGGCCTCCACCCCGGGACAACCCAAAGCATGGTTCTTCACTCAACAGGACGCCCTCTGATTATGATCTTCTCATCCCTCCATTAGGTTGAAACTTTAAACACAGCTTAAACTTCCCCTGCCCTCCTCTCTGTATCTGCATTATTAGAATTAAGAGTTCAGTATAATGCAGACTCTGGGTTGAGAATTTGCCTAATCTGGTCCTCCAGGTGATGGTGGCTCCTGCATTCATGTGACAATCACTCTACCAGAAAAATTAATGGTCTAGGAAATAGCTGTGAAATTTAATTGGTTTTCATAGCATCTTTTGAATTTTTAATGTATCTGAATTTTCTGTTATAACACACTATTTTTGTAATCAGAGTAAAATACTTAACCTAGCTTGTTTTAAGCTATATTTCAACTATATAATCCTTTCAAAACCTTCACAAAATAATGACCTAAAGAACTGACCATCAGTGAGGATTTTATCAGGTTTTCTCTCCTAGACTAGATTCAGTGTTAAGACTCAAGAGTGCTGCTCACTCCTCTGGTCTGTGTCCCAGGGCCACTCAAGCGATGGTCTGGAGTGGAAGGCAGGTCTCCTCCATCTGGCTTCATTCTTAGTAAACATGAGCTACAGTTTACTTCAGCATGAAATGGCCAGGTCATCTGAAGTTGCTTAAATTATTTTAAAAAGTATATATTTCATTCTAGATAACAAGAACAAGTTCTGTTTAATCCATTTGTAAGCTTTTTTGAATTGTCTGTTAAATCACCAAGAATAGTAAGGAAACTTTTATATTTCCTGATATGTACCACTGGCCAGTATTTTGAACTGTCCAATTACAATGACTTTTGCTTCTGTTTTATTGGTCAGGGATTTTTGTTTTGTTTTATTCTATTTTTTTTTATTTGCCTGAATTCTAAGACCTTCCTAATTTCTAGTCTATAGTCTTGTGTCCTTGTTTGTTTTTTCTCTGTATTGGGCCTCGACCCATTACTCAAGTCTCTATGGTGTAGATTACACTATTTCATATCCTCCTCTGTGTCTGTCAGGGATCGGTGTTTGCATCTCATCTAGTGAAATCATGTTTTATTGTTCAATATAATTGCCATAGGTGGATGATGACCTTGCTCTTATGCTGTTAGAATAGATGTTACAGCTTGTGTCTGTCCTTGGACCTTCCTCTAGCTTGTCCTCTGCATCACTTCCTACTCTTCACTCAGCAAAGGACACTCACTTCCTGAGTTTCCCGAATATCTGTGTCCAGGCCCCTGGTATTCCACACGCTTCTGATTGTCAGCACCTCATGGATGCCACTTGTATTTTTCTTCTCTCCTGTCATAACCTCTCTTTCATAAGACCAACCAGACACTTTGACATGTCAGTCATAAATGTCTGTGAATAGGTCCACCTCCCCTTGATAAAATCTAAACACTTTAAGGTTTGAAATTCCTATCACCCGATTTCTAGTATGGTTCTGATACTTAGGGACAGAAAATAAAAGATTAGGATTTGATTATGTGACAGAAAGAGCCTAGAATGGTAAGAAATCTATCCTATATTCTCAAATACTTTTAATTAAAAATATTTATGATAATTCAATCAAATTTTTGTATACTTTTGGAAATCAAGCACAACGAAAGCAAATTCACTTTAAAGCATTTATGTTTAATGCATTCAACTTAAATACATGTGATTTTTATTAATAACCTATGAAGCTGTTTACATATAGCCTGTCTCACTAACAGCACATTTGACGTACATTATTTAGAAACTATATTCGTTCCTTTTTTTAAAAAAGTTCAAGGTAAGAAAGACTGGCTTGTCTAGCAAAGTGTGGCAGGGATAAGTCCATAGACATAAGGCCACACTGCAATATAGTTTATACCTTGAGTAAACCTTAAAAATGCATACATGTAGTAACTAGCTTTGGGGCCAATCAAAAGGGGTCTCCACTGGCATGTTCTTCTCTGGAGATGACTGCTGTGTAAACAGTGGAGTCTCCTGTACTGTGCATGTGCTGTGGTCTTTGTTGGTAAACCGAATGTTTGCTACAGTGTCAGTGAATTACAGTCCAGTGGATCAACTGTAAGGGGATGGTTGGAAGTGTTCCCATATATATATGTGCATGGTGTGATTTTTCTCATGAGAGGCCACAAACTCTTTTTATTTCGCAGAGATTTCTGTTCTGCTGATAATAATTTTCAGTTCAGAGTTCTAGTATTCTAATAGTATAGAGGTTACCACGGGACCGTGAGCTGGAATTGCTCCTTTTTATCAAAAGACTCAGGAAGCAGAAAAAAAAGTTTTCATGGCAGGGTTTTAGTCTTTTGTTTGTGTGTGTATATTTTCTCTCCACACTTTTCCACAAAATGATCAAGTCCATTATGAATGTCAGTGAACAGTTGAATAAAAATTGCAAGGGAACTTACTTAGAAGTAATGGGAGAAAAAAATCAGTCCTGGCTTTTGCTTGACTCTGTGTATTTTGATTATTGAAGTTCTACTGTTGATAATGACCTTTCTTTAAATGCAGGTGAAGATGCTTTTGATGCTCTCCCCCCATCTCTCCCTCCTCCCCCACCTCCTGCAAGACATAGTCTCATTGAACATTCGAAACCTCCTGGCTCCAGTAGCCGACCTTCCTCAGGACAGGACCTTTTCCTTCTTCCTTCAGGTATGAGTGGGTGAAACTCCGAGAAAGAATTTTCTCTTAACATAAAGTGCATCTAAGATTGTGCTGCCAAATTCATGTTAGTGTTTCCCAAGACCTGCCACATCAGCAGAAAGACTCCTCGGTAGTGAGAACAGTGGTTGGCTGGTTTGCTTGACACCGGATTGATTTAATGACGGATTAGCACAAGGATGGAAAGAGCAATAAGGAATCATAGTGGTTACCCATGGTCCAGTGGCTAACCCCACACCCATGCACATGTAGGCAACACCAGTTGAATTTAGTGGGTTATTTACTATTTATAAAAGCAAGGCAAATGTGGACAGGAGATCCACTGGTGGAGCAGAAAACTGAAGGTTTATGGAAGGGAGTTGGGACTGGCTTGTATATTATATATCGTATATATGTTAGGAAATTTTTGAAGAAAAAGAAGGAAGGAAAGGACAAAGGGCACGTGTTCTACATATTATACAAAGCACCTTCAAGTGCCAGCAGGGCCTACCTTCATGCAGTTGATGGACTCCCACGATGCTGCCTAAGCAAGATCAAGTGTCCTAAGTCAAGCATGAAGCCCCAATTCTTCAATGCTGAGTTCTAGACAGTTTCTGATTGGCTTCCTTGCACTCCTAAGGTATGCATGACATAAATCCTGATTCATGAGGTCTCTGTGCACTGGCTTCTTTTATAACAAAGTCAGGATCTCCAAGAACTAGCAGAAAATATTTTGTTACATTGTACAGAATGTTTAATCATCTTTCTAGAAAATCACGGTGGCACACTGCTTGTGGCAGCTCTTCACTCAGAGAAAAACCTCAGGAAAGACACACATACTAGACTCCAGTGCAGCACTGCGCTTTTAGAACTGTAGAACTAAACGAAGATGGTTGCCCACCTTCCTCTGTGGTCTCCGTGCTGTCTAGTATGTTCTTAGTGTACTCAAATTAGTTCGCAGTCCTGAGATTTCAGTTCCTTGAGATAATCTCCCAATTTAAAGACAAGATAGATATGCATTTTCTCAAAATAGTATATTAAATGCCTGTTTCTGTATGCTAGCCTTCCATGCCCTGCACAGCCGAGTCAGGTCGGGCATGCCAGACTTACCCCCCGGTGACGTCTCTGTAGTTCAATTTCAGATTGCAGGAACTGCCTTTCTACAAAGAGACCTCATGACTGCAGTCGGGGGGAGGAAGGGAAGCCATGCCGAGATGCAGCTCAGGTCCTCCTTTATGCTTTCTATCTTGCGCTTTCACACAAGATTTCTTTTGGCAAAATTATAATTCCCACTACCGTGTGTGACCCATCCATTCTGAACAAGCCAATCAAACACTAACAAAACCCAAGTCCTCAACAAAAGCTCCTTGATTTGCTATCTCCAAACCCAAGGCAACCGCTGGGCATACGTGCCTCCTTTTCTGTGTAACAAAAAGAAAGAGAAAGGAAGCATTCCTTTGTGTGGGAAGGTTGAAATAGGCATTTCTGCAATTCGTGCCAGGGCCTGTGCTTAAGCAACAAAGCCAGGACAGCACTAAAGTCTTGATCACACCCTGCATGAATGTCTTTTTGAAGGGCATGGGATGCACCGTGTCTTTGGCAGACTTATTATAGATTTCTCTCGCTGTTCCTCTAACCTAGAATCTCTTTTGAAGGCCATATCCAGTCTTAAAATCACAATCAAGTTTCAAGTCTAGTGAAGCTGAATTTGTTAAAGAGAAGTTGTATTTTTAACTTGGAGACATACAAGTTTGTCTGCATAAATAAAATGCAAAGAAATACCAGGTGGTTGGCAACAGCCTTGGAAAAGGACTCAGGGGGTATGATTTACTCAAGCCTATTGAATCATTGTCGTGATGGGACTAGCCAGAGAGCTTGTGCCATCTGGGAGGTTGCGCTTACAATAGTAAAGTCAAATGAGGGGAGTTGTCTGCGGTGCCCTTCCCATGTGGAGGCCGCCGTGTTCAGATGTGAGAAATTCCAGGGTGAGAGCAACACTCCATTCTCCTTCTGCGGTGCAGCAGCGTCTTCTGGGAATTTGCTGTAAGAAGTCATGAGGGACCTTCCTTCCTATGCTTAAATTAGGCTCAGTACTACATTGCTTCTTTAGCAAATTGGTCACATTGTGTATTATGTTCTCAAATAATGTATGACTGTATAATTACAATTAGCTGAAGCATTTTTAGATTGTATTTTTTAATCCTAAATAGGCTTATTTTAGTTTTTAAAGAATTTAATTGCCAAAGCTTTATTGATTTTCAAATTTTCCTTTTCAGAGGACAGCTAGTAATTATCCTACATAGTGCTATTTCTTTTGAGACAGTAGCTCCAGTTTTATAACTTTCAGCAAGGATACACCTTCACCTTGTACCTCACAAGGAGCAACTTAGCTGGACACAAAGTTGAGCATGTGGTGAAGGAGCAGATCCTAAGTGTTTTTGCTGTGGTCATAATAATTTAGTGTGTCCCTCTTTAGGTAAAATGGTTTAATGGAAGACATTTAAGAACTACAGTTGTATATTTTGTAGTCCATTTATAATATTGAAATTTATACAGATTGTAACTTCATTAGCTCTCAGTGATTGTCTATAAATGACATAGACATATCTGGGAAGCCTGTGACTTGGCTCGAAAGCAGTAAGCAAGTTTGGATACTCTGAAGGCACGATAAAGCTGGTGGTAATTGCTGCAGGAAGAGTACATGAAATAATAATTAGATTATGATTTTAAATGGTGCTTACCTTTTCTAGTCAGAAATTAGTATGAAAATAGGCAAGTTTAAAGGCATGTAAATTCTTAAATTATCACATTCTATCTATTACTGTTGTCAGATTCAAATGAAGAACCAATGATCTAAACTATAGCCTAAGTATATGTATTTACAGCCTGTCTTTCTTTATGTAAAATCTGTATCGGCATGGATTTATATTTAGTAGTTAAAATATTGAATGAGCATAAGCTGATTGCCAAGCTTTTTGCCTGTTGCTATGTATTCGAGTAAGGAGATCTCATATGAACCATAGAAATGAGAAAAATTCTGCCCTCAAAGAACTTGGAATTACTTCCGAGATGGTATGCACAGAAGAAAGTAACATGAGGGAAACTTGAGAGTGGAAATTCCTAGTGAGCCAAAGATGTGAGAGATAATGTTTTTATTATTCTTCTGTTTAGAACAGAGAGGGTGCTAAGGCTTTCAGCCACAGACTACTAATTTTAAGGCAGGTAGGTTTGCTCCGCTAGTGACTTCTGCAGCACAGACCCCTGTTCTCCCTTTAGTTCCACAGAATGAATTGTATCATTCTTAGTGAAATGATTTTTCAATCTACAATTTATGTTTCACAGTTTTATATAGCAAGGTTTTAAAAAAGCGCATTTTTACTGTGTGTTTAAACTTTATTTTTAGTAATGGGTCTTTCTTTCTTTCTTTCTTTCTTTCTTTCTTTCTTTCTTTCTTTCTTTCTTTCTTTTTTGCAATTGAATTTACTATACAATGAGCCAGGCTGACAACTGGGTATTAGCATATTTTGGAACTTCCAATATAGTGCAGTGAATAAAAAATATCTCACATTTACAGATATTTGTACATTCATTAATTCATTTAAAAATTCCAAACTCCAGGTTTGTTTGAAGATTTAGATTGACACAGAGCTTAAGGAGCTCAAGTGGTCCAGCAATACTCTTGGAGGCAAAGTGGATGCTATATTTTTTCATGCTTTTCTCTCAGCAGCTTTTATTCATTGAAGAGTTTATGTGGGGGAAAGAAATTAGAGTTAAGAGGGAGCTAAATAAGTGATCTGAAAAGATAAATAAAAATATGTGGTCTTAATTTTGAAGTCAAGAAAGTAGCATTCCTGAACAAATGGATGAATTACAAAACCCACACAGTCAAAGTGGTTATGATTGCTCAGGAAATCAGTTGTCCAATCTATTTTATCGGAATCTACAGTCCTTCTCAAGTTCCCGGAGTTCTTTCTTCAGCCAATCAATGGGGAGCATCCTTTTAATTAAAAAATTATCTATTTTCAAGATCCTTTTTTTGAGCCAGCAAGTGGCCAAGTTCCTTTACCTCCTGCCAGGAGAGCACCAGGAGACAGCATCAAGCCCAACAGAGCCTCCCAGGACTATGACCAGCTCCCTTCATCTTCGGGTGAGTTGGCTGGAAACACTAACAATGATGTCCTATTTTATATAGCACTTTTCGCTCTGTCGCCTTGTCTTTAGTTTATTGCACTACACCCAAGCATTCACTTATTTTAGCATCCTTTGTGTTTGGCTTCTAAAGCATACATATGAAAGCAACACCCAGAAAACTGCCTCAGGGGAGGAAAAAGAAGGCTTAATATTTTGTGTGAACCGTCAGTAAGTGCACAGTCTTGGTTTCATGGTATATTCTTTCTCTTACCTTCCATTTCGTCTCATCAGATTTGAGAAATACAGAAAATCTCTTTGTACGTCTGCCCATGCTGTGTTTTTCATTTCACATCAAGACGAGCATCTCTCTAGAAGGAATACCAAGCCAGTATTACTATATTTGTTTTTGTGGGTTGGTTTTTTGTTTGTTTGTTTGTTTGTTTGTTTTGGTTGGTCGGTTTTTCAAGAGAGGGTCTCATGTAGAGAAAGATTGTTCCTCATAATTGTTATTACCTCAGATTTCATGATTCATTTATTTGCTTGACTCATTTGTCTGTGTCTTCTGCTTGTGTCTTAACACTCAAGCTAAGAGTGTCACCTCGGGTTGCTAGAGTGACTACCACAGGTTAGCTGCTAATCAGCAAATATTCGTTTTTTACATTCTGAAGGCTGAGAAGGCCATGAGAAAGTGCCAGCCATTAATTAGGTATCTGGTGAGAACCTGCTTCTTTCTCCTTAGGTGACCATCTCCCTATTCAGGCATTGTGAAGTGCTGGACCTTTTAATCAATATTAATCCCTTTCCTGAAAGTTCCACAGTCACAACTTACTCAGCTACCACAAATACCATCTCACTGAAGAATACAACAAGGAAAGGAGCCACACCATAACACTGTAACTCCAGCACTTAGAACCTGAAGCGGAAGCCTTACAATGTATGGAAGAACAGATTGCTATAGATAGATAGATAGATAGATAGATAGATAGATAGATAGATAGATAGATAGATAGATAGATAGATAGATAGATGATAGATAGATGATAGAGACATAGTAAAAACAAGTAGACTATATAGCGAAACCCTGTCTCCAAACAAACTATTTAAGTGATACACTGTATTATAACACAGATATCCAGAAGGATGCCCAGCATGTATAAGAATGTAGATGGGGACATGGAAGGAACACTTAGTCACTGATGTCTTTGTTAAGTTGGATACTTGGTTTCATGAGAAACATATTTGGTTCCTCTTTGTCAACATCAGAAGTTTTTCACACTATGAAGATTTTGTATGATTTCAGTATTTTCAGTTTTTATTCTTAAGCTCAAATCAATTCACTGAAGATTTGTTAACTGTAATAGTCATATACCTGGGACTTTCTAAATAAAGATTATTGAGCCGCTCTGATGACTATCAGCATTGTAGATCCTCCTTGGGACCATACAGGAGATGGAGAGTTCCCTCTGAAACCCCAGAGGTGTTAACCCTAAGACCTTATTGACTTCTTCAAGTTTTGGTTTATATGTTGTCTGCCAGTTCATGTCTAGCCACTCAGATCCTTCTGTGTGTAGGGTGTAGTTCCAAATAAAACGTAGACTGATGAGTGGAAACATCTTCCAGTCCCGATTGGCATGAGAAAGCAAAGCCATTAATGAAATAATGTTAAGATAGACCTTTGGCAAAAGCACCACATCTGACTTAAAATATATTCAGCACCATCAACTGTGTCAAAATAAAGGGATTTAAGTTGTGAGTAGAGTTATCGCAAGACCCTGTTTTCACAGATTCTTTGATGTTGGCTCTGTAACACGTGGGTGTTGTAGGCACAGGAGCCTCCTGCAGGTGTTTGAGCTTTTTGATCAGGGTTAGCATTACAATAGAAATCTCAAGAGTGCTTGGAGTAGCAAACATAAAAAACATCCACTTAACCTGATTGGACTAGTTTTTCCCTAAAAAAAAAAAAAATACAAGAGTACTGTTGTCTGTGGTTTTTGTCCTGCCTAGTTTCTACAGTTGTTAAGTCCCAAAAATCACACAGAGGTCTACATTAATTATAAACTGATTGGCCTAGTAGCTCAGATTTATTAACTCTTATAATTTATAATTACAAGTGCTGGGATTAAAGGTGTGTGCCACCACACCTTGAACTCACAGAGGTCTGCCTGCCTCTGTCTCCCAAGTGTTGGGATTAAAAGTGTCTGCCACCACACCCAACTACTCTCTTTCTTTCTTTATTTTAAGGACTTTTTAAAAAAATTTTTATGGTTTCTTTTTTTTTCTTTTTTTTTTTTTTTTTTTGGTTTTTCGAGACAGGTTTATTTTTTTATATTTAAAAATTTCCACCTCCTCCCCTTCTCCTCCCCCTTCCCTCCCCTCCCCTCCACCCATACCCCCCTCTCTCTCTAGGCCAAGGAGCCATCAGGGTTCCCTACTCTATGTTAAGACCAAGGTCCTCCCAACTCCCCCCAGGTCCAGGAGAGTGATCGACCAAGCTGAGAGGGCTCCCACAGAGCCCATCCATGCAGAAGAATCAAAGCCCAGCGCCATTGTCCTTGGCTTCTCAGTCAGCCCCCACCGTCGGCCACATTCAGAGAGTCCGGTTTGGTCTCATGTTCCGTCAGTCCCATTCCAACTGGAGTTGGTGATCTCCCGTTAGTTCTGTCCCACTGTCTCCATGGGTGAACACACCCCTAACGGTCCTGACTTTCTTTCTCATGTTCTCCCTCATTCTGCTCCTCATCAGGACCCTGGGCGCTCAGTCCAGTGCTCCAATGTGGGGCTCTGTCATTTTCTTCATCTATCGCCAGGTGGAGGTTCTATGGTGATATGCAAGAAATTCATCAGTATGGCTATGGGAACTGGCCTTTTCGGGCTCCCTCTCCTCAGCTGCCCAAGGAACTAGCTGGGGGCATCTCCCTGGAAACCCGGGAACCCCTCTAGAGTCAAGTCTCTTGACAACCCTCAGATGGCTCCCTTAATTAAAATATATGCTCCCCTGCTCCCATATCCACCCTTCCTGTATCCCAAGCATCCCATTCCTCCGAGCTCCCCCCATTCCCCCCTTCGTGCTTTTCTCTTTCTTTTTTTCTCCCAAACCTACATATATTTTAGACTGACAGTAAGCCATTTAGAGGTTTTCTTCATCTTTGAATCTATCTTCACTGTATCTCTCTCTTTTTCTGATGACATCAGTCTTTAATTTACTAATGGATATAGCTAGGATTAAAGCCGTGGCTTTGACAGCTGGATTCAGCCCATTCTTTAGGTTTCTAAGATTCCAGCCTCATGGTGGAGGTACTGGCCAGAGCCATGTTTATTGCCACAACTCTATGGTGTTTCAAGGTCTGTGCCACCACCAAGAAGCATGCTGTAGGCTATTCATAAATACCATTTAAGTGTTTTGTGGCAGAGCCTCTTAAAAGGGCTGCAAAGTTTTTGCAGCTAAAGCTGAGTCAGGAAGCCTCTCTTAAATGACAGCGCTTGCCTCTAGCAAGCAGAGCCCACCTGAGATAGTGCTGCTATTAATAAGCCATGCTTTACTCTATTCTTTTCTGTCTAGAAATACTTCCCAAGTTCTCTCAGGCTTTATGTGGATGCAGTTGCCCATGTGGGCATTCTGTTATCTGAAGTTTTGATCAGGAGAAAAGCTAAACAAAAGATATTCGATTCGGTGTTTTTGTGGTTGTTTGTTTGTTTGTTTGTTGTGTTTTTTTAAATAAGGAGGGAAGTGCTGTGGGATAATGGCCTGTACCCTGCCATTTATATTTTAAATAAATGCTGATTAACCAGTAGCCAGGCAAGAAGTAGAGGCTGGACAACGAGAATTCTAGGAAGAGGGAAGTTCTTTCTGCCATAGTGACCCAGCCACAGAAGAAGCAAGATGTGACTACCTCACTGAATAAGGTACCAAGCCACATGACTAACATAGACAAGAATAATGGGCTAATATAAGTTATAAGAGTTAATAAGAAGTCTGAGCTACTAAGCCAATCAGCATTTATTTAAAATATAAATGACAGGGTACAGACCATTGTCCCACAGCAGAGTATTAAGGGCCAAAGCCAGCTGTAGCATCACATATTTAATCTCAAACTTTGTAGGCACCAGCAAAGCACAGAAACAATTTCCTGTTTCTGGGTTGTTTTTGTTAACAGGAATCCTGCTAGTGTTCCACACTTACACATCTGTACTCACCTCTGGATTAGGTGTCCTCAGTTAAAACCTGACCTGGATGGTATGTGCCTTCATGACTCTGTTCCACAATAACCTATTCTTATCGAAGCCTCTTTTACATGACCCCACAAGGATTCTGATGTGATTGCTAATTCTAAGACATTGAATGTCTATGACCTTTCAGAGCTATATAAATATTTGATAGTTGCTTACTCACCAATAAACTATGAAAAGAACAGTTTTGAAGAATTCAAAAATATAGTTTCATCAATTTAGAAATATCCTTCTGTCAGGCGATGATGCACGCCTTTAATTGCAGCACTTTAGGGCAGAGGCAGGTGAAGCTCTGAGTTTGAAGCCAGCCTGATCTACAGAGTGAGTTCCAAAACAGCCAGGGCTACACAGAGAAACCCTGCCTCAAAAATAAATGAATAAATGAATGAATAAATAGATATGAATAAAATAAAATAGAAACCCTTTGTCTCCCTTTTAATAACGTCATATGTACAAGTGCATCTACGTAGCTAAAAGGTACTTCAAGTTTGTTCATTCCCCTCAAAGGAAGTATTTTATAGATTAAAAAAGTAATGTTACTATTGGTTTTTCATCAAATGATCATGATAAAAAAGTTGTAAAAAAATAAAATAATAATTTCACTGGCTTATTATTTCCTTCTGTACTGAGGCAACTTTTTGCCAGTGAACGACTTCTATACATGAGCTCATCACTCCCATGTAGTTCATGTCTCCAGTCACTGCATGTAATTTTGTAAAATTTTCATGCTGCTTTTCTCAGACATTATACACATTGTGCTGCAGTTTGAATTCCTTAAACATTCCATACTGCTTGTTCTTATATTGCAGTGTCAGCCCTGGTGGAGGTTATTCATGGTATTAGCAGTTAAAAAGTAGTTCAAGGACTTGAAAACAAAGCTAGAATGTTCCATGACTCATATGAAATTATTTAATTGCTAACTATACTGACATAATAAGGGGATGAACTGCAGTGCTGGTTTCCTCTATTATTAGTTTAATGGAAATTTGAAGGACTGTTGAGCAGACTGCTCTGTTAGTAATCTTTTTGTGGATTTCAGCTGGAAATCATGGTTATAATTCACACAAAGGTTGGAAATGCAGAGTGAGGATTTCCTAGTGACAGGGTAAATTGCATTTAACACTTAGTTTTGTTTCCGTGATGGAAATTTCAGTGTGGTTGTGCTTTACAGTTCATCTGGTCATTGATGCCTCTTGAAAACCTTCATGCACATGGCTTCTGATTTAAAACCACAGCACTGAAGTGCTTGCCATGAGTATCTAAAGCAGTCTCTCCTGCTGTTCTTTGTGTATTTGAAATATTGTGTATGTGAAGATCTTTCATTTATTTGTATTGCACTGAAAACCATATATGAAATCGTGTTTTTGATTAGACTGTGTCTAAGATGCTGTAATAATTCAATATCACAATGTAAATGGGCTCCAAAATTCTTTGAAGCAACTTATATTTGAATAACAAGATTGTAATATATTTTTACATTTTGTTCATTCTTTATTTAGTTGAATTCACATTATTTCTTCTAATTCTCAACTATTATTGAACATAAAAAATTACTAATCAAAGAGTTTTAATGATTATTCCAAGAATAGTACTTCTTTACTAAATTACTGAAGGTCTATTTCCCAAATGATATGTACATGTTATACAATACTTTATTTATTAAGCATTTACAGTAGAATACAAATTCTGATAGTTATTTTAGAAAGCTGGTTATGACGATCATCAAGGTCATTTCACATACAAGTATAGTATATAAAATTCTTTCTATGTGGTTATTCATATAAAATATGTTATACTGTATATAATGTATATGTTGTTATATAACTGAAAACATAGCTATAATACATAAATACAAATAAATGCATACAACTCTGCAATACGCTTAATTTATAAAATAAAGAAACCCAGCAAGCTTTAACAGTTTAACAGGATCCCACAGAGACAAACATCAGCCTAATAGAATCCAACTTTAATTCTGACAATTTTTGTAGGCTATGCACACATTTATTCTTTTACTGTTAATCAAGCTTATGTTGTGATTACCAACATAATCAGTGGCCAAGCCAAAACCAAGTTAGTTCATAATCCACAATCACACCTCCATGTAATGTAACAGTGATTGCCAAAGCACATTGGGTTCCTTTATAACAAAACAGGAACAGCGGTGAAGGAGCCGCAGTGCCAGCAAAGGAGTGGAAGACACTGGAGCAGTGAAACATCCATGACCTTGGCAGAGCCCTCCACTGGGGTCCCGCTCTCTTTCCCATCAGAAAACCCCTCCTAGCACCTCTGTCTTCATTCTTGAACAGTTCACATCTGTAAAGCAGAAGGAATCTCATCTGTTTGTTGTGGTTTTGCGAATTGCACAATATGACATATACGCTGAAGAACACAGCAGTTACTAACAGTAAGAAAGGAAAGGACTTGGAGCTGTACCACCAGGGTCCTCCTGCACATTCAGAGCTGATTTTTGTTAAGTGGTTAAGAGGTAAGGGTTGGGTTCAATCTTTTACATGTGGATATTTGAGCTTCCTAGCACCACTGCTGAGGCATTCTTTTGCCTGGTGTGTGATTTTTGTCTTTGTGAGATCCAGTTGGCAGCAGGTGAACAGGTCTGTTTCTGGATCTCAGTTTAATTAGCCTTTGAGTCTGTTGTGTTGCTGTGGGCTGGCAGTATGTCGTGCAGTCTGCTGTGTGGCGCCTCTCTGGCTTTCTTCTTTCTGTTCAAGGTTGCTTTGACTCTTTGAGATCGTTTTTGCTTCCATATAAATATTAGGGTTGGTTTTTCAATCTGTGGAAAGGATCATGGCATTTTGCTGGGTATTGCACTTAGTCTATAGGTTGATTTGAATTTATAGAGTGATTTATGTAGTGCATTTTAACAGTAGCTTCAAATCGATGTAATATGAAATCTTTCCGTTTTGTTTATCTTGTCAGTTTCTTCAATTATTGTTTTCATAACCTTTGACAATAGAGTGCTTTTACTTCCATAACTAAGTTCATGCCTAGATATTTTATATGTAGCTTTTGTGCTTTTTTTGTTTCCTTGAATTGTTTAAGTGCCAAAAGCTACCTGCATTCAGATATATATATATATAATCAGGCATGCATCCTGGTTTTCTGGCTCTTGCAATCTTTCCACAGTCCTCTTCTGCAATGTTTCCTGAGCCTTAGACATTAATTTAATATATAGTGTTGGCTTTGACTCTTGTGGTCACCATGTCTCCCTTTCACATCCCAGATTGTTAAGCAGCTGGCATTAGTGAGTTTGGGCATTATATATTCCTTATTAAAATGAGGTAGACCAGCTTTTTCTGCATCATACGAGAATAGAGACACACTAGCCGTTCACCGGGTAAGGACGTATAAAGAGCAAAACGTGTGAGGATCTCACTATGTAATAAATACTCCTGAAACTGGAATGGTGGTTGGTCCCTGTTGTGTTTTGGGCTCAGAGGGTGAAAGTCAGCTCAGGCCCTGTTGGTATTGATTCTACTTCTAGCAAGGGCCTAAGTCCTTAGTGGCATCAGCAATTGTGAGTATCCTGCAACACCTGTTCTCCAGTCAGTAAGTAGTGAGTGCCTAGATGCTGTACAGTGATATATAGTTTAATATAAATGCAAAACCAATACAGATTTTGGCAGCACCCAGAAGTTATATACTCTTTGCATGACTATATAATTAATTCCCTTTGTCCTCAAGAGTCCTGCCTGTTCACTGGTACCAATGTTATTGGTTTCGCTTTAAGAAAATATTATCACCAGGCAGTGGTGGCGCATGCCTTTAATCCCAGCACTCAGGAGGCAGAAGCAGGCGGATCCCTGTGAGTTCGAGGTCAGCCTGGTCTAAAAGATCCAGTTCCAGGACAGACTCCAAAACTACTACAGAGAGGCCCTGTCTTGAAAAACCAAAAAAAAAAAAAAAAAAAAAAAAAGAAAGAAACTGTTATCAGGATGGGGCAATGGCTCTGTAGATAATTAGTTTCCATGTAGCTGTAAGGGCCTGAGTTTGGATTCATAGAACCCATGTAAAGCTAGATATGTTAGAATGCATCTATAATCTTAGCTACCTACAGAGAAATGATAGCAAGAAACAGAGAATCTGCAGAAGTTTGTAGGCCAGCCAACCTGATACATGCAGAGCTGAACTAGAAATCCCAAAGTAAACAAGGTGGAAGGCAGGAACTAACAACCAAGGTTGCCCTATGACCTCCACATGTGGGTCATGGCACATGTGTACCCACTTGGACACACACAGATATGTACACACCTACTATACATACAGCTGCACACATTAAAGAAAATGCATGAGAGGAAGAAAAATGGTAATTATGTGGGTCATGGCACATGTGTACGCACTTGAACACACACAGATATGTACACACCTACTATACATACAGCTGCACACATTAAAGAAAATGCATGAGAGGAAGAAAAAAAGGTAATTACCAGCAGGGGCCTGAACTATAAGCCGGTTTCCTCATGATGTTTTTCTCAATGTTTGCATTTTGAGGGGCAAAAGTTTCTGTATTGGAATATGTTTGCTCATGCAAAGCCACATTTGATTTGTTGAACCTGTTGACTCATAGAGGCAAAACATCTGCTCTTGTCAGTTTATTTTTCCTCATTGTCAGTGAAGTTCAGCATTATTAACATGAAAAGTCAGCTAGGAGGAGAGCCTACAGAGTATATTTATGAAAATAGTTCCGAATAGCCACACATGAGTAGGACAGAGAACATTTGGAGGCTATTCTGCATTCTTCTATTAGGTTATAGGGAAAGCATCCCCTCGACTAGGGACTCTCCACTCTCTTCCTCTCGGAGCAGCCAAAGGCTGTGCCATACTTGAGAAAGATAAAGTATGTGATAAAACAGATCTTGGCCACTTTTACTCTGAGCTTTGGGCTTTGACTATTTTGTTGTTGTTTGTTTGTTTGTTTCTGTTTTTCTCTTCTATATATCTGTTGTGTGGCCTGAAAAGTGAAATATGAAATCAGAAAAATTTTATTTTTTGAGTCAAACTACTACATTCTCCCACCACATTCTAATTTTCAAAATGAGGTAGCATTTTCCATTCCACAATAATTTAGCAAACAAATAAACATATTTGTAGAGAAAATAAGTAATGGTATTAAAAATTGATAGCATAATTGTGTCCTATGGCATTCATCTTATTTTTATTTTTATTGAGCTCTACATTTTTCTGTGCTCCCCTCCGTACCTCTTCCCTCGCCTTCAGCCCTCTCCCAAGGTCCCCATGCTCCCAATTTACTCAGGAGATCTTTTCTTTTTCTACTTCCCATGTAGATTAGATGTATTTAAGGTCCTCATTGTTGTCTAGGTTCTCTGGGATTGTGATTTGTGTGCTGGTTTTCTTTGCTTTATGTTTAAAAATCACTTATGAGTGAGTACATGTGATAATTGTCTTTCTGTGTCTGGGTTACCCAAAATGATGTTTTCTAGCTCCATCCATTTGCCTGCAAAATTTAAGATGTTATTTATTTCTGCTATGTAGTACTTCATTGTGTGAATGTACCACATTTTCCTTATCCATTCTTCAGTCAAAGGGCATTTAGATTGTTTCCCGTTTCTGGCTGTGCCAAACAAAGCTGCTATGAACATAGTTGAGCACATGTCCTTGTGGCACAATTGAGCATCCTTTGGCTATATTCAAAAGTGGTGTTACTGGATCTTGAGGAAGGTTGTTTCCTAATTTTTCTGAGAATCGTATGGCAATTCATTTTTATCTTGCTGTTTCAATGGTGTCTGTCTTTGAAAATCTCCACAGATGGTTCGCAAGCACCAGCTCGACCCCCCAAACCACGACCCCGCAGAACTGCACCAGAAATTCATCACAGAAAACCCCATGGGCCTGAGGCAGCATTGGAAAATGTCGATGCAAAAATTGCAAAACTCATGGGAGAGGGTTATGCCTTTGAAGAAGTGAAAAGAGCCTTAGAGATTGCCCAGAATAACGTAGAAGTGGCCAGGAGCATACTTCGAGAATTTGCCTTCCCTCCTCCAGTCTCTCCACGTCTAAACCTATAGCAGTCTGAACTACAAGCACCAAAGTGTAAAACAGTTGACAAAATATTCCAGGAGTATGGAATAGAAGGACTGAGAGGGGATGCAGGAGCCCCAGCGTCTTTTTGCATGGCGCCTCCAGAAGGGAGGCCTAGAGTACCACTTCTCTGGAGATCACGGCTCCCCTAGGATGCCCACGCTGCAGCTTCTGTGTTTGTGCTAGCCATACTTTTAAATCAGGGTTGAACTGATAAAATAATTTAAAGACGTTTACTCCCCTTGAACTTTGAATCTGTGAAATGCTTTTCCTTGTTTACACGTTGGCAGAGTTGCGTTTTGTCTCTATTTTGGATTCCTGTACTGTGTTCCTGACAGGCCCTTTGTAGAATTGGTCACGTCTGCTGTAACCTTTTCATGCCCGCCCCTGCTGTCCGCATCAGCAGCAAAATCATTTGTTTGTGTTGCTCTCTATCCAGGCCCCACCTCAAGTCCCCAGGTCCAGTTTCATTGCTCCCATTTATACGACATGCTAGTCTGAAGGTTCTGATTTACAGCATCTCAACGAATGCAGAAAGAAAAAGAAAATGTGTGTGTCTTGTCTTCACTACTGAGTCTTTTCTTTGGTGAACCATCACTGTTGAGAGGTGGGGGGGTAAACCTGAATGTATAAAGCATTATTTGTCAATAAGCTGCCTTTTGTAAAGGGTTTTTATATAATATAAAAGAGCTTCCCCTTGTCAGTGCGAGTGCTGTGACCTTTCGTTTCCATATTCTCCCTCTTACAGCCCCAGAGTGCCATGATGCTGTAAAAGTGACTACTGCAGATGTAGGGAAACAGGCTCGCATGAGACAGTGCTGTGTTCCAGGACCATAATGAGATCCCCTGATTGTTTATGCCTGTATCACTTTCAGTAAAGCTGGAAAGGTGGCCGTACTCCTCACAATCTGTTAATATGCCTTTAGATAGGTCATGGACACCCCTTTGCCCGTGGAATGCAGTCCATTTTCCAATTCGGGTATGTCACCCTGGCTCTTCACAGTGTGCGAGCCTCCTCCTGAGGTACTGATGACTGTTATGTGCCACTGCTACTGCAGCCATGGTACTTGCAAATCCCCAGGACCCTTCCTCCAGTCAAACTAGGATTCCTGTTTACTCTGTGGGTTTTCTCTTTGATTGTTCCATGTTGCCCCATCCAGTCCAGATGAAGACTTTACATAATTTTGCCTTTTTAAACAAAATAAGTGGGTCTTCTGAACCATGGTATTAGTTTGAATCTAAAATATCTATTGACCATCTGCGGTGTGCGTTGCACTCTTGGGTTGTTTAAAGCGCAAACTGGCTCTAAGATATTGTTGTATATATGTGTTTGATGATAAATGTCCTCTAATCTGATGGATGAAGCACCAGAAATTGATGCGAGAGCTTCAGACTCCAGAAATTTTAGGGTTTTTTTTATCCCTAATAATGGAAAAAGAAAATCAAAGCTATCTCCCTTACAAAAATTTCTTGACCAAATTTGATACTTCCTAAAGATAGACTTAGTTGTAGGTTCATGGAAGGTTTGTACCACTCCTTGTTCCACACCCAGTGGGACACACAGAAATGCCTCAGATGGTGAGTCTCAATCCTGACTAGGGAGAAGAGAGACCTATTGGATAGATCTGATGGAGTTGGTGATGTAAAAGATTTATGCACGAAGCCATATTTGCCCCAGCAAGGGGGTTCGGCACATTCCTTTGCAGTCTGACTTGCATAGGGTGAGACGGACTTGAGGATTCACAGTCTGTTCTAGATTTGTTCCGATAACCCTAGGCTGCTTCTGCCCCCAGAGGGGTATTTCTAATTTCCTTAGAGTGCTATTCCTATAAGGAAGTATGAGTACAGTTTTTATGCTATTTTTTACAATTGGCTACTTGTTTTATCTGCCCATAATTTTTTAACTTGTTTTATATAGATTCCGATGTCATATGGGGACAGTGCTATGTATTTGGGGCTTTATGTATCTTGCCAACCATCGACATAACCTAAAACCAAAATGCCCATTTGTTAACATTGTTAGAACACCTTAATAGATTAAAGGGTGATGTAAGACAGGAACGCTGGGAACTGCAACATATTTTCATACACTTCTTTAGAGTAATACATGAAACTATCAGCAAGAATTTAAAAGCTAAAAATGTGATGATACCATTTGTTTGGACCTGAGGTTAGGAAGGAAAGAGTAAGTTTCTGAATTGTACCAAGATCCCTGCATCTTCCCCTGGCAACTGCCAGTTTTGTCATAAAGTAAAGCAGTGAGTCTTTTATAAAACAATGGAGAACAAAAAACCATGGAATTCACAGAATGTGTTTAAGGACATAGGTCAAATTAATTTTCATTATGAAACAGACTACTAGCTATACTTTCCAGATGATTCAGACTTTATTCCCTCTGATCCAGAATGTTAGACTTTCCTCCCAAAACTCAAGATTTGACAATAAAATTACCCTTAGACGTATTTACTATGATTTAAACAATTAAAACAAATCATGGCTAATTTTAGCCCCTACCTACAAGTTGTTCTGGTGTTGAGGACTTAGGATCCATCTCCTGTGAAGTTCCATTTCCAGTAATCGGGGAGCGTTTTTGTTGTGTTGTTTGTGTGTATGTGAATCACCTTTTTTTCCTCCCTGATCTGTTGGTATCTGATATATCACAGCCAAGTTTTCTAGAACCAAATCCAGTCATTTTAATGTTTAACTTGAACTTTCTACCCTCATTATAGTTGTTAGCCCTTCCTGCTCCTCCGCCCCGCCCAGAGTGCAAAAGAGCCCTAAGTACAACCTCCAAGGTCTGTTTGCTAACTAAGCATTTCTCACACAAAGGACACATGCAAAAATTTATTCATAATGTGAACTCCTTACTTGTTCAGTTCCAGAAGCATTTTTTCCATTCTGAACGTGACTTTGCCTCTCGGATATTCAACTTGAAGCTTTAGTTTGCACTGAATTCTCTCATCTGGTTTTGAGATGTTTCAGATGGACTGATTTGGAAGTAAAATGCGGCATATTTTAAACATGAATGCAGGTCCTGCCTGTAAACCTGGAATACTAGAGCTTCAAGGAAGAGGTTCCGGAAAAAGACAGCAATAGAAAGGCTCCCTTCTCAATTCTCGTTTTTATTGTTTTGAAATGCATTTTTTACACTTGTCTAATGTGGCAAAATAGTTATGTGTTCAATTAATTTATATTTTATTCTTCCTCTTTTTCAATTCTAGATATGTAACCTCAAGTACTTTATCTGTTCTTTTAAGGTATTTTATAAAAATGAATGTTAACAAATGAAGTTTGTATGTTATTTTTCAAATGAGCACAAATCTTCCTATGAGAGCACATTTCTGATGTTATTTTTCTAAAGGATATGAAAACAGCATTACAGAGCTATTGAATATAATGGGCAAATATGTCCCTCCTAGAAAATGACTTAGTTACAAGGTGCCAAATCCAAGTGACTTCACTGCCCTCTGACTTCAATCATGCCAGAGAGATGAAAGTCAGAATTTAAGGTTACAGGTAATAAGCCCGTTATCAGTGGAAGTACTGATAGAGGAGGATACCTATCAGGATCATGAGTAGACATTTGCTGACTAATATTGATATCTCTTCTTTAAAATCTTTACTTTTGTAATCACTGGATACTGGCTAGCATAAACCATGGAGGAAACAACATAGATTAAAAGTAAGAAGAGCACCCATTGAAACAATAGATGCTTGGTAAGAGCACTTGATGCAGGTGCTAACACAAATTGTCAGTGACTGCTGCCATTTTGAGGTACCGAATACAGGGAACTCATTCTATATCAAGAATATTATCAAAATGTCATAAAATTAATCAAGACATGCAAAATCCCATGCACCATGATACTCATATTCCTTAAATTCACCCACAGTGAGATGAGAAAGGCATCAGTAATTCTATACAATAGATATTGTAGGTTAACACATTACAACTATTGAACAGCCCCCTTTTTGCATCTTTCAGTGGCTATTCCATGTCTGTACACCTCTGTTCTCTCTTGAAATGGTCCCTCTTTCTACTTAACTTGCAGTTGCCCACATATGCCCATGCCTGTACTTGCTAGTCAGTTCTACTGTTTGCCTTTTCATTGTACTAGCTGGGCTAATTCTTCCAAATAAAACCCAAGTCATGCAAAGCCCGTCCTGCCTTCCTCAGTAAGCCATTGTTTATATAGCAGGCAACACCAGTCCTGTGGTCACTGTGGGCTTTTGCAGTTCACATATGCAGAACCACACCTGCTTCATAGCAAATAGAAAGTTCAGATCAGCAAAGTGTTTCCAGTAAGTGAACAATAGACCTGAATTGGACTTGTAGCCATGGGTGGAAAGGCCTCTCCTCGCTTTAATCTTGCTTTCTTCACTCATGGACTACATCATTAACAAAACTACTTATTAACATGATGGCACACGCTGCCTTAATTTTCTTTCACTAAGCAAAGACCAAAATCATTTAACTGCTATTAAACAAAATCACAAAAACACTAAGATTTAAAAACATTGACATATTGGGATTCCTTCTGTGTATGAGCAGAGTGAAACTGAGCTAGAGGGAGGCAGCAGTAAGTCCTTTGACAAGTATTACCACCATTGAAGGGCAAGTCTTGGTCCTATTCCCATGGAGCCTGTGGATCCTTGCCAAGGCATTGGGCTTTGAACCATCTTGAAAAGGCCCCCTGCCAGGCTCACTGATACAAGCAGCCTTAGGATTTGTGCCAATGAATAAGACTCAAGGGAATCAAGCCACTGAGTATGTGACACATTAGACAATAAGCAAGCAAGCAGTTTCCAGGCAAACATGTATGTGAGTTTAGTATCCACATTTGAAGACTACATTGAAAATTTTAAAAATCAAAGAAGCACTAGAGTAGCACATTGAGCCGGGGGAGAGAGTCTCATACAAAGAGATAAGAATGAAATCCCAGTGCAGACTGACTTAGTCATTCTGCATCAGTTCGGAGAGTCAAACACCAAGAAGTTCATTGTTAGCATATTTAAAAGACAGTACAATTTGAGAAAAGTTTTCCAGGCAACAATCTGTCCATTTATTCCAAATCCAGGTGAACAATAAAGCTTAAGGTGTGACTACATAGAAACTCTGACAAAGTACATGTGACCACGAGGGTGGGTTCTCTAGCTAAAAAGCCTAGAATCAAGTGTGGTCTCTGGCCACATGGTGTCTCTCTGTCTCTGCCTTTTTCCTTCCAGCATTTTGTTTAGTTTTCTCTGCCTAGCTCTGATCCCTTATAGCTCCTATAGGCCCAAAGTAGTTCCTTTATTCATTAACCAATAAGAGCAACACATAGACAGAAGGAACTCCCACACCATTTCCCCTTTTCTCTTTAAACAAAAAAGGAAGGCTTTAACATAGTAAAATTACATCTAACAAAACAGTTATCAAGCAAGAATTACAGTTAAAATATTTATATCTATTTTATCTTTTATCATATCTAAGGAAAACTATAGTAATAACTATTCTTCAACTCAAACACTCAAGAAGGATGTAATATAACCTAAGAAAACAGGAAGTGTATTGTCAGCAACTTCCAAAACTCTAGAATTGACAGAGACATCTCGCTGCCTGGACAGTCACCCAATGTTCTTCCGTATCATTGGGGCATCCAATCTTCAGCCTGCAGGCCATAGTATCTAGCAGACTTTTCCACTAAGCAGAAAATTTCAAAGACAGTTCCGCCTATATTGGCAGTTTCTTAGTAACTTTCTTCTGTGTCCTTGAATGTGTCTGCCAGACTCTTTCATGAAGCAGAAACTCCAAAGGCCCTTTCTTACCTTTAGGTAAGTTCAGCAGTCATTTCTCTGTGGGTCCCACATGTCCAGTTAAGCAGTCCAGGCAAGAGCAGTTTCTTGCCCAAATGGCTAACAAACTTTATGAGGAGCTCCTTTGATGCCCATCATCATCTTGAAGTAGACCCGTACTGCCAGGACCAGATGTGTCTCACTGTCATGAAACATTCTAATTGCTTAAAACATTTAAATGCCATATTCTGAAGGTCTCTGAAATATTTGAAGAATACCTAACTGAAATATATCTCTATATGTCTAGTAAACATAATTAGCATGACTACAAGCTTGATTATAATAGATGACTATTAACCTATATTTCTTAAATATATATTACATTTGTAAATGAGCTGCACAAACACAATAACTTAAGAACAGAAATATACAAATAATAAAATTTACCTTAAATTTGTATCAATAAACCAAGATCCATACCAGTGCAAATCTCTATAGCATAACCCCCTGTAAATGTAAAGAAACATTTATAAACAATATTTGGGAATTGGGTGTAGTTCTGCCTAAACTGTTTCCTGCTGTTTATTAGGTGAAGTGATTTTTTGAGTGGTGTTATATGGAACCTTCAGGGGCTCTTGATCCATCATACCATATTAGTCTGGAAGCAATCCACAGGTTCTCATCCTTTGTGAAAACAAAAGAAGAAACTTTTCCAAAGCAACATATCCTTATTCCCAAATTCTGTAGTCAAGATACCTTTGTAATATGCATGCTGGTTTAGCTTAGAAGCACATATAATGAAATGCCTCTCTGTACTTAGCTCCTTCACAGTCAAAATATTCAAAGAAAACACAATAATAAACATAATCCAGAATTTCTTTGAATTTTCAAACTTTACATGGCTTATTTTTACTCTATTGCTTTTAATATTTATTTTATTATCTTTACTCCTTTAATCTATGACTGTCTGTCTTTTTCACCTCTCTATACTCTTTTTCTTCTCTTTCCCAGGCCTACATACATTTATCCAACAATGTGACCCATTACAGGTCTTTTATGTCTGAATCTGTCTTTATTGTGTATCTGTAAGCCTTCGCTGACCAGGATGTCTTCTTAAAATCTAAGAGCTTCTTAGAAACTTAAGCTGCATCATTGCTAGGAGTAATACAGCATTTCCTGCTTGCCCTGCCCAGTCCAGCATGATGGAGCCATTCCCTGCCTCTGAAAGTCATGTACTGGGCCCCACTTCTGAACATAGCCTGTCCAAGTTGCTATCAAGCAAGCTGTAGTACATTGCTCATAAGCCCCATCCAAATATTAGGTCTCTTGGAAGAGTCAGAGTTCATGCTGGCAGCATGGCCCAGAAAACCAGTATTTCAAAATGGTGCAGCTGTTTTCTTTTGCTACGACTTAATCAGGAAAACCTCTCTTAAGGGAGCTGTGACATGCTGCCAGCTGAAAAATAAATACAGCTAAACTTTGTTTTTTTATGTGTGTGTCTAGAATTTATTTTTAAGTTTTCTCAGGTTTTACATGGATTTAGTCTACCATTTTGGCATTCCAATTTGTAGGAGGAGAGAGCTGTTTGTTGGTTCCTGGCTGCATGGCTAGTTTAGACCTGAAATAATCACACAGAAACTGTATTAATTAAATCACTGCTTGATCCATTAGCTCTAGCGTCTTATCGGCTAACTCTTATATTAATTTAACCCATTTCTCTTAATTTGTGTATCGCTATGTGGCAGTGGCTTACTGTCTAAAGTTCTGGCATCTGTCTCTAGCAGTGCTACATGGTGTCTCTCTGACTCTGCCTTTTTCCTCCCAGCATTCTGTTTAGTTTTCTCTGCCTAGGTCTGTTCTCCTATAGCTCTGCTGTAGGCCCAAAGCAGTTCCTTTATTCATTAACCAATAAAAGCAACACATATACAGAAGGACCACCAAATAGAAGCATAAGAATGATGTGGGGTGAAAGAAAGGGGTAGATCTTCACTCAATGATGTTCTGAGGTGGAATAGTGACCAAAATTAGGGATGAGTGGGCAGGCTAGATTGAGTTAGAATGTAGGTGACCAAACAAGGAATGATAGCATCAAAAGCAGTGACTAGAGAACAGACATCCCTCATTATGTTGGTGTTCCATCAAGACAAAAGTGTTTAGTAAATAATGAGCATAATATTATTTCACATGAGCATAGCCTATATCTTATAAGAGTTACCTGAAAGGGAACTTCCCAGGAAAGAAGTTCTGACCTGGACTGCTCCATTTGATTTCTCTGGAATATTTTTCTCTGACAAGATCAGTTGTCTCCAGCCCTTCTGAGCAAATTCTAGTTGATTCCTACCAGTCCCCTGAGGGAATCCCTTTCTTTTCTGCCAGCAGGACAGGGCAATCTCATTTCATTTCTCTCTTAGCTGCGGTGATTTCTTTTCCCTGAGTAAACTCTCCCTGCTTTTTTGGTTCAGCTTGTTTACAAAATTTAATATAGGGGAACATGGAATAAAACAGCTGACATCAACATACCTAGGATATCAATGACCACCTTGTAGTTACTCCCCAAATGGAGCCTGTTTCCCTAAAGAGTCATTCCAATGTAAGACACGAATGGTTTTTTTTTTTTTATTTAAAGAAAATGGTAAACTTAACCAACATGTATCTAGCCCAAGGCTATTCAGGCATGAATCAGAAACTAACAGTACCAATGCATTTATTTGTATAAATGTTTAATCAGGTGCAATGTGCAATGTCTACTTATCTGGAATTTCCTACAAAATGAGAAGAAAAAAATGGTCATGCTACATGGACTAATGTATGTCTATTGGGCATTTTAATCTACCACTAACATAATTAAACATTTATATAGCAGTTTGGGCTTGGAAACTTTATATTTTGTTTCAAATTTCTTAAAGGCTATGACTCAGAGACACTATTTTCCATTCCTTCTCTTTGCACATAGAAAACATAGGTAAACCAGAGAAAATCAGTCTCATTCCATGAACTGCTAAAAACCAGCTAAGAGCAGATCATGATCTACTATTAAGTTCATTCCACACATTAAACATGAGAGTGAAACCTAGAGAAATGAGGTAAGTTCTTTCACTCCCTTCATAGGCAAGAAAGGAATTGAGGAGGAATAACCTATAAGTGACCTTTACCTATATCATAGCAGATATGACTGCAAAGATAAATATATATTTATTTATTGAAGAATGTTTTCTTCAAGAGTATTTTGTTAATTGGTCAGCAGATGGTAACAGAGGTTCAGCCAATGAAGAGGTATAGATAGCAACTGAGGCAAGAGCTCAGGTGCTGGAAAGTTTGTGGCTCATGCAACCTGCTTTCCAACCTGGCTTGTAACCATGGGTCTTAAACCCAGCCATTTCGAGCATGTATAAACACCTACTTTAACATTCTTATTTATTGCGTTTATTAAAAAGTAGAAAAGGAAAAACTCAATGCTTCAGCCTATAATTTCTCAACAAGAGAAACCCATCGTAATTGCTTCATTCAGTGAAAAGCTAATGCATAAAGGAGAACAAATATGTATTCTCACAGGTTAAATCAGAAAACATCTGTTTCATTTGTGAGGCTTCAATATATAGGCACAGAAGCACTTTGGCAGCTGTGCTATCAATTGGTAAGAGGCTATAAACTTGTCACGGTAGAAGGACACTGCAAATTCAGCTTGAATACGTTTGCTTTTCACATTAATGAATACATTAGGACACTTGTGCCTCTCATCATCACTTCAGAGCTTTGAAAAGACCAATGTTCTTGTTCCCATCTCAAAGGGCCACTACCACTTCAGCTCATGACTCATAAATCCTTTGTGGTATTAACCCTTAGATTAAGTTCAATCAGAGTTGAAGATGGCATCAAGAGCACTTCTGTCCCTCTTAAAGATCACACACATTCCCGACACCTGGAAAATTCAAAAGTAACCAGACCCTCCAATGTTGATTAAAAGCTGCCAGATATGAATAGGAAATTCAGGCTTCATTTGCTTAGAATTGTCAAGATGCTTGCAAAATATACAACAGGAAAATATACTGAATTGCACAATAGATTCAGTAGTGTAGAGTGTTCTTGTTAATGTTGTGTTCATCAGCTAAGTTAAAGTCTAATATGCTCAGATTTGACATGCTGGATATAAAAAATGCTTTACTTGGAAAAAATAACATATATCACACACGCTCTTGATTTTAAATGGTATTATGTGGCTTCCCCATGTTCTTCATATTTTTAAAAGAACAGTATTCTTAAGATGAAGAGGCAAGATGACCAAATAGAGACATCTGGCCATCACCTGTGATCATAAGCACATACTGGTCACCTACCTACAAGGTGATGATCCGTAGTGCTGATAAGCTTTGCCATGTATTCAGACTAAACTAAAAAATAACTGGCTAGACTAAAAAAAAAAACTTCTCAGTTCCATTCAGGATCTGTTATAAGAGTCATTTCCAGAAATCATTTCAGCATAGGGACATAGCAATAGAATCACATGACCCTATTAGAAGCCTTGGGCTGCAAAGAACATCACTTGCGTAGATGAAAACACCCTCATTGAGCTCTGAACTTACTAGTCTGCCTAGCAGGAATTAGTAAGGTCTCATTCCCACCATATAGTCAGGGACTGCTGTTAATATTATCTTAGTTATTCCTCAGACGTTATGAGGTTAATAACAAACACATCAGGAAATAGGGGGTTAAAAACTAGACCCATCTTCAAGTAGATGAGAGACTGTGAAGTCAATGTTGTTTTCAAAGCCACCAGTATCACTATATATAACAAAACCAGAGTCATAAAACCATAAGTTCATGAAAATTAAACTCAATAAGAGCAATCATGTTTTCTGCTCTGAAATAAAATATGATAAGAATGAGCAGAGGTATAAAAGAGATTGAATATTTACAATGTGTTTTGCCTGCCTGTAAAATACAAACACAGTAGTGAAGACCTAATGTAAGGATGAGGTATACAGTTCACAAAGGCCTGCCTATCCACCCATTGATGCTGTAAAATCTGGGCATGTTATTGTTCTTCTTGTTGTGGTTTTGCTTAAGTTATCATGAAGTATCTGTCCTCTATGGTGTACTTGTCTGACTCTTCTAATAGAGTGTGTAGCAACCTGTGAAGTTGAAAAAGAACCACTGTTGCAAAGTCATGATTAGAAGTTTTAGCTGTTCCAGTCCAGCTGAGCCCTATACCTCAAAGAACATGATTACCAGTGTCTGAAATTCTCATCTATACCTACACACTCCTAAGGAGCAAGAGCAGGAATTCTTCCAAGCATAGAACATTTGGACTGAAGTTCTTTGTGTAAGACACATTGGCATCAATAAACTTGTTTCTAGAGATCAAGGAAGATCATCTGTGTTCTTTAGGCTGAGGACTATGTGTTATGAACACAACAATGCTGATATTGTGTGCTCTCACATATACACTAACTAAAACAATTAATAAACAAATAATAATTATACAGAGTAAAAGACTGCTAAACATGAAGTTATTTGGGGGGAGAGGATGAAAACAATTGAAATACTAGCCAGTTGCTATAACTGTGACTGGATATAGCCCAACCTAGAATGAGCTAAAACTGCGTGACATAGACAGTGGAAAGGGAGAGAAAACAGCCAACACTCTGAAATGAAACCAATATAACATGTGAATATGAACAATTGCACCTAAAAAGTGGAAAACCTAAATGAGAAGGAGATCCTTGAACTTACACATCCTGCCAATAGTGAATTTGAAAAAAAAGAAAATAAGAAAATCAACAGTATTGAGATTAAACAATAAAGATCCCGTACCTGAAATATTTCCAGGATTTGATGCTTTTTATGATGTTACTCTAAAAAATCATTTAAAAGAGATCACAATTCTAAAACATTTCTGATTGAAATAAGTGACCCTGGAGGACTTCAAATAATGTTATAAGCTATAGCAGCTAAAATAGCTGTATACTGACTTTAAATTTTACAGACCAATAACACAGAAAAGAGAACCTATGAGTTCATGAGTTCATGTGAATCTAGCTTACCATTTTGAGCAAAAAAAAAAAATCAAAATGTGCAATGGATGTGAAAAAGTCTCCATAGCAAAGGTGCTTTGTAAAACTGGATACTAAAAAATGAAAAGTGAAACTTGTACACAAAAATCAATGAGATATGGATCAAATAGCTAAATACTAAGCTCAAATCTATGGAATTCCTACAGAAAATATAAGATAAGCACTTCAACAAAATTTTGTTGGCAATGATCTAAGACCCTAAACACACAGAAAGATATATATATATATATATATATATATATATATATATGTGTGTGTGTGTGTGTGTGTATATATATATATATATATATACATACATACCTAACCCATGTATACCAAAGAAAATTATCAATACATTTGAGTTAATATACAAAATGTAAAAAAAAATTTAATCAATTCATCTGAGAAGGTATTGACATCCAAGACACTTAAGAACTGAAGATGACATGGAAAAATAGGTAACACAATAATTCATGAGCTAAATAAAAATTTAAAAAAATCACTCCTTAAAAATAGACAAAATGGCTAAAGCATATGAAAAGTGCTAAAACTCACCAATCAGAGCAATATAAATCATAACCATAACGAAATATTATCTCACCAGTTTTGCATTGGCTATTGGTAGAAATGTAAGCTAGTGCAGTCAGTATATGAAACAGCAGAGATGCCTAAAATAAACTAAAAATAGAGCTATTCTATAACTCACCAATCGACTATTGTGCATAGCAACATTAGGAAGTGAATTATCATACTCAAACTATACTGATTTTCTAGTGTTTATTAGATATAAGAATACATTCCATGTGTTATTGAGATGCAATGCTTCTAGTACTATTCACAAATAGCTAAATATGAAGCCAACAAAGATGAAAGTCAGGGGATAATATATGTATCTGATTGTTATTTGATCATAAATGAAATCCTGTCCTTTTGTAATAACATATTTAGACCTAGATCTCATCATTTCAAGTGAAATAAACTGGTCACAGAAAGACAAACACCACACCGTATCAGCAGTTTGTGAAATTAGTAAACAATGTTGTAAAAACAACATGTCATAGTGGTTAGTAGAGACTGCAAGAGAAGTGGGGAAGGAGATGGAGACCAATTCATGAGGCAACAGTGACACAGAGTAGAAGAATCATGTCTTATTCCACTATCGCACAAGAATTAACCTATAGGTTAAAACTATCTATGGTATGTATGCAAATAACTGGAATATGAGATTGCCCAACACAAAAAAATGATTAATGTTTGAAAAACAGAAATGCTTATTACTCTGATTTGAGTGTTAAGCGTTGCAAATAAGCATTGAATTAGCATAATGCTTCTAATAAGCATGTACGAATACTTTATCTCAATAATTACAACACAGGATATATTCTTCCATCCTTTAAAATATTTTACAAGGACCAGAAACCATAACTGTATCATTAATTCAGCTCTCTTCTTATTACCCCCCAACTTCCTTTGTTACAACTCCTTCTATCCACAGAGAATTCCATCTTAGGAAGGTTCTTAAAGTAATTTAATTATGTAAGCTGCAAAGTTCCCATCAAATGTTATTTTGTAAGTAATTTTTCTGAAAAACAAAACATTCCACTCTTAGCTTTCTTGTCACATAAAGCCACAGCTTATGCATTCACTTGATGTGATCTGGTTCGAGTTTTTTTTTTTTTCTTTTCTGGTTTATAGGCAAGTGAAGTAATCTCCAAGTCATATTCTACGTCTACATCAGAAGTTTGACTCACATGACCTACACTTTTTTAAATCCAGATACACGTGGAGAAAATACCACACATAAAAATATTGCGCAATTGTGATTGTGAAGTTCACAAACTTAACATTTGTTTTAACTTTAAAATCTTGAAGGTAGCCCAGTTACAGGTGATCCGACATTAAATCTGACTTATGATAGTCCTTCCAGTAATGACTAAGAAGGGCATGCAAATCTTTTTAGACAATCGTATAATTTGATTAAACTTCAGCAAGGCAGAAATTTGGAGGTTAACAAAATTTCCAGGAGAATTTCTTGGGGACTCCTCAACCAACTTTCAGCTTACCACACTGCTGACTTTCATGTGTTATTAGGGAGATTAACTTTAAGCACTTACTGGTTTCATTCTGAGCAAGATGAGTGACCTTTTATTTCCATCAAGGCAGTCAGTTTGCTCTAAATCCCTCCGTGTTAAATTCTGGAAAGCTAAAGATTAGCCACTGTCTCCGGCTTTGCACTTGCTCTCTCCTGTTATCTTAAGGCTACAAAATCTGCCTGGTGGAGAAGCCCTCTAGAGGCTGTGTGCCAGGTAAGAACTTATGGGGCATCACAGGAGAGGCATTTTCGTAGGACGAGACCTCAAAGGGCCTCAGGGGGTCCATCTTCTGCATCTCCTTGACTGTTGCTTTGGGCCTATGGGGATAACACAGAGTGAAACCCAGCCCAAGCATGTGTGGATTTGTAGGGGCCCTAAACAGGGATGTAAAAAGACTTACAGCATTTTTTAGTTATACAAATTACAAATTGAAGCTTTTTCTTGACATCTTGTGAGACAAACCATGTTCACAATTTGCTCCAATTTCTCCCTGAATGTTTAGATACAATTAAGTTTCCTTAAGGTTAAATACATGCATGCAGATAGCTATACAGGAGGTAGGTATGTATTTAGGCAGGTAGATAGACAAAAAAGACAGACAGATATGTAAATAGACAGTCGATAGAGATAGGTAGATGAGAGATGATAGGTATATACATAGATAGACAGATAGATATAGATATAGTGTAACTAGTTACAAATCAGACAGTGGTAAAATTCTGGCTCTAACTGTAAGTGTAGTATGGTAGCAATTTAGTTTCCCACTTTGTGTTTTATGAATACAACATCTATTGTTAAAGGCAATCAAATAAAATGATATCACTAAATATAACTGACTTGGGGATTAGAATTTTAATAGAATGGAGTACTTGCACTCACCTAGCAAAGTTCCCAAAGAACTGTTATTGGCAAGTTTTCATGTTACCCTTAGAGATAGTCATTATAAATTGTCATATTAATAGCTATATTAACTGTTTTTGTGTATTATGGAATGTATTTATGAATTGGTCGAATGGAGAACTGTCCTGTAATCCTGAGCTAACCCTCAGTGGTGCTCATTCACAGTGACAGAAAGATGAGCATACTATCCGTTACGTGTCTCCTTGTCTGTAAGAAAAGTAGCTGTGCTGACTCTTTTATTTTAAAGACTTGAAAAACACTAGCATTGTCTTGAAGATTTATGAAAAAAAATTCTTCAAAGCCACTGTAATGGCTATCCTAGGTTGTCAACTGTGGACTTTATCTGGAATGACTGCAATCCAGAAATGGAGGGACACACTTGAGATTCTGACCTTGAGGCTGGAAGACACAGGATTTCGATTTGGATCATGAGGAGAAATGACCACACAAAAAAATGACACAATTATCAGATCATCAGGTTCCAGGAAGATACACCTTTAATAGGCCAGACCTGCTGGAAGCTTGTATGGGACAGTAGAAGAAGGCATGTATATGTGTGTGTATGTATATATATATATATATATATATATAATGTAGTGTGTGGTGTGTGTTGTGTGTGTGGTATGTATGTATATGTATATATGTATATATATATACATATGTGTGTCTATGTATATATATCTATGTATATATAGACCATTATATAATTTTCTCAGATATGTGTGGTAATGTGTGTATATGTGTATGCATATATATATGTATGTATGTATATATATATATATATAGAGAGAGAGAGAGAGAGAGAGAGAGTTATTCCATCAGTTCTGTGACTATAGAGAACACTGCCTAACATTCCAACTAATATGATATGTCAGTGGTTCTCAACCTGTGAGATGAGACCCATTTGGGGGTTCTATATCTGATGCCCTGCATATCAGATATTTGCATCACAATAGCAAAATTACAGTTATTAAGAATCAGTAAAATAATTTTATGGTTGGGGGTCACCACAACACGAAGACTGTAGTAAAGGGATGTAGCATTAGGAAGTTTGAGAACCACAGCCATATGGAGCGATGCATTGCTTTGTCCATTGTGAACTGTCACTCTAGTGTATGGTTAGCAGTTTTGTTTCTAAGAGAGGCAATGAGGCACCGAGGAAGAGTCACTTCCTCATTTGAGTCACCCCTCCCAATAAATCTGCACACAGCAATCTGCTCTTTAGTTGCTGTTAAACTGGGGCAGCCTGCTGTGCCTGCTGTCTTGATGCAGCAATTACAGCAGGAGAACAAGATGTTATTATCAATCACTAGTACTGAAAGAGCCCCAAAAGGAAGTAAATCAGAGGAACTAGAAGGAGAGACAAGGAGACAATGGTACAGTCAGAGAGGGAGCAGGGCATGCAAGAAACACATGAAATTAAAGATATGTAAAAGTCAGAAAAAATACAGCACTCAAAATTTATTGCTGGATCAACTTTTATTTTCAACAGGCACATTAGGAAGATTTATCATAGTTTTAGTTAATATTGATGAACTAAACTTACAGAAGTTGGAAGGCAGAATGTGAGGCTTTGGTTTTTGTTTTTTTTTTTTTTTTTCGTGCACTATTCAGTCCGTACTCACTGTGTGAGTTGACAGCAGGTCTATTTTCAATGAACACAATAGACATACCTCAAGGCCATTTTAAAAGATCTGCCACCCCTTCTATTGAGGTCCTTTGCTATCTGTTCAATGCCTTCTACTGTCTTAGTACATTTTCTGTTGCTCATAACACAATACCACAGACTTGGCAAGTTTTGATATAGAGCGGCTTAATCTGGCCCAGGTCCTAGACGTGCAAATAGTAGGAAGCACAGAGAGTGGCAAAAGGTGCACATTTAAATCTCCTCATGGTTTTTCCCCCATTTATTAAGGTATTGGTAGCAAGTAAAGGTTCCATCCTCCTGACTTTGTCTAATATGAATTGATTCCAAGAGACATAATCTCTAAACACTGTAGTCAGATTAAATTTCTATGCTAGCGTCTCAAAACATATATTCAATTTTATCATGAACTTTGGAAAGAATAAATTGTATTGACACATATCACTAGGGAAATATTCATCATTAGTCCCACTAGAGTAATCAGATATCTACTTGTAAGTGTGAACAATCTGAATATTGCTGACACTTAATACGGGACTCTGCTGTTCAGTTACCCATCCTTCCCCACATCCTCAGAGAGAAGTGTTTTAAACACACTCTCTTAGGAAAAACTCATGGTGTGGGACTGCATTCTTTCAATTATGTTTTAAATAAATGCTGATTGGCCAGTAGCCAGGCAGGAAGTATAGGCAGGACTGATGGAGGAGAGTTATCTGTCTGTGTTACTTTCATTGGTTAATTAATAAAGAAAACTGCCTTGGCACTTTAAGAGACAGAAAATTAGGTAGGTGGAGTAGACAGAACAGAATTGTGGGAAAAAGGAAGCAGAGTTGGGAAGACGCTTCAGGCAGTCACCATATGCAGTCGTCATGCTTCTCCTCTCTGAGATGGATGCAGGTTAAGACCTCTCCTGGCCGGGCGGTGGTGGCGCACGCCTTTAATCCCAGCACTCGGGAGGCAGAGGCAGATCTCTGTGAGTTCGAGGCCAGCCTGGTCTACAAGAGCTAGTTCCATAGTTCCAGGACAGGCACCAAAGCCACAGAGAAACCCTGTCTCGAAAAACCAAAAAAAAAAAAAAAAAAAAAAAAAAAAAAAAAAAAAAAAAGACCTCTCCTGGTAAGCCACCCCTTGTGGTACTATATAAATTACTAAATATGGGTTAAAGCAAGATATGAGAATCAATCAATAAGAAGCTACAGATAACGGGCCAGGGGCCAGGCAGTATTTAAATGAATACAGTTTTCGTGTAATTATTTTGGGCAAAGCTAGCCAGGAGGAGGGACACAGCCTGCCATTCCTTCTACACAGGACAACCAGACAGGAAGTAGAGGTGGGTCAATGAGAACAGGAGAATTCTGAGAAGGAGGAAGCCCATTCCTCCCCTGTCCTGTCCCAACCACAGAAGAAGGAAGATGTGATAACCCTACTGAAAAAGGTACCGAGCCATGTGGCTATCATAGGTAAAAATAATGGATTAATATAAGTTATAAGAGCTAATAAGAAGCCTGAGCTAATGGGCCAATCAGTTTATCATTAATATAGACCTCTATGTGATTTCTTTGGGGCTAAATGGCTGTTGGGACCTGGTGGGAGGACAGAAACCAGGCAGGACAAAAACCCAGACAACAAACTCACATTTCATACTTTTTTCTTCATTAGCACTCCTGTTTAAGGACTTTAGTGCTAATATCTCCCACATTTTTACTCTTGCTAGCTATCAGAAAATAAAACTAAAATAAACCAAAATACATAACCACACTGAGCCTTAATATTAGTTGCAAACTGGCCTATTAGCTTGGGTTTATTCATAACTGTCACTTATAACTCAAATAAACCCACTCTATTATCCTATATTTTGTCAGGAGGCTTGTGGCTTGTTACCTCACATCTTGTTTCCTTGGCAACTGCTAGTACCTCTCTGTCTCTGTCCTTTTTCTTCCTTTATTTTTGTTTGAATTTCCTGCCTGACTCTATTCTGTCTGGCTATTTGTCAAAGCAGCTACTTTATTAATCAATGGTAATAAAACATATTCACAGCACACAGAAAGACATCCCACATCAACAAAATAAAACAAAATGCTGTGAGATACCTAGACTTTGGAATCAAGCAGCACATATGTAAATTATTGAACTGCACTATAGTATCTGCTACAGCTTGGATCTTAACAGCTCATGTATGGAAACTTGGTCCCCAACTAATGATGTAGTAAGAAGTGGTAGAGATGTTAGGAAATAGGGACTCATTTATGGAAGATGGTTGGTGTGGGAGGTCCTTCTGTCTGTGTCTTGCTTTTCTTGGTTAATGAATAAAAAAATTGCTTGGGGCCTATAGCAGAGCTGTAGGGGAACAGAGCTAGGCAGAGAAAACTAAATGAAAGGCTGGGAGGAAGAAGGGGAGTCAGGAGATGCCATGGATCGGTCACAAGAGATAGATGTGCTGGAACTTGGCTGGTAGGCCACGACCTTGTGGTGATGCACAGATTAATGTAGATGTGTTAAATTAAGATGTAAGAGTTAGCCAATAAGAAGTTAGAGCTAATGGGCCAAGCAGTGTTTTAATTAATACAGTTTCTGTGTGTTTATTTCAGTTCTGGGCAGCTGGGACACACAATCAGGCCCTCCTCCTACAGATGGTCACTTTAATCGTGCCCTTGAAAACATATTATATTCCCAGCCCCTTCTATCTTTCATAATGTTCTACTCATGGTGACATGAACACTGTATTCTATTACACGATCTACCCCTTGATCTCCTGTTTGACAACAGGTCCACAATGGCATGCATAAGCTAATATGGGCATTAATATCTGAAACCATAAGCCAAAATAAATATCTGCTACTATTAAACTGCTGTTTTCATAGTAATGGGATGCTAATACAAACAAAAATAATTATATTTAATTAGTGATAAAGAAAGGATGATTTGAATAAAATTATCTTCTTGGGTTCCACACTCACAGATTCAGACAACTATGAATAGAAAATAGTATTTAAAAATTAAAATTGCACCTGTTGTGAACTTGAACATGCATTTTTAATTATCTCTTTGACCTAAACAATGCAACATAGATATTTAGAATTCATTAAAATTACATTACAAACAATGTAGACATTACTTAAAATACAGAGGAGACTCTTATGTAAGGAATTTGGGTGTGGATTCTGATATCTACTATGATTCTGAAAACAGTTTCCAGCACGGGGAACTATGTGGAAAGTACTTATAATAGGATTTGTTTAGACTGTATTCTTGTTACTACATACTAACTATACACACCAAGTTTGGTTGTGTAATATTCTGATTGTGTTCTGACAAATAAAGCTTGCTTGGAGTCATAGGGTAGAGCCAGCAACTAACTGACAAAAATTAACCACAGAGGTATAGAGTACTGTAGACAGAAGGTAGTAATGCAGGGCTGAAAGAAGACCCTGGCACTTTTGGATAGAGGAAGAGAAGAAGTAGGAGGTGGCTGATGGCTGCTTGCTGTTTCTCTGATCTTTAAGCTTCTTACCCCAATATTTAATTCCCAATTTTTATTGATAAAGATTAATTATATTTATATTAATGCTTCAGAGTTTTCATTGTAACATTTTTATACAAGCATATAATATATTTTGATCATATTTACTCCCATAATACCTGCTGGATCTCTCCCATTCCAAACAGTCTTCCTTCTAGTTTCATGTTTGGTGTGGGAAACTGGGCAGGACAGAAACCCCAACAAGCAGGCCCCGTTCATGTTACAATTTTTTTTTGTTATTACCATTATTGGTTTTGTGAAGCAATGAGCTTTATTAACATTGCTTTGCTGGGTGTAGGTGAGGATATACCAAGAGAATATGAACAACTTACCAGTTACCAGGTGAACTAAGCAATAACCCCTTCTCCACTCATTAGCTGCCAATAGCCCTTCCGGGAAGGGTGGGACCATGATGGAATGTTGACAGGCCTAGTTTTGTTCAGATGATCATAGCTACTGATTTTTGTTTGTTTCGTTTTGGTTTTCTCTTGTTTATTTATTTTTTGGTGAACAGAAGGATAATGCCTTAAAAAATCATTTCAAAGAACTCTTTCCCTTCCTTTTGCTTATACATTATACTTGGCCCTTCTCCCATGACATTGTCTGAGCTTTTGAGGGAGTGACATTGATGTCCTATTTAAGGCTTAACATTTCACTGTCACTTTTTCTGTATACTTTGACCAATTATAAGTCTCTACAGTAACCATAGCCAGGTGTTAATAGGCTGAGGGCGGCACTAATGTATGGCCCTAATGTTTAGAAAATGTTTAGAAGACAATTTGATCAGCACAATATATCCATTTAGGAAAACCACAGTGGTAGCTTCATTAGTAGGGTTTATGATTTGCTCAAGGTATGGGTGTTTAAATAGGCTAACAGTAACTAAAGGATTCCTTCTTGAGAAATAGACCTCTACTCCAGTAAAAGAGCAGATAGTTACCTACATGACATTCATGCATTGGACATGGGTCAAGGGCTAGCTTTGGCCATTAGGGAGGGCACAGACAAGATAGAGTCAAGTGCAGAGAAAATATAGGATATATATACAAAATATAGGATAATAAAGTGAGTTTATTTAAGTTATAAGTGACAGTTATGAATAAACCCGAGCTAATAGGCCAGTTTGCAACTAATATTAAGGTTCAGTGTGGTTATGTATTTTGGTTTATTTTAGTTTTATTTTCAACAAAAATATGCCAGACCACAGGATGGACCTGGGCCTAGAGGTTGGGTATATCATGGAAAGGATGAGGTCAGGAGCAAATCGAGGCAAGGGTGGAACACATGATAGAAATTTATTTTAATTTGAAGAGACAATACACTAAATGTCAAGCTCATGGAGTTTTTAATAATTAGGGTGAAGAAAAATTTGTAGTATTTATAATTAAATCCCAGAGAGGGAAATTGAGTTTCAACCCAAAAACTAGAAAAGCAAAGCAGTTAAGTCAGTGGAGAAGCCTTACTTCTACCAAGGCTGGGGGACCACAACTAAGTAAACTAAGCCTTTCTCTCTGCCCATTTTATATTTCTTCTAGAGCTGGGATTAAATACATGGCTCCCCAGTACTGTATTTAAAAGTGTAGGCCACAATTACCTGGATTTGCTTCTGCACTGATCTCATGCAGCCCAGGGTAGCCTTGAACTTACAGAGATCCATCTGCCTCTGTCTCCAAATCCTGGGATTAAAGGTGTGTGTCACCATTATCTGACCTCTAGTGACTTTAACTTTGTCTCTGGTCATTAGACAAGATTAATTTATTAAAATACAAATAATATATAACTTTAAAAATTGATAGTTCATAGGGGATAAATAGTTTGCTATCACTGAGTACTTGATTTTAACATATTTTTCATCTTCTACCTCAAATGAATAACTAACCAAAAAATCATAAATTAAATTAAAATTATAAAGTCATAAAACAATAAAATTTTGTCTCATACCCATTAATTTATGCTTTTATCATGATATATTTTGCTGTTGTAGGCATAAAAGAACTTGCCTTTCCCTTCTACAGGTTTGATATAAAATCTGAAATAAACTCACACAGATGATGCATCACATCATGGCAGCACTGAAGAAAAATGAGTGCCCATGAGTGAGTCAGAAATTTAAATGCCTTCTCTGAAGGAAGGAGGGATGTGGAGAAAGTAGAATGTTTTAGAGGTGTTATATGGCCATAAAAAGAGCAGTTTTTCTGGGATTTAGTTATGGTCTCAAATCTAGTATTCCTTTTATTGAATATATCTGTCTTTCCCAACTGATAAGCTCTCAGGGAAGAAATTTAGAATAATCAAATGCTACCTGGAGGCACTGTCATTTAAGGGAAACAGGGAATCCAGAGAAATCCATTCTCTGACTTTACTGCAGACTGCTTGCTCTCTTTGGAGTCCAGAGCAGTTCATTTCAAGTGTCATTTGTCAAACTCCAACAATATCTTTAGAATTTACAAAGACAAATGAACTTTTGATTATTATTACATTTCAACTATTATGGTTACTTGCAGTTCTATGTGCCAGAGTTTTTCATAGATGAATCTAAAGGTGCTATCTGCATAGGTTTTAACAATTCCGGAATCTGAGTCACTTGCCTCAGTCTTACATAGGTTCTGTACAAAGACTGGTAGCTCTTGTAAGCTTATGGCTACTATTGTCATGTTGTGCACACAAGACAGCAGTTTAAGTTTCTTCTTCTCATGATTGGATGATGTGGGAGAGTCTTCTGTTTGTGTTGATTTCATTCATTAATAAAGAAACTGCCTTGACCCATTTAATAGGCCAGCCCTTAGGTGGGTGGAGTAGACAGAACAGGAAAAGGAAGTGAGGTAGATGGCTCAGACAATTGCCCCGCCTCTCCTCAGTTAGACAGTCGCCATGAAGCCAGCCACCAGGACAGACGTGCTGAATCTTTCCTGGTAAGGCACCACTCATGGTGTTACACAGATTACAGAATGGCGCCCAACATGGATAACTGAATCCATAGAAAGCTTGAGAAAGCTTGGGAAAGAATAGAGTAAAGCATGGCTTCTTGGTAGCAGCAATTTCTGAGTCTGAACATGTGTTTTTCGGTTTTAAGCCATAGCAGGAAAAAAGCTGTGCTGTTTTAAAATGCCAGCTTTTTGTGCCATCCTGCCAGGGCAAACTCTGACTCTTTCAATCAGGCAGTCCTGACTATGGAGCTTTTGATTGTTGTTTAACACTGTTGCAGCTTGCTTTCTGGCAGGGACCTTGAACCGCCATAGAGTTGTGGTGATAAACAGGGCTATAGCTGGTACCTCTGCCACGAGGCTGGAAAGCTAAGGAATGGGCTGGATCTAGCTGTCAAAGTCACGGCTTTAGTCCTACCAATATTGTTTGGTAAATCAAAGACTCATGTGGTCAGAAAAAGAGAGATATACAGTAAAAGAAAGATTCAAAGTCGAAGAAAACGTCTAAATGTTTTACAATGTGTTGAAAATATATGTACGCTAAAGGATAAAGTTCTTAAAAGTAAAAAAGATAGAAAGAGTAGTTGGGTGTGGTAGTACACACCTTTAATCCCAATACTTGTGAGGTAGAGGTAGATTGACCTCTGTGACTTCAAGGTGTGGCTGGACACACCTTTAATCCCAATGCCTGGGAGGCAGAGACAGACAGATCTCTGTGAGTTCAAGGTGTGGCAGCATACACCTTTAATCCCAGCACTTGGGAAGTAGAGGCAAGTGGATCTCTGTGAGTTCAAGGACAGCCTGGTCTACAGAGTTATTCCAGGACAAAGATATACAGAGAACCTGTTTCAAAAAGTAAAAGTAAAAATAGAAGAAATAGAGGTTAAAACAAAGCCGCATAAGATGGAAAATACACAGAGAATCTTGATACTGTATACTATTATGCTCTCTTTGAATTGTTTGAATGCTGAGGAAGAAGCAACAGCTGCTAAAAGATATTTGTTTATAAATGCTGCTGAACTAATCCAACATAGATATTTTGAAAATACTTTGACTTCAGAATTTGGATCTAAGGATATGATACTTTGGAAAAGAGATTTTTTTTTTTTTATTTTTACAGAAAGTGAGACCCTGTGGATTGCTTCTATCCCAATATGGTATGATAGCCCACGCCCTCCTGAAAGGTTGCTGTGAACACCTTCAGAAAATTACTTCACCCAACTGATGACTGAGATGAATCTGGCACACAGGTTACACCATGAAAGATCTGATTAACAGTGTCCCCATTCAGCAGGAAGCAGATTGGAGAGAAATAACTGTGCCTATATTCTCAAATATTGTTTATAATGCTCTTTTACATTTAAAGGGGGATATGATATAGATATGAATAATTTGCATTGATATGGATTTTGATTTAGTGATTTAAATTTAAGGTCGATTTTGTTATATGTATATGTATTTCTGATCTTGACTAAGGTATTGTGATTGTGTAGTTTATTTTAAAAATGTAATGTATAATCAGGAAATATAGGTTGTTAATGGATAATCATCGATAATAGTCAAGCTTGTAGTCATGTTAGTTATATTTTCTAGATATATAGAGATATATTTCAGTTAAATAGGCATTCTTTATATCTTTCAAAGACTACAGGATATGGCATTTTAAATGTTTTAATAACTTAGGGCTTTTCATGACAATGAGACACATCTGCTCCTGGCAGCACCAATCTACTTCAAGAAGATGATGGGCATCGCAGAGGATCCTTATGGAGTTTGATAGCAATTTGTGCAAGAAACTGCTCTTGCCTAGACTGTTGCAGAAACTGGACACAAAGAACCCACAGAGAGAGGACTGCTGAACTTGCTTAAATGTGAGATGATTCTTTGGGGTTCCTGACTCATAAAAGAGTCTGCGAGACATTCTACAGGACACAGCAGAAAGTGACTGAACTGTCTTTGGAATTTCCTGCTTCATGGAAGTGTCTGCTGGATACTATGGGCCTGTAGGCCGAAGATGGATGCCCCAATGGTACAGAGGAACTTTGGATGACTGTCCAGGCAGCGAGATGTCTCTGTGATTTCTGGAGTTTTGTAAGTTGCTTACTACTCATTTACTTAGGTAATATTATATCCTTCTGAAGTCTTTGATGGAGTTGAAGAATAAATAGATAGTTATAGTTTTCCTTAGTTATGATAAAAGATAAAGTAGATATAAATACTGTAACTGTAATTCTAACTTGATAACTGTTTTTTTGTTTTTTTTTTTTCCCTCATGGTTTATTTTTTTTATATTTAAAAATTTCCATCTCCTTCCCTCCTCCTCCCCCCTCCCTCCCCTCCTTCTCCCCCTTCTCTCCCCTCCTTCTCCCCCTTCCCTCCCCTCCCCTCCACCCATACCTCCCCTCCCTCCCTCTCAAGGCCAAGGAGCCATCAGGGTTCCCCACTCTATGCTAAGACCAAGGTCCTCCCAACTCCCCCCAGGTCCAGGAAGGTGATCGACCAAGCTGAGAAGGCTCCCACAGAGCCCGTCCATGAAGAACAATCAGAGCCCAGAGCCATTGTCCTTTGCTTCTCAGTCAGCCCCCGCTGTTGGCCACACTCAGAGAGACGGGTTTGGTCGCATGGTCCATCAGTCCCATTCCAACTGGAGTTGGTGATCTCCCATTAGTTCTGTCCCACCCTGATGAGGAGCAGAAGGAGAGAGAACATGAGAAAGAAAGTCAGGACTGTGAGGGAACCTCCAGCTGGCGACAGATGGGGAAGGTGACTGAGCCCCACATTGGAGCACTGGACTGAGCTCCCAAGGTCCCGATGAGGAGCAGAAGGAGCGAGAACATGAGGGAGAAAGTCAGGAACGAGAGGGGTGCGTTCACTCATGGAGACGGTGGGACAGAACTAATGATAACTGTTTTGTTATATGTAATATTGCTATGTTAAAGTTAAAGTCTTCTTTTTTGTTTAAACAGAAAAAGGGGAAATGATGTGGGAGAGTCTTCTGTTTGTGTTGATTTCATTCATTAATAAAGAAACTGCCTTGACCCATTTAATAGGCCAGCCCTTAGGTGGGTGGAGTAGACAGAACAGGAAGAAGGAAGTGAGGTAGATGGCTTAGACAGATGCCAGGCCTCTCCTCTCTGAGAGAGTCACCATGAAGCCAGCCACCAGGTCAGACGTGCTGAATCTTTCCCGGTAAGACACCACTCGTGGTGTTACACAGATTATTAGGTATGAGTCAGTCAAGATGTGAGTAAGAGGCTGAAACTAGTGGGCCAGGCAGTGTTTAAATGAATACAGTTTGTGTGTTGATATTTTGTGGCATAAGCTAGTCAGGCGGCCGGGAGCCGGGCAGGAACACAGCCCATTGCTCATTGCCCGCAGCCTCACTACAATTGGACCTTAGATTTTTTTTTTTTTTTTGCTTCATTTTTCTCCATGATGTTCCCAAAGTCTTGAAGGGAGGTTGATTTGGGTATCTTTTTTAATGCTGGGACAGTCAACAGTCAATTGTTCTCAGCACTTTCACTGGCCGTGATTCTCTGTACTATCATCATTTGCTACAAAAACATGTTTCTTTACTCAAGGCTGATCATAGTACTAATCTATGGGTTTAAAAATTAATATTTCAAGAAGCAATTTAACAACATGTCCATTTATCATACCAAGAATTCATCCCTAGGACCTTTGACAACCCCCACAAATGGCCTTAGGTCAGGCCCACAGCATTAGGGATGAACAAGCTCCATTCACCATGCCCTAGATCAAACCAATATCCCAGTAACAGTTAACGTCATTATAAACATTGCTTTACTAAGAGTTTGAAATGGTAGTTTGTAAGTCCTAAATCTTAGTGACAACCTTTCCTAATTTTTTTTCTGTTAGATGTCTATGTAGCAGCTTCTAGAATCATGAAGACTATGAGGAGGAATAGAAGCATCCAGTCAACTCCAGAATGGTTTCTCTGTATTCTGCTATCAACATATGTGGTGTCTTCAACAATGGGTCTGTACCATACAGGTGTGGAAGACAAACAATTGCAATGGACATATTTGTATATTTTCAGTGACCTTTTAGTCTTCTTCGGCAAACAACTCTTGAGAAGTATCTCACTCTTGGCACTGGGTTGTATCCTGTCTTCTAATCCATCATCCAATCAAATCACTGTCTAAATCTTGCAGCCACTAGAATTCTCTTTTTTAATTTTTATAGCACGTTTATCCTATCTTCAATCTCCTTAGAGCCTCTGTCACTGTTATTCACAATGGTCTTTTTCTACTTCAAGGCCTTTCTACAGATTTTCCAGTTTAAACAAACAAATATGAAAATTTGAAGTTATAATCTACATGTGAGAAGAGCATGTGGTATTTGACGGTATGGGCCTGAGTTACCTCATTCAGAATAGCTTTACTAGTTTCTCCTATTTTCTTATACATATAATTTAATTCCTGCTCATAGATGAATAAAATTCCATTGTGAATATATACTTACATTGTGATATTCAGAGAAAGGAGCCTAGCCCATGTTGTAAGTTTCCCCAAATCTTATTTCTGTACAGTAGCATATTGAGTCATTAACTCTATAGACTACTGTACAGTAGAACAGATGGTTGCCCATAAAAACCCTATCTATAATATCTTAGAGATCAGTCAGAAGGTCCAATCCATGTACCCATTGACCTATCAAGAATCTTGGCATGGCACAATGAGTTGACCTACAGTATCACAGAGGAATAATGCAAATGACTCTGTCATTTGTCCCTGTTTTTGGAAATAGCCGAGTCTTTTCTGATTGATATTGTCTTAAGCCAAAGAGTATCCCTGTATGTTCTACTTTGGTCACCCAGAAGAGAATCTGCTTTCTATGCAATACTGACTTAGGCCCTGAGGAGCATATGTATGACTCCACTCAGCTCTCCCCTCCAGGTGGGCATAATAGCTCCCTACAAATTGTTTCCTGGAGGTCTTGTTATTCACATGAAAACCTAGAGTTTTCACTGGTCAAGGTTCTCACCCTGATAATGAGCAACTTGGGTGTAGTCTGTGCCCAATCTGGTGGATCATTCAGTTCATCAGAACTGATAGGTACAATTATCTACTACAGGAAGTACATCATGGTCATAACTGCCAGCAAATGTTTCCCACGCCTAAAGAGCTGCATCCTAGTTACGGTAATGCTAGTTAGGGCTGTTGAGATACTTACCGATTTGATTTGCCAAAAAATTGATTACACACTCTGTACCCAGAACCCATTGGGTATTCAAAGAAATCACCAAGAATACGTCAGCAAACAGTCTAGAACCCAAGGGCACAGCAGCAAGAATCTCACATTCAGAGGCACGACTTGTGAGGGTGTGTCTTTCCTGTCCTTTTCAGTACAGTTTTAAAATTATTTTCATAATAAAAGTCACATGATGTGGTCTCCCACCAGGCTCCCTGCGGCACTTGATAAACATAGATGAATAATAAGTAGCTGTCAAGCTGTATGTCTCTGTGGTAATTTAATGAGTGGATAATTCTTAACCTTGAGAATCAACAGAGTATATTGCCTTATAAAACTGGGAGAATGAACTATTCAACTTTATGTAAAACAAACAAATAAACAATAAAAAAATCCAGACAAAACAGAATGATGAGATACCCTCAATGAGAAACAACAATTCTCTAGTAACAGGTCACAAGCAAGGGAAGTTGATAGACTGCCTGAAAAAACTCCATAGAATGATATAAAAAAACCAAGAAGATATAAAAAGCAGAGATTCAATGAAATATAGATGGTTTATGATGTGAATGAGAAAGCTATTATATATAATATACATACATATATACATAAATACATATATATGTATTATATGGAGAGAGAAGGGTGAACTTAAAGGAAGAGCTCAGAGCAGTGGCAGAACATTGACTCAGTGGTTAAGAGTGCTGACTGTTCTTCCAGATAACCCAGGTTGAGTGCCAACACCAACATGATGTGCCATAACTCTCTGTAACCTCCAGTTCCAAAACATCTGATAACCCCCATCTCTGCCCTCTAAGTTACCAGGCAAACATGTGACACCTTTTGTCACACAGATATACAAGCTGCAATCACCATCATGACTGCTTAATCATGAGTTTAACAAAGACATCTATAGTGGACATGACTAAGTGTCCGGAGCAAAAAGCCCATGAGTTCTGAACCCTACACGAAGAACTAACAAGCAACTAAGAAATACCAGACTTGGGAAAAATAGTCTCCCTCCAGGGGGAGAGCATAGCAGTTGCTTATCCAATACCATAGTCTGAAGATATACACACAAGTAAACATCATACAGACTAAACAGGTTGTATTTATGTGTCTAGTAATGCATGTAAATGTATGTATTAACATAAATAAGATAAAAGGTCATGAATCTGAAAGAGAGCTTCAGTAAGGTAAGGATGGTCTGGATGGAAGAAAGAGGAGGGAAGAGGTCAGAAGATAGTGGTCCATGCCTTTAATCACAGTACTAGGGAGGCAAAAACAGGTAGATCTTTGTGAGTTCGAGACCAACCTGATCAACAGCACGAGTGCCAGGACAGGCTTCAAAGCTACAGAGAAAGCTTTATCTCAAAAAACAAAATAAAAATAAAAGAGAAGGGAGAAATGATTTAATTATAATATAATTTCAAAAAAATAATGTTTTAAGCAGAATAAAATGTCATATATGCACAATATGCATAGAGAGCCCATTAGTTGTATGATAATTCGATAAAAATTAAAAATAAAAGAAGTAAGTAATAATGATACTTTAATAATAAAATACTATAATACATTTTATTAAATACTTTAATAAAATGATAAAGAAGTAATAAAGGAGAAACTGTGCTAGAGCACTGGGGAGAGGTAGAAGAAATAGACAAGTCTGTATTTTTTGCACAAAAATCAGTCTATTTTTTAAAAGGGAAGAATCATGTGCACAAGGGTTGAGAAAATTTTGTGACTACTTTTGTAGCTTACTGCATTACCTAAGAGTGTGGAGCATATGCAGACCTAACTCTCTAGACTCAGCCCCCTGGTTACCTGGTCCAGAAGCCCAGGTTCTCCCAAACAGCTCTCCTGAATACAGATGCATCTTAATGTCCTGCTTGGCCTCCACCTCTGGGGATTTCACACTCCCTTTTCATCTCCTCACCAGACTTTTCCCCTGTGAAATGTTCTTAAACCCCTTTATTCTCTAAAACGCTCCTTCTTACTCTGTAAGTTACAAAGTCCTGCATGGTAGTGACTATTACTTATCCTGATTTCCTTTTGCTTATAATTAGTTCTCTTAACTTTTTTGAGAAAGGGTCTTGCTACACAGCCTGGGGTTGGAAGTAAGCTCACAGTCCTGGCCTGAAACTCTTGTGCATTGTGAACCGAGTGCTCTCTGCTTTGCATATGCCTCCAGCTGAAAGCCAGTCCTAGATCTTGATTTCTATTGATTCCGTTATTGCCAAGCATGGTGAAAGTCACAAAACTGGAACAGAGTGAAAGTCTTAGAAAGAGGAATTAAATGCCAAAGGGATATAGAGATGTAGAGATTGTAAACTGACTGTTGCCCCCCCCTCCCCGGTCTTTTTGTATTTTCTACTCTTTACTTGTCTTCAGCCACTGCAAATGTTTCCAAATGCCACTTATTTGTAAAATCAACGACAAGGCATTGTATAAAGAAAGAGGTCATTACTTTGCATAAATGATACCAACAGTAAATGGTTTCACGTAGTATATGGTAGAAGCAGGAATAAGATCTATTGCCTTACTGATTATGGCATTTCCACTTGTGGCTTATGGTAAAGATAAATACATTGGAATTATTAGAAAGTAGGACAAGAGCCTTCTAATGTAAATGACGATGTTAATCTTTTAAACGTTGTCTTAGACTTAGTCCACAGGAAGGAATATGATGGTCAACACTGTAGCATTTCAGATACATTTTTTCGTATTAGTGTGACAATGAGTAACAGCGAGGGGTTTAAGTTTCTCATTTTAATTGATAAGCAGATCACTTTCCACCAAGTATTGAGTTCTAATGGCCCAAGGTCTGCTCACTTTTGCAACATCATCTGTGTGCAATTGAAATAAAATGATCAATTTGCCTCTTAAGCACAGCATCTGTGTTTTGAGGGCAAGTTGAGAATGGAAGTAAAAATCAATTTCATGGATGGAATCTCAGAGGGGTGCAGGCTCTTTACCTTCAGGAAAGTTCTCTGCTCTGAACAGAAGGTAGCTTTCAGAAGGAGAAATGATAAAGACATTTAAGTGTGTTACCCGGCCCGTGGTGCAGCTTTAATTGAATAACAATAATTGATGGAACTGAATGCAAAGCTAGAGCTGACAGCAGAGAAACACACAGTGACCTAAGAAGAGGTGTATCTACTCAACCTTATTCAATGAAGAGGAAGGAACGACATCATTTAACCCTTTCACTGAGTGACAAGCTGGGCTGTGAGAGAACCATGAGGGAAAAAACTCCTTTGATGAGAGTCTTTTCCCTCTTCTAGTCTAGAAATAGCTTCCACAATTATTCCCTGAGCTTTGTAACATGTACAAGTTCATACAAGTATCTGGAGTATAGACCTTAGTGAGGGTTCACTTTTAAAATAACCTTCCAGAACACACACACACACACACACACACACACACTCATATATGTGTGTATTTATATATATGATCAAAATATATGAAGAATATAACCCTACAAGAAATAATCTGTGCTAATATGATTAATAATAAATGAACAAGGCCAGTATTTGTACAGTCAAATGAAAATCATTATCCCAGATGACAGTTCTACCCAATAAGACACGTTCATGATCAATGATGAGTTGAAAAGTTGCATAAAGCTCCAAAGTTCCATTAAAAGTATTTTCTCCTTTATTTAATTTCAATAATGAATCCACCATTCAGTAGATACCTTCCTTGACTAACACCATCAGATCACATGCAACCATACCTGTACCCAACACTACAAATAGATGAAGTCACTGACTCAACCTCAGGAGTAAAAAGGTAAAATTCTTCATGACTTGAGTCATAATTTCAAAAATTACTTTATTTTAAAGGAGTTCATCTTTACATAATGTCTGGGATACAGAAATGTGACCAAAAAGTTGGCTGTTGCTACTGCTGCTTTATATGTTATTCTTCTACGAGGGTGGCTGTTATTGGCCTCCAAGGTAACGGCTAGCCTGGTGGTAAAACTTACATAGTATGGTCCAAGTACGATGAGCCAACTTTGCAAGGAGGGCTGTAAATAGGGCTGTAATATTTAACCTCTGGGATTAAGAAGTTAATGCTAAGCATCTAGAGGAAGGATAGGTGACAATAAATGTCAGTAACTTTTGTCATTTTACTGGTAAATCTCTACTGTAGGAATCTTTCCGTCTACATAAGAGGACACTATGCTTGAATAAGTGGGCTGTAGCCCCCAGACATCACTTCTTACTCTGAGTGATTGATGGACACTCATTATCTCCTCCCAAAGCATCAGCTGGTATCGATGGCAACAGAAGTGTTCCCTGGAATGTGGCTGTTAGCAGATAGGGATGCTGTATTGCCCAGAGTCAACTGACCGTTTCTCGGCAGAAGAGAAGAAGCTCAAATCAAATGCCTGAACTGATGCTGGCAGCCTATTTAGGATGTTTTCTGACTGGACACATATGGTCACGTCCTTAACTGGTCCATTTCCTGCAGTTTCATGAACTCACCACAGTCCTAAAAAGCCCATCATTGCAACTGTATGCCCAAATGTCCTAGTATTTGTGTTTATCTAGAAAGCCAATTATAACCTTAATGCTCAGGTTTTCTCATAGGAAATTTCCAGTCATCCTCAATGATTTAAAGTATGACATTTATCTCTACGATTTAGTCACAGGATTGTAAAGCATCATAATTTGAATCTTGTCTTCCCAAGAGGGAGAGTGATCTTTGAGGCAAAATACAGCTTTGGATATGGGTTTTACAATGTGATATGGTCTGTGTTGTCTATCTGAGTGGGTTTATGCCACTTAAGACTCATGTCCCTTAATTCTTACATGGAAGTAGTAACACAAAGTAACAGCAAAGGATTATTTCAGTTTCAGCAACAGCACCAGTGGAGAATAGCTCACATAAAACCCACGCACAGTGCTATTTAATATTCTGCTACCATAGAGACTTGCTTAGTGTATTTTCTGGATATACCTTCAGCATGAATTCTTACTCTTACCTTTGGCCTGTTTTTCTTCTGTCTCTTTCTTAGCCCCTCCCACTGCTTGATGCTAGCTTCAATAAACTTACACAACTTTAGAGGAACAGTAGTTATAGAAATAATTTAAGCCATGTAATTATGCTTGGGGGAAGAACACAGGAAGAATGGCGCCTCCCTGGGGAGAGGAGGTCACACGTGGAAATTTTCTAGTGACAGAGAAAAAAAAGACAGGACATTTTCTGGATCCTACTGGTCTTTATAAACCTGATTAAGTTCAGTGAGGCATGACAAAAGAAGGGGGACTGACTGCCTCTTGGCTCTGCCTGCTGATGGCTTGAAATTATAGAGGAGTCAGGCTTAGCTGGACAGTATGACATCACCATGATGTGGGAGTCCCCGCTGTATGCTTTGAATACCATTGGTGAATAAAGAAAATGCTTTGGCCTGTTGATAGGGCAGGATAGAGCTAGGCATGGAAAACTAAACTGAATGCTGAGAGAAAGGAGACGGAGTCAAGGAAAAGCCATGGAGCTATAGTCAGAGACAGACATGGCAGAACCTTGCTGGTAAAATATAAAATACTGGAAATGGATTAATACTAGATGTAAGAGTTAGATAGCAGTATACTTAAGTGATTGGCCAAGCAGTGATTTAAATAATATAGTTTCTGTGTGATTATTTCTGGAGTCTGGGCTACCAGGAAAACAAACAAATGGCCTCCTACCACATCACCACTTATCCTAAATACAGAGCTCATTTTAAGCATTAGTACTCTTTTAGCAGAAAATTTTCATCCCTGGAGCAGAAGACTTGGGAGTTAAGCATACCCAGGGCAGCCAGAGAGCCTGGTAAATCAATGAACTGCTAGACAACCTGGAAACTCATGTGAGAACAGTAGGAGCAGTCTTTCCCCAGCAGAGTAGCACAGAAGCCTTTTGTATTCCAGGGAGAGGAGGAGGCTACATAGTCACTCTACAGAGAGAACAACATTGGGGACAGCTGTTACAGGAGTGTCACAGCATCCTCTTATTGTCTCCGTTTATTGAGTTCTTCTTTAGAATGCTTCACAGAAGGTTTTGATTTGTCACCTGTCTTTATGGGTATTGTTTAATCAGAAAAGGAACTTCTTTTCACCAACGTTTAGGACCGGGATGGGCTAGTGATGAGCTAGAGGAAGCCCTGAACATGGAAGCCAGAATGTGCTTTCCTTTGGCTCTGCTAAAGATTCCTTCCTGTGTCTGGCCAGGGAAGAACTCTGAATAGCTGCTTGAACACGATTCTCCTGGTGTCTCAATTATTTCAGAAATGCCACCTTGCAAAAACTAAAAAAATTGGGGCCCTCTCTCACGGGCATGGACTTTGTTCTGGCTTTGTTTTGTGAGTTTTATGTGCTAAATAAATTCTTATAAAAAGTAAACTGAAGCAGGAAGATTAATCCACGCAGTTAGATGCCAGTCATTTCACACAAATGTTTGAAGGGTGGATGTGTGATAGTTATTTCTAATTATTTAGAATAACATTGTGGCTCCTTCCTTTTAAGGAATTGTTGATTTTAGAGTACTTTGGAAGACTACTGCTATTTAGCACAGTTTGTGTATTTAAAAATTGAGGCAAAATGATATGAGAAGAAGCAATCACGCTTTCTTTTAAAATTCATTTGACCCACTTTTACATTGTTGAATTTTGATGTTATCAATAGTAAATACCTCCCTGTTTTAGTTGAATTCTATTTACTCAGTTAAAAGTTAATTTCAAGGTTTAAGTTGAAAGTAATTGATGATCACCAGCAGATTCTGTGAGCCTTAAAATCAGCTTAGGCAGGAGAAAGAAATCCATATATGAAGGAAATTCCCCAGCTTGTTCTAGTAAACAATCCTATAAAACATAAAAAAATTTAATATTTACAGTCTGTGCTTTTAGGGGAAAAAAGGATGAGTACTGGGTGTGATCAAGTAAGAAACTGTTAAGTAAAAGCATTTACAATAATTCTGTTTTTCTTGGTAATGAGATCATAGAGACTAATGGTCACATAATGGAAACACAGCATTAAGAAGAGACTAAGGGTTCCAAGATTATCCTCTTCAGGAAGTTCGTGAGTCCCAAGAACCACATAAATATATACATACATACAAACACACACACACACACACACACACACACACACACACACACACACATATCTTGTGATTATGTGCATATATTAGCATTCTGTTGTTATAAATTAAAGAAATGGAGCCAGACCAGTTTATGGCAATGGAAATTTAAATAAATTATAGGTGGAAACGTAGGGATCTTGGGGATCTATGGAGCCTGGAGTAACCAAAAATAAGGAAAATTAGCAAACTGTAGCTTGCTCTCTTCCTTGGGTGGGCACAAGTTACACAGTTAATCAGCATCTTCACATGGATATCTTGACTTAGATGTTTACATTACCTGTATTAGAAAGAAGAAATGGATTTCTTTCTCTCTTCCCAGGTCAAATGATCTTAGAAGGCACATAGCTGCTTCTATCCTGATTTGAAGTGTTTTCTGTGGCCAGAGCTGTCTGGGATGAAAGAGATGATCACTTGCATAATGGATAATGGGAAGTAGAAATGACTCATAAAAACGTAAAAGCATCCAAGCTTGGCAGTACACACCTGTGATCTCCAATATTAGGGCAGTTGAGGCAGAAAGATAGTAAATTTGGAAGGCCTGGGCTACATCATGAGTTCAAGGCTAACCTATAAAAAAACTGTGAGTCACTGTCTCAAAATAAAATCTAAAACAACAAGAAGGCTTGAGGATCTAACTCAGCACTTGAGTGCTTGTACAGCATGCTTGAGGTCTCAGGTTTAATCACAACAGTGTATGGAGAAAAAGTGGTTCAGGATTGTTCCATGGAAGCAAAATTCACACATTGGGGTATTTTGTGGGACTGCTCTTTCAAATTTTTAGGTATTTAGAGTTACCATAGACGAAATAACATATATTATTTTTTTGACTTGGGAGTTTAAAAGATACTCCACAGTGACCCAAAGTTTGTTATAGCAACCCAAAGTTTCTGTAAATATGCAAGTGTTTGTTTTCCTCAGGTGTATGATGATTAGAAATATCATGCAAAAGTGTGATTATGAATAAACTTCAGATGTCATTTCATGAATTATCAATATTAAATAAATCATTATATTCTTATTGCATTGTTCAGAAGGACACTATGGTTTAGAAGTTCTCAGAAGGCCTCATAAAGATGGATAATGCTGTGAAATAAATTAAATAGATAATAAATAATTATGCTCCACAAATGAGTTCTTTCTGCAGACAAGATTTGAAATGGCCAATGTCAAAAGGTTGTTGTTAGGGAAAATAACCTTGTTATATGTGATGATTAACATAATAGTGCAGTTGACTCCAATGTGTGGTCATTCCTTGCTGTGAAGGATCTTGATACCTGCCCCAATTTTCACCCCAGTTGTTCTTTCTTGAATTAGCATCCTACTAGCAATCTCTCCAGATTTAGACCTATTAGCCCTCACAACTGCTGCTTGCTACTATCACAGAAACAGTGAGGCCAGAACCTTTTAAAGGCAAGCCACAGTTTACCTCATCATTTTGGAGGTTCTAGTACCATTAGTTGGTTCTGTTGCTAGTGAGGCAACACATCATAGTGGTTTTCACATAACAGACCCAAAGTGCACATAGAAAGTTTCTGAATCAGGAAGAGAGAGAGATAAATTGAGAAGGAAAGAGAGATGCTGTAGGAATTCCTACAGCCAGTAGCCTTTAACTTACCCACCCACTTGGGTGTGGCCTCTTATACTATATATGCTGATGTAAAGAGCTGGTCCAGCCTCTCTTCTGACTGCAAGATTCAGTTCCTGTTTCCCATTTATGCTGAGGATTGTGATCTGTGAGTTCACCCCTAAATAAATAACCTTTTATGATATTCAATTCTGAGATAGTGTGGGATTTCTCTTTAGTGTCCTTCTTCAGAGAGACAGGTAGCAAGGGAGAGAGAGAGAGGCTAGGATCCCACAATCCACTGAAGGTATACCCCATAAAGTGAGAATCTCATCCAAACCCCACCGCTTGAAAATATCACCACTTCTCCATCATATTATTATGGAAATAAGACCTCTTGGCGGTATACACTATATCTCTCTCAAAAATCTCTGATAAGACAAAGTATAAAAAACCAAAATATCTAAGTGAAGAAAGTATCAAATACCCAAGGTAAAAGTGGGTAAAGGTTATATTAACAGTAAAATAAAGTCAAAAGATAAAATGAAATTAAGAAATATTTCTTGTACATTAAAATAGCAGGAATAAATATTAAATTACTTGGCAATACTCGGTTTAACTAAGCTAAACAAAAAGTTGTGATCTGAAATATGAACTTTATAATCATTCTTTTCTCTTAAACTTTGTCCACAAAAATGTCCCAGTAGCAATGAAAATCCATATGGTTTCTAAATAGGATTTCTTTTCAGTGAAAATGTCCCAGGATAGTGGTAAAACAGCTGATTCCACAAGATTAGGACAGTAAATAAAGACATAAAAAGAATATAGACCTCTGATCATAATAGGAAAAAAGGATGTATCTAGAATACTGGTTACATTGAACAAGAAAAAATTACACTGAAACTATTCCTTCTATTGACTGAAATTCAGATAGTTAGAGCTTCAAAGTGAACAACTATAATGCCATTAAATACACAAAACATGGAAACTCCATTAATTCCTATGAGTCACACAGGAAAGGTAATCAATCTTGGGTCATTGTTTGGAGCCCACTAAATCTGATTTCATTGCTGCAGAAGGAGATAACAGAAAAAAAGCAGACATCCTTACCTCTTTTGTGTAGAAACTCATTTGGGGGATAGGTAGCTTGTGATCTTGTGCTCTCTCTCTTTTTTTTAAAGAAGATTCTCCTTTAATTTGTACAGCAAGAATTAGAAAATCATAAACTTTCAGTTTCTAACTTAAAATGAATCTGATCAATACTGTCAATGGTTGCTAACCAACAGGGACAAAGCACCAGCTGGAAAAGTTGTGATGGAAGGGTCATTTTGCCACACCTTGAACTCTGTGTCTAAACAACTGAGACAATCTGATACTGCAAGCCTCCTGATAGGGCACAAACCACCTACAAGGCATAACCCATGAAAACAAGGCCTAAATAATTCAGCCTAAATCCATTCAAGCATCCACATCTAATTTCGAGTTTACAGAGACAACAGGGAGACAAATGAGCTGAATATGTAGCTGGGGCCGAACTTTCTAGTTTGACATGAGGAAAGATGGGGGAGGGGTATTAGAAAGGTGGAGCCACAAGGACAGAGAAGGAACCTTGTTTCTGTGACTGCACATTTAGACTGCATGCTGGAGGCCCTGGAATACATTACCAAAAGCTGTGGATTTGCAAACAGTTACAAAAAATAATTACTGCTAATAAATGGTTTTCAGAGATTGGGTACCTAGTTTCTGGCTCTCACTTCCATTCTACAGCAAGCCTTCCTGCAATGGATTACTTAACATCATTTTGTAAGTGAAGAACCCAAGACACCAGGAAAGTTAAAGAACTTCTTATGAGCATCCAGGACATCCAAAGTCCAATATCACTGAGTTCTCTACCACAGAGCGGCATGTTCACTGATGAGAGTACTGTTTGCATTTCTTTGGCGAATGCTATTCATTTTTTGTGACATGTCTTGGTTTGTTCTCAGTACTGTACTGCTTCAGATTTAATTGACTATAAGACTCACAACTGTTTCATATATCAAAAAGTAAAAGGCTGTCAATCAATTTATAACATTGTTTTGTCCATTAAAAACTGTTTACTACTTAGTGAAATAACTCCACTAATACCATTTAGACACCCATTTTTATTTTTTATTTTATTTTTTCTACTGTTACACAGACTTTATTATTTTAATGCAACTTTTTAAATTGATTCTTTGGGAAATTCACATCATGTACCCAAATCCCATTCATTTCCTAGTCCTTCTGCTCTCCACCCTTGTAACCGCCCCCCAAAGAAAACATCAAAACCAAAATTAAAATAAAAAAAAATCTCACTGACCCCTCTGGGCAGCACTTGGTCCTCCCTCCATCAGTTGCAGCCTTCTCTCACACCAGTCACAGCTCTTGCTGTACTTGTGTCCCACTCAGCTCCTCTGCTTTATCCACCTGCCCATCACACATTGCTTGTCATAGTGGCACCCGGTGCTATGGTGTCACACAGTATACTCTTTTGCACAAACGGTTTTCACTACAATGAGTAGTTGTCAGATCCAAGGCCTCTGGCTTCTGCTATACCATCCCTATCCATGGATCCTCATGGAGACTCCTCTCGGATATCTGATGTTGTCCAGAGTCATGGAGATCCTGCAGCTGTGGTTCCATAGAACTGGAGCCTTCATGTGCCTTAGCGGCTCAGAGATGCGGTAGGAGTTGGGGTGAACCTGTGGTGCTCTCCCAGAACCACCCGAGTAAGGGTCAGGGACAGCTCATCCATTTGTGCTGGCCATCAAGGGGCAGGGACAGCTCTTAGACACTAAATTTTAAACCATGAGAATCTTCCTTTGTTTCCTAGGTTAACTGTGAATGCCAGACATAAACATTTTTATGCTTTGGTCTACCAAGCATCATTATAGATATATACCATTGCATCTGTGACTGGTTAAGTGTGCATTTTTAGACACATGTCCCTCACATCTTCATTTAAAAAAATCATATTTTCAGAGGGAATTGCCTAAGCATTCCTAAAATTTCTTAAAATCTGAAGAATCAATTTTTCTACCTTGGTTTCAGTGAATATCTATCGAAGTCTGAGTTTCTTTGCACAATTTCCCTTGTCTTATCACGGGGCAAAATATAATTGAGGTCCATTGGTGCTAGGTTCCTAAATCAATTTTACAGTGAAATAGAGGTACTTCGCCCTTGAGCTCCATATAGCTGGCACAAGCCAAGGCGCCCCAGACTCCAACTGCAACATACTCAGTTTTCATTTTGCAAGTTTCAGTGCTGAAAACTTTTGATGTTTTCATATAAAGCAATAACATTTTCACGGTTGCTGTCAGCAAAGCACGAGGTCATTGACCAGATCTAGTGTCTCAGTTACAGAGATGATGGAATGTGAGAATGAAAAATGATTGCCTTAAGATGGCTGAAATATTATAGCTAAAAAAATGACTGTCTATCACAGCCTTGTAGAGATAGGATCATGCTAGTATCTTGCACGATGGACACTCTTCAACTGGGTATTATGTAACCATGTACCACTCGTTCCTACCTTTTCTTTTTTTTTCTCACATGCTATATTCAGTGTCTGTCATACACTAGATATTAATGTTTGGAAACCATTAGAAAATAAAATGATGACTGCAGGTTGGAGAGGTGGTTCAGCAGTTACTGTATCTGTTCTTCCTACAGAGGACCTGGGTGGGATAGTCATCTGTAACTCTAGTTCTAGAGTATCTGATGCCCTTGCTGACCTCTGTGGACAACAGGCACTCACTCACATGGTGCTTATGTATATATGCAGGCAAAACACTCGTGTACATAAAATAGAAAAATAAATATTTAACAAATAAATGAAGATTACATGTTCATGGTGTTTGGTTTTTAAAGAAAGACAATTTAAAATTATAAAAATGATGCCTGGGAAACTGAAGACATTTTAGCTGAACATACAAACAGGTTGACAATGTTGAAATAAATTGCAGTTTTTTGCAACTACTGATTTAGACTTTTCAGAAAGTTCATGTTTGAATTGAAAATCTCTTTTTTTATATATTGCCTGAATAAATTATGTGTGTATGTATACATGTGATGCTTTTAGAAACCAAAGTACAGTGCAAGCTATCTCTTATAAACTATTCTGTATTCGTCAAGGTGAAAAAGAAAAATACTATGTCTACTTAAGATGATGGCAGAGAAATATAAAAAAGATCATTTACATAGAAAATGAAGTATAAATGAGATTTATAATTATCTTAGTTATATGTCTCTAGGGTGTTCTTTGTAGTCTAAATGACCTTGCACTTAGCGTGTGTCTTCTTGGCCCACTAAGCTGCCTTTGCTGGCAGTTGGGTATGTTACAGATTTTATTTTTCCTCTTTTTAAACCTTGGAAAGCAAGAATGCACACAGTCATTTTGAACTTGCAAGTATTTCCCTATATTCTTGTATGGAGAAAAATCTATTATTCTACACAAGATTATTTTTTCTTTGCTTGATCTCACATGTTAAAGAGTATATAATTCCTCGGAAATTTAAATGGCTCAGTGTGCTCACCTTGATTTGCCTCTGTCGCCTCACAGTTACACACAGTAGTTTGCATTAATCAAATTAATAAAAAGGGATTAAAGCTGCTAGCTTCCAGGGGAGAGATGTGCCATTGGTATTAATATTTGCATTTTGAATGATTGTCCTTGAATGTTAATTATACACTGTGTGGGATAAAGGGACAGTCAAGAAAGGAGATTCTAGCCGTGTGTTAATTCTGGAAAAAAAAATCCAGTAAAGGTTGAATTTCATTGTAACTCGTTTCCTAATCAAACACTGACACTCAGATTGACATAGACAACCAATCCTTTAAATCCACTACCAGTGGCAGTGAGGACAGGATTCTATAAGACTAAGGTACATATTAAGTCACAATGGAAATGGATTCACTACTGACTAGGATTTGTAGCAGCAACAATAGGAAGACGATCTCATCGGTCATTACGTTGATCAGATAATTGGTGTCAATCTAGTCAGTATGTGTGTAAGACTTGAATAGGAGTTGAGAGATAAAAGAAAAGTTCAGAAAGAGATTATTACCTTTAGCACAATTCTTTTCTGCAATGACCTATTTAAAAAAAACAAACAAATCATAACAATATGCTGTCTCTTATGGATGCCATACCTCAGCCGGCCATTTTTCCTTTTTTTTTAAGGCTATCTGTAAATGTAATAATGTGCTAAAAAGAACAATTGGTCTACTTGTTATTGTTTATATCTTGACTTTTAGTTAAACAGACACTCAAGCAGAAGACAGACTTGTTTTGAACTCCTGCCCTGGGTAAAAACCTGGGCAGCACACAGACTTCTCCATCTCTCACAGACAATATCAATTCTATAGACACATGAGATTATGAAAGCTTTGCATACTTCAGCAAGGGTGCCAGGCCAGATGTTAGTCAGCAGTATAGTATTCAACACAAAGGAAGACTTTGTCTTTCATTTTCTTCTTGGTGCCTGGGGAAGAAGGGGATCTTGATTGTTTTCTCCATTCCTCTTCACCCTTTCCTTGGGTCTAAAGCTTCAGCCATCTGTGATGGGAGCCTGGGGAATGAGGAAGCAGAGGAAAAGAGAAGAAAGTGAGGGAGATTCTTATTTACAGATGCCTTCAATGTTCCTCCCATGTGAAGTTAAAGCTGCTTTGTTCTATCACATTTTCCCAGAACTTAGCACACAAAATGATATAACTGCATAGAATAAGATACAGAGGAATTCAGAAACTCAACTAAAAAAAGTAAAAGAAGGCCTCATATCAACATCCCTCCATGAGTGTTAGCTGCACTGAGTCTCATATGACCACACTATTGTTAATTACAGCAGAATGAAAAGTAAAGGAGCTGAGCTATGCAATGGGAAACTATAAGGAAGAACATATTGTGGTCTCTTTGCCCATGACAAACTTTGACCTTACTGGCCAACAGCTTGTCAGGCTTGACTTGAGCAAAATCAAAATGATTTGTATGTTGAAATCATTTCCAGGATTAACTTTGAAGAGCTAGGCTGACCTTTGCACAAGAATCAATCATGTAGAATAGTTCCGCCCATCAAATCAACAGTTCTCGGACACCGCATCCCTGGATGGGAAAAGAGACCTTGAACCTGTCCTCGCTGGTGAGGTGGGTTTCTCTTGTTTATAGTGACCTAGTTTGTGCTCAGTGCGAACTTTAGAGTCACTTTCTCTGTAATATGTGCATATACATTCTTTCTTTTCATTGAAAAAAATTTTCATACAATAGATTCTAATCACACTTTATTCTCCCCCATCTTCTTTTAGATCCTTCCTAACCAGTCAACTACATACCATTTCTTTCTCTCTTTCTCTTTAAAAAATGCCCAAACTAACAAATAAAATAAAAACAAACAAACCAACACACACACACACACACACACACACAAACACACACACACACACACACACACACACACACAGAGAGAGAGATAGAGAGAGATCAAAATATATAAGTAAAAGACCGATAAGACAAAGTAATGTGGGAAAAATGTCTACCAAAATGCTAATGGATTCATTTTTTGTTGGGTATCTACTGCTGGGCTTTAGGCCAACCCAGAATTGTGATTAGCACTCACAGTGAGAAAAAGCATAGCAATCAAATGACGTTACACTTCTGTACCCATAAATCCTCATCTTCCTCAGCCATCCACAGAGAAGCTGCTCTTTTTAAACTTATTTTTGCATTATTTTATTTTTATTGAAAATATTTTTTGTACATGTAGTCTGACTATGGTTTCCCCTCTCATCTTCTCTCAGAGTTTGCACAACCCCATCTATCCATCTTCAAACCTTTTTTCTTTATCTTTCCGGAAAATAAACAAAACAAACCAGAATTTTGAAAATGAAACAAAAAAGCAGAATAAACACATAATACATACATACACAAAAACCGCAGACAAAAACAAACAAAAAACCCATGAAACATAAAATCATAATGTATAATATACAAACAAAAGACTAATAAAGTAAAACATGCCCGAACAACGAGTATGAAACAAAAAGAAATTTCCAAATATATCTTTGAGTTTGTTTTGTGCGGACCATCTACTTCTGGACACGTTGCATACCCTCAAACTTCAATTACACACCCAGTGAGACTCCGATGGAGAAAACAAACTTCTTTTGCAAGCAGTTGTCAATTGGAGATAGCTTCTTGGTTAGTGATGGGGTATCACGTCCATTTCAGACTCTCGGTGTTGGGACCCTATCTGGCTTGGCCCTGTGAGGGCTCCATGCATGCTGTCACATATGTGTTCATTCATATGTGCATCTGTCCTTTTGTGTCTGGATGACACTGTCTCCTTAGTGTCTTCCATCCCCATTGATTTTTACAAATATTCTGCCTCCTCTGGCATAGTTCCCTGAGTCCTGAAGGAAGGAGTTTGATAAAGAAATCCCGTTCATGAAACTGAGTGTTTCGTGGTCTCTCATCCTTGCACAATATCACGTTATGGACTCACAACTGGAGAATATATAGAGAGTAAGAGATTTTGGGTCATTTGTATTCCAAAAAGGACAAAGTTTGATGTTGTCAGTCTTTCTGATTTCTGTAGGTGAGGCAACAAAGGTTTGGGTGTTATGCCCCAGGTCTCATTACTAGTATCCAGGTGAGCCTTGTGGCTCAAAGTCTGCTCATTTCTAAAGCCTATTAGTTTTCATTAAATTAATAAACATATGTGTTCCTTAAGAAGAGCCATTTGCAGACAACAACAGACACACCCCCCTTTTTTGCCCTCACATCAACATCAGCATTATGTTAGTTAGGATGTGGTAGAAAGACAGATCATTTTGAAACATTTGGTGAAAGTTTACCTATGTGTAGGCATGTTTTACAGCTTATGTATGGTTTGTTTTTAAACAGTGCTCTCTTTCTTTCTTTCCACCTTTTTCCTGATCCTTAACACTGAGCAATTTTACAGGAACAGAGATAGGTACCTGGCATGTGAAACCCTAGGAAAAGTCTGATGAAAGCAATGGGGAAACTACTCAAATTTTACTTAAGATTTTCACCTGTGATCTTTTAGTTTCATGTCTGCATTTAGTATTTGGGGACCTGAGTGCTTGCTGATGTGTGTGGTTGTCCTAATGACCAACAGCATGAATTACTGAAAACCTAATTAGGCCTTTTGAGCCGAGAGTGTTTTTTTCAAGACTCTGACATTTAGTGAGAAGTGTGGTGCCGGCAGAATATCTGAGCTGAATAGACTTTCTAATTTGAGGAAAGGTATTGTCATGTAATTATGTGGGCAGATAAAGACAGCAATTATACAAAACTATCTTGAATAATGACCTTTTGGAACAATCAAAAGGGGAAATGCATGCCACAGCCGGGCCAGTCATATATATCACCATCACATACTATTATATGTAGACAGATGTCTTGATAGTCAACTGGTAAGACTAAAACTGACATTAAATGTTAATTCAAAAGGGTAGGAATGGTTGATGGTTGAGAGACATAGGTAAGTACTGTTTCCAGAAAGATCAGAGAAGAGAAGAATGTTTTCAAAGTATGAAAGGACTTTCATCATGAAGCCAATAACATATACATAAACCTTGTAAAATTATGATGTTGATATTCTCCTGAATTAATAAGCAAACCAGGAACTCAGTTGTTTATTTCAAACTATATTGCTTTTGAAGACAAATATGAATTATTACTGAGTAACAACAGACTCAGACCTCAGTGGCCTAGAACACTAATCATTTATTGATGTATCACACACATCCGTAGGTCATCTGGGAGACATGTTATCTTGATTGATATCAGGTGATCTTGGGTGACCTTCCCATGGAGCTGTGGGTTAGCATCTAACCTGGTATGGCCATTTACTCCACCTCTCCCATCCTCAAAGTATCAACTGGCCTTTCTCAAGTTGATGACAGAAGTACAGAAAAGCAAGAAGAACTTGGTGGGAAGCTTAGAATCAACTAGCAAGTGTTCACTTCCACATCCTTTTAGTGGCCAAAGCAAATCATTCTGGCTAATGCTAGGAAGACAGACTCAGGCCCTTCTCAAGAAGAACTATAAAGTCAATGAAAAACTTGTATGAACATGGTAGGGTGTACAACTTGGACATCTGGTGTAACACAGGACCATGAAACGCCAGGACAAAACACTTTCTGCAATAATATTTAAATTGGAAAGGAGTCTTTTGGATTCTGCACAAAATTGTGTGAATGAGAAAGAACAATAATGTAGTGGCTTTTTCTAAAATGATACCGTGAACCCTGGGGCAAATATCAAAGACTGTGCAGACTTGGGATGACAGTAGAACTGCATGATTCATCTCAGAAGGCCATCATAGAGCTAATGCTCAATTAATTGTGGTTATAAACTCACATGATTTGCAGCTAAAATCTCTGGCTGATTGTGAGACCTGATTCACAACCTATCAGTTCCCTCTTTATAACCACCCATCCTTCTAAACCTCAGTTGCTTCATTCTGGTTTTTCATTTACAAAATAGAAAACAAATCCTGGTAAAGCCCATTTCAATTACTTTTCACAAATGTGATTAACCTATTAGATCAAAAGTTAGAATATTTTAATTAAAAAATTTAAAATTAAAGTGCAATTGCATCATTTCCCCTTCCCTTTCCTCCCATGTATGCCCTTTCTCCCAGAAATCATGCTTCATTTTCTCTGTTATTCTTACACACACACACACACACACACACACACACACACACACACACTAACATGTACGCACACATGCATACATGCGTGCGCGCAGACACTTATGCCTAAATAAGTAAATTTAACCTGCTCAGTTCATTTATTGTTACTTGCAGGTATATGATTTTAGGGCTGACCACTGATATTGGACGATCAATTAGAGGGCTCATCTCTGGGAAGGTCATTTCTTATGGTTTCAGCATTCCTTGGTCTCTTGTAGTTCTTTGTCTAGGAGTGGGGCTCTGTGACTTGTGGTAAGGGTAGTTAGGAGTGGTACTGAAGCACAGAAGCTACTCTTCCCATCTGAGCCTTAGGAGTAAGTGGACAAAGACTTTGAAGCTACCAATCTTAGCATAATACCACTGTGTTACAGAAACCTCACTAAATAAGAACATTTCTTAATCTCTGGTATCCTTTGTGCACCAATAATGCTCATTACTATTGTCAGAAAGTAAACAAGATTATAATGCTGTGGTGGTAACAATTTTGGAGTATGCATCTGATAATACAGTGAGTTTACTCAAAAAAAATTAAAGCTGAGTGAAAGGAGGAATAACAAAGCTACTGGAGGAAATGTCTGAGTCACAGTTTTCGAAAACCGTTCAAGGAAAATGGGAGGAAGATTATTGTACGTGAAACTAAAATGTGTAAAATAATAGCCATTTCCCTTGGAATCAGATTGAATAAATGATGCCTTTCTTTTCCCTATAAAAGACTATTTTAAAGCTGACAGTGAACAAAGACCATCAAACCAAAAGGGAGGAACTTGCTGGTGGTTGCAGACACAGAAAGAAGCCTCAAATTTCGGAGTAAAGGGAGTTTTCTAAAACTGCTCACCATTATGGAATGACCCAATTTCTCAGATATAAACCCTTTATTAACTAAAACATTCCATTTCCTTAATTAACCGTTAACTCTAAGGAGAGTGCCGGAAATCAAATTCCTAGTAGTAACTATCTTCTGTTTAAAGAATTGTGATTTCTCCATTGGTGAGAATTCAAAGCATTGTAGAGGACTGTCTAATTCCATCTATTTTGTTCTGTGAAAATGAATTTCTCATCTCTTTGTAAATCCAGGTACTTTCAACTGATAATTAAGCTCAATTTACCATGGCCTACCCTCAAAAAGGAATCATAGGGAAAATATTTATGAGAAGATTTGAGATTTCATTTTGATTATTTGATTGCCAAATAGTTCAAACTGGGCTGTGGCAACCTTCAAAAGCATTATTTATTTATTATTGCTTTAGGATACCATAGCATCTGATGTCTAGAATACAAGACTTTTAGAGAGTTTAATACTAATTGATGGCACTGAGGCCCTCGTGTGTTTATTGGTGGCATGGAGTTTATGTTTAGTTGTGTATAGTTTATTGCAGTTGCTAGCTTTCAGGTGGCCTTGAACCATTGTATAATGCCACCCATCAATGAATCCTCACACAATGATTATCTTCACTCCTTTTCTACTTCCATGTTGTGATTGTTTAAATGAAGTCCTCTTCTGTTAATCAAATCCTGTTTTCTCATCCATTCATAAGATTAAAATGTCCTTTCAGCGTGTGTGTATGTTGACATACGTCTATATTGGTAATGGGAGATCTTTTCTCACATTCTACTAGCCTGCTGTTACAAAGTAAAACCTTCCCCAGAGACAGCTAACAAAGAGAGACAAGATAAATAACCTGAACATTAGAAGTGCTTTTAAAGTTCTGTGCCCATGCATTCATTTTCCTATGAATACTTTTGAATGTAAAAGGCATTTACAAGAAAAAATGAGAAAGGCAATTTAGGGGGAAATGAATTGGATTTGAATGAGGATGATGAATTGGTGAAGACGGAGGACTGAGGGAAAATGTGCTCCATGGTTCTGCCTTCATGCCTCCCTAATAAAGTGTATTTTAAGAACACATTTTTGTAAAAATGCTTACATAAGAAACCAACCCTACTTTTACTGAAATACATTCTTATGGGATGCATATAATGCCAAGTATACTGCATTACACTTTAAAAATAAAGATAGCGTTGGTTCCTATCAGGTTCCTCAGATTTAGGATTTATAAGCAACTATCGTTTACACAAAAATCCATATTCTGAATAAAATTTTATGTATTTTATTTATTATACTACTTTCAATGAGATTCTGATGGTTAATGGAGGAAACATTTGGATACTGAATGTGAAGTTGTCTTCTTGGGTTCTTCATAGTGAGGGATCTATACTTTTACAAGAGAGGTGATACAGGTACAGCCTGCACTTTGAAATCTTAGACATAAGTACTGGACCACCTTGCACCACCTGACCCATCTGTTACTGTAAACAAATGTATTCAGTTTCTCTCCATCTGTGAGCTTAGGATTATAGCATCATCTCTATTGAGAGAGAGAAAGTCAATGAACAGTGAAATAACACATCTACTTCATGTCTGTCTTATTATAGTCACTTAAATACGACAGCAATATGTGTGTTTTTAAAATGTGATGTTGGCCTGGTGGTGGTGGCACAGGCCTTTAATTCCAGCACTTGGTAGCCTGTGGTTGGCAGATCTCTGACAATTCAAAACCAGCCTGGTCTACAGAGTGAGTTTCAGAGCTAGATCCAAAGCTACACATAGAAACCCTGTTTGAAAAACAAAACAAACAAATGTGATATTGAATAAAATAGGGTGCAGAAGAGGTGACCTTCCCCAAGGAGGAGCATAGCATGGTTGTCTAGTGCAAAATAATTAACACAGAAACATACCAGTAGCATTTTCAGACTGAACAGGTTAGATTTAAGAATATAAATGTATGCATGTGTACATATATATTATGTATATATACACATGCAAACAATAATGATTCATAAAAAGCCCATGAATTTGAAGGAAAGTAGGGAGGAATATGTGGGAGGTTATGGAGGGAGGAAATGGGAGAGAGATATGTCATTACATTTTAATATCAAAAAATTTTTCAAGTGCATTCACTTATATACAGTAGAATAATTATATAATACCATTACAAAGTCATCTTAAAATTATCATCTTTTTGGTCCCATCAACTGATGTGTAAATTAGTATCTTTTCATTTCATTAACTCGAAGGAGTGTGTTCTGAGAAACTCTGAGGTCTACGCAGTCTGGGTTAAGGCATCAGGCTGATACAGAAATGTGCTTCTGGGAGTCACAGAGCTCAACCCTGACCTTCCACTGGGAACTGAGGATGTATGTTACTTACAACGTTTGGTGAGTAGAGAATTCGTGAATGGCTGGAAAAGGGGTGGGTTCAAACTTTTTTCTTTAATTTTTTTTAAAATTGATTTTATTGAGCCATACATTTTTCTCTGCTCCCATCCCTTTCTCTCCCCTCCCCTTCAACCCTCTCCCATGGTCCCCATGTTCGCAATTTACTCAGATCTTGTCTTCTTCTACTTCCCATGTAGATAGATCCATATACAGCAAGTCAACAGCAAACATCAAACTAAATGGAGAAAAACTCACAGCGATTCCCACTGAAATCAGGAACAAGACAAGGTTGTCCATTCTCTCCATATCTATTCAATATTCTTGAAGTCCTAGCTAGAGCAACAAGACAACAAAAAGGAGATCAAGGGGCTACAAATCAGAAAAGGAGAAGTCAAACTCTCACTGTTTTCTTTAACTTTTTAAGATGAGGCTTTACTCTGTTAGTGCAGACTGGTCTGGAATTCCTGATGTAGGTCAGACTAGTTTGGAACTCCTGGTGACTGACCTTAACCTCCCAGATGGCTGGGATTCCATGCTTTAGCCACTATGGCCAGAGGGCTAATCATTCCAAAAATGTTACTTTTCACCTTGAATATATATATAACAACCTTACTTTAATAAAAAAGGCACATTTCTAGGAAAGATCATATCTAGATAACTTCAAATGGTGATCTAAAGTGAGGTAAAAAAAAAAGATTAACTGAAGGGTCCTCTTAATTAAAAACTAAGGATAGCAAAATATGTTAGCCTTGGGCATTGTGGCCCTATCAGTCAGGACAGACACCTTGAGAAACTGCCACTGTTGAGAACTCAAGGTATCCTCCTGACTGGAAGAAGTACAAGTACATTTATTCCTTCGTAATCCAATCCAGAAGGATGGACAATCACATCAACGTTTTCACTTTTTATTAAATAAAATCACATTTTGTACATGAACATCCCATTGCAGACAAGAGGCAGACAGCTATAAGAGATATGTGAAGACATATTTCATTTTTATTTTCTTTTAGGCATAGAGGAATATGTTAATCCATTTCCACATACAATTCCTATAATTACATATAGGGAGTGAACCTTGAACTGGTTAAAAACCTGTATCCTGTGGCCAACTGTACAACTGGAGAGAAGAAACTCCAGAAGTGGAACTGCAAGTTAGCTTCCTTCCTGCGTGAGAGCACTCCGAATTGCTCAAGAGCACGCGAGCTTCCTCCTTATTCAGACACTGATGCAGAAGTGGCCATCTTGTCCTCTCTTGTAAACATCTGCTCCTGGGTGAGAGGTCTGAGTCTCTCCTGCTGCTGTCTAGGCTATAACAGCTGTTTGTGGACTCAGTTACAATGACAAGTGCACAACGCGCCAGACTAGAGTAAACACTCTTTTTGTTGCCCTGTTACTTTTCTGCAAACACATCTTAGGAGTAAGACTTTAAACCTTTGATCTTCCATACCAAAGGAAAAAAAAGCAAACAAAACAAGCAAAAAAAAATAATAATAATACAGAACTAATCTCACTGTAGTGTTCATGGCTTATTGTGGAAAGCAGGTGTTTAAAACTTTTAGAATTTCTTTAACAAAATTCTAAAGAGAAAAAGAAAAGAAAACAAAAAGAAATCATATTATTTACAGAGATAAACAGAATGGCTTAGCCATGCAAAACAAAGAACTTTGGTTTTGTTTTGTTTTTCCCTTTTCCCTTTGGTTTACATATTGATCAAGATTCAATTTTTTTTTCTTGCCAAATAAAACTTCAGTAAATCAAAGTCTAGAGGCAAAATACATGTTTTCTTTTTCCCCATATTTAATACAGCATTAAGTCTAACAGAATATTTTGTGTATTTAGTCCATACCAATGTACTATAGGAGGCTTTTATTAAGCTGAGACACTATTGCTCAGATATCAAGTGGTTACAAATGTACAAAGACACATCTCTCCATACACAGATGTGGCAAAAGATTATTTCCAACCTTCTTCAGAGATGAATCTTGATTAGTTTCTCATTGCCTTCAAAAAAGCTTATTCTTTAAGTCTAAAGGCAAGCCCCACATTTCCTTTTCCTCTCAAAGAACATAGTGCTATACCTGGAAATAGTCATTTTTATTTTCTCAGATAAAGTTATACACGTAAATCCCAGACAAAATGGCTGTGCAGTGTAATCCCAGAAACCAAGCTTCTACCTGAAAGAGCAAAGGTTAAAGTCTAGTCACAAATTGCTACTGGCCCTCATCCAGTCTACTTCAAAAAGTTCCCATGTACACTATCTCCTTAAAAAGTTCCTCAGGCAGAAAACATGTTTATAAAGTTACAAATCTGATGTAACTAAAGATACATAGACGTTTTATTATTACACTTCCATGTACTGCTTGATAAATTATGTACCAGTTAAAAACACTAAATTATCTCAAGGTGCATTCAATATCTGTAGCGTAGTTAACAAAAACACACACGAAAAAAATATATATTCTATATTCTGTGGAAAATAACACAGCTTTAATAATGACCACTGTTATAAATCTGCAATTCTGACTGATATCTCTTATTTTATTTATTTTAAAGGAAATAAGTGTCATTTTAAGGCAGTGGATAACCCAAAGGATTTAACACCAATTGTAATTACAGTGATTTATATTGTAATCTGTGAAAACGGGAACGCTAGCTGTCATTTTTTCCAACTTTCTCGGACACATTAGTTTTTGTTTTCTTCTTATTTTTTTCTAACTTTTCTTTTGACTGAGTGTAATCTCCTAGAAGGTGTTGTTAAGTAAATGTGACCCAAGTTCTGTGCATGTCTTCTTCAGAGAAGACAGAATTGTCAGTAGGGGAGTATCATTCACGTGGTGTTGATGTTTGTATCTGTGACTTGCTTCTGAGAGCATGCTGGCCTCAGACAGGCCATCACACCCTGTAGCGCTCCTGACTCTCACTTGGGCTGGCCCCCTATCCTCAGAATTAAGAAGCCAGCTTCTGATTGAGCGAGGTATATGTCCCCAACCTCGCAAACTGTCACCTTTGGGTTTCAGGTTCTTGTAAGAAAGTTTGGGGCATTATTGATAGCAATCAGAATCAGAACCGTACCTGCTCAGACTATCCATATAAACAATTGAAATAAAACATTACATTATACATCCAATTAACTGCCACTCCCAGAACAAAGCTTACAGTGTATAAAAATAGCTACGTAAAAAATTTACATAAAAGGCAAACTGAAAGAAAATCCTTAGTGCAGACATTTACAGAAAAAAAAAACAAACAAAATACAACATATGACCTATTATCATGGCTGCCAAATCTTGCTGTTATTTGATTTTATAACTTTGTTTCATTGTTTCACTTGAGATAATTCTCTAAGATCCTGTGACAGCTTGGTAGGATGAACTGCTTAATACTTGAACCATGAATTGCTGTCATTGTCTTTGTATATGTCTTAAATACAATCCACGTCCATGCTTCAATTTGTCTATATGGGTTTTCTCTGAAATGAGAAAACATATTAGTTACCATAACAGTCATTTTTCACCATCAACAGATCCTTTGGACTAAAAGTGACTATAATTACATCATAGAAGGGATTATTTGTAGAACCCTGATGTCCTGAGTCCACTGTAAACCCAGCCCTACTCATTCTACTACACGGTTTTAAAATTGATGACGTCTTGTTCGTTCCTTCCTTCCCTCCCTACCTCTCTCCTCCCTCCTTCACTCCCTTTCCTCTTTCCCTTTCTCCTGTCCTCCTTTTGCAAGACATGATTAATTTGTATAAAGATAAGAGGGGAATAATGATTCCCCTCTTAAAAATGTCATTAATAATGAGAATATCTCATTACATTTCAGATTTAAAATGCATCCATCCCTATATCGCAGTCTAATTTGTGGGGCGTGTTTTCAGTTCTATAGTGAGATGTTTTTGAGGCCGTCAGAGAGTGCGTTTACATGGAATTGAGGGAAAGAGAATAGAGTGGTAGAGAAGAACGTGTGACGTGCCAGGGAGGTATCTGGGTCCCAGCGAGCAGAAACATGAGTCTAGTGCTCACTCCTCAATCTCTTTGAGAGTCCAGCTAATAGACTTTGTAAACTGATCTCATTTCAGTTCTGCCCTGTTTCTCTCCTGGGGACAGCCTTCCAGTTGTAATTCCTTCCCATGTCCTCTGTCTTTGCTGTGAAATCAGCTCAAATGTCTCATTCAGACTGTGACTTGCCGTTAATTTATACTAATTAACAAAGTTCACAGCATTGGGCTTTTGTTTGTTTGTTTGTTTTGCTTCTTAGTTTTTGGTTTTTTTGTGACCGAGTTTCCCTGTCTATATTCATGGATGCTCTGGAATTTGCTCTGTAGCTCAGGTTGGTCTCAAACTCACAGAGATCAACCTGTCTCTTCCTCCTGAGTGCTGGAATTAAAGGTGTGTGCAATCATCGCCTGGTGCAGTTGGGCTTTTTACACCTTGCTAGTTGTAGCAGTTATCTCTATGACACACAGACTAATTAATTCAAATGATACCTCTGTTGGTCTCAAGGGGGCACAGAAAGAAAATGATCAAGTTGTATGTGGTAATATTACTGAGACATACACTTTTGCAAGACCACCTTAAAAATCGTACAGATGCAGCTAATATAGATGAATATATGCAATATATGTAGCACTAACACATATGTTATGCACATGTATTTGCACGTGTAGGTACCTGTGTGCATATGTACTCATACAAACATATTATACATATACTACTGAGAAGAAGGCCTCTGTGTGTGTGTGTGTGTGTACTAGCTTGTCAGTCAGCCTTTTCATTAAAATGACTGAAGAGATGGCTATATAAATACACTCACAATTATGCCATAGCCTTGGATTAAAGTATTTATATATTAAAATTTATTCTAATGGGTTTTAAAAATAAATTTAGAGTTTGTGCTTACTGAACCCAAACACCAACTCATAAAATAAAGCTTCTTTGTGTGCGGCAAAAATTTTTGGCATTAAAAAACAAAATGCAAATGAGATGTCAAAAGAATCCCCAAAATGGATTTTATTATTCGGGGATAATAATTATGTTGGGGAGGTTGAGGGGACTGGAAAGAGCCATTCTTCTGAAAGCAATGAGTCACTGATGGTCCCTTTTGAAGCCATCTTTTCGTTTGGTGAGCTGTAATTAAGAAGCATTAGCAAGTGAAGTTTGGGTTTCATTCCCACAGGGCTTCCCCACATCCCAGGAGTCGCTTCTAGGACACCCCCAGTCCCACTTACCTGGAGACCTGCAACCTCTCCTCTCTTAGGCTTCTGTTTTGTGGTTGTTTTCCTCCAGCTTTTTATTCTCTTCTATATTGCCAAGGTCCTTGTTGACGTGTTTTGATGCAGTTCTAGAGGAGATTGAAATAAATATCACATAGTCACTCAATTTTTTTTTAAAAAACTGCTCTAGTTTGAAAATATTTCTGAAAAGTAAGGTTATTATACATCTGTGAAGACTGACTGAAAAACAACACATTGCAGAGGAAAAAATGAGTCAAGTAGAGCTGAAAAATAATTGATAATACAAAATAAATTTTTGTACACCAGATTGTACAAATTTGTTGGACTCTGATGTAAGTTGGATTAATTTTCACCAAGTTACTAGAGAAACAATTGTTATCATTTTATTCTTGGTATTTAAAAAATATTTTGAGGGAGCTTTATTATCTCAATAGGCATACATTGACATGAGTCTCATCAGGCCCAAATTAGTGGGCCCAGCCAATGTGGGATGGAAGCCACAGAAACTCTTGAGCCAAAATAAAGTTTTCCTTCTTTTGTTGTTTATCTGAGATTTTCCATCCCTCCCCAAAATCTAATTAATACAGATTATAAATATAAAGGTGGGAAGTCTGGTTTTGATGTCAGTAAATCTGTGAATCTGTGGGAAAATGCTATATTGAAAAATAATACCCGCCTGAGTTAAATATACCTGTCATGAGGAAAATTCAGTGAATTTTGAAAAATTGTCTACATAAATGTAAATAGAATTGAATTCAGAATAGTAAACAGTAGTAGACCATTACATTCACTCACAGGTACTGCTGCCCCTACAGAGTAACATAAACTCAGTTTGCACAGGACAGTATTAGCTGTTCATGTAATTTATAGATTAGCAGAATCATAATGTTCGTATTCATTGGTATTTGCCTTTTAGTGAAACTGAGCTATGTCTGTAAGGTTGATAGTGGTAGGTGCTGTTTTTTCTTTAGTTTTTTAGGACTTCAGACACATAATTTAGGTTGTTTCTGTGGGTCTGTCCTATTTCTTATTGCCTTTCTTGCCTCTCCTTTTGATTTCTGGATATTTAATGCAGTATTTATGGGTACTTCACGCTTCTTGATGATTGACTGTGGCATTCACATTGGCTAGTTATTTGTTTTTTTCTCTAATTTTCTCTTGATTATTTATTGTGGATGTTTACTCTGTGCTTGTTCAATCCTCTTTTTTTGATTGTTGACACTGTCTAGGAAAATTGTATGGGTGCTATATAATCCAGTTTGTGGCATGTAAGATCCTGCCTTCCTGTTGTTAGAGGATGATGAGGGGAAACTGCCATGTTTCTACCAAGGTCTCTGCCAATGTGAGGCTTAGGTGCAGTTTGCATGAGGCTCCTCAACCTGTGTTTGTCCCCTACCTAAATGATAGCAGGTCTCTCAGTTAGTATGTGTGAGAATGTGGAAATAATATGTACTATTCTAACTCTCTGGTCATAAATACATTAAAGTATTAAAATATAAAAACGAATACTTCAAATTTTTAAGGAGGTAGTTACAGAAATAAAGTTCTGTGATTTCAAAGGGAAGAAAAGCAAATGACTTGTACTCTCAGATCACGTGGACTTTGTGCCAGTACACAGTTACTGGATTGTGCTTCAAAAATGATGGCCCAAGCGGCCTATGCATCCCAGTGATTTAAAGAGAAAAAGACCAGTTCTTGGCCAGAGTAAGGTAAAAGGGAATTACTGGAGACAGGAGAAACTGCAGAGAGGCTCATGGGACATACTAGGAGGATTCCTTGATTCTTTGTCTGTCTCCTAAATTGGATATGCTATTCTAATAAAATTTAAAATGAAGCTTCAAAGGGATCAAGCTGACTTGCAAGCAGTTTGAGTACCACTCCATATAGAAGTCAGAATGTAACAATATAATATCAAAATGCATAGAAACAAATGAAAATTTACTAAAACTATGTAGAACAATGTTGGTGTAGGAGGTCCTTATTTCTGTGTTGCTTGTATTGGTTAATGAATAAAGAAACTGCTTTGGCCTGATAGAGCAGAACTTAGGAAAGCAGGGAAGATGGAACTGAATTCTGGGAAGAAGAAAGCAAAGTGAGAGAGATGCCATAGATCCTCAGCCTGAGATGGACGCTGGTTAGAGCTTTACCCAGTAAGCCACTACCACATGGCGATACACAGATTAACAGAAATTAATTAAGTTAAATTAAGATGTAAACATTAGCCAATAAGAAACTAGAGCTAACGGGCCATCAGTGATTTAATTAATACAGCTTCTGTGTGATTATTTTGGGACTAAGCAAGCCGGGCGGCTGGGATAAACAAGCAGCCCGCCCCCTGCAACACAATGTCACTGTAATAACATGAAAACTGGGTAAATACAAACCCGAGTAATTAAATAGAGAACCAAGGCTTATAAAACAGGCATTATATATGCTTGCAAAATTGAAAAGGGAAAAAAGATATATTGGGAAACAGGAAATTTTAAAGGCAAATCAAACACTTTGAACCAATTAATAAAAATTAGAAATTACAAAATCATTGTAATTCACCAGATGAGCTTATTTACACCTTAAACTTTCAAATAGAAAAAATATTAAAAATGAAAATATAACTATAAAATAGTTCAATGTAAATTCTAAAATTAAAAAAGCAAAGCTTATGTGGATGTGCACATAATATACATGTGTGTGTATATTTGTGTATGCATGTGGGCACATGTGTTTGTGTGTGGAAGCTATGTATGTGGAAGCTAGAGGATAACCTTGGGCATCCCTACAGAAGTACCATCCACCTATATTTATCTCTCTCTTTCCCTCTGGCTAAACCTCTCATTGGCCTGGAACTTGTCAATTGTGTTAGACCAGTTGGCCAAGAGAGTACCAAGGATCCACTTGTTTCTGCCTTTCCAGTGCTGGGATCACAAGTGTAAGACACCTACTCTGGATTTTGAATGTGGTATCTGGAGACAGAATTTCAGTCACTGTGTTTGTAAAGCAAGAACTTTGCTCACTGAACTCCCTTCCCAGCACAGACCAAGGTTTTAAAAAGTAGTCATGCCTCAACAACTTGTGGTCTAAGTTAAAACATTCCCATGCACAAACATTTGGGATTTCATGAAGAGAAAATGGGTGACAGTCCAAGTTTTGAGAAAAATGAAAATGACTAATCATTTTACATTAAAAATACAATCTAGAAAATGAGACATCTAAAGTGTCCAATATTCCAAAATTGACAACTTGAAACTCTGTACAAAAAAAAAAGATCCAGAAGAGTGAAAGCGGAAGAAGATGATGATGTAACTTCCTGTCAGTAGACACCCCTGTATGGAGAGACTAGAACAGTCTAAACTCTGCCTATTTCTGCCACCCTTTAATAGAGTTCTGCATGCTGTGGTGACCCCAACCAGAAAATCATTTCGTTACTACTTCATAACTGTAATTTTGCTACTGTTATGAATTGTAATGTAAATATCTGATAGGGAGGATATCTGATATGCAATCTCTGTGAAAAGGTCTTTTGACTCCCAAAGGGGTCGTGGCCCACACATTGAGAACCATTGGACTGGAGTTAAGTGAAGTCATGAACATTTCAGATGCATTCAAACATATATATTTCTAGATATATTATACAACTAGATATATATGCTTAGTTTGTATAATGTTACTTGTATGTATGTTTTCAGGGCTGACCACTTGGTATTGGATAGCCAATTGTGTACTCTTCCCTGGGGGAGACTATTTCTCCTGCTTTCAGTATTCCTTGAATTTCCATAGTTCCCATCGTGTAGGAGTTTGAGAGTTCTCTTCCCTTAAAATTTATTTTAGGTACTTTAGTTTTCGTTTTGAGAATGATGTCCAAAATTAGATGGAATTTTATGGAATAAATACCTTTTAGTTTTGGAAAGTTTCCAGGGATTTGAAAAAATTACAAGGGTTAGTACTCCAACTCCAACTGACAAAGACAAATGATTGTTTAAATCAGTCTCATCTGCAAAGCATTTATCACCTATTTGAAGGACAAAGCACTTACAAAGCACGTGCTCTTTACAAATAGATTAAACTATAAATTATGATCACTGCTTGTCTTAAATTTTCATCAGGAACTTTTGGTTTACTTTGACTGTACGAGAAAATTTAAATCATTGTATCATGACGGGATTAAACTAAGTAACTAAGATGGGAATGGAAAGAAATTCTATCCTTAACCACGAAGTGTAACTCGGTAGACGGGAGGGTGGTGGCGGCAGTGGTGGTCTTGAGGTTAGTGGATGTCCTGGTTAGTTTTATGTGAACTTGACAAAAGCTAAAATCATCTGAGAAGTGGGGAGAGATTTCAATTAAGAAAATTCTTCCATAAAGTCTGGCTGTGAGCAACCCTGCGGAGCACTTTCTTCATTAGTGTTTGACGGAGATGGCCCTGCACATTGTAGGTGGTGCCACCCCTGGGCTAGTGGTCTCGAGTTCTACAAGAAAGGAGGCTGAGCAAGCCACAGGAAGCAAGTCAGTAAGGATCAGTCTTCCATGGTCTCTGAATCAGCTTCTGCCTCCAGGTTCCTGACCTGTTTGAGTTACTGTCCTGACTACCTTCAGTGATGAACTGCAATATGGAAGTTTGAGCCAAATGATTCCTTTCCTCCCCAGATTGCTTTGGTTATGGTATTCTATCATAGAAACAGTAACCCTAACCAAAAAAAAAAAAAAAAGTACATTAGTATCAGTTTGGAGCTACAAGACCCTGGCCACATCCTTTCTCTTAAAACTCTTGTTCTCTATAAATAGAGGAATGAATAACACCCACATATGTCATGAGACCCAACATGAATGTTCATGAGAAAGTTCTAGGTGAGGCACAGGGCTCAACAACCTGATGTTACAGAGCTGTTGCCAAAGGCCACATGGTTACTGAACAGATCAGTTCAAATCTACGTCTTAGGTCATCTGAAAAAGCAGTTCTGTGAAGGAGCTAAAACCGTTAAAGTAATTTCAGACAGTCTCAGGACTCTTTTCAGGGATATCACCAAGTGATTATATACTCGCTTTGAAGTCTTTAGCATAGAAGGTATAAATATCATCGGTGCTGCCCTCTATGGATGGCTTTATTTTAATATTTTAACAATAATTTAGTGGGGGTGGGGAAGGGGGAACGTGAAGGGGGTTCTTGCGAATATAGGTTCAACCAATGGTGAGGGCTATCGCAGAAAGAAATAAAAGGACAAAGCAAAAACAAAACAAAACCATAGAGAATTTTATATCTGTGAAATAAAATAATTTATATTGTAATTATTTAGTAAGTTTTGAGGTTTTCAAAAATAGACCAGGTATGTGTGTACAGTGAACTAAAAACCGTGCTTGAGTGTGAGGAAATATTAACTCTTCCTGACTGCAGGGTTAAATTCTGTGATTTATATTTTATAGTGTGCCCAGTTTACACCATATAACAGTGCCAAGACTATGAGCTTTCAGGACGGGCATTTTGGCCATGGAAAATTGCCAGTTCAAGCCGTCTGACCTTTGACACCTATGCAGGTGATTGGGGCATATCCAAGATAATAGTTATTTCTCCCTATTCCCTGGTCACAGCTGTCAGTGGGATGAGTCTTTTCTTGGGCCAAAGTTAACAAAAAGCCAGAGGTGGTGGAGAGAGCTTTAAGTCTATCTGACAGTGAGCAGCAATATCGTGACTTGGAGAAGAATAAACAGTTGGTTTTATTGCTACCACTTTCAATTTAGTATGCTTAGACTTTGAGGCCCTTCTGAGAAATTCCTCACTAAAATAAGGAATGCACATGTCCTCTGTTAAAAAAAGTAATCAGGAACTAGCCTTTGTATCTTAGCTAACAGTTAGTATGCAGACTGCACAGTAAGCAGAAGACTGAAGATTAAAATAAAGATAAAATAATAATAATAATAATAATAGTAATAAAGGACAAATACTTAAAATGTAGTTAGGGATTGCATTGATTTGGTGAAGTGGCAGCTGTAGGTTTCCCTAAGATCGATAACTTTACTAGCTCCATTTAACTGCCTAAATTCCTGGTTCCAAGCATGATTTTACTCTTGAGAGGAACTCTATAGCTCTTAAAATGAGAACTCAGCAAATATGACCTTCCCCTTCAAGACAGAAAGCATCAGGCTGATATATTTAATGATAAATTCTACCAACATGCAAGGGAGAAATTATACTGACCCTCTATAGTCTTTTTGTAAAATTAAAGAGAGGAGGACTATTTCCTAATGCATCCTGCTAGGTCAACAGGACCCTGATAACAAAACTGGACAAAGACACTATCAGAAAATGACAGGAAATTATCTCTCAGGAACAGAATTCCTAAATTTAAATAAAACTAACAAATCAAATCCAAAATGTACAAAAAACAAACACCATGATCAGATGGGATTTATTCCAGGCTGTGCATGGCTGACTCAGCATTTAAAAACTAATTAATGCAATCCAAACTCAAGAAGAAAATCATATAAGTCATATTGAGAGATGACAGAATTCAATATCCATTCATGAAAAAAAAGCCACAACCTTGTGTGTGATGGGTCATCTCAGTTACCAACTGGAGGGATCAGAAGTCAAGAGGCATGCCTCTGGTGGGTCTGTTGAGGCAATTTTAGGAAATACGGTTGTCAAGGAGAGAAGTCCCTCCCCTGGGCTAAGCAGCTTCTTCGGGTGGGTGGCCCCACAGGTGCTATAAAGATGGGTATTGCTTGTCTGTCTGATGACTTTTGCTTGTTGCTGGTGAATGCATCTGTTCCAATACTGTCCTGCCATCCTTCAATAGCATCAATATCTGCTTCTTTGTCCTTCAGATATGAACTGAAGATTACTAAACTCATCGCCATTACTGAAGCATCCAGCTTTTTGGATGGAGCAGGTCCTGGGCTCTGTGCATCTGCAGCATGCTGTCGGCCCCTGGGGACTTCCTAGAACTAGTGGTCATAAGCTATTCCAGTAAATGTGCTCTGATAAAATATCTGATTGTTTCTTTAATTTCCAAAGTCTTTTTGGTTTTCTTTCAGTGTTTCAATCTCCTTGCTGAATTTGTCCTGTGTAATTGGGACTGTCTCCTCTAATTTGATGTTCTCTTTACTTTAGAAACTACCTTCTCAAAGTCTCAAATACAGTCCCGTAATTGAAAAAAAAAACAAACAAAAACAAAACAAGAAAACCCAACAAACAAACAAGTAAACAAACACACACCCTGACTCCATAAAAGCAAGAAGTTCCCATTGCAGTCTGCAGCTTGACTTTGTATCAGCGAACATCCATAATACTGATAACAGAAAACAAGCTGGATCATGGTAAGAAGAGGGACATTTTCCCCTTACCTTGAAAAGGATAACAAAAACAAAGATAATTTGCATTTTTGAGCCTTTAATTTATGTTTACACACATACTAATGCTAAGAGGCACATGTGTCTTACATGCTACCGGTGCAGGAATTGAGTCTGTGAGATTTAATAACTTCAATTTCTCCCAAGTGCACAAAGATCCAAGGTTAATCATGACAGGGCCAGGTAGTTATATTTTTCAACAGGAAGCAAACCGTGATATTTTAAAAATATAAATACTCTATTTTGACTTGAGCCCTTTCCTCAGAGGACTTTCATATCAAAACAATAGCACAAGAAGTCCTGGTTCTGTACTTAGGGGCCAGTGACATTGTAATTAGCTAGATATGCCAACATTTCCTCTTTATCGTAGGTCCCTTTTAGTTTCTTATTTATGGTTGGAGAGAATAATGGGACATTTTCTTTTTGTTTTTCCTCTTCTGGATGCTTGCCAAATTTTAAGTGAAAAAAAAAAAAAAAAAAAAAAAGCAAGAAATGAAAAGAAAAGAAGATCCAAACTTGGATAGCCCTATCTTTAATACAAATGGAGGAATATGCTATCCTGAATTTGTGGCATGTTCCTCCACCATGGGAGGATGCAAAATGCACAAAGGTAAAGTCAAATCTGGAATCTTAATTGAAATATAGTACTGATGAAGTAGCAAATATATATGAATTTATATAGAATATGAGAAAACACTAAATATACAAATGAATATACTCTTCAATTCTACTTTGAAATAAAAAAAAACCCAAATCTCTTATTTTCCAAATGATGTTTACCATAACTAATTCAAAGAACATCTCTCCAGTGTTGTTAAAACTCCATTGCTTTGCTAACTGCATTACAAAAATTGGTCTTGGGGATTCTGAACTGAAATGATGAGTCTGCACTTCCTCTGTCAGTGGCTTATGGGGTTAAACGCTCACTCATAGTGCACAAAAGTCAGCTTATTCTAGAGGTTCAGGAAGGGATTAAGGGCACTTAGAAATTTGAAGCATCCCACACATTCTTCCTAAAAGTCTGTTATCTTGAAACGATGAGAGCTGCAATTTATTACATTGATTACCAATAGTATTAAGTCTATCAAATCTGGCACATCTTTCAAATAAGTAGCAGTCACATGTTAGGACTGGCCTTTAATTTAATGACAGACTTTAAAGGGAATGTTTGAGGTCTAACCTAATCACATCGTTAAACAAAATTTCCAGCATTTATTTATCGGTGATTTGAGTTTTTTGGTTTCTATATGTAACAGTTCACATAACACACAGACACACTTTTATTCAGAGGACATTTGATGTCTGATGAGACACTTGCCATTAACATGACTAAAATGTTAAGAGTTCTCTTAGGGTTTGAAATTTATTTAACTGTATAAAGAGGAGTGACCATGGCTCCATATGGGAATGGACATCATGCATATCAGTCACAAACACAACAGAACATTTTCTATGGAAAAAGGCAACAAAGCATCATGAGATATGGTAAGGCCTTATCATTCCTGTAAGACAAATAATTCTGCCCACTATAATTAGCCATCACAAGAAAATCTCTTTCACAGGTAAAATATGAATAACAATGGTGTCTACTTTACAGATGTATTGTGAGCAGTCAATGTATGGTTATCATGCTTTGTTAAGGTTCACATTTCCAGCTGTGCCTCCCTGCCAGGAAACTCCACTCAGATTGAAATGGACATGTTTATAGGATGAAATTAAGATTATAGGTTTGAGCTCGCTTTATCTTTCAACCCTCCTTCTTCATAAAATATAGTTTTTGAATTTGTAGAGGGATTAACTCAGACATAGTGAAAGCCTAAAATTATGTTACAGGTTGGTACCAGCTATAGACATTCTGTCATAAAAAGAGTTATTCGCTTATAAGATGTTATTTTAAAGCCTTTCAAAACATGTAAAATACGGGACTCCATGTCCCCTTGTGCTGGCAATGCAGACACTGTGAACTCATATGGAGTGCCATCAGCCTGATGTGGAGGATGCGTAGACCTTATAGAAATTATGTGCACCTGAATCATGACATATACGGAGTGGCTGACATCTACTTACTGATCATCTTCATCAGCTTAACCAGATATTTGGTAAAATCACTGTCAGAAGATCTTTAAGGTCTGTCTTGCATGGTGTACCTGATGATTTCAATCATTTTAATTTTAACTTATCTAAAGTGTCTTAAATGCATTTGTAGTATTCTGTCTAATCAGTGTTTTCATTAAGGCCAACGTAATGATGTTTCCACATCTTAATTAGGTCTTTATATAGAACAAAGTTATTCAATTAGAATAGAGGGAGACAGCCTCACTTCAGTAGAGTTACTTTCTGGTCAGATCAGACATTCACAGTCATTTACAATCCCTGAAATATGAAACTTCTTTTTAACTAATCTCCATAAGCTTCAAACAAAAAGTTTAGGATATTTTCCATTTAGGCAATGTGTACGTAAGAGACAAATCTACTCATGCAGAAAGCAATGACAGTAGCAAAAGTAATGGCATTCAGAATGCTGACTAAGAAAGATAAGGAGACACAAGCACATCTCAGACCACATCCCGATGTTAGCCCTATAGTCACTGCAAAGTGAAACAAAGTATGGTACGCCCAATTGGATGCTATGTCTGTATTATTATATAAATTGTGCCCACAGCTGGGGTAAGCACAATCAGCACGTTGGAGGCGGTGAAGACCAAGAACCCCTTTGTGCAACTTACTTGGATTTCTTCATGTAGAGCCAGTAGACGACGCCAGCCACGAGCGCAGCCAGTAGGAGACCAACTACAATTCCCACAATTAGTTTTGCCTGGTCATTCACCTTTTCTCTGTTCTCATCTACAAGAAAGAAGAAAAGTCCGTGCAATTATAGCCAGTGCTAAAGAGTTGGAAATGAAGTTGGTGTCGTTCTAACTTATTAATGATGACTAAGGCTCACTATCATGATTTACATGCAAACTTGTGATTTTAAAGGGTGAAAAAGTTTAGAACGTTGACTATCTTGTCTCATTTGATATTGTAACTCAAGTCAAATTTGGACAGCTAAGAAAATCACTTATACAGGGACACTTCATAGATCTTGAGCTGATAGTCAAGGAAGGAGAGTCGAGTCTGCAGTATAGTACCTACCACTTATATCGTCTGCCTCATCGTGTTCTGGAATACTTACTGAAATGAAAAATGTTAATATGAAATTAAAAACAAAATTTGTTGATAAGTGAAAGCCACCTTTACCATTATAGTATGATGTAATAATACTTTGATAAAACAGCTATTCTAGAACTAAGAGTAAAGAAAAGGAAAATCACACTGGATAGAGCAAAAACTTCCCTACAAAGGAATTAATCTTGTTTTAAGGAAAGTAGTTAAAATGCAAATGTTTGAATCTATTCGAGAAAATTTACAACCAACAAGTTAGGGTATTTATCTAAAATCTATATTAATTTCCTACTGTCTATATCTTTCACTAGAACTTCTTTTTAGGAGAAACAAGTTGGCCCCTATGAAGTCTACAGTGTTGTGTCTCTCAACTCTTCTCCCCCTGCTTAGAATTCATTTTCATTTCCTAAGATCAAGGACATTTCCTACGTTCTCAAAGAAGGAGTTGGGGTGGAGGTTATAAGTGGGGTGCTCGAGACATTACATAGCACCCTACCCTATGTGATGTTTGCTAGACTTGCAAGTTTCTGATTGTGCTATGATCCTAGTAGAGTTAAAACTCAGTGCTCTTGTGGATTATCATTAAATTACATAAATATTCTTCAGTGTGCATGAGTCTGCATCAGAATTCGCTATGATGTTAGAGAAAATTCATTCCTCATCTTAAGTACTCAGGGAGTACAAACTTTGAAATGATCGTTTCAAATACTGAGAAAAAGCTAAAGTATCTCTTTCAACAGGTTAGTGATAAAAATATCTTTTTAGTTAAAAATGCAAAAGGATAGGTTCTCTCTAGATAGTACAAATCAATACTCACAGAATTGGATTGTGAGAAGTCAATGACTGTATTTTAATTTTATTTACTTTTGCTCTCCAGCTAATCCACTGGGCCTTTATATCCTAGTCCATCTGTTGGGGCCATTATCTTTTGAAATTGTTTTGTCCTACAAATTCCTATTTGTTATATTCATAACATACTAATGCAAGGATTCCAACTGATCAAGAAATAAACATTTGGCAGCAGGTCAGCTAACATCCTGTCTAAAAGTGAACTTTACTTGAGGCCAGTCCTGATTTAGGGTTGCCATAGTAACAGCAACAGGAATAGTAACAGAAATGAAAATGGCTTCTAATTTTCCAATAAATAATATTTTTCAAAATGTTTTTTCTCCCTCAAAAATAAATAAACTAGGATTTCAATACTAACAGATTCTTAAATTTTATCCAAGATAATTTCATTTATTTCCATTATGATTCAAAACTGATGAGAGAAGGGAAACTTTTCCAAGCTGAGTTCATTAATTCTCACGTCTTTTTTTTTTTTACCCTACTAATTTGTTAATTGGTCAAATTTATGGCATTTCTGTATAAAGTAAGTGTAGGATAAAAATACAATAAATTGTAATGCAAACTAATAGCAGAATTAAAAATTTATCGAATGTGTAATTTACAAAAGTGCCTTAAGATAATCATTGAACTATCTGACTTTGTATCCTCAGCATGGATTAAATACAAGCTGCCCATTTCTTATTCTTTCTTGTGTTTGGGAGGATTTCTGTGTCAGGGAAAAGGGTCTGAGTCCTAATATATGAAGTAACTTAAACTGTGAAAACAAGGATAGTAGAATGGAAACCAGGAAAAAGAAAAGTAACCTTATGGCGATGATATCAAATGCAAAACAAATGTATGAGACTTACCATGATGCAGTACAGGGAGATGGGACTGAAGATGTAAAGCTAATGAAGAATAACTTCAAGTTTTCTTACGGTTTTAATGTCAGAAATGAAATACTCACTCGCAGAGACATTCAGGGAGTTTACTGTTCTCTCCAGTTGGTTTTCTGCTGTGCAAGTTAGTGTAACATTCTCCTCAGGGGAAATGATAATTTTACTATAATACCTGCCATTGATATAAGGAGACTCCTCTGTCTGGAAGAAGAAGAAAGAAGAGTTTAGAAATGGAAAAGCATTTTACAAGTGTGGGACAGAGAAGTGGGAGATGACCCAGGGCAGGCGTGATGTCCTGCTGTCTGTGCTTAAGGGTATGTGGAAACTACAGGTAAGGACCATCCAGGTCCTCTACTGCTTAATGGTTACGGCGGGCAGAAAAGAGATTAGGAAAGCAATAATGGGACCTGTCTGTCTATGATTCTCTTGGAATTTTAACACATCCATCAAACTTTTTTTTTATAGATGCTCAGTGTCAGTTAAGCTTTTCCCATGATACTTGTTTCAAAGAATGTTATTAGTCATTATAATCACTAGCTTTCTTTCAGGGAATATAAGCATTTAATTACTTGTGGATATGGTCAATGGGCTGATTTATTTTTTGCTGTAAACATTTATTCTATGATTTTAATTCTTTGCAAAACGGGTATCTATTTTCTTACCTTAAATGTTTTATCAAGGCTCAAGTAATATAATAATTGTTTATAGGTAAATAAAACCATCATTTCTCTCAGAACTTCCCTGTGCTAAATAAAAAAAAAAGTAGACCCTTTGGTGGTGACTTAAGGATTAATTAAAATGCATTTTATTGTCCTGAGACACAGATGGGGGTATCTCTTGGATGTGTGACCTTCAAACGTAAGAAACAATGCGGTAGTAGTATTTCTTAGCTATTTATGTTCCATCTTTTGAGAATTCTCTGTTTAGATCAGTACCCTGCTTTTGGAGGTTCGTTTAAAAAACTTTGAAGGCTATTTTGTTTTGGGGGTACATATTATGGTTTCTGATCTTGTGTTTTTATGGGATCTCTGTAATGAGAACTTACGCCTCTGCATTATGTATTTCTGTGCTCTTTATTATATTTGTTTGGTCATGTTCCAGTTTGTTTGTTTTATTTTATCTTATCTTAATTTATTTTACTGTTATTTTTTAAATGTCTGCTTTCTTTTGAATGATAGATAAAACGAAAGGGTATAGATTTGGTGGAAGTGGAGGTGGGGAGAATCGAGTTTTTGGAGGAGGGGAAACTGTAGAACTGTATTCAGAATATATTGAATGAAAAATTTATTTTCAATAAAATAGGGAAAAAAATAAAAAGTATACATATTGCCGAACAAAAAATCTTTTAAAAGAAGGATTTGGAAATCAAAAAAAAAAAAAAAAAAAAAAAAAAAAAAAAAAAAAAGAACGTAGTTGGTTCATTCTTGGGATTAGACACAAATACAGCATAAGTCAACCAGTACCGCATTCAATCTTTTCTTGGCCTGTATTTTCCTCCCTTGGCTTTCTTCTTTTTTTTTTTTTTTTTTTTTTTTTTTTTTTTTTTTTTTTTTTTTTTTTTTTTTTTGGTTTTTCAAGACAGGGTTTCTCTGCAGCTTTTTTAGAGCCTGTCCTGGACCTAGCTCTTGTAGACCAGGCTGGCCTCGAACTCACAGAGATCCACCTGCCTCTGCCTCCCGAGTGTTGGGATTAAAGGCGTGCACCACCACCGCCCGGCTCCTTGGCTTTATTTTTAACATTACTGTAACTGTCTTGAGGATAGGTATGCAATAGCCTCTGTTTCATGGGAGCTAACTCCTGGTTGTACACTGGTAGGTTTATTATGCTTTGGAGGGGGGAGCAAATACAATATTATGGATGGATCATCTCAGACCCAGAACATGAAAAATCCCATATTGTCCCTGAGGCCAGACGCAAGTCCTTCTCTGTGACAATGAAAAATGGCATGATTGTTTCTATCCTTGTGGTACATGTACCTGCTGCTCTCCCCAAGTCTTTGTGCTTGCTACTTCAGTCTCTAAAAAATTTACTCGCTTCCTTCTAGCATGGCCTTTTACATTATTATATTCATTTATGCATCAGATTTATGTGTGCTTTTTTTCTTCTTCTGTCTACTTTCCATATCAGTATTACCAGTACTAACAGGTTCTTTTTCAATGGCACTTAACTGAAGAAGAGGGAAAAACAGCAGAGCAGGGAGGAAAAATTTATATTCTTTGAGCATGTTACTTTTAGCATCCGATTCTATAAAGTACTTCTTCACATTGTCAGCATATCGGGTCTTTATTCCGAATAGAGAAGCATGCATCTTCTCAGACTTGATGGTCTCCTTGTCTCCCTGCCCTCCCAGGAATGGACTTTTTACTTGCGTGTCTCAAAATGTGTTTAATCCAGTCAGGAGTCATTGGCTTCAAGCGTGACCACTCTGAGGGCTCTCTGTTCTTGAGCATATGCAAATGTATCTGTATGACTCACAGACAAGAGCCCAGATCCACCATGCTTAGCAAATGATATTATATGAGCTGAACCAGTGGCTCGTTTCTCTACAAGGAAATGTGGAGTTTTCAGCTTAAAATTGCATCTTTTTGCTTTATATGTGTCTGCTGAAACCTTAAATGGAGAGACCACGTCCTGTGGCTCTTTAGCCGGCTCTAAGGAGCTAAGCAGACATGAGAACCGCTGCAGAGAAAATTTAACTAACGTTATAGCAGTACCCAGAGAGATTAATTAATGGGATTAAAGCTCTGTACCCTTTAATAGGCTGGTTTGTTCTCGCTCTCTTATTGTCTCTATCTTTCTTTCTGTGTCTGACTTTGTAGTAAGAAGAAAATATTCACAGCATATGTAAGTTGAAAATCTTTGTGGCTAATGAAGTATCTTACAAAGGCTACAGATATTACATGTAGATTAACATCGTGTACAACCTAGATGTTACCTTTGGCTATTCTTGTTCTGGTCCTAGCCCTCTAATCAGCAAACTGGACCATGTATTTCCAAGCAGTGACTATGTAGGTCACTACCCTTGGAGTCCAGATTCAATAAGCTATATCCTTTAAACATGTGTAAACAGGCAAAGTAATGGTGGCTACTTGTACATTTTATGGCGCAGAAAAGTATATACCTTAATGATTTAATTATCCGTTCCTCAGGAATTAATGACCATGGAGAAGCATCCAGTTTTAATTCTTTTAAAAGCAGATACCACAACATAGTGGTTTGGGGATTAAATCCATGGACCTGGGATTTAAATGTGTTCTTTGATGCATGTTCTCCTTCAGAGAAGATTGAGATGTCAGCAAGCACTTGCTCGGAGCATATGTTGCATATTTCATATGGTAACCAAACAAGCCCATACTTCAGTTACCTAAATAAAACTCAGCTTGGGACCAGGGGCAGCACAGAGGAAGAAAAATACTTGCTTGGTTTATGACGCTTCCACTGCCAGTAATGGTCCACTGGATAGCTGGTTTTGGAAACCCTTCCACATGGCAAATTATTGTTTTAGACAGGCCACTGGGGTCAGTTTTCTTCGTCATTTTGATTTGAGGTTTTCCTAAAATATTTTTACAATTGAGACATTACAATTGAAATATTAAAAGAGACCAAATAACAAATTCTTAAAGAAAAAAATTGCTGCTGATTCAATTCATTACCTTCTACAATGAGTGTCAGTGATTCCCGTTTCTTCAGCCCTTCAACCTCCTGAAGAGCCGTTTCACAGACGTAGTTCCCAGCATCCTGATAATGAAGGCTAGAAAATGATGGGCTCGATCGAAGCCTGATATTATCCTGTAACGCAGAGTGCATTTCTTCAGAGGGCACAGCTTTTGTTTCTATTTATTTTTATTTTTAGTCACTGTGAGTGATGTGTGTGTGTGTGTGTGTGTGTGTGTGTGTGGGTGTGTGTGTGTGCACGGATGCAGTTTAAATCTGTGGTACATGTACTTGGATGTGTGGATGACTACACCTATGTATGAGTGTATGGGGACCAAGACAGGTCATCTCTTGTCCTCATCTAGTATCAACTGTCTTATTGACTTGGGATGGGGTCTTTCACTGAACCAGAAGCTTGCGTTTTTGGCTGGAATGGCTGGCTCAGGAGCTCAAGGAATCGGTCTGTTTCTGAACCCCAATGCTGGGGTTTCAGACACACAGTAATATCTGGTGGGTGCTGGGGATTACCACAAGACCCTATGCATTGAATAAAGGGATTGAGTTCTTACTCACTGAGCTACCTCTCCAGCCCCACAATTGTGAATACACACACACACACACACACACACACAAGACAAACACACACACCCTAATATATCCATATATTTATATATATGGGGATATGGGGTCTTACTCTTACCTTATCTAACTGTTTGAAGGATGTAATTATATCAATAGTGTAATGGGTTTATGTTGAGAAAGTCTCAAATGTCAGTTCCTACTTAATGCTAGGACTGTTCCATAAGCCATTCATGGAATCTAAAAGTGCCAGGCATAAATGCTCAAGACTTATCTGATCTGAATGGCTATCAACACTGGTGTTTCATTATAAAATGATAAAAAATTATGGAAAAATTCGGTAACAAAACCTTTTTATACTTCTTACTTTTCCTTTTTTGTTTTTTTTTGAGACAACTATTATAATTTCTAAAAAGAAAAACATTTAATTTTTAAAAAAGTTACTTGACATCAGAAGATAATCATATTTTTAGGAATTTAAGTAAAAAAAAACAAATAATAAGACAAAATTCTAAGATTATAGGGTTTTGTACACTAGAATTTTTTTCTGCTCAATTTCCTATTGACGAATGATGGGTAAGAATGTTGCTGAGCAATAAACACATTAAAGTTCAACCAATAGGAGTAACTGCATTTTATGTTTAAAGTACTTGACTTATTTCTCAAATTCATTGACTGTTCTACTTGCTTGTAAGTTATCTAGCTTTGTGACCACTAAGCACTATAAATAGCACATGTTAAATAAGGACGATAAAGAGTGGTTTTGTAATTATCTGAGAGAAGAACAAACGGTGAAAAGATTGTGCCTAAAAGAAAGTGAAAGAAACTGTTCTAAGAATGAGAGAATCATGGGTGTGGAGGTACATGCCTTTAATCCCAGCACTCAGAAGTTGGAGCCCAGTTGGGTCTACACAGCTAGTTTGACGTCAGCGAGTGAGACACTTTTTTTCAGAGAGAGGAGAGGGGAAGGTAGGAGGGGGGGCAGGGAGAGAGTCCAGCATTTAGATTAAAATACAATAATATTTTGTCAAGAAGAAGTTCTAGTAAGAAAAGACCTTCATGATGTAGGTGGAGACTGCTCTTTCATTTTTTGACTGTTAGACACAAATAATCACACAGAAACTATATTAATTACAACACTGTTTGGCTAGTGACTCTAGTGTACTCTTAGCTAGCTCTTACATCTTAAATTAAGTCATTTTTATTATTTTGTGTCTCGCCACGAGGCTGTGGCTTACTGGGTATAGTTCTGGCGTGTCCTTCTCCTTCGGCAGCAACATGGTGTTTCTCTGACTCCACCTACTCTCTCTCTCTCTCTCTCTCTCTCTCTCTCTCTCTCTCTCTCTCTCTCTCTGTTCTGATTTCCTGCCTGTCTAAAGATCTTTATTAATTAACTAACATTAATAAAACATATTCACAGCATATGGAGGAAAATCCCACATCAGCATAATTATTTTAAGATAATCTTAACCCCTGCTTAAAATTATGTGGATATTTATTTTCTCATAACCTTGTCCATGCTTACTATGAGTGTTGGGGAACAGTAGCCAAAGTTGTAAACAGTGGTACCGTGGACATGGACTTCTGCTTTAAGGACAAGCTTGACTCAAAGCACCAATTATACATCCTCCTTTCCCACTTGACAAATGTAGAAATGACTGGGCTTTAAATCACAGTCTTTGTTTTAGAGTTGCATGACTACATGAGCTCACAAAGGAAATCCCAAGAAAGATCATAGTGTGTTCTAGTTGCTTCCTAAGGTCTAGAGGTGAAAGGGTCACTTAGTATCAAAGAGCTCATTATTCAGAAGGACCTGCTTTTAGAGACTGAAAAGTTTTCTCAACACCAAAGGGGAGGCAAGAATGGTGTGACCGCAGCACAAGTCATGCTCCAGAAAGCCTGAACTTGAGCCTCTACTCTCACATGTAAAGTTTCTGATTTATCTGCCTGGATTTCAATATAAATGATGGGAAAAGTAATGAATGGGATGCATTTTTTTTTCACAGAGATGCTACCTGGCAGGATGTCAAAATATTGGCAGTTAAAATGTACTTACTATAAAAGGTTCATCCTTAAAGTACATAATTGCATGTGCTTGTGTGTGTGCATGCATGGTGGATCGCTCTTCATTATATAATCATAGAGCAGCACACCAAGCTAAGCTCCAACCCATCCATTAGCAATGCCACAGTGCAGCTGAGTGCCTCTACAATTTACTGTGGTTTGACAAACACTAGAGAGGAGAGGTGTGAAATAGCGCATAGATGTAAGCATACAAGCCAAGCATAAACATGCACACTAGAATGTAAAGCAAAATACAAAGGGTGCTAAAAAGAACTCATCCTAAGCAGCAGGGCAGCAGCAAAGGTCTGGACTCACTTTCATCCACACCACGGTCGCATTTCTACTGGCAGAGATTGTGCATGACACAGGCAGGGCATCGCCGATCTGCTTGGTCACTTCCCCACTTGGGTTTAAGGATAAATCCAAATCTGTGAGACAGAAAAAAAACCCTGCTTGAATTGAAAACTACAAGAAGGCAAGATAGCAAACATAAGAATAAAAGTCATTTTTCTTCTAGCATACTTGAATATCAGAACCGACTTATGTGTGTAAGCCAACTGGACTGCAGAAGATTCTGCTTAGCCTTACAAGCTGGCATCGATGCCAACTTGGACAAACACATGGATGGCTGAACTGAATATGCACTGATTTTTAGTTAACATAATTGATGTTTGGGGTGCATGTAAATATTTCTGGTGGAACTTATCACCTTAAGAAAAAAAATCAGCTCACTTCAGGAAGGAAATAAGAATGAGTAGGTAAACACAAAAAGCAGTTGATAAGGCATTGCCGTGGAAAATCACATATATTTAGACAGCAGGTGATAAATGGGAAAACTATGAGATAGTGCAGATGTTTCTCAGAGAAAATTGACAAATAGTTGAATTATTTTTGAAATGCGATTCCATTTTCCATGCAGTTGAAATTTTGAATAAGACCTATTATTACGTACCCTTTCAACAGATAATCTTAAAAATGCACAGGAAAAGTATGCCTAAGGATGTAGAGCCTTTTAGATGAAAAATGATTTTTTTTAAATATAAAACTTACAGTATTATTTGTAGGAAGAAAATTCAATTCAGTTAAACACATACTGTCATACAGCTCCTATGTTCTAGGCACCAATGGAAGATCCATACACGATGATGACTTGACAAGACAAGAGGTCAGCGGTACTATGCACTCCACTTCGGTGCATTACTTAGGAAGTCAGAACCTGGTAACAAACCTATTACACATTCAGGTCTCTGTAATTACCTGTTGAACTACTAAGTCATAGCTTAAGCAAATACTTGCACGAGTAAAGAGAACAAAATCAAACTTGTTTCAAAGCAGAAAGGCTTTGTATAAGACACTGTTGTAGTCTCTTGATAACTAAGTGCTTTGGTAGGTGAGGACACAGCATAATCCTTTCTATGTGGACGAAACCCGAAAGGTGAGAGAGCTCATCGGTTGCTCAGTATTGAGTAATGTAGTACTAATATTTGTAACTCATACATACAATGTATATCTAACTATAGAGTTAAGTTTAGATCATAAGTTATTTTGTGCTTTTTGTTTCTCTTTTATGGTTTCATTACAGTTTGCCAATCATTTCCTGTGTCATTCTTTAAAAGGAATACGTATGATGTATGGGTGTGGTAATAACTTATTGGTGTGTGTGTACATGTGCATATGGTGCATTATGTACTTAGGTGCAGGTATATATAGAGGCCAGATGTCAATGTCAGCTGTCTTCCTATATTTCTCCATTTTTATTTTTAAAGATAGTCTTTAATCATGAACCTGAAAATCATCAATTTGCCTACACTGGGGGGCCAATGAGCTCCAGAGATCTGGTGGTTTCTATCTCCCCACCCTATATTTCCTCCCCATTTCTGGGGTTGCAGACATCTACCTAGAGATGACTTTTTAATTGATTGCTGGAGACTAGAACTCAAGTCCTCATGAGTAGGCAATATACTGACTCAGGTATTTCCTCAACCCCAACAATGCCATTTTTAGTGGTTGTCTTTGCTATGAATCAGTACACATCATGGGAGTGATGACCATGCCTTGATTCCCTCTGGCCTATCCACAGGACCTGGCATATCAAGACTCTTAGACATGGTTACTAAATGAGTGATGGAATCACAGATTTTCTGCTTTACGCTAATGTTAATAGCTGTGCCGTCTTGTAGAAAAGTGGTTTCATTAGAATGTTTGGGTGAATTATGTTTATATGAAACTTAAAGGAAGGGAAACTGGGGAGCCTTTGTTAGTAGAGTCAAGAGGTTGTCATTGAGAAGACACATGATTTTAAAGGATAAAATTGACTTTGAAGGCTCCAATGAAGCATCTCTGTCAGATTTGGCAGAGGGAGACCCGCTGTTTTAACAGTAACTCAGGACTGTTGGAATATGGTGTCATTGTGAGGTCTGGTCTGCATCCCTGTGCATACATGGATTTTGCTTCTCCACCAACATTGTGTTTAATTGTTTTTGAATGGGAAACAAATCCAACCTTTGTGAAACAAGGAGCCAAAGATAAAAGGGCAAAATATAATTTTCATGTTAGAATATCCTGTAAATAACATGATGATGAGTATAATCATTCTTTAGCCCTTAAGGAGATGCTCAGACCTTGAGACCAATGTTCCAGTCTATCTATGAAAACAAGAATGCATTAGAATAATAAAATGCACCAAATTCAATTACCCTTCCTCATACTTTGAGTTTCCTTCCTGTTATAAAGTATCATTGAGGTATGATGTGGCCGCCACCATGTCTTCATTCTTGTAGTCTGTCGTCCAGCCCTCCCTGCCTTTTCTACATGCCATATACAGATCAGCTCTCCCCTCTAAAGATTCTGTGTGTCTGTGTACCTAACATCTCTCAGCCATAAGCACAAGTCTAAAGAACTGGAATATCGGAAACTAGTCTTAAAGTATGATTGACAGGGATATCAGATGACTATTTACAGGTATTGTATTTGTAGGCTGTGTTCCTTTAATTTCCATCATAGAACAGGGTTAGATAAATGGTCCCATGAGTGACTGGTCCACAGAGAGGTTAAAAACAGCACTATTGTTCTGCGCATGAGGTCAGAGAAACAAGGAAAAGTCTTGGCTGTGAACAGTTTTCAGTACTTCGCTGTTACCACCAGGTCTCCTCAGACATCAAAAGCCATCATATGGTTGTATTATTCCCCACTGGGCCCTCCTGTGTCTCCCTCCCAGCTCCAGCCTTACTTGTATATTTTCCAAACATTGTAAATTGAGGACACAGCAGCATGTGCTTAGAACAGTTTCCTTTAAAGTTTTTTGACTTTGTTTTCTTCCTTTCCTCTGTCTAAGAATTTCTATTCTGTTTGTGAGCTCCAGGTCCTCCACATTGTTCTCTAGTGATGCTTTTTGACAAATTCTTGGTGTTTGCTTTCAGGGAATGTGGTCAGATGGAGAGCCTAGGTCCTGTGCTTAAAGCTTATAGATGTTTTGAGTTCCTCAAAATCCCTGTGCTGCAGAAAACCCTATACTAGACTCCAGGCCATTCTCTCTGATGCTCTTCAGTATCCTGTCTTCACCACTGCCAAACCTCATTTACAAAGCAAAACAAAACGAAGTCACCTCATGCTCTGTAGGACTATGGCAGATCATTTCTAGGAGAAATCTTTCTTATTACATTGTTGGCTGAAAAGTTCATTCAGCCTTTCACACATCCTTAAACAAGAGGTACTGTTATTCTAAAAAATGAATGAGTTTTATTCTTACCATGTGGCAGTGTCAATAAAAAAAATCATTACTTTTAAAAAGCATTTGATATGTTAGCAATATCAACTATTGTGATTTATAAAAAAAAAGAAGTCACTTAAGTTTCATGGCTGGTCTTTTCATTTTTGGAAGATTTCTTTATTCCATTATTTTGTGTGGATGAGATTCTTGCTTGCATGTATGCATGTTAGACATGTGTGTGACTGCTAACCTCTGAGGTTAGAAGAAGGCATTGGGACCTCAGTACTGGAGTTACAAATACTTGTGAGCCTCAATGTGAGTGCTAGGGAACTGAACCTAGGTTATCTGCAAGAACAAGAAGTCATCTTGTTAACCACGAAGCCATCTCCCAGCCCTCCACATGGCTGTTCTTAATAGATCTTTTTCCCTATAGTATTCTTTGGGACTAAATATAATTTTGTAGCCTCTGGAATCCTCCAAGTAGATTAAAATTTAATAAAGGGTGTCACTCAAGGTGATTTTTGAAGAGGTTATCTTTCCAACAATTTATTACCCTTTAGTTCTTAGTCACCTCTACTTCATCTCCCAGTGCTGCATATGTAGTAACTGCATCTTGCCTGGATCTGAGTGCTAATATTATTCAGTAATTTAAAAATGAGATATATAATCTACATTCTTCCTGGTAAAATGCAAATCTTGTTAATATGAAGAATATCTAAAGAGAGCTTAGGGGTATAGCTCAGTAGCAGAATGCTTACTTAGCATGTACAATGCCCAGGGTTCCATCTCCAGAACTGCATGAAATAAATTATGCATATTATACATATATATTTATACATTCAGTATACATATATTTCAATATATAATAAGTTATTTAAAGATCATATCCAAATTACTTAGTTTTACAACAAACTGAAAGCATTTAGAAGAATAATGTAAGTGTGTCTTCTATCTATCTGATGATTTTATTAGTTAATTAACAAAGAAACTGCTTGACCTCATAGGTTAGAACATAGGTGGGTGGAGTAGACAGAACAGAAAGAAGGAAGTGAGGTAGATGGCTCAGGCAGATGCCTCAGGCAATCGCCATGCCTTGCCTCTCTGGGGACAGATGCCATGGATCCAGCCACCAGGTCAGACGAGCTGAATCTTTCCCAGTAAGACACCACTTCGTGGTGCTACACAGATTATTAGAAATGGGTTAAAGCAAGATGTGAGAATTAGACAATAAGAGGCTGGAACTAATGGGCCAGGCAGTGTTTAAAAGAATACAATATGTGTGTTGTTATTTCGGGGCATAAGCTAGCCAGGCAGCCAAGAGCCGGGTGGCAGGATGCAGCCCGCAGCTCCGCACTACAGAAGAAAGGATTCTACCATCGACAAATTTGCAGTTCCGAGACTCACACAAGGATTCAGTAGCACAGTGGTAACCTGCATAAAAGCTGAGTTTTTCTGGTTCTTTTCACAGAGTGAACGGAATCCAAGCTGTTTAAGGAAGATAAGTCTGCACTTAGAAAAGTTAAGTAGGTAGTATTATTAGATGTCTTTGAGGTGCAGCAGGTCCTGAGGAGGTGACTTACAGTGAACTGTGATGGCAGTTGAAGCAATCATGCCTTTTTGGTCGATGAGCGAGCATTTGTAGTCTCCTGTGGCATTGCGCCTGACATCTGTCAGTGTGTAAGTATTTGAGCTTCTTATTCCCTCAGGCTGTCCCTTTGGATGGAGGCAAAATGTCAGAAGGTTACACTTGGTAGCAACAATAAGAACAATTATAATTCTTGAGGAAGGTACAATTTTCTCAGATATGAGAAAAAAGTGACCAAACTTTTTGAGTAGACAAAAATAATTAAAATTTGTTTACAAACATCCAAGAAAAAATTAATAGCTTGGCACGAAATTTTGAAGGAATATTTTATATTGTATTGATATCTATTTTTTTTCGAGCATAGCTTGAGTTTGAATTTTAAAGCAGTTTTTTAAATACCCATTTCCCCCCTATATCTACACCAATAAAAGGATTTGAGGAATTCTAAAAGAAAACATGAACTGGGTCTTGGGATACACACCTTTACTTGCAGCATTTGTAGATGGAGCGGCGGGGCTGCGTCCCGCCACCCATTTAGCTTTACACCTGAAATAATTACATGGAAACTGTATTCATTTAAACACTGCTTGGCCCATTAGTTTCAGCCTCTTATTGGCTAATTCTCACATCTTGACTAACCCATATTTAGTAATCTGTGAAGCACCACGAGGTGGTGGCTTACCAGGAGAGATCTTAACCTGCATCCCACTCAGAGAGGAGAGGCATGGCGACTGTCTGAAGTGTCTGCCTGACTCTGCTTTCTTTCTCCCACAGTTCTGTTCTGTCTACTCCGCCTACCTATGTTCTGACCTATCAGGCCAAGCAGTTTTCTTTATTAATTAACCAAAGAAACAACAGATATACAGATGACCCTCTTCCATCAAGCATTCAGGAGTTGGGGGCAGGATTGCAAGTTTTAGGAGAGACTGAGCTACAGTGAGACTGTCTCAATGAACTGAAGAATGGAGATGTAACGTAGTGGCAGGGAGCTTGCCTGGCATGTTTCATTCAGAGAGAAAAAGAGAGAGAGAGAGAGAGAGAGAGAGAGAGAGAGAGAGAGAGAGAGAGAGAGAGGTAGACAGAGACAGAAATAGGCAAAGAAAGAGAACAAGAAAGAGAGGAAGAAAAGTAGACCAGACAGAAGAGGAAAAAAGGGATGAAGAGAAGAGAGAAGATAAGCAGAGAGGAGGGGGACAGAGAGAAAGCAAACCAGCAGATGAGAAAGCCAGTCATTTATCCAAATAACGATGTAGACAGAAATGAAGGAAGCAGGGAGAAGAATGAAGAGCAACAAAAGAGTAAGATCATTAAGGAGGAAGATAAACAAAAGAAAGGAATCAATCAGAGGAGAGCAAATATAGAGAGGGCAGGAGTATATGCTAACAGCAACCAAGACAATCAACAGACATATTTTTAAAGACAGAACACAAGTTTGGCTCTAAAATCCCCCATAGCCAAAGTAGAAATTTGGTTTCAAAACTTGTATTTGTAAATGAGAAAATGGTAGTATATAAATTTAATAGGAGAAACAATGCTATCTGCCAACATTTATTTTTGTGAGAAACTTCTTGTATAGATGTTCTCAGTAATGCAGTGGTGATAATGTGAAATACCACCAGCCAGGTTGTGAGTGAACTTAGAGTAATCCCGCTATTGCAGTTTTTACTAAATAAATGCACTATTTGGTAGCATATAGCTTTTCTCAGTAAGAAGGTGGTGAAAATCACGATGAATGAAAATATTTAAAGAAATTTCCTAAAGTATCCTGTATGCAGACCATTACTTTCAGCTATTATAAGTATTGTGATAAGGAGCCCACAGGATTATTCTACCACCCTCGCTAAACTACACAACAGAACAGGCTTTGCTTTAAAAGATCTGAGCCGGTCCAGCGCAGCTTGCGGGTAGATGGGTCCTCATTCACATTAGACCATTTGCAATCATGTCTTTTGATTTTACAGTGATCTACTTCTGAAGAGCAGATTTTGCATCTTATTTGGATGATTACACCCTGAGTTTCTGCAGTTATGGTTTCCTGTGGCTGCCCCTTTTTCCTCTTTGTCTCTGAACTCCCTAAACATCAAGGAAAAGAAGAAAGAACAGGGGATGGGGTTACAAAAGCTTTCAACGGAATTCTACAGGTGGCGTTTTGTCTTTTCTATTCCCAAGAATAACCAGTTCTTCTCACTTTAGCTACCCAAGTACATGCAATTGTTCATGTCAGTTAGAAGCCAGACAATAGGACAAAATGATAGTCGTCAAGTTCAACCAGTGCTTAAGCACTTACTGGTAAGTAAAACATGAACTCCTCAGGAGGCGGGTTGCCGTTCCCCAAGCACTGAAGAGTGATGTTGTCTCCTTCTTTGATGGCAGTTTTTGGTGGCAGCACTTGTATTGTCACCTGCTCTGTAGGATCTGCAGGAGTCACAAGCAGAAGTTAACCATTTTTGTCAAGTACCAAATTACTCTGTGCATACAATGTAAATGACTAAATTATACATAATTTTCTCGAGAAGCTAGTAATGGTAATTACTTAAATGTATCTTTTTGTAGAGGGATTGAAGTTAATAGCCACTTGCTATACCAAGTACTAATCTTAGTTAGAGCAAACTACAAAGAACCGTGTTACATAAAAAAAATCAATTTCTTCTTAGCAAAATGTCTTTAACTGAGGTGGCAATGACTGTAATTATTTTATGTGTAAAAGACCAGTAGAACAATCTCGCCGTGTGACTTCATTATAAGGAAATTGAATGGTGTTATATGAATCTTATAGCTTGGAAAGACTAAATCGGGTAGCAAATCCACTAAAGCTACTGGATACCATCACGCCCTTCTTATACAATAATAAAAGTAAAATGAAGAGACATGAGCTAAATAACACCAGCAGTATTTTTTGGCATGCAGGAGGACAGATCTACTTAAAAATTAATTCCATGAACACATACAAACACACAGACAGACAGAGAGACAGAGAGGCAGAGAGACAGAGGCAGAGGACAGACAGTGAAGGACAGAGATTGAAACTGTTCTATAGTCCATAAATATTGTTGTTATTCTATTTTGTTCTTTAAAATAAGACATGGCATAACTACATACATAATACACAGTTGTTAATTTCTGCAGATAAAACAGTTATTGAGTATTTTTTAATACATAGGACTACCCAACAGTCGAATGGCAAGTGAATTAAATACTGCATACAGTAGAACATTATCCAGTAAATAGACAGTGACAGGAAGTAGTGGTGGCTTTAAACATGATTGACTTTTTAATATCTATGCTTTACATAGCTGGATGATGCCACAAAGGAAGATATCTTCCTTTTTGAGGAAGATAGAAAAAAACAAATAATGATTGAGCTATCTGCCTGTTTTAAAATTTACAACCTCAAGACTCAGCAATACCACTTTTGGGTATATACCCAAAGGATGCTCAATTATACCACAAGGACATATGTTCAGCTGTGTTCATATCAGTATCATTTGTAATAAGCAGAACCTGGAAACAGCCTAACTACTCCTCAACCTAAGAATGGATGAAGAAAAAATGGTACATTTACAAAATGGAGCACTACACAGTGGAAAAAATAATGACATCTTGAAATTTGCAGGCAAATAGATCGCTCTAGAAAATGCCACATTGAGTGAAGCAATCAAGACTCAGAAAGACAAATATCATATGTACTCACTCATAAGTGTCTTTTAGGCATAAAACAAACAAACCAAGAAAAAAAAAACCCTAGCCTACAGTTCACAGCTTCCGAGAACCTAGACAACAATGAACCTAGACAACCAAAAGTAAGAGAGACATACGTGGATCTAATCTACATGGGAACTAGCAAAAGACAAGGTCTCCTGAGTAAATTGGGAGTGTGGGGATCATGGGAGGAGGCAGAAGAAAAGGGGAGAAAGAAGAGAAGGGAGTGAAATAAATATATAGCTCAAAAAGACAATAAAAAGATTTGTGAAGAGAATACTCTACGAAGACCTATTTTATTATTAGCTAATAAAGTAAAACTAATAAGTTGTATTTTGAGAAGCCCCCCTCCATTTCTTGCAGTCATTTAAGTTAAAGGCAGAAGAAAACTTAGAACTGCCGTTGTTGATTGCCTCGGATACTGATCTATATATGGGCATCTGAGCATCACTAAGTCCTGAGACTAAAAGTGAGGTTTGCACACTGCTTTAGGTTTGTTGCATGTGTTTATTTCTGGATTTGTTGCAGGTAGTTTGCCAACCAGCAGTTCTCAGTAGAGTGGAAGAAGCAAATAAAACTTGCTTTTAGCATCTCACTGGCAGCCACCCTTTCTGGGTTTTCATCCTGTACCCACTTCTCTCTTTTTTTTCCTTTTCCTTTATTTGTTGTATACCTCAGTTGCATAAAATAGTGGGGCTCTTCACGACTTCTTTTGTAATGTGTGTCAGGTTCACACTTTGATGTGACCTTCTCTCAGAAAGGCGCATTGGCACATCTCTGATCAAGGCTGATGTTAGAACAGTCAGGACCATGGTGTGTCTGACTTCCTTTTCTATTTCAAAGTCCTTTCTTTGCAACCCTTTTCAATTTCGTCTGTACTAGAAAGACAAAGAACTGAAGTCTGATCAAAGGATTATTGTAACACATTTGCACGTTTACAGTAGCTTTCTGGGCCGCCTGTATGCTTAACAAACTGAGGATCACTTGTTCTTTTGCCCCAGACTTTGGATTTTCTCTGCTTATTAATAAGTCATCGTTCTTCCCATTAAACTGAATTGCTGTTTCACCTCCTCTAATCCACTCTAGTACTTAGTCTCAGTGATTCATGCATTAGTATTGCTTACATTTAATTCTTCCCTTCTAGTAACACTTACCTTTCCTTGCCTATGTCCTAATTAACAATATCAGAAATGATGCTATCAGATCTCATTTGCTCCTTCACCTTGAGCCTTCCTTTCCCTTTCAACTTTTTCGTAGTTATTTTCTCTAATTGGGTTTCAAAGATAATCATTTGATTATTATACTGATATTCATAATCCTTCATACATTTCCTACACTTAAATATTTGAAATGAGCATTCCTTAATTACTTCACATGGTTATCAAGAATTTACATCAACTGAGATTATTTTATTTCACCACTTACATGAACCCCTACAAAATTAGTCTATTTTTTCCCATACACCTATTTATTCACTTATCCTTCCACCCAAAGATTTATTAGTTTAGTATTAAAATGTGTTATAAGTAACGCGTAAGAATTATAAAGTTCAGAAATGTCGTGTTCTTTGCTTTAGTAAATTTCCTCTATTTATGAGAAAAACAAATTTGACCATTTAGACTGTAACATTAGATACTGCAAAAAAGATAAAACCTAGATGTTAGAGCCTGGGAATCTTCCAAGATGGCTTCCTCCTAGAACCATATTTTGTAGAATAAGTAGGGGCTTCCTATATGATAAAGACAAAGCAATGATAACACATAGGAATGCATGGGGATTGTATTCTCGCAGAGGAATGTGGTCAGTATAAAAGAATGTGTGATGATGAAGGTTGACGCACAATGCATGACTGTGGCTGAAACAGACTTGGGGAATATAGCAGCCAAGAGCATGAAGATGAATTTGAGCATACCGAGGTGTCAGTGAAGAAGTTTAGTCACAGGGAGGATGCAGATTTTAGAAAGAAACTTCCGATGGCAGCTTGATGAGCACTTTGTTGAGGGTAAGGAGAGAAAGGTAAGTAGCCAGGAATAGCATTTTAGTGATCATTGCAGAAAGCACAGGGAACCAGGAATGGTTGTGTGAAGTCAGTTCCAGAGGCAGAAATAAGGTGAACACAGAAACTAAAGAGAAGGAGGACTAATACATCTTACTCAGGCTCTCTCAGGTTCGATTCTTTCATCCACTTCCTTCTTGCATGTCCTCTCCTATCATTTTTCTCTGCCTCTGAAGGCTCTCTACATCAGTGGTTTTTCATATATTCTCAATAGATTATAATTAGCAATAATATTACCATATCATTTTTTAATAAGATCACTGGGAAGCACCTCTTTACATCCACTGGATCTTTTCACTTGAGTGATGTTCAGTAATCTGTGTTCTAGAAACTCCTTCATATTCTACTAATGTGTTCAGGAGTTCCAAAATCACTGTCCTGGAACACATGACCTTTCGAGACTTGCCAGTCTGTTCCTATGACATTTATCACTTGCAATTTCACACTGACAATTTCCTTTTGATGTGTCTTGATCCTCAGTAGAAAGAACAACCTCTTTGAATGCACTACTTTGTGGATCATCAAGATGCCTGTGCTGTCTTCTCATTGCCAGACCCTCCCCATATATACATGGAATTATCGTGTCATTCTCATGCATCCAAGCATTCATCCAGCTGCCCATCTTTATACATGGTACTCACATACATTCAAGTTCCTTCTGAAGCCATTTTCCCAAGTCTTAATATTTGCTTTGGTGATTTTTAAAAACTTAGGAAGCTAGTCAATCATAAGGTAGTATTTACCCATCTTTTTTAAGGAAATGACCAGAAGGCATTAGGAATTCCTACAAAACACATGTCAATATTCTCTGACTGGAGAGTATTGGAGGGAATTGGTCAAATTAGAGATCAAATCTTCAAAGGACATAACACGTCATAGAGTACAGAACACATATTAATAAATAATATGTGAAAAAGTGGAGTCTATTGTTAAGTGGTAAACATTTTTTTCTACATGCTTTCCAAGGAAAAAGATATTATTTGCACATAAAAGTTTGGGGGTGAGGACTGACAGCAGAATATTAAGAGGAATTGAATCAGAACTTCAAAGATTAAAAGTTTTTAAATATTATTTCTAATACATTACAACTACATAATTGCATATTCAGTTACTTACAGTAAATATCAAAGACTGCTTGTTCCGAATGAATTGTCTTCTGGCCAGAGGGTCCGTAATATGTCACAGAACAAGTGAATGGCATTTGGATGTCAGCCTTGGTTGTCTTATACTCCAAGGATGAAGTCATGGTATACAACTGAGTAACTGGATCAATTTCATTTTTCAATAGTATGGCCACCTCTAAAGATAGTAAAGAACACCAATGATAAAAGCTAACACTGGAAAGCCTTAATCCATAAGTAAATGTTCCAACACATTTCAGAGGTGAGTTTGTCCTACTAACTGTCTTTAACAGGAGAGAAACTGACACTCAACAAGGTAAGATGTCATTTTAAACCTGTGAATCAGAGGCATAGGCAAAAATAGAATCCTGAAATTCTATCTCCCACTCAATTTTATTAACTTTTAGAACATGCCATATATAGAGATACAGCTTTCGGCTTCTAATTCTTCCACACCACTAATAAAATGGTGTCTAATCACTCAACGAGTTAAGAGGCTCTTAGTGTAACTGAAGTGTAAGTTGTAGAGAGAGAAGGGGAGACAGCATGTTCAGTTCTGGACAGCTCACAAAGTGAGTAGCCTATATAATATACAAAAAGGCCATGGGCATACATTGCCTGACTCAGACTCACCTCCTAAAAGGGGTTGCAGAACTTTCCCATTCCTGTACCATGTGATGTTGCCATCTGGGTAACTGTCCCTTGAAATGCAGTCACCTAACTGAAAAATGGAAAAGGAAATTTCCTCATTTCAAACAGTTCCAAATCCTTATTTCACGGAAGTCTCAGATTCTTCAGGAAATAAAGTGTCGGAAACAATTTATTTTCCATTTTTGACTAAGAAACTACCCTTTGAATCTTGAATAAAAAAATTCATATGAAAAATTACAGTCCTACTTATTTTAAAATCCACAATAAAGCTTTCCACTATACATAAAATCATATCCAGTAGGCATTACCAAATTTGTTTTGATGCTATTTATTTTTAGTATTAACTAAATGACTTTATAACCATATTAATATTGATTATTACTGTGGTTCATAGATTTTCAAATGCAAGAAACATTTAGTGTTAAAATGTGGCACCTCTCCAATTTCATTTTTATTTCAAAGTATAAATAATCACCATATTCCATAATCCTCAGCTCAGTCTTCAAGTGAGTTTTAACTAAATTATTTAACATTTATCAAATGCTGGGCAGTAAAATTAAATAGGATTCAAAAACTTAATCTTACCTGCCCCCCATTAGGCTGAGATCATTACCCAATTGATTTGCTTACATGTGGAACTCTATTTTGCCTGCCTTCCAGTTCTATTTCCTTTCACACCTGTGATAATGTGATTGTTTATTTCTTTTATCTCTCACTGTGTACATCACACCTACAGTAGTTTACTTTAATAGGATAAAGTCTAAATATTACTTAAGTCTTGATTAATCTCAGAATGTTTTACCTTTCCAGATTTATCTTCTAGTGTTCTCTCTTGCTTTGAATTTTAGCACCCAAATTTCTGAAACACCAAAGATTGATGTTTACCAGAAAGACCACACTCTTCATATCCCAGGATTTCATTTCGTTTGAAAGCTTTTCTCAATGTAGGCATGGAGAAAATTCACTTTTTCTTTACAAATTCTATATCAACATCCACATCCGAAATACTCTTCTCTTGAAAAGTAAGCACACCCACTAATGGATCGTGGTTATACTGTTCCCACTCTGACTTCCTGTGTTTTCTGATTGAATCTGAAGTGAACTCCATAAAAGCAAGCAAATACGGTTTGTCTGGTAAATCGAGTAAAGCCATTAATACAAACAAGTTCTCACCTTTTGTAGCTTCTCCGTTTCAAGATATTGTGCTTTGTTTACAATTTCAGGTTTAGATGGTTGCTCTAAAGTTAAGTAGAAAAAGGTTTAAGTATACTGGAAGAGATAAAGGGCACATATGATCTATGAAAAAAAGTATACTGCATAGTATACGGATTCAAGTATTTGCTTTATGACTTCAAATATTTTTTAAGTAATTAAAACTCCATTGAATTACATATCTTCAAAGCTATCTGGATTTTATGAAGTGAATATGGATTTGATGGTAAATATAGGCTACTGTTCTAATTAGGATATGTTATTTCTAGTTGATTACAACTGTACTTTCTATTTACTAAGTTGAAAGCCTCTGACTCATTACTTGAGGATGTTATTGCATGTGAATCCAAATCACAAAGGTTTTTATTTGAAACATGCCATTTCTAGGCTTAAGAAGCTCCCAGAATCTCCAGTGAAAATTCCATTGGTCTATATATTTTAACAAACTCTAAGGGAATTCATAGGCATAATGAAGTATAAGAAATGCAGTAAAGCCGGGCTGTGGTGGCGCACGCCTTTAATCCCAGCACTTGGGAGGCAGAGGCAGGCGGATCTCTGTGAGTTCGAGACCAGCCTGGTCTACAAGAGCTAGTTCCAGGACAGGCTCCAAAGCCACAGAGAAACCCTGTCTCGAAAAACCAAAAAAAAAAAAAAAAAAAAAAAAAAAAGAAATGCAGTAATAAATAATGAGAAAACTATGTAGTGATGTACACAAGCCAATTTCCTAAATAAACCAATGTCTGTGTCTTGTCTCACCTTATAAAATTATGAAAATATGAGAAAATTTTTTCAATTTGGAACCTGAGATGGAAGACAGAGATTTTATAGAAAGTTCTTTAAATAATTTTTAAAGTAATTTCAGGGACAGTTGGTTAAAGGTTTAGGAATAATGTCTTAAAATGATTTTGCTTTTTTAGTGTATATTCATTGTTCAATATAATAGAAACTTTTATTGTAACACTCTCATACAATGGGGATCTTATTTATCCCCACTTTCATCTTTTGTATGGGCCCTATTGGTCACTTTTCTTTTTCTAAATAGTACCCTCTATACCTTCAAACCTTAGAGTTTTAAGCACAGATCCTAGATATATGAAAAAAACATATCATTAATCTTTCTCAGCCTATCTTAATTTGCTTAACATGATGATCTTTTTTTTCCTGCAGTCACAATTTTGTTTTTGTTTGTTTGTTTGTTTTTTTTTGCCTGAATGAATGAGTAATAACATCTAGATTTGGTGTAGGAGGTCCTTCTGTTTGTGTGTTGCTTTCATTGGTTAATGAATAAAGAAACTGCCTTGGCTTAGTTGATAGTGCAGAATTTAGGTCAGTGGGGAAGACAGAACTGAATACTAGGAGGAAGAAAGAAGTAGGGGAGAGACACCATGGAGCTACCAGAATTAGACATGCCTAATCTTTCCCAGTAAGCCACTGCCACGTGGCGATATACAGATTAATAGGAAATGGGTTAAATTAATGTAAGAGTTAGCCAATAAGAGGCTAGAACTAATGGGCCAAGCAGTGTTTTAATGAATACAGTTTCTGTGTAGTTATTTTAGGGCTAAGCTAGGAGTGCAGCCTGGACGAACAGGCCCCCTCCCTCTAACATAGATTTACATTTTATTTTCTCTATCCATTCATGTTTTGATGGATATATGAACTGAATCTACAATTTAACTGTAATTAGTAATATTAGTGCTATAGTAAAAATGGCTGTGCAACTCTCTCTATTCTGTCTTATGGATTTCATTGAATGCAAACCTAAAAGATAGTACAGTTGCATCCTTTAGTGGTTGTGTTTTTGGTTCATTGAGGAATCATTATGCTGATTTTCACAGTGACTGAACTAGTTTGCATCCCTACTATCTTTCCCTAAGATTTTTCTTTCCTTGTACTCATGAGAATTTATTTTTTGCTTTCTTAATAACAGCCATTCTTACTAGGATAGAAAAGAAAACTAATGTAGTCTTGGCTTTCAATCCTTTAGTGGCCATGAATGTAAAATCTTTTAATCTAATATCTATTGGCAAATTGTACTTTTCAGAGCTGTTTAGTTTGTTTGCCCAGTTATCAATTAGATTATTGAGGTGAATACAATTTGTTTGACCCCATGCACTTTGCTTATAGATCCTATTAGCTATAAATTTTAGAAGTATTAGTCCACCAATGGAAGTCTTACGAGGATAACTGCAGTTGGAGACAAAACACGAGGGAGATAGGAAATCAGCAACACAAATAAACAGGACAGACAATCGAGGTTAATGAAACAAGAAGTGATGCCCAAGTTCCTGGGTGTTAAGAATGTGACTATATATTAGAAAACACCAACAAAATCACTATTCAAAATAGTCACTATGTGTGGAGGAAACATAGGGAATGCTATTAAATCCTTTCTCATGTCAATACAACTTAATGCTCTCAGCATTTTTATGGACTACACTTCAAATTAAAACTGAATTATTGATCAAACAGTGACTTTTGCTCAGAATCTGTGCTGTCAAAGACAAACATTTAATATGTTTGAGAGACAATTGCACTGAGAATATTTAAACAAATGAAAATTCTTGGGTCTTAATTAAATAAACCAAAGCTCTCAAGACCCAGAAGCCTGTTCTTAAGTGACACAATCATTAAAACCTCAAGAGACAGAGCACGTTAATTAATGTATCTGATTTTTAAAAACAGACAAAATTAACAGAAAGGAAAAGGCAACCGGCGGTTAATTTCCCCTTCAGTAGTAATATGGCTGGAAAACAGAGAGAGGTTTGCAAATCACTCAAATGTAGGCTCTGTATAAAAGCTTACTGAGTAATTTTGACAAATTTCACTGTTTTTTAATCCACTGAGTACTACAGGAAAAAGACTGAGCTCATATTTGAGCTTCCTCTTACTACATAGCAAGTTTACCTATATTTTTAAAATTAAATCTGGTAACATTTTATCAATAGGCACAAAAGCATTAACACTGTATGTATGCCAAAGTTACAAATTACTTTGTTTGCATTATTTCTAAAATTTATTGCTGTTTTTAAATAAAATTAACATGTAGTTAAAAGAAAAAAAGGAAGGAAGGAAGGAAGGAAGGAAGGAAGGAAGGAAGGAAGGAAGGAAGGAAGGAAAGAAAGGAGGAAGGAAGATAGGAAGGAAGAAAGAAGAGCCCTGGTGAAAGGGTGCTTAACTTTCAGTAATTCTTAAATTTCTGCACATGTTTTCTTTGGAAGAGTCAGAGAGAGTTTTGAGATTTAACGGTAACTTAAAAATAGTACCTATTCTATATCCTTGAGTTATTTTCTCTTTAGATTTTTGTTTCAAACCCTTTGTATTAACTACATTTTTTGAGTGTAATTTTCTTTCATATTACCTTGTAACAATCAATGGATATTAGTTGGAAAACCATTAAAAGGACACATACTATTTTAGCAAGATTGCATATTGATTCCAAACTAGTGTTTCTGTTTTACAAAAACTTCATGTGAATTATATTTTAATATGATTCAAGGATTCATAACCAAGTATAAAATTGAAAGAAAAGCAACACTACCAATTTGCTTGTAGCATTAATTAGTCAAGATGAAAAATTTTAAATTAAGCCAAAGTTTGCTTCAGAAAATTGCCGAGCAATTTCTCTAGAACTTCTCATCTGACCATGTATTGATTATAGAATTATGTCTTAAGTCATAGTTTTCTTCCTTGCTGGGCTGGCTGTCTCAATTGAAGTAGCTAGAAGTATTGTAACATAGGGACACAATATGGTGGCACATTAGAACTTACAGGACAGTGAAATTTTAAAACTAAATCATAGAGTAAGCTCTGGAACTCGTGACAAGGCAGTTGTTTGCCACACGTGCAGGTGTGAGTGTGCACACATGGAGTGTGTGCATGCGAGCGTGTGTTTGTGTGTTTTGGCATCATGTGCTGTATGCTAGTATCTATAACAATGGAATATAAGTAAAGCTGACGTGATTTTTTATTAATGAAATCACAGGCTTTCATTAATATCCTTTGAAGGCTTACCACAAATAATTAAAGGCTAAGCAATACATAAAATGCTGTGGAAGGTCAAGTGCTCCGGAAACAGAAGCTTTCTTCTTCCTCTTTTTGTTTTGTAATAGATTTTTTTTTTTTTTTTTTAGATTTTTGGAGAAGGACACTGACATATAGAAAGTGACTGACCAGAAATAAATATAATAAAATAGATAGCCCACTTCCTAATTCTAACTCTCAGGTTAAAGTTGGTGAATGCTATGAATATTGATTTTCAGAAAAAAGTAGAAATCAATACCTTCTTAAAAATTATATTTCAGGCACCCAGCCATCTAATGTTCGGGTGAAGAGGTAGTTCTCATTACAAGTGTTCTTTGCTGCCCATAGTATTTGAGCATTAGTGTAAAATTACACACAGGCTAGCTCAGTCCAGGAATATGAAGAGAAAATGTCTTGGCTGTTTGGTGCAGAGGTGAGGCTCTCAGTTCCTGTTGTCAATCGAATTCTTTAATAGTCACCAAACACTTAAGCTAGTGTATCCATGGGACAATGTTGTATTTTTCTCATTAGATGGGGAAATGTAATTTGTAGTTTGTAGAGTCAAAGTGACCTGGGTACAGTGATATGCATATAATTTCAATACTTGGGAAGTGAAGGAAGGATGGGGAGTTCAAGGCCAGCTTTGGCTACATAGCATGTTTTTTGAATAGCCTGGGCTGTGTGAGACCCTGTTTCAATCCCCTTCATTCCGTCCACCCCCAACAGAAAGAATCAAACTGTAATGTACAGCTTAGATCTTATTTGTTAGACAGCTCTTTTTCTATTTCTTTCCCCTTGAAAATATTCTTTTACTATATTCTCGTTTAACAGTTTTCCACTGGAGGGAGGAGAGATTCTCAATTTTTCAAATCAATGAAGCCTTAAGAAACATACCCAAGTAGGAGCTATGAAATGATGTGCAGAGCCTGCACAAATTGGCCAATGCCTCGAAGACTGGACTTGAACATATATATATATATATATATATGAAGTCTTGGAAAGGGGCTTTCTTGTACTACCACAGAACAGCACCAGAGCACAGATAGCCGACAAATTAAGACCTTAGTGTGCAAAGGCTCACCAAGAGCTGATCCACACCCTTCAAAAATCTAGATGGGTGTTCTTATGCTCTTTAGGCTGGCTCTGGAGTCAGGCCTAACCTCCTAAGTGGATGAGTGGATAAGGCTGCCTTTTTCTCCTCCTCCTGCTCCTCCTCCTGCTCCTCCTACTCCTCCAGTTCTTTCTCCTCCCCCTCTTCCTCTCATAAAAAGGTTATTGTAAATAACTGAAACAGTGAGTAGGACCCTAACCAATCCAACAGACACAGCTTCTTACAGTGTCTGACCCAGCTCCTTAGTTTCTGGACAAGGCTTGAGTAGTGGATTAAAAAGGTCTCCCATGTAATCTAAAGCATTCATCTTACTCAAGAGGCAGGCAGAAACACTTGCCAAGGTCAGAACTTAGTGGTGCCCCTGACAAAGCAAGGTCTTCTGGCAACCAGTTCACAGATTTTCCCAACCCATCACTAAGAGCCATTTGGCTCTCTGGGCACCTGTTTGACCTCTGAGCCTTTTGCACAATCATTGAAATGAATCGTTGGGAACTTTCAATGGTCTAATTTTGCTTCCAGATAGTTTTATTACTCTCAAATGGGCACTAAAGCAAAGGCAGTTTGATGTTGATGCCATTCACGAGCTGATTAGTGGTGACAAAGCACGTTACTTGCTTGGACTTGGGGATATGATTTCTTCCATCAGAGATGTGGTTTCAAACTAAGCAAACAAACCTACATTGAAGGTAAAGTCATCAGTCAGTCCCTCTGCCTTGAATAATAGCAATTTGATTTTGCTCATGGGGCTGCCAGTTCACAGAAGGCTGATCTGAGATTGGCTCGCATGAGCCACACTGGATTCATACATGGTCCACGTTGCTAGGTGATTCAGCAGAGGGAAACAGAGGACTGATTGATGAGCACAGTAACCCTTAAGTGACTGGAATATATCCATGCATAGGATGAAAGTCTCCCATCCTCAGCTACAGCTAGATTCCCAAGATGTGGCCTGAAGTAAATTCATAATTCCAGGAAAATCGTGAGGTTCCTGCATGATCTTGTAAGAGTGTCATCCCTTTTCTTGCATTTGGTGTTATTTTGTGTGGTTTCTCAGATACAATGCCATTTTCAAGAGTGTGTAACTTGCTATGTAAATTCTCCCTGGCCCACAGCCTGGAATGCAAATTCTGTTACTGGGAATGGCTTTGTTTTCAACAACATTCAAAAGAGCAGGGGGCAGGGGTCCTGGCGGTGTGTGGCTTGTGAGTTCGTTTTCCCCATCACAGAAAGCTTCTGTGCTCTAATGCAGCTTATAAACTTTATTAAATTAAACCAACTGGCGTTTTTACTTGTAGATATTAACGTGACAGGTTTTTAACGGAAAAAAAAAAAACATTTGGAAAATGTCACAAATGATTCTTCTAAATATAACTTGGAATGTTCTTGACTTGTTTGTGTACTACCTTGAAATTCGATCACTTCAACACAATTTGTAGGAATGTGAAAGTGGCAAATTAATTTACATAATGATCAGTGTTGGGAGTTAGATTTACCCACTTTTTTGGCATTTCCGTCATCAAAGCCTATGGCAATTTTGTGGCTGTGGTTGTTATTTTGCTTTTAGGGAAAAATGCCCTTAGCATATCTACCATCCATCTCTCTAATAAAAGCAAAATAAAGTAAGGGAAAGAAAGAAAACTCTGAAGCCAACATGGCCAATGGCAAATTCCCATACCCTGTGCAAGTAGGCAGAGCCCCTAAACCGTTGGGACTTGGTTTGGTTAAAATATGATAGGGAAGTGTGTATGGCTTCTGGAAAAAGCCTTTTAAACTAAAAGGTAATCAACCAAAACTTGTAATGTGCATTTACAAGGCTCTTCTGGAGAACAATGGTTTCCTTTGACAGTATTAGTCCTCTTGGAATTTGCATCATGAACCCATTGGAGCTTTGAAGTCTACATAAATACTTAAGGGACAGCTCTACTTAGCTGCATAGATTATTAAAGAGAAACACGAAAAATCCGTGGTTGCTTATTTCAGTTGGAGGCCTCTGGGTTTTCCTTCTTTACTATTTATTTTATTCATTTCTGGTAGTTGTCAAGCCAGCAGAATGCAGAAGGGAAAGTGGGAAATTAAGGCCTTCTTCCCAATTAAGAAAGACTCCTATTCTGAAAATTTTTAGGCCTACTGTAGTTTCTACAACCTTATGATGTAACTGAGGTGGGACTTTTTATTTGAATCTTAAAAGAAGAACTACTTTAATTATACATCTCAAGTAATTCATTTATATAGTGATTTGCACAGTAACATTAACTATATATTATCAGGTGAAGTTACTATGTCATGATAACTATAGTAATTTATGTTGAGTACCTTTTATTAGTTTCTTTTCTTCCAACCCTACTTTATCTTTTTGGTACAATCCCTTTGTAATCTCTTGAACAATCTCAGTGTGCAGAGCTTTATTATTTTAGGGTGATTTTTCTGAACCATGCGAACATGTTAAAAACAGAATCATGAAGCATTGAAGGCCAGAAAGGACACACATACCCAAATATGCACACATACATGCATAAACATGTCAAATATATGTATATACACAAGTTGATTTCTTAGATCTCTACATCATAGAATACCTTAAATTTGTTTTATTCTTTTTATATATTCAAATGACAATTTGATATGGTTCACCCTAACATTTATACATTTATATGATATGCATGATTATAGATGTATGCTATATCTATATAAACATAATTTTTTTCATTGAACAAATCATTGGAACTTAGAGGTCATTATCCCATTGTCACGGTAACATTTTACGTCCCAGGGAAAGTCACTCTTCTAAGGTTATTGCTCTAACTCCTCACTGGGCCTCTCCTATTGAAATGCCAGACTTGTCTTCCTTGCCTCCAGTGTGCATAAGTAGAATAAAAAGCTCTGGAAGTTCCCTTACACATAGCTTCCTGTGGAGAGGCATTGCGGAGAGCTCAAGCTTCTACTTGAAGAACACCTTCTAACACCAGCTATCACCCCACTTAGCAGTTCTATTTTGTCTACTTACTGAACACCTTGACTAGTGTAGGTGCCTCAAACACGTTGTCCTCAGTCACTAGCATGCACACAAATCTCTTTTCATCGCTGATCTTTGCATTGTTGATAGACAAAGTGTAGTTTTCTGAGAGGCTCAATCTGTCCTTGTACTCGGGGACATCATCATACTGCACACTTTTCTTTGTAGAGGATCGGAATGCAATGAACACTGGGGACCCATCGGGCTTTTCCTAAAAATTAAAATAACAACACATGTTGAAAACAAGCGAAATTCATGCTTCAGAATAATATTTCTTTCGTCATATTATTCTACATGACTTTTGTTGTTGGTGGTAGTGTATCATCACCACCTAATTCTTTGCGTACAGAAAGAAAAATCACATTTCCCCGTGAAGTGAAGCTGTTGGATCACTCATGGGTTCACAGCAATGGGTGGAAATGAAAGGACAAAGCTCGCAGCGCTGGAGCTCGTCTCACACCTGTGGCACATCAGTGGCTGTGTTGAAGGGGCAGGGTGTAGTCTCATTTAATATACAACTAAAAAGTAGATTAAAAACAAACATAAAAGTACAAAAACTAGTCTTTTAGTCCCTATGAAATGCTTAGGATGTGCTATTATCACATACGTTTCTTTTTCTCTTAGTTGATTCCATTTCCTTTGATAGTAAATTTGGTTCAGTGGGTTCAGTAGACTCTGAGACTTGTAACCAGAGGAATTCGAATAAACTTTTTATCTTATTATGATAAAAATCCTCCTCTTTTAAAAAGAACTAGAAGGAGTTCTGAATTACCTGGAGTGACCCCATGATGAGCACAGAGATACAGTGTGCTATGTACCCCCTTTTACTTTTTTTCTTTTTTTTATGATACACATGCATAGTATGGCTGGGGAGTTAAGTCCTAGAGTTGGAATAGTTGACTTCTTGAAGCTGTTTGCTACCTACTGATTACTAGTGCTAAGAGTTAATTATTTATCCCTCACAAAAAATTGTAAAGAAGATATCTCATTTTCATAGTAAGAAAATACACCCAATTCACCTGTCCATGGGAAGGGTCTAGACCCTTTTGGTCTGATTTCAGAGCTCACAATGTGAAAGATCATTCCATTTCCCCAATTTAGTGCAAGCTTAGGCACTTTTGACAAAATGCATTTAGTATAACATATTCCTTTTATGGAGATAATGTAGGTAAAAAATGCTTGTGGCCAAATAAATCTAACAAATTAATCCAACCAATGTCTCCTACAATTCATAGTGTATTTTAACATACCTACTGTTCTGAGAAATGCTGCAATAAACAGTTAATAAATCATCTGGTGACCAAAAATGTTCCTCTGTGCAAACATCTGCAAATATTCAGGAACTAGGTAAGCCTGCTATTGTGTTCTAGGAAACATCTCTATTTGAAGCTTGCTCATTGCAATAAGTCTCTTGCGGCCCAGTGTTGGGAAATGGTACTAAAAAGACACCTTCAAATGAACTGTGTTCAACTGAGGCATTAATCTGTTAAAGTTAGCTGGACTACAACACCCACCTACCGGGATCACTAGTCTCCCTTTCCAGACAAATATGCACAGTTATACCTGACAGAATATGATGGAGTTAAGTGTAAGCCATGGATAAAATCAACAATGTTAAATATACAAGCTATCTGTAACATACACACACACCAAGAAGATTCAGCAACAGAAACAAAGCTGATTGCCAGTCCCCCGTGGAAATCTTAGTCTCTAGGTACTGCTACATCTTACCTTTGCAGTAGCTACATTACACAGAAGCTAGTGAAGAGAGAATGCTCTTCTTCACAAAACTGTGCTCTGTACTCCCTGTTAAAACTCCAAAACTCTGCCCTTCCTTATGCCTCTAACACTTAAAATATGGAGTTTTCAGACAAAGATGGTGTACAAAGTTTGAGTTATTTGGTATATATAAAAATAGCATTAGTTATATAAAGATGAATATTTTTGACATATCCAATACGTTAATTCTCTTATATAGGTATGCAAGGTGAATATTAGCATTATGTCAGTATTACATATTCATATACTCTCAAAAAGAGAGAGAATTATATTTTAAAAACCATAGTCAGTTCTCTAAGTTCCAAGAGGCTCACACTTACATATTTCCATTTGCCAAACATGAGGTTCTGAGGTACATCGAGTCGGCAAGGCATGACAATGGTATCTCCATAAGCTGAGTTGACAGTGTACCATCCAAGGCCTTTGGGAAAAAGGGAAAAGAGATTCTGAGTGTTGTCCGGAAACTAGAGCAGGTAAACACGGGAGAATTTACAAGCCAATTATGTTTTCACCATATTTACTAGGAATATATTTCACAGAACCATGAGGCTGCACCAAAAATAACATGCTCAATGTTCTCAAAATAGCTTGAGACAATTTTCACTGAACCTATTATCAAATTAAAATTAAGTATCAAGAATTGAAAACTAGTCCAAGCAAGAGCAAAATCCAATTTTATCTGGATGGAGAGAAGACAGTATTCAAGTAGCTGATTTTATAGGCCAAAATGATACTAAATTTTATTTTTCATAATTATTAACAGAATAAAATTCTAGCTTGAAAACCCCTCACAAGGAATTATTCACAAAGTGGGTATCTGCTTTTGGGAGTCAACCTAATTGGAACTGGTGATTGTTAATCTGAATCAAAAAACAGAAACAGGTCAATTCATCCTTTATTGAGAAATATAATAAACAATTAAAATATGAAAAGAATAATTTTGATTAAGAATGTAAAACACTTTTTCACATCTGCTTATGGTCATGGTGTTTTGAAAAAAACCCTTAAGGCTTTACAGACATAAAAAGACAAATACTGCATGCACTTCCCAAAATAGGTCGATGTGAAAGTATAATAGTAATTATGGTAGCCTAGAAAGGTTAGGAAAAAGAGGGAGAGGTGGGAGGATAATACCCCAAAACCATCTAAGAGGGATAATTTCCAGCGCTGAAAAGCTCAACAAGGTAATGAAGTTCACAATATCCTGCCATATGATTTAGGAAGAACTGGATGAGAGGAGCTTGCAAGCATTAAGGAGTTAAAGAAAAAAATGAAACCACCCATTTCCCTGATTCCATCAGAACATATTATGTACACATATTGACACATCACATCCTGCTCTTTAAAGATGTCAAACTCGCGCGTGCTAATTCTAAAGAAAAAAAAATCATTTTTGTATTTTTCATTGGCAACGGTATCAATGAAACATCACAGATACTTTGACTTAGTATGTTTAAAACTTGTTTAAAGTTGAAACAGTTTATGGGTGGTGCCCACACGGTATGTCACAGGTAGGTATAGAGCATGAAGGGGCTATTTTTATCTGCAGTGGAAACACATAAGCAGATGTTATTTAGTCCAGCAGGTGGTGCTAAAGGGTAAAGCTAAGGCAATCTGCAGACCATAAAGAAAACCATTTGGGGACTTTCCGAACAGCCACACTGGTGGGTGCCACTGCTCATTGTCACCCATTAATTGCCGAGTATACACAAAGCTTTACACAGATTGAAATCACTCATGCTAGTAAGTAAAAAAGGCGACAGAATTCCTATTCTAAAATGCAAATAGTTAAGAAGGCAACTTTCTCTTTATATGTGTCTCTGTGAGTAAGAATCTAAGGAGCAAATAAGTAGCACAAACCAGTTACTATACAGGATACTAGCTGGGTGTGGTGGTGCACGCCTTAAATCCTAGCACTCTGGAGGTAGAGGCAGGCAGATCTCTGTGAGTTCAAGGCCAACCTGGTCTATAAACCAAGTTCCAGGACAGTCAAGGCTGTAACACAGAGAAAAAAATTCTATCTTAAACACTCCCCCACATGCCACCACCCTCTCAAAAAAAAAAAAAAAAAAAAAAAAAAAAGATACAGAACACTAAGCAGAAACAGCGAGGTTGTGTGTTTATTTGGTATTTGGTAGTGAAGGCACATACAAAATTGTTCATTATATACTCAGTATCTGTTAAAATAACCTTAAAACTTTCCAATTGTTGCTGTTCCCAATGTTGAAATTATTACTCCCTTTGACACTAAACCATACAAATCAGAGGATCATAAAAGAAGAAATAACGTTTTTTACATTTAGGATTTATTTCATGCATTTTTCAGTGCTAAGTATTAAACCCAGGGCCTTGGACTTGCTAGGCACGTATTACACAAATGAGCACACCAGCTCTAATGCTGGAGTTTTAGGTGTGTGATCCCAGATATGCACATCTCCATTGAGTGAACTGCTCTAATTCATGATGTCACTCTGGTTTTCTGTAGCAGGTTCCTGAAGGAGAAATTTTCACCATGTATTTTAAGTTGTGACCTGGCACAGATGCAGGTCAACCAAGCCTCAGGAAGTCTAGGACTTCAGTTTTCTTGCTTTTTTCATTGTTGTATAGTGAGGTGCTTGAAGAAGATGCTGAACTGTCATTTCTCCTTCATCTGTGTCAGGCTCCAATTGTTAGAAAAATACCTTCCTTTGTTGTGCCAAGCAATGCAAACAGTTCGCAGAGATCAGATTCCAATGAGATTGCAATCAGATTCCTTCCAAGGTAAAGGAAGCAAGCAAAAGCCATTTCCAAAATGTTAATCATTGCTCCTTTCAGAGATGATTTTTCTCTTCTATCCTTATAGAATATGAATGTGCTCTACATATGCCAGGCTTTATGACAGGATTTAAGACCGTGTGAATCTGAAGAGTATCATGTATTATTAGCATGATGAAAGCAAATTATGGCAGAAAAAGGAACAAGCAGTTTTAGACTTCATATCTAATATCAATGCCTGACCCTTAAGGAATTTAGTAAAATGATTTCTCATTTGAATGTGGTGGCCTCCTTTTGATTTTGCTTATCCGATTAATATCTTTGAAAATCAGAAAGAATTTATAAAAGGAAACTTTGAGATCTTCATGCTCCCTCATATTCTGAAGGCAACCATGTTATAGCTTTCATGTGTTGAGAACATGGACTTTGTCCTCCCATGGTATTTCCTGTCATGAGGAGAAAACAACCCAAGAGCAAACCCATTTCATGGTAGTTCACGTATGGAACTTCAGTAAAGAAAAAGCTTAAGCCTCTTTTCCCTCTCCAGTGAGATCGAGACCTATTTCTGTTCTCTGATTTACAAATGATACCAGAAAATGGCCCCTATCATCTGGCATAAACACAAGGCCAAGTGTTGCTTTAATTGTTTTGAAAATTTATGGATCAACTCTTATAGTGACAATGCCAAACTGAAATCAACCAGGACAGGATTCTCATGGGAGAAAGAACAAAAAAGAAATAAGACCTACGACAAGAAGAGGAGCAGCAGAGGAAGGCCAGCGGTCACAGACAGGAACCTGTTCCCCAGATTCAAAGCAGAATAAATACTTTTCATGACACAGGGAGTCATAATAGTGCTTACTTTAGGATCAATTTTCGAGTTGGCTACAGTCATCGGCTTGCATTTGTTAAGTGCCTATCATACCCAGGTTCATCTGAGAGAAAGATGAAAGAAAGGCTTGCGTCTGTGGAAGAGCTAATGTGTCTAACACACTAGAGATACAGTAACTGCAAAGACCACTGTGATTTGGTGATGATTAGAGTCCTAACTCCTAGAAAGTCTTAATCTTTGAGATGAGGGGACACCACGTTCTGTCCTGAGTGATTCTGTTTACACCTTTTGTAGAAGAAAATGCCTTTTATCTTTAAACTACCAAATCTGAAAATTGAGTTTAACTTACTAGAATTCTTCTGCAGTTTTCTTCCTATAACAGCCATTGATTAAATTATTGAGGTTTGGGCTCTACAGATTATTGGGTGCTATTGAAAACATCAGCCGACTGTCACATCTCCCACCAAGAGTCTGAAAATACAGCCTAAAGTAGTGGACTTTGGCTGTGCACAATACACTTGTGTATGTGCTTGATTAGTCATGTGTACAAGGATATGTGCATATGTATATGGCAATTGTACATGTGTATGGATGGGTGTGTCTATGTGGAGAATAGAGGACAACCTTAAGTGTCTTTCTTCAGGTGCCATCTGTCTTTTTATGAGATGATCTCTTAGAGGACTGGAAGTCAACAAGTAGGCTACACTGGCTGGTCAGGAAGCTCAAGTGATATATACACCCCCAACCTTCCTGGTGCTGATATTACAGATTGAAAGTGTTCATATAAGCCATCCTACCTAGTTTCTTCTTAACACAGATCCTCATGCTTGCAAGAAAAGCACTTAACCAACAGAGTCACCTCCCTAGCCAAGTATGCACTTTTATACTCAGCCAATATCATGTCTGTACCTGCATTTTAACTGGATGAGGACTCTCTATAATAAATGTGCTCTGAACATTCAAGATGCTTTAGTGAATTATAATTGCTAGCAAAAATATGACATAAAATAACATAAAACTTTTTATGCCTGAGAAGCAGGGTATAATTAAAGCACTTTTTATGAAGTGTTATCAGCCAAAAGAAAAAAAAAACAATAGAAGTGGAAAGAAAATAAAGTGAAATAAACAAAGGATTTAAAAATATATCTTGACCAAATAGTCCTGATATAGAGAATCTTAAAAGCTAAGCATAAAGTCCACCATAATTAAATTGTGTATTTCTACAGCAAACTATTTAAAACAGAAACCAAAAGATATATACAGAATTATAAGTTAGGTTCACACTGTTGACTTCCAACAGAAATAATCATGAATGTAATGATTTTTAGCATATCTGCGGCAAATGACTTTTCCATATAAATGAATCCTAAAGGTCGGAGTAATGATTTTCTTTATGTCGCTGATGGATCTCAGCCTCTGATGTCACAGTCCAAGCAGAAAAACAATAGTAGAGAGGACAGGATGGGAATCAGGACACTGGTGTGCTTCTGCATGCTGTAATTTAGCATGATAATTATTATTTATTGCTCTGATATTTTAATAGCATCATCGTCCTTAGAAGCACTCGCTGAACTCTGAAGCTCTGTTGGGTGCCACGAAAGGGTTAACTGGAATTATAATGGGTGCAGAGCTTGTGATGTAAGAACTAAATTCCAGTTTCACTGATATTTCACACTTCCTTGAACAAATGAATTGCTGCAGGAGGGATTACATACGAAGATATTTGTCACTGAAGACCACCTTCGTGCATACTTGATTGTTTTCATATGTAATTGTGGTGATGGTCCTGTTTACCTTATTATGACAGCATGTGTGAAGCTCTAGAATAAGCATATTTATTTTGCTATATCAGTTTTCCGCAGTGTTGGTTACACCTACGTTGGATCCACCTTTGTTGTAAGAGGAACGGGCTGCATATTGTAAAGTGTTTGCTGCATCTCTGGCACTGCCACTCTTCCCAACTATGAAAATTCAAAGTCCACAGAAGCGATACCTGTTTTTTCATATGAAAAATTACTGCAAGTCTCATGCAATTAGAAATTGCAACTATTGGTGTCTTAGATTCCATGAAACTGTGGTTATCAATGAAGAAATTTTCAAAGTAAAATAGAATCTTAATGTGGGACCAAATAATGACTGAATTAAGGTAGAGAGATATTAAACTATTAATGATAAACAAATAAATATAAAGAAACAAACATAATATAAATAAAACATTAAACTATTAGATGACTGTGATTTGCAGACTCTAAAATTTGATTTCCAAATTATAGAAACGACAAAGATTATTTTTTTACTTCACAAGCCAGTCAGTATGGGTCAATATCACGAATTAATTATAAAATACACATTATAACATACTTTATTTAATATAAGAAAATATAGATATACAATGAAGTAGATATCTTGAAAGTGCTGGCCAACCCTATCATTTTCTGATTCAATCACTGGAAGATATCCACCTCAGAACAGCTCTGGTAACTTGTCACATGAAACTAGAACTTAAGACTTTCTTTACACTCACATGTGTTGTTGGCTGTTTTTACAGTCTTCTCTGTTTTGGAGGCCTGTTACCCAGCTCCCAAATAAATAGACATTTCTTATTTATGAATAAATAGACATTTCTTATTTATGAATTCCGGACCTTAAATTGGTTTATTTCATACCAGATTTTTATTTTATTTGATCTTAAATTATCCCATCTACCTTTTGCCTCTGGGCTTTTACCTTTTTCTAGTTCTATATTTTTTCCTTTCCTTCTTGTTCCATATCTGGCTGTTTGGCTTCGAGGTGGGTCCCCAGAATCCTCCTCTCCTTTTTTCTTGCTCCTGATTCTTCTCTTCTCAGATTTCTCCTCCTATATATTCTCTCTGACTGCCAGCCCCTCCTATCCTTTCTCCTGCCTAGCTATTGGTCACTCAGCTCTTTAGTAGACCAATCAGGTAAAGTGACACAGTTTCACAGAGTTAAACAAATGTGGCATAAAGAAATGCAACACACCTTGCATCATTAAACAAACGTTCCACAGCATTAACAGATGTAACACGTCTTCAACTAATATCCCACAACACATGCATATATGTAAATTAAGGAATGTGTTTGTGTGCATGCTCATGTGCATGAGAAGTGTAAGGGGCTATCATTCCAGGAAATTTGTAACAGATGATGGAAGGGAGGAGGCATCTGATAAAAATCTAATATTTTTGACAAACAGAGGGAAGAATTTCTCCTCCTCTTCTCCATTATTTTTTGTCAACTTCCCTTCAACTAACTTGGGTACCTAGAGGTTAACTTGCCTTTGGTTATCAGGAATGCTTGCTCAAAGCTCACCCTCAGTGTTTCCCTTCACAGTGCCAGGTCCTATCACTCGTATATGACTGTCACACCTCTGAAGAAGAAAAACAGCAATTCTTCCTCTCCTTTTTCCTCTCTTCTTCTTATAATTAAAAAATATGTCACATTAGACATTTTAGAGTGGTGATCAGGACACTAAGGAATAATACTCGGAAGAAAATGACCATCTCATAAAAAGATTAATTAACATTAGTAACTGAGATTGTGTTTTAAGACATGTATTCTCCATTTTACTTGCAAAATTGGTGTTTTATAATGCTCCACGTAGGTATCATTTTATTAGGTTATAGGTCAACATAATACTCCCTATTATGTGACAGAGTTGCACAAAGGTCAAACTATTTATTGGAACTTGCACTTCTGTGTTGAAAATTACCTGTACATCAGAAGCAGACATAGACTGGTCTCTGACCTATAATGCTGCATAAGTCAAGATTCCTCTACCATCCTGAGATTTGCTTCATCATATCTCATTTTTTAGCAATCCTTGGCCCCATCTATTCTGATTGATGTTCTGCATCCTTTAAATACCGTCTGTTTTTAGATTCAGTCACGCACCAAGTGGTTTTTAAACATCCTCAGGCAGTGTGCTAGGTGTGCTTCTTTGTGAAGAAAACATATAAATGAAATAAGGGGGCTGTTTCTTTGAAGGGCGTGACTGAATTAATAGTAGGTGTATATCAACAAAAGTATGTGCTGCAGGAATGTGCGAAAAGGAATCTCAGCAATGAGCCTGGGGATATTGGTTGAAGCGCCTTGGAGGACATTCCTCTGACTGGACGCCGAAAGAAGGTTTCAATAAGTGGGAGGTTATTGCCTCAAAGCAGCATCACAGGAGGGGGCAGCAAGAAGTGCTGGTGGCAGGGTTTCTTTTCTTAAGGCAAATTCAATTTTTTGTTAGTCTCCATGGAACAGATCTTTGATTTTCACAAGAATTAATACAGGCACTTTCTCCAGATTCTCAAATAAACCTAAAGCTTCTCTAGCAAAATGCAGTAGATACTGGTGTTTGCTACTTTCTCCTTGATTTTTAAAAATAAGTTATTTAACTTTGTTCTTTTTAAATTATTTTTATTGAGCTCTACATTTTCCTCTTCTCCCCTCCCCCTCGGCCCTCTTCCAAAGTCCCCGTGCTCCTAATTTACTCAGGAGATCTTGTTTTTTCTACTTCCTGTGTAGATTAAATTTATGTATGTCTCTCTTAGGGTCTTCATTGTTGTCTAGGTTCTCTGGGATAACTACACAGAATAAAAAAATGACATCTTGAATTTTGCAGGCAAATGGATGGAGCTAGAAAACATCATTTTGAGTGATATACAGAAAAACAATTATTACATGTACTCACTCATAAGTGGTTTTTAAACATAAAGCAAAAAAAAACCCAGCTCACAAATTAACTTTATTCTTATGTGCATTGGTGTGAAGGCATCAGATTCCCCTGGAACTGGAGTTATAGACAGTCATGAGCTGCCATGTGGGTGGGAATTGAACCTGGGTCCTCTGGAAGAGCAGCCTGTGGTCTTTTTTTTTTCTTTTTTCTTTTTTTTTTTTTTTTTTGGTTTTTCGAGACAGAGTTTCTCTGCAGCTTTTTTAGAGCCTGTCCTGGAACTAGCTCTTGTAGACCAGGCTGGCCTCAAACTCACAGAGATCCGCCTGCCCCTGCCTCCCGAGTGCTGGGATTAAAGGCTTGCGCCACCACCGCCCGGCTCAGCCTGTGGTCTTACTCCCCAGATCCTTCTTCTCACCTTTAGCATAAATATTTGCACTGATTTTCTACTTGAAGCTGGTTAAAATTATGAGTAAGAATTTTATTTAGAAATTACCCAAAAGCAACAATTTTTAATCATTTTGACATTATAATTATTGTTGCTTAATTTATCCTTTGCTTTGTCTCCCTCTGTACCCTCCCATATAACCCTCCTTGTTCTCTTTCAAATTCATGGCCTCTAGTTTTCTTTAATTGTTGTTACATGCATATACATGTATGCGCACACACATATTTTTAAATATAACCTCAGTCTGTATAATGTTGCTTGTATGTATATTTTCAGATCTGACCACATGATAATAGATGACCCCTGGTGAGCTCTTCCCTGGGGAAGTGAAGCCTTACATTTTTTAGGAGAACCTACTACTACTACCTTACTAAACCAGCACAATCCCAAACTACTCTCTCCATTTTTGTCCTTACACCCACGGGTAAGTATAGTTCTCCTTTAACAGAAAGGAAACTTCTCTTTGCAACAGAGAGCATTACATAAAACCACAACCAATCAAAATGCAGACTTGTGGAGACCAGTCTCAATGAATACATCCACGAAATATCGTCTGCACCTAAGGTTCAGGGAGCACTGTGGAAGAGGCAGTGGAAAGATTGTAAAACCCAGAGGTTCAGGGAGTTGGTTGTGAGATTATGTCTTCTAGGAATTTCCCAAGTTGTGCCCATGAAGTTTCAGCAACATGATTGCCTAAACAAGGGCTGAACACGGACGACAACAACAGGCAAGCCAAAGATCACGAGGCCACAATCCCTACTAAAAATAACTCCAGGAAACTAAGCAATGCTCAGAGAAACAAGGAAACAAAATGTAGCTGGTGTGCCATTCCTTTTCTTCATTGAGAGTTGCTTCCTAAACCTTCAGTCAGGACATAGATCTTCCTGTACTTGTCAGAATTTCTTTACTCCGGGATCCATGAATGAACTTTAAGGCATCTATGAATCCTCTTAAATAGTATACAAATGTACTTTAGATAATGGAGTACTAAAATGTATACTTTTATATGATGAAGATATAAATAATACATAAGATTGTTAAAAGGTAACTTAGATGAAAAATAAGATCGCTAAATTCACTCTAAGCTGAACTGAATTTAGGGAAACATAATTTGCTAGTATCAAGTATAAAATGCTCTTCTATCTAGCACTTCTCTTACGGGGACTCTCTCCTACAACAGTGTGTGCATATATGTATGATTAGCTATAGCAGCATTACTACAAATGCTAAGCACTTAGAGAACCTAAATGCATATTAATATAAAAACAGTAGCTATGTAGACAATTCTGATAAGAACAACTTGGGAAGAAATGAGAACAAATATACTATATTTCTTCATTATGTAAACATTTCAGTTTAAAATTTTAAACTACTCAATCATTAGATTATTAATTCATTGAGCAATGCAAAGTCACTCAGTGCCAAATGCTGTTGGAAGTTAGACAAAGGAAGCTACAAAAACACATACGATCAAAGAGCTAGGTGCAATATTGTTCTTTGTTTAAATGATACATACATATATATATATATAATATAAGAAAGAAAATACATACATACATACACATATTTCTTTTTTAAGAAAATAAGGTGGGAGAAATTTCCATTTTAGCTCTTTCTCTAACCAGGGTACTATTTGATTGCAATTCCTGATGTTTCATTTTGAAATTTTATGAAGCACCCTAAAGTTTGAAGAATCACAATATGTTTGAGCTAGAAGTGCATGGTGTTGTGTACGTACAATTCCAGAGCATGTAAGATGGTGCTAAGACAATACTAACTGCATCACAAGTTTTAGGCTAGCCTGGGCTCCATAAGACCCTTATTCAACTCCATCCTCAGATACTGTACAAGCTGAAGTACATCTATGCACCACTGAGAGAAAGTCTGAACATAAATTAGCACACATCTTTTCTCTGTGTTGAATCTTCCAGAACCCCACATATTATTTCTCTGGAAGGAAAACCTAGCTTCAGAGTTTGCAGACAGGAACATTGTGGTGATTTTAAAGGACTGTTACAAAATGCTCAATTCAAATAAAAATAATTTAGCTTAGAAATGATTTAATGGACTATAATGTACACACACAAAAAACTAACACATGTGAACTTACTTTTGGAATGTTACTAATGGCTCTAATATTTTGGTGGTGTTTTTTTTTCTTTCAGTAACTCCACACATAATTTGTTATGGGAAGGGGAACAAAATTCCCACATGCTTGTGCCACAATGAGATCCCTGTGTTACAAGTCACCATTCATTCCTAAGAGATGAGTTTTGATTAAACTATAATTAATTAAGCTATATAATTAAGAGTATAAGCTATGTAATTATAATTAAGCTATATCCATGCCAGTGTACCAAAGCATAGGTTCTTCAATCATTGACAAGCTTAACCAAAACCACTTAAGAATATTTCATGCTGTGTTCCTTTGCAGGTAAGAGCTACACAGGGAACCAAAAATATAAATGATGTGCATAAAAAGATTAGCCACTTTAATTTTTATTTTAAAGTAGATTCTCATGATTAAAGAAAATAAATAAGAGAAATGCTTAAGTATAGTTTCTTTTATCTTGTGTGTTATTCATGATAAAAATTAAAAATTATTTATGTGATTAGGAAATTATAATAAACTACTTAAAGGTTATTTTTTCTAGTCTTGATGCTACATCTTTGAGATGGTACATAAGAAGAATTCTCTACTCGAGACTTCACAAATTTAATAAAAATAATTAGCAAAATATTACTTTCTATATTAGTCTATTCCCTCAGTTTACTTTCTTATATTATATTGCTCCTGTTTTAATCCTGGGGATTTTATTTGAGCTAGTTTATATAAAGAAGAAGTGAAAGAAACCAATATTTACACACTCTCTGGGTTTAGATAATGCAGACATTTAGGCTCCATTATTGTGCATATTTTCTCAGCATGAATTCCAGGTTTAACTATTTAAGAGTATTATTGCTGTGTTAGTGGATAGAAATCATACTTTTCCCGTACAATTCATCATATAAGTTGTATTGAAACTGTTGATACAGTTGAATTACTTCAGCAAGAAGAAGAATAGCAGTACTGTATTCACACAAACACCATCAACAAGAATGCAGTTCCAAGGCTTCACAAAAGACTTTAAGTGCATCATCTGAAGTAATGGAAACTTCTGGAATTTAGAAGAGTCTGTCTTCAGAGAGAGTTCACAGCTATTGTGACACGATTAAGTTTGTTTTCTGCAAATAACGTAATACCATGACAACAAAGGACATCTTGATAGGAGAAAAATCAAAGGTCTCCTTTATTGCTATGTCAAAGTCCCAAACAACAAATTTCCAATAACCTTAACAGTCCTCAAAGTGCCTTAGAAAAATATATTCCAAAGATTTTTAGCAATAAGATCACCACTGTTTTCACAGACAGTATCCTCTAATAAGAGCTTGTTTAATTAAATTTCATTAGTATTTGACAAAATGTACAACCCCACTGGAATAAAAGACATAACAAATTTTATTTTACCATTGATGTAACGAAGTACCAAGACTGACAAGTGAATTGACAGGGTTCCAAATGAGCTTAGTTGGTTTCTGCTTCAGGGTCAGTTGAACAATCCTGTTGGGGATACTGGATTTTGCATATTTCACATTAAGTATCTGAGTAGGTTTAGGAAATGTTTGCATTGGTGGAAATTGCTCTTTCTTGTTTTTTCCTCATGAATCCCAATTCACATTTTCTCTATCTCCCTGGGCTATCGAGCTGGACAATCAAACATGATAAATCATAAAGGTTAAAAACTATTTAATAAGGAGACCCACATAGTTGTTGCAACTTGCTGGCTGGTTCCCAAAACTTAGATTTGTGAAAACTGTATGCTTTTAATAGACATGTCTCAGGGCATTTTCAATATAAGTTAAAGTCTTAGGAAGAAAATTATATTTCTATGACATTTTCCCTGTTCCTTAAAAATGAAACTCGAATTATTTTCAGTTTTGAATGTGAAAAAAAAATGGGAGAGTATGTCCAAGGTATGTTTTTGAAAAGAATAAAAGTACAGGAAAGATAACATTTGAAGAGAAATTTAAGAAATCAGCGAGCATCATGCATTATGAGAATTTATATGAAGTTGAAATCATTTTCCTGTCCTAAGAAATATTGTGTAGCCTCAAGCACTGAATCAGAAAGGAGAGCGTGTCCATTGTAGCTTTTGTACAACAGAGCTCACTGGGGCCACACTAGGATGCGTGAACTTAGAGATACAATGCTGCCATCTATTAATATTTTAACAATAACTTTTCATATATTCCCTTTTCTCTGACAGTCATTATTCTTAATTGATGAGTGGGAGGAAAAGTGGGAAAGAGAACAAGATAATTTAGGAAGGAGATGAGAAGAGTAGGGAATATACGAAGCTCTACTGAAAGGTAATTTTATCATTTGTAAGGGTGTCAGAATAGAGAAGCGCTGCAAGACGGGTGAAATCTGCCCCTAAAGTTGCCTCCAGCTTTAAAACTTTTCTTCACTTCCCAATGTTTTAACTCTTTGACAACTTCATCTTCTGATTCCTGCATCCAGTTCTTATTCATAAATGACACATATCTAGCCTATGATTTCAAGTTTACTTAATATCCTTTCCCTTTAAGAATCTTTCTACGTTAGTTATTACAGACAAGGCACCAAAACAATGGCATGAGTAGAGAAAGGAAGACGTGTGGAAAGGAAGCTGGGCCTGCAGTCTGTGACTACACTGTAGTCTGAGCACGTGGACAGTGCTATCGAACCCTACCCCTGAACTCCTCTCTGTTTCCCAGGACGTGCCTGCAGCTAGGTATTTTTCTGTATGGTTCTGGCGTGCATTCTTTCGTCATCAGTTTTGGGGTCCTATACCAAGTTGAATCCATGACAAAAGAAAAGGCCTTTTCTGTTGTTATTTAGGGTATAGTTGATATAGAAATGCACATGACCAACATATAGCTTTAGGAAATGTTAACACACCAAATTGCTATGGCTCTGTACAAATAATGTATGCTGACGCCCCATTTTCAATGAGCTGTTCCCAGCAGAAGGCTGAGCGGAGCAAGGATACTAAAATGGCCAGTTCATCGGATGGGAGTTTCTCCTATGTGGGTGACTACCTAGCTCACTCTCCAATCCCCAGTAACACCGTAGGAAACAAGGTGCTTTAGAGGACCTTCACTCAGCCTTCTGCTCCTGCCTTTCTACCAAGGGTTATATTTACACTATATTCTGATGATTTCTCTAAGACTATGAGCTCCCTCCTCATTGTTTCTCACATAGATGTTATCAATACCAAAATGTCACTGTGGCAAAGTACATTTGACACCTGTCACCAAGAGCACCTCAACTAACACACCGAGGAAACAAGGATGGTGACCGTAATACTACTCGCTGAAATTTGTAGGTAGGTTAATGGAGTCTGGAAAATTGGGATTTCAGTATGGACAAAATAATGGTAAAAAAGAATGAGTTCATAGAGGGTTAGTGGACTTTAAAATTAAATAGTACATTGGCAAAAGTTGTTCAAAATGAAGAAAAGAATTAAATGTCACAACCAAAGTCATAACACAGCTATAGAAAACCTCCTGGACAGTGTTTGTGGCAAACTGTTTTTGGATTTGACACCAAGTTCTGGTTTAAAAAACAACAACAACAAAAATACCCCAAAACAGACAAAACTACATCAAACTATAAAGTTTCTACTCAAAATCACCGAGTAGGGAGACAATCTTTGTAACATGAAATAACTCAAATATTTAGGAAAAGATATTTAATGCTGTATGTGGCACAAGATTAATATCCAAAATTCAAAAAAACCTCAAGAAAACAAAAAATTCCTAAATTTAAAATTAAGAATCGAACTCATTCGTTGTACATAATAGTTAAGAAACAGGTAGTTCTAAGTGGGGGGAGGCTGTAAACAGACACATTTACCTAAGAAGACTTATAAATGGCCTACAGGTGCATGAAAAGTGCTGAATGTCCCTACGCAGAGTGATGATAACCAAAACTGAAAGAGAGAATATCACCTCATATCTATATAAAGTAGAAAGCATAGTGATGACTATACTTAATAACATATCTCCAGATATCTATATTGTAGAGATAAATATATAGAGTAGATATCAGATATTTTCCCCACCAACCAAAACAGCAGTGAGGTCATGGATCTGTCCATTGGTTTACATATTTATAAAATTCATATCTCTGTATATGTATAATATAAAGATGTGTGTATGCATCAACATCCTGCTGCATGCATCAAATTGTCCAAGAAACAACATACTAAGTAATCTTAAAGTGAGTTAAATAATAATCTTACAAGTATTACATAATCTATCAGGGTTTCTAAATTTTAATATTCTCATGCATTGTACAATTTAGGGAGGGGCTGGGCTTCACAAAAGTCCAGCAAGATGAGCAAAGAGGCTCATATAAAGAGCAAGTATTATGTTACTTCATTTGACTAGCAGTACAGCATCTACCATGTAAAGCCCAAAGACTCAACTAACTCTATCACACAAGAGCATGATAGATCCAGGGTTGAAAATAAAAGGTCAAGGCTTATATTTATCAGAGAATAATTCAATGTCATTAATTCATTTTCTATTATGTACAATTCATTTATATCCTTCAAAAGGTATTTGAAAAGGTTTACATATTTATCCTCAAATATCTATAGTTCTCAAAACTATAGATGTACAATGTATATAATTTCCTTAGCTTTTGGTATATATTGTATTTAGAAAGTCTCATCTAAATTCTTTGGGTCTTGGGGAGGCAATCCTAATTTCCAGGCAACTGGGCTGGTGTTGACATTCAACAGCATCTACATCTTTCTGCTGGGAGGGTCCTGTCTGACTGAAGTTCTTCCACCGTTTTTCTGTGAGGATGTTTCCACATATTACCAATCCCACTGAGGTGATAATAGATTTGCTTCAGCTTTCTATTTAAAAGACACAATGTCTTTGAACATTAGCTAATGGTTACTGCTCAGGGAGATAATGATACTTCAAATTCCTCTAACTGGATATTATAATATTGCCTCTTTGGCATTGCTATTTTTAACAGCTTTTAAAGGCAATGGTGTCATTTAGGTTAAATAAAAGTTCACTTTTCTTACACATTCGAAGAATGCCAGGCAATAGACATGAGCTATTACAAGTCCCAGGAAGGACTGCAGGTTATATCATGTTTTGGTTATGAATTTCATCTGGAAAGAGCTAAAATGTCCCCCAGGAAGTGATTCACTGGAAACCTAACAAACTACACAGAGAAGAAGTAAATCCTTGGACTCTGCCACTCTGTGTAAAATCTTGGTGATTTTCAAGTTAGTTTTCTCTTAAAAGTCCTAAAAAAAATCTATCATTGCCGGGTGGTGGTGGCGCACACCTTTAATCCCAGCACTCGGGAGGCAGAGGCAGACAGATCTCTGTCTTGAAAAACCAAAAAAAAAAATATCATCTATCAGTCTATCCATCTATTTATTAATCTATTTGTGTATGTATCTATGTATCTATGCATTTATCATCTATCTATCTATCTATCTATCTATCTATCTATCTATCTCTATCTATCTATCTATCATCTATCTATCTATCTATCTATCTATATCTATCTATCTATCTATATCTATCTATCTATCATCTATCTTTCTCTGTTCTACATGAATTTCATTCAGTCTTAGTGTCTCCTCTCTATGTTTAGAATACAAAAGAATATCATTTATATAGTTTTAAAATGTTTTCTGAAAAAAATATGTGTTCCATGAAATTAGTGGACAGACTTTAATTTCATTGTGGAAGTTTGCTATTTTCCCTTAAATCTTTGTAACATTAAACAATTTCTGAATGAATATATATATATATATATATATATTCATTATATATATATATAGAGAGAGAGAGAGAAAGAGAGAGAGAAAGAGAGAGAGAGAGAGAAAGAGAGAGAGAGATAGACACACAGAGAGAGACAGAGAGAGAGAGCACTAAAACTTACATAGGATTGAGGAAATACCTAAAATAAAAGAACACAGTAATATATACTTAGATTTGATGACTTTTTGTTGACATGAACAAAAAAGTATAAAAGCTATAATACATATCCTTTACAAAAGAAGCCTGGAGTAAATCTGATTAAAATTAAAGATACTTTTATTATTGATCATGCCAAACATTTGCTAATTTTCAGAATTTACTGTACACTTTACTACAGCGATACTTGTCCATTCATGTTCATTGCTGGTCTAGTCACAAAAGTGAATGATTAAATAACCTAGCTGTGCATTGGCTGATGAATGGATAATGAAAATGTGGTTTTTTACACACTGAAAATATTACTTGGCAGTAAATTTGCACCATGATGTGGATACCCACAGGAACAGCTGACCTGAGCTAGTGGGAGGTCACTGACATCCGAGGAACCTGCATAGGACCAAACAAGGCTCTGTGAATGTGGGTAAGAGTATAGCTGGGGCAGTCTGTGGGGCCACTGGCAGTGGGACCAACATTAATACCCAGTGCTTGAATTGGCTATTCGGAGCCCACTTTCTTTGGAGAGGCACCTTCTCCAGCCTAAATATAGTAGGGAGGGCCTTGGACCTACTTCAAACTGATGTGCTAAATTTGGTTGACTTCCCATGGGAAGCCTTACCCTCTCTAAGATGTGAATTGGGGGTGGGGTGGAATGGGATATAGGTGGGGGAGTGAGAGGAGGGGAGGGAGTGGGAACTGGGATTGTTAATGTTAGAGTAGATCCACCACCTTGTAATTCACTAGGGAACAATAACTAAAATTAAAAAAAAAATTGAAATTTGCAATTGAATAGATATAGCTAGAAAAAACCATCCCAAATGAGGTGACTCAGACCCCAAAAGACAAATGCCGCATGTTTCTTCCCTGCTCTTTCTTGTTGAACCAATGAACATTTTTAGGGTTTCTTCTAGCAATACATGAAAGGGATGGCTTACCAGACCCAAAGGTACTCAAAGACTGTTGCCATTATGAAACTCTCAACCAGCATGATATACAGCTTATGGAAACTGCACAGTTAGAGCACACTACACACTGAAGATTTCCCTGAAACTAAGCAGAGAGGCAGGGAGGGGAGCAGAGAAAAATGTAGAGCTCAATAATAATCAATAATAATAATAATAATAATATTTCTGAAACTGACTGGGCTTACTGTGCTTAAGTCTCAAATAGAAACTCAGATCACTCAGATCACTCTTTTCTTAGAAAGGACTTTGACAAACTGAGCCACTGAGATAGAATAATCTTTAGCATGTTTTATCTTAAATTAGGATGTTACCTTTTTCCTTTCCAAGATATGTGTCACATTCTAAACAACTTTAAAGGTTAAATTCCTTGTACAAATGTTGGGGGAGGAGATCTCCCAAGGAAGGGAAAATAGAATATACTGTTAAAGGAAGCTGAATGAGAAGGCATATGAAAGAGAGGGGGAAAGGAAGGGAAATGAAGAAGTACAGCTAAGACAACAGGCTATTAGAAAAACACATGGAAACATACTACTGCAGATAATTCCTAAAATATAATCATATATGACTAAAATCTAAATGGAGCTACCATGTAAAAGGGAGACAATATTTCACTTAGATATCTTATTCTGCCATGTAAAACCTTCAGGGTTAAGGATGCATTACATTTTGTTGAGTCATTGGTCAAAGGGATCCTACACAGTCATCTAAACATCACAGGCTATTGCCAAGGCTCCCAGATGATTCCTACAAGTGGATAATAAGGCCCTATATTGCTAAAGATACCACTTATGTCATTGAACATTGCAAAGTCTAGGTGGCACCTAAATAGAAGCTCAATTACTCCTGACCTGTGTTCATAGTGATGGGAAGTACTAGGCAAGCTACCAGATGGAAAAAGTAATCATCAATATCATCCAGATACAATCCTGAGACTTAATACAGAGACATGCCTGAGACATATGCTGGTGCAATAGTGGCGCAAATGGTATGGTAGTAACCAACTGCTCTTTGATTGGGTTTAAGGCCCACTCATTGAGATAGAACACATCTCTGGCATTCTTAAAGTGGCTAAAAACGTGAGACTAGATAGGTCATGGGCCTAGGGAAATGCTAAAGAAACACAGTAATAAAATGACCCCTAATGACATTCTGCTTCTCCCATAGATGAGTGCCTTTCTCAACATTCATCAGAGAAGCTCCTTCTTGGAGTAGATATATATTAACACAGAGGCCCACAACTGGACAATGTGCAAGCGAGTAAAAACACTGAGTTCTAAATTGGACGTTTACATCAAACCCATTCCCTCAAATCTCAGTGAATTTTGTGACAGAAGAAGCAAAAATATTGTAAGAGTCAGAGGTCATGGATGACTCAAGGAAACAGCATCTTTCAGACACAATAGGCTTATGCACATATGAACTCACAGATGCTGTGGCAGGATACACAAAACACTTTTGTGGACTCATACCAGAATAAATTCAGTACTGAGAGCGAGAAAGGAAAGGAGAAGGAGAGAGAGAAAGGGAGAGAGAGCACCCCTAACCAAGTAGCTATTTTTATTCATTTTTGTAGTGATGTTTTACTTGTGTTTTAAGAAATAAAACTTGCCCGGATAACAGAGTGCAGAACCAAGCCACTAGAGGCCAGGGAGTGGTGGCCCATACCGTTAATCTCAGGACTCGACTAGGGAGACAGACGTATCTCTGTTAGTTGAAAATCACCCTGGGCTACACAAAATTGATCCAGTATAAAAAAGAAACAGTGCTCATACAAAGGTGATCCCAGCACTCGGGATCACACACCTTTAATCCCAGCACTAGGGAGGTGGAGAGAGGAGTGATATGGCTGAGCAGAGAGAGGAATGTAAGGTGGGAGGAGACAGGAACTCAATGCAGCCAGAGGAGCAGTGTAGTCTGAGGCAATCAGTCTGAGGATGCTGTCTGAGGAGACAGTCTGAGGACAGGATTGCCCCTTTGGTCTGAGCATTGGTGGAAGAAAGAACTCACTGGTGGCTGGCCATTCTGTTTCTCTGATCTTCAACATTAACCCCTATATCTGACTCTGTGTTTTTATTATTAAGACCAATTAGAATTCATGCTTCACTTGCTGACAAAAGGAAAATCAATGTTTTGTTTTCTTCAGTTCTTCAATGGAGTGTCATTGGGTATGTTAGCCATACTCCAGAGCAGGTCCTATACTCAGGAGTAGTTGACCAATACAAAACAAACTCCATGTATTTTTTTTTAGCATGTTTTTCGGCTTTTTTATGCTTGGGCATTTTGTATTTTGTCATTTTTCGTTTTGTTGAAAGAGAGGAGTTGGGGAGAGAATAGAAAGTTGGGTAGGTAAGAAGGTGGAGAAAATATGGAAGGAGCTCAATAAGGGAGAAAAAGTACGATCAGAGTATATTATATAAAAAATTAAAGTTAAAAATAAAAAAATTCTATAATGTTTATACAATTAAACTTAATTTAAAACGTTCTCATTTATGTTAATTATAAAAATGACATAAAGGTTTGGTTCAGTATCGTATGACAGATTAATCTCTCAAAGAGAATAAGACACTCTATTAGACAATACACAACAAACAGCACTAACAGCTAAAACATGATTCTTGTGCTCAGAATGTGTGGGCCTGTTTTAAGCTCTGTGCCTAACAAGACTTGCAATCCCTAGGAGTTACTTAACCTGTGTGAAGGACAATGGTAGTATCAAGGCCACACAATTGTTCCTAATCTAACAGATGAATATGCATTAAGTTTCACTAAGAAGTGTTTGCCTGGTATCACAACGTCACTGATTGCTAGCCACTGCACCTGCCTGACTTATATTTATTAGGGCAGTGGAAACAGCGTGCCCAGCATTGTAGAAGAAGTTGAGGGTTGATGGATAGATGAAGAAGGTCTCGCTCTGAAAGGAACATTTGCAATGAGTCCTCACAGATGACAACTTCAGGTGGAAGAAAAGTTCAAGAGACGCAGTATTCTGTGAGCACAAAGTCTCATCTGTGTAGCTGGTGTTGGTTAAGAGCTGGGTCCAGGGAGAGGCAGTGGGGAGATGCATAGCTGAGAGGGATCTGGGAAAATACCCGGAAATAATTAAGCCAAAGCTTAAAGAATTCAGACTTTATCCCACAATAAATGTGGCGATAAAAAAAGGAATTTTAGGCTATGTTGAGGATGGCAAGGATGTCAACAGGTTTTTACTCTTGATAATTATTATTGCCAGCGATGTGGACAAAAACCAGCTAAAGAAGGCCCAAGAGTCAGAGAGCCCTGTCAGAAACTTCAATTGCTTATACAACAGTCAGGAAATAGGGCAGTGCTGATGAATAAAAGGAGACAGGGAAAAAAAAGAAAGAATAAAATGAGACAGGACGAATGTTTCCAAAGTGAAATCGATGTGAGTTTCTGTAAGCCTGAAGGTTCCTGAAGCTACAAAGTTCACATTTCCCAACAGAGCTAAGTACACTGCTCACATGAAGACCAGCTAATACACAACCTCTGTGGGAGCGCATAATACACAATGTGTGAAACCACACACTAGCTGGGCAAACAGGAATGCGGACTTTTTGTGTTAGCTCTTTGGAGAAGCTTGAGACTAAATACGCAGAACAGTCCAAAGCAAATATTAACACGAGTGGTGTTAGGTGCCTAGATTTCTAAACGCAAATTGTTAATGCAAAAAGCTTTAACACCTTCAAGCCCTGTTTGCTGTATGCTCCAGAGAATGGTAATAGAAAAACTACAAAGGAGAATTTAAATAATTCCTTCTCCATTTTATTTGAGCTTTGTGTTTACCAGTTGAAGCTTTTGACAAAGGGTCCAAAACTGAAATGCACAAAAAGCCCTAGAATTTTCTGCTTTTAATTCATCATTATTTTCCTTCCTTTCTGGAATTTTCTGAATTAATTTTGGGACGGCAGAGTATTTTGAAAGCACTTCTGTTTGAATGGAGGATGCTGTAATTCTCTGATATCAAGTGTAAAGACATTGCAGTAGCGTGGAATCAGTATTCCAGTTCAAGGTGTCATGTGACCAAGTTAGTTGCCAAGGACAACTGTTGCCAGCTTCACTTGTTAGTGAACTTCAAGGGTGACATGATGCAGTGTGCATTTCCTATATGGGGAAAACAGAGTGATTTATTTTTATATCTTCAGAAACCTCTTTGGAATGTCATTGGTACCTGGGAGTTTGCTGTCTGTCCTGTTCATGTGCTTCTGCTCAAGCTGTACAAAAGGGTAATTGAACAAACTTCTCTGGCCTGTCTAGAAGTCAATCCATCTGTCTAACCTGCAGCTGCCTGACTGAGGGCCTTTCTCCTATTCGCCACTCAGTCATTTTTGTTTTCTCTTCCCAGATGCCCTGACTCAGAAATGATTTCCCAAAGTATAGCTCCAAGCACCCAGGATAGAAGACACTGACAACCACACAAGTTTTCCTTTTGAAATGTCTGAGACCAAAGCGATTAACAATAAGATACCTTTTCTTAAAATCCAACCTAGGAGTTGGAGTGCTGGCATGGTGGTTAGCAGCATTTGCTACCCTTCCAGGGACCAGGGTTCCATTGAGCACCTTCACAGTGGCTCCCAACTCTCTGGAAGTTTAGTTCCAGTGGATCCAACATTCTCTCCTGCACTTGGCAGTTGGGGGACATGTAGAAGAATGCCCACGCACGCGCGCGCGCTCACACACACACACACACACACACACACACGTTACACATACATGCCGGGAAAACACTCACATGCATAAAATAGAAATGAATATTCTTTTAAAAAGCACAACAGGAAATGTCAGTTCTATAGTAAGAACACCAGCATAAGAAAATAAATAATCAAGGTTTTACCACTTACTAATTGCTTTCTTGTGTCACAGCTAATTTTTGTGTAACAGAACAAAAAGCTTAAATGTTCTTGGATTCACATTCCCCACTAAGAAGAAAGTATACAGTTGATTGTCTGTTGAGATCTGAAACTCTATTGCTTTTCACTTGGCTGACAAAAGATTAAAGAGTACAGTATGTCAGACTTCTTCATTTGCTATAGGAGTTTCTTGTTAATAGCTTAGTAATGCCACTGAAAGCACCCGAGTTTGAGTTTATGACTGGTTGTATTTGATATACATGTATATATTATAATATATTGCACACATAAATATTTACATATAATGAAGATATAATCAAAATGGAATATATTTGTATACGTATTTGTGTATATATGTGATATACATACATATACAAATATATATGTGGAATATACATGTATATATACTATATATTCCGTTTTGTTTATTCATTTTAGTGTGTGTGTGTGTGTGTGTCTGTGTGTGTGTGTGTGTGTGTGTGATATGAGTGCTATTTTGTGGTGGTTCAACTATGTGGAGTCCGTTGTCTTCTTCTATTACGTGGATTCCTATAGGATAAGCTCAGGTCATTAAGGTAGGCAGCAAGGGCCCAGCTGCTGAGCCTTCCTGCTTGCCCTGGCTGTGAATCTGTTGACCACTGTTTTTAGCTATGACGTGAGCTCCCCTTAGACTGGTTCCCTCTATCTCACAAATTATTAAATAGTTTGTTCCATGGCTGAAGCCTATCACACAGTCTGGCTGTTAACAGGTTCTTGCTTTTTTTTTTTTTTTTTTTTTTTTTGGTTTTTCGAGACAGGGTTTCTCTGCAGCTTTTTTAGAGCCTGTCCTGGAACTAGCTCTTGTTGACCAGGCTGGCCTCGAACTCACAGAGATCCGCCTGCCTCTGCCTCCCGAGTGCTGGGATTAAAGGCGTGCGCCACCACCGCCCGGCCAGGTTCTTGATTTTTAACCTTTGGGATACCTCGTAAGGATAAAATGTCATCGGAGAAATCCTGACACAAGCAACCAAAGTAACAGGATAAATTATTATCTTAATTGCTTTTACTGGGGACAATAAAAATTCTACGTCATTTCAAAACTACATGAATGTATAATTATTCAGAATCATGAAGATAGAATCTCTGAAGTCTTTGTAATATAGCCCATCTTGTGTGTCATTTGCATTTTCATTCTCTAGTTCTTTAAGGGTAAAGCATTTGGGGCAGGCTGCAGGTTGCACGCGTTCCTGAGATCAAGTCAAAAGGCAGAGCTTTGAGGATGCTTTCAGAGTGCTTTGAAATGCACTTTCCAAAAGTGCTTAGCATCTTCAGCCAATATGTTGTTGTCTGTGAGTGTGTTTTTCCTTGATAGCCCAGTCCTTTCTGCCAGCATGTGCATGTACAGGGCGGCAGCGCAGTGATCGCCTGGGCAATCATTGGAATGAGTACCTCTACTCACTGCTGCTCTGAGCAGCCCACCCAAACAGGACTTCCGCATTTTTGTGCTGTTTCTGACCCAATTTGTTAATATTTCCTATCACAGTTCCTGCCCGGTGTCAATCACTCTTGCTAATGACCGGCACAAACACCTGCACAGCACTTCAGAGCTGACAAAGCACTTTCCCATAGGTCTTTCTTTCTGGTGTATTCCCTCAAACTCCCTTCCTAATTTGCCACTAAAGTGCCAGGCCTTTGAAAACAGTATAATCAAACTTAAAAGGAGAGGCTATTTAAAGAGTAAACAGACCCTGAGTAAGAGGCCCCTGGAGTTTCCTTAGAACAAGGCTTAGTTCATGAACATTAGCATTTATTTTGGCTACTCAGACTTTTGTGTTTCCAAAACACTCTTAGCTGAACCTGGAATGGGTTAGGTTGATAAATAAGGAAATGCTGTGTCTATGAAATATTTATATTATTATTATTTCTATCAGGATTGGAAAAAAAGTCATTGTACACTCAAGTGAGACGTGATTTAGAGTTTATTAGATGTAGGTTGTTCACTGTGGAGTTAAAAGATGTAGAAGACTAGAAAATCTCACGTTTAAATAAGAGCTCAGTCAAGTAAATTAATCTTTCAACCCTTAGTCCTATATTCTTTTCATTAATTTTCAACTTGCAATCCTCTAAGTTGTCTTATTTATTTATTTATTTATTTATCTATCTAATTATTTATTTATTTTTAGTACTCCTCATCAGGAGATACTTCTTAGGGGATACAAGCTTTTCAGGTCATACCAAATCATATGCATGTGTATGTGGACACAGAGAGATACACATACAGCATGTACACACGTGTGTGTGTAAATGTGATAAAATTTACTTTGTAAATCAAGCACAGAAAGAGATTAACGATAGCATCAATGAAGAGCATTGCACAATTAGAAGAATATGCTGCAATAAAACCATCACCATCACTACTCTTTATTCCATATCATTATTAACTAAAAACATAAATACTAAGATACCCATATAGCAAAGTTCTTGCAACAGAGACAGCTGCTTCTAGACCATTTAGTGTGGATACTGTACACAGCTATGGCTTGCTGGACATAGAGAACAATTATGTCCTGGGTGAGAAGGAACAAGGGGGCTCAAGATTTTACCATTCTGTTCACACATGCAACTTAATGTTTGTAAATTGTTACTGAAAATTTTAGCTTATTGAATTTGAACCTGAATGAACCACAAATAATTCTAACACGTGAAATTACAAATAAGAGGAACTACTGTCCTGAGTTTGACAAAAACGGCCTGATTATGACAATATACTTCCAGTACTATTGCTGCAATACAAAAAGAAGCATGAATGGGCAAAGTACCTTTCTCAAAATTAAACTGTAAAAATTATCTTAGTGTTTTTTCATATTTCTTAAAATTAGAGAATAATAAAAATTGAATTAAATATTTTCAACTAATCACCCACTATATGCAAAACTAGATCTTAGAAATACAGAAGGCTGAAGAGGGGAAAGAGACGAGAGGATGAGAAGGGAGTTCGGAAAAGGCAACAGTAAAGGGAGCTCGGGCATCATTCCCATCCTGTGCTGCAGAAGTAGACAGATTTTTTTTCAATAATTTTCTCCCAGCATAACACACACTATATTCAGTTTTCAGTTAAGCCTTTCATTTATTTTCTGGCCGGGAAGGATGGGTAGTAAAATAGGCTATGTCTGTCTTAAGTGGGGCCCCGACTGCACAGCAGCCCACTCTCATTCCCGACTGCACAGCAGCCCACTCTCATTCCCGACTGCACAGCAGCTGACTCTCATTCCTCCTAGTGCTTCTCTTCTCACTCCCTAACAAGAGCGCTAGGCATTGTGGTGTTGAGACGAGTGTCTGTTCTGATTTCACATGCAGTACATTTACTGGAGTTGAGGACAGGACAGAAATTATTGTCTACTGCAAGCTTCAATCTTTCCTTGTCAAATGCTCACATTAGAACCAAAGAACAGAGGAGCAACTGTCTTGAAATTACACTTAATGAAGCAGTTGATATAAAGTTAGTTTGTGGAACATCAGTGTGAGACTCTCGGCATTTTATTATTTAACAAATTTGTATCAGCTTTGTATGTTTAACTATGTTTTAAGTGAAAGAAAAGACGGCCATGGTATCCTGTTGATGGAGCGGTGGGGCTGCGTCCCGCCACCCTTAAACTCTGTAGAAAGAGTGGCAGGCTGCGTCCCACCACCCGGCTAGCTTTACCCAAAATAATTACACGGAAACTGTATTCTTTTAAAACACTGCCTGGCCCATAGTTTCAGCCTCTTATTGGCTAATTCTCACATCTTCTTTAAGCCATATTTAGTAATCTGTGTAGCACCGTGAGGTGTGGCTTACCAGGAAAGATCTTAACCTGTATCCATCTCGGAGAGGAGAAGCATGGCCACTGCATATTGCAACTGACTAACTTCCCTCCTTCCCAGCATCTGTTCTGTCTACTCCACCTATCTAAATCCTGCCCTATCAAAAAGCCAAGGCAGTTTCTTTATTAACCAATGAGAGTCCTCCACCAGTATCCCATTTCTGTAACTCTAGCATTGGAGAGGCAGAGACAAAAGAAACTTTGGACTTGATATCTAGCCAATTTAGCCAAATGGGTAAGATCTAGGCTCTGAAAGATAGAGAGAAAGCCTGTCTTAAAACAGAAGGTGTAGCAGATATAGGGAGATATTTGATGTTGACAACTGTGTGTGTACACTCACTCACTCACTCACACACACACACACACACACACACACACACAGAAGAACATGTATATATACACAAGGATATCATCCAAATGAAACTAAAAAGTAAACTACTATTTTACCTTGGTAGTAAAACTTGTCTTAAAAATTTGCTTACTGTATATCTGAATTTAAGGAGCTACCTGAGGGTTGTCAAGAGACTTGACCCTAGAGGGGTTCCCAGGTTTCCAGGGAGACGCCCCCAGTTAGTTCCTTGGGCAGCTGAGGAGAGGGAGCCTGAAAAGGCCAGTTCCTATAGCCATACTGATGAATTTCTTGCATATCACCATAGAACCTCCACCTGACGATAGATGAAGAAAATGACAGAGCCCCACCTTGGAGCACCGGACTGAGCTCCCAAGGTCCTGATGAGGAGCAGAAGGAGAGAGAACATGAGAAAGAAAGTCAGGACCGTGAGGGAACCTCCAGCTGGCGACAGATGGGGAAGGTGACTGAGCCCCACATTGGAGCACTGGACTGAGCTCCCAAGGTCCCGATGAGGAGCAGAAGGAGCGAGAACATGAGGGAGAAAGTCAGGAACGAGAGGGGTGCGTTCACTCATGGAGACGGTGGGACAGAACTAATGGGAGATCACCAACTCCAGTTGGAATGGGACTGATGGATCATGCGACCAAACCCGTCTCTCTGAGTGTGGCCAACAGCGGGGGCTGACTGAGAAGCAAAGGACAATGGCTCTGGGCTCTGATTCTTCTTCATGGACGGGCTCTGTGGGAGCCTTCTCAGCTTGGTCGATCACCTTCCTGGACCTGGGGGGAGTTGGGAGGACCTTGGTCTTAGCATAGAGTGGGGAACCCTGATGGCTCCTTGGCCTTGAGAGGGAGGGAGGGGAGGTATGGGTGGAGGGGAGGGGAGGGAAGGGGGAGAAGGAGGGGAGAGAAAGGGGAGAAGGAGGGGAGGGAGGGGGGAGGAGGAGGGAAGGAAATGGAAACTTTTAAATATAAAAAAAAATAAACCATGAGGAAAAAAAAAAAAAAAAAAAAAAAAAATTTGCTTACTGACTCATGCCATAATCAAAATGATTCAGATATTTGCTATCGTGTGGAGAATTGTGAAGATGAAATTCTATTTTGAAGACCATGGGGATAAATAACACATAATATTGGAAATGAGAAATAGGAGATTTCAGCTGAAGTAAGTCCTGGGACAGCAAGCCTTTAACGACAACTTTAAGTAGAATGTATAAGTGAAAGCAACTCACAGTTCACTGATCTTCAGCAAACAGGTTTGGAAACAAAGCAGCTATTAGATAAAGCAATTTGAACCTTAAAAATGATAGAAAGTCTATTAACTTAAAGGGACCAGAACCCATTAAGACTACAGCAGTTCTAAAATTCCAATTGTAAAATGTGTTTTCCTTGAAGATTCTGTAATTAATTGAGTATAGAATAGGAAGAACATAGAATAAAGAGTCAGTTATGTTTGAATCTGTGCACCTCTGGCAAAGTTGTTCATTCCTTCTAAAGACCACATCAGCTCTCAGACAGAAGGACCATGAGGAAACGTATTTAGCTTTATTGCCATCCTTTCTAATGTTTGCCTTACTTAATCATTTGCATCTATTCTTGAAAAACAAACAGTGCCAAACATTATTTCTTCATCCTAGTAAACTTTAATCAATGAATAGGAATTAATTGGTATGTAGGGCAGACATAAATTGTTTTAGAAACCACTTTTAAACAAAATAAATGTTTTAAACAATATAAGACTTTAAAAATATCAATATATGGTTGAGAATAAATGCTATGTAATGGCAAAGTTACCAGAGATTCTCTTTTTAACTTAGAATTTGGAAATAATTGATATAAAGTAAATCACCAGGTTAGTGATGCATACTTACCTTTCTACCCTCACTCCCTCCCTCGCTCCCTCCCTCCCTTCTTTCTCCTTCCTTCTTTCCTTCCTTCCTTCCTTCCTTCCTTCCTTTCTTTATTATTTCAAGACAGAGGTTTTTTGTGTGTGTGTGTGCAACAGTCCTGGCTGTCCTAGAACTCTCTTTATAGACCAGGTTAGCCTGAGACTGGCCTGCCTCAGCCTTGAAATGCTGAGATTAAAATAGTGCTATCCCACATCCAACATATGGTGCATATCTTTAACTGCAGAATTAGAAAAGAAGAGGCAGACAGAGCCCTGTGATTTCAAGGACAGTCTGGTTCCTGGTGAGTTCTACACCAGTCAGAGCTACATAATAAAACCATGCCACAAAATAAACAAGAACCACTGAAAACAACAAGAACAAAAAGCATGCCCTGAAAAGAAAACAACAACTAAAATATTTATGGGTTCACTTACTAAATCACTTAATTCTATGGCAGCAAAATTTCTGTAGATTCTTTTTCCTCCATAATTTTAATATTCTCTAGGAGCTATAATATGACTTTATAATGACTTTTTAAACATATCTTTTAATCTTTCTGGCACCACATATATCAAGTTTTTGTTAATTTTTATTTAAAATACTTATAGAATATATGTAATGCATGTACATGCAACTTTGAAAACTCAACTTTGCCACTTTTATTTTTCAGTGCTGAGAGCAGAGCCCAGGACATAGCACATGCTAAACAAGCACTCTATACTGAGCTATGCCCCATGCACTCTCCTGAGATTTTATGGTTATTTAGCATTATATTTAACTGATGCATCTTAATTACTTCCATTAATTCCAAAGTAGTGCAGTGGTAGTATTTTGGTGTAATTTCTGCCTGAAGGAAAGTGAGAATTGTGACTTTCCTATGTCTGAGCATACACACAATTTATGTGGTAAAGAGAACCGTGAAAGTATTAACACTAGTTTAATATGTTGGAGAAAGGAGAACAGAAAGTGGTACAGTTATTATATGATACCCTATGAGATTTTATAAATCACATCTTATTTGTTTATTCTCTGTGTGAGTTCATGCATGTGCAAGCATGACATGACACACTTTCAAGAGTTGGTTGTCTCTTTCTACCACATAGGTTCTGGGAATTGAACTTAGATTGTCAGCCTTGGTAGCAAGTTTCTTTATTTGCTGAACCATTCTCTGTTTCCCATGTGATACTCTTGTATCGTTTCACAGGATAAGGATTGTCCAAAGGGTAATATCACCAACCTATATGATGGCAAGACTAATAACGATGTATTGTGATAATAAAGACATAGGTTCAACTCATGTTTGGCAAGTGTATAGCTACAACATGATAGTGGCTAGGTTGTCAACTTAGAGAAGCTAAAATGTGACTCTTCTCGGTTCTGTGACTCCTGAGTTTCCTGAGATTAGTCACATGTTAATCTTTAGACAACTTCACGACATTGTATATTTTAGTTTTTATGACCAGAAGGTACAGATGGTAGGGAAGAATATAGTTGGTATGAACGAAGTTTAATACTTCATTTAAAAATATCTGGGTTAAAACCCTGGTGCTTATGACTTCCCAGCTGTATAATCTTAAACACATTTTAAACACTATGTTTCTCTCCTTCACAAAGTACAAAATAAGAGTAATTTTACCTGCATTTCATCAGTAAGCAGATGATGAACATGAGAAATAACTCTTTTTCACCCTTCATAGCTACTTTACAAAAGATAAACCTGCCTTCCTCTTAAATAATAAGACTCAATAAATTCTTGGCAAACATGTGTTCAGTTATTAAGTCTTACACGAAAAAGTTGGGACATTCATGACAACAGTCAGATAGACATCTGAGCGCAATTATTGTTGTGTAATTTGGATAAACATTGATTATATTATGATAAATGTAGACAACAGGAGGATAGCCAAGGCGATTGTCTTTTAATGGCATTTTATTAATTAGTGATTTTTTTTTACTTGAAAAAACCCAGGTTCTTTACAGTATACTTGTATGGGAAAATATTTTCTCTGAAAACATATGCATTACCTACACCAAATGATTATAAATTAAAGTGGTGTCAAATTCAGAAATGCACACATGCTCTCATGTAATGATAGAAGAACTTAATGGACATGGAGCTATCATTTCGAATATATGGGGACTGTTTTTCTTCCTTGAAGTGTCTAGAAAGAAACTATTTCTCATCCTCAAAATATTTAGTGAGGTTTCAAAGTCCTCCTTTCTTGGCAAGAATGAGTCACTGTTGTTTGAAGAGAACACTTTCATGCTTCCTCTGGTCTAGGTGAGAAGTGCACTTCATCCAAATTCTTTTCTCTGAAGTTTTCTCAACTAAGAACAGCTTGAAAGAGTAAGAGGCACAGCAGAGAGGAATCCTGTTTAGTTCTTTCTTATTTAGGCCAATTTTACTGCCTCTAGGTTACTCTGAATTTTCTGAATTTGGTTTTATTTCTCTGAATTCGGTCTTATGTAGTCCAGTCTCCCCACAAGTGGACAGATGTGTTTTAACTGAATCACAAGGATATCTAACTTGACTGAGTAGGATGAGAGACAAGGTTGCTGGGAGGAAACTCTTCTCCTACTAATAGTGGATATCACAGTTTTACTAAATGATAATCTTTGTCAATCCCAGTCACTTTGTTCTGATAATGGGCTGAATACCAAGAATGTCAAAACTCTCTTAGAGAGTGGCAGACCAGAGTAGGCATGCTGAATAATGCTTGTGGTGACTGTGACATGAAATCTAATGATGCTGTAGATGTTGGAGGAGATAGAAAACCAATGTTTACACTGCAATGTGGACTAGCACAGATTTGAGAACAGTCTGTTCAGTACTAGTGTTTATAGTGCCAACTTCCCTTTGCATTGACTTTTATCCTTTTCAAGTCTGTTTATATTTTCTTGTATATGCTGAATAAGACATAAAGTTCCCTGAAAATTCCTGGAACAGAGTTGACCCTTCTAAAGAGTGGTCATCAGCTTTTCATTCTTTTCTTTCTCTCTTTTTAATTTTAATTTTAACCCTCTCTTCTCTGTTCTTTTGTCTCTCCTCTCCCTTCCCCTCCCTTCCCCTCCCCTCCTCTCCCCTCCCCTCCCCTCCCCTCCCATCTCCTCTCCTCTCCTCTCCTCTCCTCCATGATAATAAATGTCAATCCAGGGCCTTCTGTGTGCCTTGCAACTGTTTTGCCTATAAGCTGCCTTCCCAGCCTTATCCATGCATTTAGAATGACTCTGAGACAATAACATAAAATGATGTTAAATAACAATGAGAAATTATAGAGTTTTAATTTAGTTATAAGCTGAAACTATTAGGCATGACCTTGTTCAAGGTAGACAAATATGACAATTATCATTTACTTATACTAAGCTACAGTACATTATGAAACTTGAGCATTGACTTGTGAAGTATCTACATGTGTAGAAAAATCTCTACAAATCACACTTCTCGATTTATCTTCTTGAAAGTGCCCTATGAGTAGTAGGAGTATTTTTAAAGTAAGGATTTCTAGAGAGATTTGAAGGGAAGCTATCATCACTTCTGTTAACCACTAGAAGCTAATAATTAACAAAGGTGTTTATGCTTTGACAACAATCTGTCACTTAAAATTAAGAGAGAACATGAAAGGAAAAGCAGTCCTAGCTTACTTTCCCTGTAGAAAGTCTGCATATATTCTTTCACTTAAGACAGTAGTACAATTTTTAACGTCTTCAGCATTTATTTTGATTTAGATACCCATTAATCTATTCTCAGGCAATCCATTGTTTCCAATCATAATGTAGGTTAATATTTGGTAATTTTAGATATAAGCTGGCTCTGAATGCTTGCTGAACAACATGTATCTTACTGCATCTTGAGCATCTTAAGTACAAGCTTGGGTTCATCATACAAAATGTAATTATCACTTAATGTTGCAATAATTTTTTCTCTTTTAAAAACTGGTGTCTGCATATACAGATACCTACAGCCTGATATTATGCAGAGAGTGAGAAGGATTGGAACACTCAATCCTATGTGAGACGTTTCCATCAAATCCCTCACCTAAGCTTGAGGAACTCTGGAAGAGGAGTCACGAAGAATGTAGGAGCCAGAGGGGATGGAGAATACCAAGGAAGCAAGGCCTCTCTACCAACATGACCAAGGCACTTAAGAATTCACAGAGACTAAGGCAGAATGCACAGTGTTCCTAGAGATGAAAAGTGGATACTAGCACCCATCCCTTATCCAGAAGGTATCTCCAATTGATAAAACACTTGTAAATGAAAATTTAGTTTTCTCTAAGGAAGTAAACAAACTACTCTTAAGGGTAGACTGCATGCTCAGCAGTAGATAGACAACATAGATTAATTCAATGGCATCTTCTGAGGTTTCATGGCTCATAATGTAATGTCAGGACTTTAAAAACTTATCATTTTATTATCAATTTATTATCATTTGTATACAATTTTATTATTTATTTATGTCTCTCTTTTTAGCCTACTCATCCTTTGTATACACGTGGCTTTCAGTTTAGTGTTTTTATGGGAATCCTGAGTATGCAAATTAATGGGTCTCTGCACCTATATTGTTTCTTGTGTCTTTTTTTGGGATCTTTTCCTTGTGTTCATTTGTTTTGTCCTATTCCGATATGTTAGATTTTGCTTTATTTTATTATTATCCCTTAGAAACTTGTTTGTTTTCTAATGAGAGAAAGAGAGGGTGTGGAACCGGATGGGAAGGTAGGAGGGGAAGAACTGAGAGGAGTAGCGAAAGGGAAAAACTATAATCAAGAGATATTATATGAGAAAAAATCTATTTAAAAATAAATAAAGTAAAAGTTGGTACCTGGCATTTCCAATTTTCAACCAGGATTCTACCAGTACACATTCCTTCTCTAAATATTTCTATTCTCTCTGTGTGTGCTGAAAACCCAATAGCTTTCTTCCTTGCCACTCTCACTGTTACCAAGCTAAAATGCTCTCCTCGATCTTCAGTTCTTATCAACATTGTCCTACTAACAATGAATTCAAGACACTGGTAGCCTCAAGTGTCTCCAAGTGTTTCAACATCAATGATGAACCCAACGAGCTGGGTCACATTTTGGCCGTTCCTGCTTTCTGGTGTAGAATTTGGTGTCATATGTTGTTAGGAAGACACCAAGTAGCTTTCAACAACTCTTCATATCATGTGACACCAATGAGGTTGTCTTATTTTGGTGGCAAGGTTATAAAATGTTCAGAGCTCCCAGATTTTTTAGTACTTAGAATTTATCTTAAAACATATTAAGGTAAATGTTTCTAATTGCTAGAATACTTGAAATGAGATCAGAATTGAGTTTCGAATAAAGTGAAGTTTTAGAGCCCAAATATTAAATTTCTATATTATTTTCTTTGCTTCCTTTTTATTTTTTTATTTTATTCCTTCCTCTTTTGTTTTCATAGTCCTCAATTAATTTAATTACTTAGTGAGAAAATAGCACACTGAGGTGTGAATAATTAATTTCATTCCCAATTTATCATAGTGCCATATTGCAAATACAGTATTATAATATTTCTTTAAAAGAATTTATATTGTTTTAAATGAACCATCAAAATATTTTGTGACTTTTATGAATTATAGTTTGACAATATTTATCAATAAATCACAATGCTTACTTCCAATCTATCTCTAACTCTCTTCTCAACTATTCTTTCTAAATAACACACATAACGCACATCATAAACATATACACAAAAAAGCACACACAGACACAAGTTATATCTTAACAATCATTACATTTTTTACCATAAATAAATAGTCAGAAATCACATACATATAATTAAGGAAAAACAAAGCTTTTTCTCTATTTCAAAATATGCTGAGATCAAAGAGTTCTGTGTTCCATTGTCTCATAGCAAACCAGAATCGCCACTTGCTTACTGTTTATTTGGTGGAATTAAAACAATTTGATTTAGCATGGCTACTTGACATCACTCAGGTAGTACAAATCATGAGCTGAATGTTTGAGAAAGGGTTGGGACAGAAAAGGAAAAACAGCATTGGCATCTAGAGAATGTGTGATAACGAAAACTTATCAACACTGCCTAAGTAAAGAAAAGATCTGGAAACAAGAATTTCTCTGAATAGAAATATATGAATGCAAGGCCAGTTTTGAATCTCATTTCTCTAAAAGTCTTTGGTAGGTGAACAAAATATTTTAAAACAGAAACTATTGTCTAGGAGTCCAATGAGAATGGTAAGAAATGATGGCAAAAACATGTGGGTCACTCTCTACAGGGACACCGGCATGGCTGGAATGTGAAAAACAACACGGGTGAAAGTCAGGAGGTGGTGACCCAGTCAAGAGGGGTCCAGTGATACACAGAAAGTGTATCAAAGGAAGTTTTACATTTTGAACAGCAGGAAGATTTTTGTCCCCTCTGTTCCTGCACAACATTAAGAGAATCAAGCTCACATTCATCTCAATAAAACAGATCAAATTGTGCCCAAAGGCATAGCAAATATGTGTATTCACAGAGACACTTCTTTATGTATGTATTTTTTCAGGGCTATCACATGTCCTGGAGGAGAAAAATTCAAAATAGCTAAAATATATCCATTTAATTACAGAATTATATTAATAAAATATGCTTTGGCATTTTGGGTTGCTATTTTTCTTAATGGCATTGAACACTCCATTGACTTTTTATCAGCCTTGGTAATGTGATGAGTATATTCTATCCTGTGTCTTATGAGAGGGCTGATAACTGTTGTCCTATAGTTTAGAGAACAAATGTCTTGATATAAGCTAGTTCTGGAGGACTATTGTCACCAACGCCGACTGTCAGAGATTTCAATAAATACAATACACACAGATTTGCTTTTTCACCTAAAGTCATCAAAATATAATGTGCATTGCAGTATGAAAGCACAGTGGTGTTTATTCATATCACAGGAGAGCACGTAGAAAATGAAATTGTCAGCACTTCCTGCCACCAGGTCCTACTGAATCAGAATGTTGGCAATATAGCAGATGCTTTGTATGCAGGTCAAGCTTGAGAGCCGTGAATTAGAACACAGCAGTCCCAAACAGAAGTCTTGGGTGTGATTGGCTGTCTTTACTCAAGACATGGTTTCATGTTATTGCATCTCATTGTTCTTCCTTTTGCTAGTCTTCAGTCCACTCTCAGGGAGTCTTTTTGTTTTAAATATATTCTTTGAAAAAATACTTCAGTAATAAATAAGGTTTAAACAAGCTGTTGCTTTCATTGTTTATAAATGGATCTGGTACGAGGCTTGCTTTTGTCTTGAATCAGCTGTTTTCAAACATCAAGTGGTATTATGTATCATATGGTTCAGTTCAATTCCCCCATTTTGAAATGTAGGGAAGAAATATAGAGTTGAGTAACTCATTTCTCACATGAATCATGCACGAATATGTTGTATTCTCTCTTTGTATAGAACTACATATCATTTTGTTATTCAATTATTCCTTCCACTTTATTCCTTGTTGAAATTCCTGCATCCCATTTTCCCCACATGTTAATATAAACAGTGCTTAATGGATTTTAGTCTATCTTTTGTTCCTCCCAACATGGCTTCATTAGCAACTCTTTTCTTAAAGTTCTGATTCATTAATAGCTTACATTAAGTTCTGTCTTTATTGTAGGAAAAGTGCCTAAACCAGAATTTGTTTCCCCTAGAGTTCCTCCTCATTTCTGTCTCCATTGGCCTATATAGCCATGTTGGAAGGATCTTTTCAAGCACCTCATTCATTGTTGGCTCAACCTAGGAAGTCTTTCTAACCTTTCAACTCAATCTTTTCCACCTCCATCACTAGCTCTCCTGAGTGGATTTTGTTTTCCAACTGTGTCTTTATAGTTGCATTTTTGGAGTTAAGAGAAAAAGACTCAACTGTATACCCTCTCTGTTGCATACTTACTTTTAAGAAGTACTAGTGTTAGCTGGGAGATGGTGGTACACCCCTTTAATCCCAGCACTCAGGAGGCAGGCACAACATCTCTGTGAGTTCAAGGCTAATCTGATCTATAGAGCAAGTTCTATAACAGGCCCTAAAGCTACAGAGAAACACTGTTTCCAAACAAACAAACATATAGAAATGCTAGTGTTATTTGTGACAAAAGTACAATCGCTAGGAAGTCATAGCTTCTATCAAAAGAACCGTGCTTGCCGGGCGGTGGTGGCGCACGCCTTTAATCCCAGCACTCGGGAGGCAGAGGCAGGCGGATCTCTGTGAGTTCGAGACCAGCCTGGTCTACAAGAGCTAGCTCCAGGACAGGCTCCAAAGCCGCAGAGAAACCCTGTCTCAAAAAACCAAAAAAAAAAAAAAAAAAAAAAAAAAAAAAAAAAAGAAAAGAAAAAAAAAGAAAAGAAAAAAAAAAGAAAAGAAAAGAACCGTGCTTGGCAGTTCTTTTGTTTCCTCAGTTCTCATTGCATTGTTTTTCTTGCACCCTCTGTGTAGAAGATAGAAGCGCATACGAGACAAATACTTCATTCCCTAATTGCCTATGTGTTGCATAAATCAGAAGTTGGCACTGCTGAAAGGAATTTCAGTCTAAGGCTCCTCCCAGATATAGACGTATATGCTCTGTTTGGTGCAAGTTTGGTGCTAGCCAAGGGCTGAGACTATGTGTAAAGATCTTAGGAAAAATGCAAATTTGTCTGTAGCAAGGGATACCAATTCATCTGAAATGTCACTTGGAAAGAATTCTCTATAAGGATCTGCGCGTTAGATACAGCTGAGAGACGATGAGAGGAGCCTTGGTAAAGGAAAGTAGCAATGGATACAAGAACATTTTGCATGGTTTGATTTAAATAAATTAAAGAAAAAAACACCCCACAACTAGTTATTCTGTCTTTGAAATTCATGACTCTCAAATCTTAGCTAGTTTCCCAAATGAAAGCTTTCCCTATTTTTAGGGCATGAAGATAAAACTCTTGCAAAACTAGGCAGAAATTCTCTTGCTTTACTGGTAACCTACTTTGAATCTTAGCCTAGCAGAACAACTGAATTAATAAATAAGTAAGCATGCTGCATGCTCTGTTTAGAAAGATAGTATATGAGCAATTCACTGCTTAAAATAATTTTAATTCAAGTAGTTTTAAAAATATAATCTGTACAGTTAAAAGTTAAACCTTATGCTGCTAATTTTAAAATTAGTATTAAAAGATAAATGGAAGTTATTTCCTGAAGAAGCTTTCCATCTATAATTTCAAAAATTCCTTTGGTCTGGTTAACTGTCAGAAGCCAACCTTCCTAAGTGCCCCTTATCTAGTGAATTAATTTAGCTGTCGGTGCACGTATCATGTTCCACTATAAATTGCACCCTAAATAACATCACAGTTTTAACAAATGTGCACGCTCTAAGATGTATAAGACGAGAATTTACAGTGATGTAGAGTGGCAAATAAGAAGAGTGAAGGGTTTTCAGGGTAAGACTGAGGACCAGTGCAGACCTAAGAAACAAGCCAACTGTAGCGAGCATGATGCTGCAGTATTGAACTGGGGAGGCCAAGATGGGGCTATTCCTGAGGTTTCTAGGCTTGTCAACCCAGACCCAAATAGACCTGAATTCTAGGTTCTGTAAAAGACCTTCACACAAAAATAGGGTGGAAAGTGATTGAAGAAGACACTTGACAGTGATTTCTGAGCCTACGTACATTATGCACACTCACGTACACACAGGCATATGAATGTATACACACATAACATACAATAACACGCAATGATGTAGAACAATTCTCTCCTTATTTTTTGAAAAAGCTCAATCCCCCTTTATATAGACTTTGTCATGCAACCTGTTCCCTTTCTACCTTCTACTTTAAGAAGAATGATGGGATCACATAAGAATAGTATGCGTGAGGCTCATTTGCAAGTAGACGATACATGGGGCTTTACAAGCTGGTACAACAGTTTTATTCACAAAAGAGTAATTCATGTGAAAATTTAGTAAGTGCTATAGCACCTCAAATAGCTGAGTACAGTAAGCATGCACTATGCAGAATGCTTCTTAGGAATCAAACTGAGCTTTAGAAGTATCCATGATACTTTAAGCTCTCTTTTCAATACACCAGACTGATGGCTCTCCCAGTAGGACTATTACCGCCATGACAGACCCGTGGGGTGCTGGTTTATGAAACATGAGAAGATCAAAGCTTACATCTAAAGACTTTAAATTTAGACAAGTCCAAAGTTACTAAAGATAGATGAAATCTTAATTTTAAGGACTTGCTAAAAGTTCTTGAAACAACTGTTTAATCCCCCAAATTTTGTACATAGTAATTTTCTAATAAGAAATCTGACCTTGTTTTCAGTCTAGTGGTAGGTAAAAATTCAAGAGGAACAAGCCCTTACTAGTCTGATTTTAGAAATGATTCTTTCAGGCAAATTGGTATAATTTGTGCTAATCTATGCAGCAGAGCCCCAGCTTAACACTACACGGCATTATTTTGATTCAGTATAATTTTATGCTTTCTTTAAGTCACCCATCTAAGCTATGAAATTAACATTTATCATTAGAGTGCTTAGTGATAAATCAAATGATATTTAAAAATATAAAGTAGCTCTTTTCATGTAAAAATGATCATGTGTAGGTAATTTCACATTGGCTAACCTAAAAATCAAGGTTAGCAAAAACATAATTTCATTATCACAATCATTCAATAGCATAGGCAGATGGAGAACACTATCTAGGGAAAATGACATAGCACTTTATCTACCCATTTTTTGATTTGTTTTTAGTTCTCTCTCTCTCCCTCTCTCTCCCTCTCTCTCTCTCTCTCTCCCTCTCTCTCTCTCTCTCCCCCCATCTCTCCCTCCCTCCCTCCCTCCCTCCCTCCCTCCCTCCCTCCCTCTCTCTCTCTCTTCTCTCTCCTCTCTCTCTCCTCCCTCTCTCCTCTCTCTCTCTCTCCTCTCCTCCCCTCCCTCTCTCTCTCTCTCCTCCCTCTCTCTCTCTCTCCCTCTCTCTCTCTCTCCCCCCCTCTCTTTCTCTCTCACTCTCTCTCATTTTGCTCTGGCCCAAACCCAACTCCTACATGTTCTAGGCAAGCACTCTCTCATATTCTTGCCTTTCATCTTGCAGGACTTGACTTTTAGTTTTATGAAGCAAATTATTTAAATTTTCTTGTTATGTACAATCTTCCTGTCCTCTCCTTCTCTCTCACTCCATCTCCCATTGATAATAACACATGACACCCCCTTTGATTCTTGACTGTCATCTAAAAATGAAGGATTATCTATGGGATTTTGTTCTGGATTTTAATAGAAGATTCTTTGGAACCCTTATTAGCACCACCCTCAAGGCAAAACACAAGGGCTTACTGGACCAAGACCAGCTTGTGATGATTTGGACATGCTGCCATAGCTTTCCTCCATGATCCATTAGATATAGAAAGCTTTGTGTTTTTATTAGTTATATGCCTATATGAGAAACAGAATCTATATAATTTCAATAACTTAAAATTTAGTAGGTGAAAACAAAGAAATGAAAAAACCAGGTAATTATATTTTAATTTTTAGCTTTCAGAATCTTTTCAAGATTTCCATCCTTTAAAAAAAAGCCATTTTTGGTTTGTCAGTTAAAAAATATTTGCTTTCCTAAGGTATGAGCTGGTGCCAGTTTACTAACCTGCCAAATGTTTTTCTGCTTGAGCAAAGCCTTCATTATGGGGGACATAGCCATGACATCTGTTTATTCAACATGCTTCCTCTAAAATCATATTAACCTGCACACCTGGTGTAATTGCTACCATGAACAAAGGCCTTCAAAGGCTAATACTCCATCTCTCTTATCATTGTCTTTATCCTGCTATTAACATATACAACTTCTTAGGGTCTTCATGGTGAGAATGACTATCTGAAAGTCACCCACACTGGTTTTCTTTAAGAAAGTTGCTTTGATACATACTTCAAGCATCGTGTACAAAGAGTAAGTATAGACCACTTTGTCTCATGAAGTCATGTTTTCTCATGAAGTCATGTTGCCAATATGAGTTCATGAGACAACATGACTATATGATCCACTGACCTTCTAGTTATCCCAAAACAGGATGATTTTTTTGTTACAATCTAAGTGTGACAACTGTGTGTGATTAATGTGCCAATTAGGGATCTTCTCAATTTATTTTCCCAATTTCTGCAAAATAGAAGTCATGCATCTAGCAGAAAGATGCTCAGTTGTTGGACATTCCTGAGAGTGCCATTTGAATATGCTTTTATATGACTGCTTTTCTTAGACAAAATGTGAACTTGACATTAGATGGCTGATGACTATGTTTGCTTATTTCCTAAGACTGCATCTGACAAACAGCATCTTCCTTGCTATTTCCAACACTGTATGTGACGTATTGGAATGTGCAGAGTACTTCCACGTTATTTGATCAACCCTCCTCACTTTATTTTAAAGTAAGGAAAAAGAACCAAGAGGGATACTGAGAGACTTAACAATCTACCACTTAAAATACTTTTCCTAATGCATTTGGGTTTTATAAAACTGCAGACAGATTACACTCAAATATTTGGCATATGGTGAACTACAAATTTGATAAAAATTGTTTCATTTTTGTTGCCATCCATCTCATCTCCTATCTCCTTTTAACATTTGTTTATGGTGTTCTCTATTCACATTTCCTACTTGTCCTCAGTGGTTCATAATCTTCTATTCTCTTCTAGTTTCCTGCTCTCCTCTTCTGTTCTTACGTTCTCTCTCTTCCTCTGCACACATGTGCAGACATATGTGCATACAAATGTCTACGTATATGTTTTCATGTGTGTTTGGGTGCAGGTGGACATGTGTATGTGCATGTTATTGGACAATCTCTGGTATTATGCCTCAGAAATTGGGAACGTTTTTGAACTAGAGTCTCTCACTGAATCTGGAACCTCCCAAGTAGGCTAGAGCGGCAGTCCTACAATGCCAGGGACACACCATTCTCTTCCTCCCCAGTGCTGGGGATATGGGGGTATGCCATTACACATCATTTTTTTTCACATGGGTTTGGAGGATTCAGATCAGGTTCTTGTGCTTTCAAGGCATATAGTATACTGACTGAGCCATCTTCCCAGACTGTGTGCTTTTTAACTGGCTTCCCCGAGGTGACACTGGCAGTATCATTCCTGCAGGGCTTACCCTGAGTCTGTATAGTCAGCTGCAACATTGCTCCTGGAACCTAGAACCACATGTGCAGTATTACAAATTCCCTCACTGGATGTCCCCAGCCATGCTAAACTCAATAGAGCATTCCAAGTGAACTAAAGGTTTTTATATTCTCCTCATCCTGTCATCAGTGGGTTTTTCTTTTTACATTTTCCAATTGGTTACTAAAATTGTCCATATATAGGGGCAACCAAGTAAGGGATGTAGCAATCTTCCTGGATTTGTCTACCATTGATAGCCCCGGAACTAAGTTCGCAGTGCTCCTCTATTCTTTATTACTGTCTGTCAAGAAATCTTCATTCCTCCATTATCCCATAATGCACTATAATGCCTAACACATAGTAGGTAATTCACAAATGTTTCATTGGTGAATACATAAAATAAAAATAAGTGACTAAGATGTCATCCCATAATTAATCTTGTCCTTTGTAACACATACCCATGATACACGCTATTTTCCTCTACCACAAGAGTTCCTTCATTTAAGCAAAAGTTTCAAGAAATGTTAGAAGGATGGAAACTTAACAAAAATGATATTTATATTCTAGCTTGTTTTCTATGACTCCCTTTAAATTGACTACCTTGGCAATAAGAAACTTAATGGTTTCCATAGTGACCAATATAGCTTCTATTCTCTCCAGGTAGTCAGGATCCCTTGAGACTCAGGTTTTTCTAAAGCAGCTCAGTGTTTATCATGAAAAGTTAATGACTCACAGTGATAACCTAACTACATATTTTAGTTAGAATTCATGAAAAAACCAAAATTACACTGTTATATAAACTTTATATGAAAAAATCATAGTATGAGCAATGTAATTAAAATGAGCCACATATTTTAAGACGAGCTAAAGGCTGTACAAATATACCAATAAAGCTTCAGGATAACTTCAATCTCAGATTTATTGTGATGTATACCCCCTTTCTGGAATGGTCTTACCATATGGTTTTATTCAAAATGTCAAGCTCCTCTGAGATCTTTATATAACATATTTATTCTGAAAGGGACAAGTTATATACTTACAATAATGACTCATCATTGCTTAACACATACTTTATGTTTCAGAAGGTCTTATTTGAGAATTCATAAACATTTTCCTTTATAATGTTAATTAATATTAGTAAAAAACATTCCAAGTTTTCAACAAAATTTCAGAGTTTTAGTTAAAATGTCTTCTCAGCAGTAGTTAATATGGTTAGTGTAACAAATTAAAAACCTCATTTAATCCAGAACTTTCAGGTATATTTCAGTAAGTAGTGAAGGAGTCAACACATTTCTCATATTGGAGCTTAAGATGCTGTTTATCTTTAACATATTATCCGACTAGTTCATAAATACATTTAAGATTTTTATAAAGAATAAGACACAGCAAGACAAAGGAAAATGTAATTATATATTTGCTCTATCAAAAAAATCCTCTGTTATGTGAGGACAAAAGTCAGTAAGTAAGCAAGCACTTTGCCAACATGCCAGAGGTCATGGTTTGATCCCTTGCACTGGGACAAACAAAACAAAACAAAGCAAAAAAAAAAAAATCACCTTTCATCTTTATCTACCTGTAACCTTCTGTCTTTCTTCTTCTATTTTTAAAATATCATATAATTAAATCATTTCTCCCTTCACTTTCCTCCTTCCAAACTCATCTTCATAATCCTCTTAGCTCTTTTCCGAATTCATAACCTCTTTTCTCATTGATTTAAATGAGAAAATACCATTTTACTTCCTATTAAATGAGCAGCTTAAAGAATCTCAACATTGAGATACATAGCTTGTTTTCTTTGTTTCATTATTAATTTTTAATCTACTGTACAAGGTAATGGGCTTCATTATATTCGTACACATGCGTGTTTCACCCTTTGCTTTAATTTATCTAATGCAATAGTAGCAGAAATTCAGTACAATAAAAGCACTTCTTGACTGGGGTTCCTTTTTGCAATGATACCATGTAAATTCAGTCTGGATTCTGGACATTCATAGCATTATTCTTCCTGAAAGAGACAAACTAAAACCACTAATTCAGAACTAAATGCCACTTCAATCCACTTATCCTTAAGTATTCTCGTGCTTGCTATTGCATCTCTAATATGGGAACCGTTCACCAATGCTCTAATGTTCCATACACAGGAAGAGATTGTAAACTACTGCTTCCATTAGTGAAAGATGAAATTATAGTTATTTTTCATATGGGGAAATGAGCAGAAGTAAGATACAGATAATCTAAGTCTGTCCTCAACCGCCTTGTTTTCGGATGATATCATCTAATTATAGATTATAGGCTACTGGCATGGATTTAGTTCGGGGTTGGGGAATAAGCAGTTTGTAGTGTTGTGCATACATTCTAAAACTAGTGATATTTGCTTCTCTAGTCTTGTCCAGCAAACTGCATTCAGCAATTTTGTTTGAACTTTTTCGATAAAAGACACATTCCATTTTTCTCTCACACAGCTGCTGATGCTTCCTATATTTATAAATAGTCTTAGCAAGAGAAAAAAGCAAACATCCCCAAGTCTCTCATGCCTCAAGGTTGTGCTACTTTAGGCCTCCCTGGAGGGTCGAGAAAGGGCAGTGTGAGGAGCGATGCACTGCCACAGCCGGCACACAGTCTCATCCATCAGATGAGAGGATTCTGCTCTCTTGTGCCTTCTTTGCACAAGAGAGGAAACAATGGAAAGAACCCCCAGAAGCAATTCTGTTGAATCACTTTGTGAGACTGAGGTAATAAATGACAGGACTTGTCTTCCTACTAAGTACTTTCCAACATGAATATATTCTTCCTAGGAAATACATTTTACGTGAAATTTTATTTCGTACACACAAGGGGTTTAAATACCAGCATATAAAAGTAAAACAAGAAGAAGAAGAAAAGACCTAGAGTCAAGCTTCATGCTGTGCACGGAAAACAGTTCTTACTCTGACATGGTCGCTTATGCTGCATGTTAGCCTGGCATAGCCCTTAACAATCTCCAATGACTGCCCTGCTGAAGCCAGGCTCTTGGAGGATTTGAATCTGAGCTCTGTGATTTTCTGTTAGGTCAAAGGGTCAGGCTCCTACTCTATTTCAAAACCACCTCTTAAGACCCATTTCAGATTTCACAGTATGCACACATTTCCTATTTCTTTCTTTCTGGGGAGGCTTTCTTGCGGGAGTCTGGCGGGAGGGGTGACGTTTGTCAGACTTTCCTCAACAAACTACCGCCTACATCCTCCCCTCCCTCCCTCTCTCTCTCTCTCTTTCTTTCTTTCTTTCTTTCTTTCTTTCTTTCTCTCTCTCTCTCTCTCTCTCTCACACACACACACACATACACACCTTAGTTCATTATATTTTAAAGCAGAAAGAAAAATATGAAGCTAATAAACAGTGTTAAAGAACCTATGCACAGCATAAAGAGTTCTAACATGAATGTCTTTGAATCCTAAAGTGATAGTGGAGAAATATGTGGTAGAAGAAATACTGACTATTTTCTCAATTGGGTGAGGGGCATAAATTCTCAGCTTTAAGAACTACAGCAAATCTATACTAGGTATAGTGGTTCATGCTTTTTTTAGTCCCAGTCCTTGTGAGATGTAGGCAGGCTGATCTCCTAGTTTGAGGCCTGGTCTACAGAGTAAGTTCCAGGCTACACAGGCAATGCTACACAGAGACGTCATTTCTAGTAAAGGAAAATATATATATATATATATATTTATGTATATATATACATATATATATAGAGAGAGAATAGAAAGAAAAGAAAAGAGAAAAGAAAGAAAGAAAAGAAAAGAAAGAAAAAGAAAGCAAACATAGGCACTTAGATTATGGCAATGTAAGAACTGAGACTTCATTATCAAACATCTTAAAAACAAAGAGAAAATCAGGAAATCAGAAAATCAGCAAGAGACAATTGATTCATTGCTTGGAAAAGAATAGAGTCGTATGACTTCTGTTTTCTAATTAGAAACAACTGGAGCAGGAAGACAGAAAATCAACATCCTTAAAATATTGAAAGGAAGAAAGTCATTGCAGACAGAATTGCATTGTGGACAAAAATATTCTATAGAATGAAATGCTTGCATTCATCCTTCATTCTAAGGACAACTGAGAGCATATAATCTCAAAACTTTAGGAGACAATTAAGGGCATTAGAAAAAGTAAATATGTGGTTAACTATAAAAGATGCTTGTTTTTGATGTCTATATCTGAACTTGAAGCCTTTTACACATGGAACATAAAATAGACACTAATAGATATGAAATATTAGTGTATATTCTTGAAAGGGAGTCTAAATAAATGGACAGAATGAACAAAGGAGCTCCTAGGCTTATACTCAAGCAACCCAAGGGATGGAGATGTCACTTACTGAATTGGGGGAAGATGGATAAGTAGAGATCTGCAGAAGGAAGCTGAGAGTTTGTATCAGGATGTTTTAGATTTTAGTAAAGAAGTTGAGAGATATTTGGAAGAAAATAATAGGTATACAACTCAATATAAAGGTGTAAATATTAGATTCTTCGATACAGAAATATATGTTTGAGCATAACAAAAGCTTCAAGAGTCAGGTTTGTGAATGCAAATGCATTGAAAATAACAGTACCAAAATATGTCAGGTGATGCATGATATTCAGGCTGTCTATTCATGCAGGTGTAGGATAAAAGGGCAGTTTCCCAAGAGGGTGCATGATATCCAGGACTGCTTCCCATGGATTTATATTTCCAGGCCTTCTTCCCATTTGGGTATATGATACCTAGGCTTGCTTCTCGTGTGGGTACATAATATGAAGGTCTTTTATCAATAAAGGTACAAGGAACCTGTATTTCAAAATTGGATGGTTAAGAGTGAGTGACAAAGAAAGCTGGGGTGAGAGAGGACCCCATATTTGCAGCATGCTACCTGGCAATATAGGGGGTTTTTTAATGGGAAAGATCAGCAATCAGTCATTTGTAATCTCTAGAGAAATCATGCAAAACAAAGATGCAAAAGTGCCATTGGCTTGCCAAGGCCACTGCTGATGTTCTTAAAGGGCTGAAAGTTGATAAAAGCAGATTCTAGTAATAGGGGATGCAATCATGATAGACCGTGTGCTTAGTAAATGGGAGACCCTGGGTTCACTTTTCAAGGACAAACCCAAACAAACTCAAAACGGACAAATGAACAACAAACAACAAAAACCCTCAAAATGATATGTCAAAAGTGAAGATATGGAAGTGATGATTATAGATGGCTATTGAAATGATGTCTGACCTCAAGAACGTGAAAGGGGTAGCATGTAGAAGGGTGGCATGAAGGAGGGCTATGGACTGATTTCATCACAGCCACCTCTGACCATGATGCTGCTGCAAGATCTAGGAATCTGGGAAAAAGTGACTAAAAACAGTATTTCTTCTTTCTTTTTCTTGTTTAGTATGAAACTTCAGATTTTTTTTTCATAGGTAATATATTCTAATCCCTCTCTTACTCTCGATTCCTCCCCACCTTCCCTCCCATTGGATCCACTCCCTCTCTGTCTTTTACTAGAAAACAAACAGGCTTCTAAGGGATTATACTATAATATAATAAAATAATATGCATCTTACTTATGGATCTATTGTTGTGAACAGACACCATGGCCATGGCAACTCTTATAAAGGAAAATATTTCATTGGGGTAGTTTACAGTTTCAAAGGGTTAGTCCATCGTGGCAGGACATGACGGTGTGCAGGCAGACATAGTACTGGAGAAGGAACTAAGAGCTCTACATCTTGATGCACAGGCAGCAGAAAGAGACTGTTACACTAGCCATAGCTTGAGCATACACATATGACCTCAAAGCCGGCTTCTACAGTGGACACACTTCCTCTAACAAGGCCACACCTCCTCCAACAAGGCCACACCTCCTCCAAAAAGGTCACACCTCCTCCATCAAGGCCACACCTTCTCCAATACGGCCACACCTCCTCCAACAAGGCCACACCTCCTAGCAGTGTCGCCAGCTATGGGCCAAGCATTTAAACACAGGTGTCTATGCAGTCATTCCTATTCGACCCACCACAATATGATAAAAACAAAAGCTAACACATTGGTATTGGCCAAAATAAACAGAAGATAATGAGACCAAGAGAACTCACAAGAATCAGAGACCCACTCATTCGCACATTGAGGAATCCCTCAGAACACTAAACTGTGAGCCATAGTACAAACCCTTGCAGACCTATGCAGGTCCTGTGCATGCTGCCTCAGTCTCTGTGAATTCATATGAGCTTTGAGAACATTGATTTAGAGGGCCTTGTTTCCTTGGTTTCCTCGATCCCCTACGATGGCTCTTATATTCTTTCTGTCTCCTCTTCAGCAGAGCTCCCTGAGCCCCAAGAAAAGATTTAATGAATACATTTCATTTAGGGATGGATGTTACAAGGTCTTTCACTCTGCATATTATTTTGCTGTGAGTTTTTATATTTGTTCCTATTTGCTTCAGGAGGAAGTTTCTCTGATGATGACTGATCTATGTGTCTAATAGAATATCATTAGGAGTCATTTCATTGCTGTGAAAAATAGCATTTTTAAAAATCTTTAAAATTTAAAAAATATTTAAATCTCTCTCTCTGTGTGTGTATGTGTGTATGTGTGCATGTGCAGACTCGTATGATTGGAGATAAATAAAAAATATCACAGCACATCTGTTCAGGTCAGCAGGCAACATCTGGTGTCAATCTCAGCTGTCCACCTTATTTTAGAAAGGGTCTCTGTTATTCTCTGCTAGGAATATAACCCGTCATGTGAGCTTCCAGGATGTTATCGGTCTCTGTATTCCATCTTGCTGAAAAAGCTGTGGGTCTATGGATGCATGCTGCTTTATCTAGCATTACAAGGATCCCAGAAATTCAAACTCAGGTCCTTACATTTAGGCAGCAAGTGCTTTATCACTGAGCCACCCTGTCACCTCCCTGCTTTAAAACCATAATTCTAACAGCTAAATTATAGTGAGCGAATGAAAGAATTTTGATTTAAAGGCCTGTGTGTCCTTTGACAATGTACTCAAAATTCTTATCGATGCAGCTGATATACATCTTATTTCATTAATATGAATCTATTATGGATATGAGATAATAATGCTGCTTCTCTCTCCCTCTCTCACCTTTCTCTTTTTCTCTTTTTTTAAAAGAAAAGGACGACATCTGAATATATTAATTCGTCATTGAAAACAGAGTTTCTTAGTAAATTAGGCCAATTATAAATGAAGTTACATATGGTTGCTGTAAATCTCTTAGGTATTACCTTCGTGTTCCAGGAACAGTTTAATCAGCCTGAACATCCTCCCATGTAACCAGAGAAATACATTAGCAGAAGATTTTTCCACATAATACCTCCATCCACTGCAAGAATGCTTTTGTTGAATGAGCCTATGCACAGATGAAGAAAGCTGCCTCATGCATACTAGAGAGGAGTTGGCATGCAGAGTGCATGCCAGCCAGTCTGTTCGGAGCCTAATTGCATCTTTAATTCAAACGTATGGGAGGAGGTAACAGAAGAGCATCAAGATTCTTGTAACAAAGTCTACATAATCTATTTGATGTTGTTGGAAAAACAGCGCACGCTGTGGGTAATTGCTAAAACCTCAAAGGATAGTTTCCCAATTACTGACAGTGAAACCAAATGCTCCCAAACCTATAGGTACTGATAGAACCACAGGTACATAGTCATAAGGATGGAGTTACTAATTATCTGGATATTGTCCATTAAAAGCATAATTTTGAATGACAATAACTTTTTGAATAATTGAATGCAGTAGAGACTTTAGACAGTCAGTGTCTTAGAGAGTGTTTATTGCTGTATAGAGAAACCTTGACCACAGCAATTCTTATGAAAGAAAAGCACTTAAGTGGGACTTGCTTACAGTTTCAGAAGGTTAGTTAGTATGTGTTAACAGAGGTTTCTCTCACACCAGGTTCTGCAGTCACTCAGTACCAAATAGACAGAGGTCTACATTAATTATAAACTGGTTGGCCTAGTAGCTCAGGCTTCTTATTAACTCTTATAACTTATATCAACCCATAATTCTTGTTTGTGTTAGCCATGTGGCTCGGTACCTTTTTCAATGAGGCAGTCACATCTTGAGTGCATCTGTGTCTGGCTTCCTCTGTGTCTGGGTGATGACTGCAGACTGACCTTTTCTCTTCCCAGAATCCTCCTGTTCTCATTGTCCCACCTCTACTTCCTGCCTCGGTTGCCCTACCTATACTTCCTGCCTGATTACTGGCCAATCAGCGTTTTATTAAACAAGTACAAGAGGCAAATCTTTATAGGGTAAAACCACTGTCCCACAGCAATGGTGAGAGCCTGATGGCATAAAGATAGACATGGTGACAGAGAAATAGCTGAGAGTTCTACATCCGGATCCACAGGCAGCAGGAAGAGAGAGACTCTGGACTTGGAAGGAACCTTTTGAAAGCTTAAAGCCCACCCCCAGTGACCACTTCCTTAAACAAAGCCACACTTCCAGAAAGTCCTTTCTAAGAGTGCCACTCCTTGATGACAAAGTATTCAAAACCCTGGACCTTTCGGGCCCATTCTTATTCAAACCACCAGTCACCATAGCTTTAAAAATCTTATTCCTGCTCATTATAAAGAAGGCTGATTGTAATTGCTGCAGTGGCTTAGTTGCACTAAGTGCCTTTCAAGGCATCTTTTTGAGGCAATGGTATAAGAGATGAAATATATCAGAAAACCTTGTAGACCTAAGCACACTCTCCTTAAACATGATACATATAAGTGCAAAACATAAGCACTTGAAAAAGGAATTCTATAGAACTATCCCTCATCTGATATTTGAGGTCATGTATTTTATATGGGACAAGTCAGAGTAGTTGTATATTTTCATCCAGCTATCATCATCAGTTTGTATGTGAGTCTGCATAGACAGATAGCTGGGTTTAAATAACAGAAGTCTGAACTTTGCTAAATAAAGAAACATGGAAAAAGGAAGGGCTAAAAGACTAAGAGTTTATAAGGTTCTAACTGCAGTAATAGCTCATTCAATACAGGTTAGAAGAACAGGAAGTCAAAATGAGATGGGGAGAGGGTGAAATACTTTATTATTATAGTATCAAATTGTTTTGGTCTAAACTAACTAATGAAAGTAACCTAGAAGCACATGCTATTTTAGTTAGAAACTAGGATATGTAAGACAGCATTGAAACCCAAATTGAAATTATTACTGGGTTAACCAAAATATCAAGTTTCACCTCTATTAATAGCTCTACATTTTTAATACACATTGTTACAAAATACATTAGCTACTCAATATAACTGTAAACATCCTTATTTATACATGACTTTATATTTTATTAATCATTTTTCATAGGTTATCCATTTAGTCACCCCAGCTATAGTTTAAATATTCTAATTTTCATCATGAGTGAGAAAGTTTAGAACTCATGAGTATATTAGATCTAGTTGGGGGGGCAATAAAATAAAATAACACTTGCGATCCTATGTTTTACTTCTTAGTGTGTGAAGAATAATCTTTGGTAAATTACCCAGTGTGTTAACTCGTCAGTCATCTTAGTCGGCCCAGTGGAAGTTTTCTATCTGGCATGGGAGTTAAACTGATAGATATAATAGTGTTTTATATCATTTGCTTCTCAGTTTCTAGATCCATGGCAGATACATCATGCGTTGTGCTTCTTTATCCAGGATTAAAAACAGCTAAAAAGTCAATACTAAAAGAGGGTTCTAGGTGATGTATAACTTTGGGGTAGAACTAAACCATCTCTAGGAACATCATAGAAACTTATCTTCTAACTAATTCCAAGGACTGTATAATATTAAGTCAGATTCTGAAAGATTTAAATTGAGCACTGGAAGTTCTTTTGACCTATTCTGTTCCAAAATGTAATATAGCATAATTTTGGGAATTAGTTCTTACTCAAAGAAAGTATCTATACATTTCTTTTCCAAGTCAGCAAAAACAACCTGAATAAATTAATTCACCAAAGAACGAGCCTCAGTAGGACTGCCTGGGGATGAGCTTAGGCCTACACAAGGGGGATGACCTGGTAGCCATAAAGAACATAAGTTGGGTGTAAAACCTGCTGGTCAAATATGCCTGTGAAATGCAGTCCTCAAAACTCACCCAAGTCTAGAGAATGTTATCCTGGATGTGGTGCTAGAATTTTCTCAGATGATGAATCAGACAAATACCAGCTTTTTCCAAACAATGATTAAGAAAATTGTAAAGATAACTTTCTGTATTTATGATAAAACATAACTAATCCTCCAGTATGTGACCACTAAGATAAGTTTAAGCTAAGTTTTATATATATATAAAACCATCCGTTATGTCTGGTTTTGCATCACATTTTGAGCACTATTCACTTCCATATATAGTAGGTAATTATAAATAATCCTAGTAGCTTCTAAAAGTTTATTTTTACCTTTGTAGATAAGCCTACTTTTTTTTTTCTGGCTTAGTAATTTACTGTGAAAGAAAAAAATGCTCCAAAAATAAAACGAATGAAAAGAAAAAGATCACATTTATTCTCTATAGAAGTTTTCCTTTATTAATCCAGTTATTTTACCAAAGGACACAAATGAATCTCTCTCCTATTAATCATGTAGAAATGCTGCGATTCACATTTCAGATGATCAACTCGGGCTAACAGCCCTCTCTCTGGAAGAAGCTCATCCTAAAATTAAGTAGCCCGTTTGCAAAAGTCCTTGACATCAATATATCTTTCAATCTATCGTTGATTCCTTTTACTATGACCTCCTTTCCATTTGCTGATATTTTTATAGGATAATAATCAAGATTTTTCCAGCCAAGAGGTTCTCAGAAAATTTTGTTTTTCTTGTCTATAAATTTCTTTTCTCTTTGATTTTTTTCTGTTATATTAGTAAACCTAATTAGCAAAATTAGATTTAAATCTGCCCTCCAAACTCAGTCTATTTAATAACTGTAAAGAATTTCATTTCCTATGTTATCAAACTCATGTTTCAAAATAACAACTCCCTTCAAGCAATATTCTAATTTAAAACTCACAAATCAATAATTAGCTTATGTATGTGAGAGTGAACAGCTCATATATTTTTGGGGTGGGTTTCTTTTCCACTTTTATTCTCTGTTGGACAGTTAAAAGTTTCTAATCGGGACAGATAGTTAGCATAAAATTAAATGAAACCTTCCATACAGTAGATTGTTGGTTAAAAAAAAAATTTCGTCCAAAAGTATATACTTCAATGCTCACAGAATGGACCATTAATTTTTTCCTGAACTTAAAATATACAAAGGAGAAGATACATAATTTCATTTTAATCATTCTTAAAAATCTTTTAAAATAATGTGGTCTCTTTCTTGGTTTATTAAATATAATAAATAGAAGACAGTCAACATATCTGAAGAAAAGAATGGTCTTATTCAAAATCATCATTATAGAAAACAATATTTATTGTACAGTTTGGGGATAGTGGTATAAGTTTGTACTTACTACAGCCAACCCTCTAAATAAACTATCATTCACTCCTTTGTCTAACTTCTCTCTTTACTTCACATCTGAGAAAATTAGATGAGAGAACACTATGCTAAACTGTACTCATAAAACCTATAAACTAATCTTTTGATAACAAATATCTTCTAATTAGTAAGAGATGAATTATTTTGATCATAATTAACCACTAATTTGTTTTCTAACTTCTAACTCCTCTATTAATTAAGCCATTTCTTGATACATATGTAGAACATACTGGCACAAAATAACTCCATTTACCCATGAACATCCTGCTGAGTTATCAGTTAATTGCAAAGATTCCTTTTCATTCTTATTGCTATGGTCCAGGTACTACTTGAACTTTAAGGGCTTAAGTGTTGAAACCCTGGTTCCAAGAGTGGGTGATGTAGCTGGACTTTTAAGTGCCTACGGGGACGCTTTTGAGTTATGAGGATGCCTTCTCTTAGGAGCCTGTGCTAGCTCCTGTGTGAGCTAGTGCTAATGATACCCTGAGTCTGAATACTGAATTGTTCTTTTACTTCCTGTCTTGCAGTGTGGTCTTGACTCCCACATATGTCCCAACTGCTATGGTGCCAGTTTTCATAATGTGTACATCACAGTTAAGACCGTATCAGTTCCACACCCTTGACACTCCAGAATCATGAGCTAAATATCCTTTCTCTCTAAAGTAGATGGCTTCAAGACTTCCTTTAAAGTGATGGAAAATGGACTCATACAATAAGAAGGAATGAGAAAATTTCAGTATAATTTTATAATAAGAGGGCTTACATCTTTTATTAATCTAAAAGCACAGAAGATACATTTCTCAACCAAAGAAATTTAAGTAAGATCAGCTGCATATTTATTCAGGCTTTCAATTTATTTCATAATAATATTTGTAACTGACTGTGCATAAATTATTTAAATAGTGATACCTGATACCACTTCTAAGACTTTATATGGGAAGTGATAAATATAAAAATTTCAACTTAAATAAAAGCTGTAGAGCAAATTTTTAAAATCACTCCTTGAGCATCTGTGACACATCAGTTATAGTAAAATATATATGTATAATAAAGTGTACATAGCCTATTATATTCATGGTATTATTACTACTCAATGTCCCGTATAAGATAAGAATTGTCACTTTTAATTTATACATATAAAAATTGAGCTCAGAGAGGGCAAGTGTCATAGAGAGTTTGCTACAATATGAGATGAAGAGGATCATACAGAAATCTACTAAATGATCTCTTCTATTTTCCTTTAAAACTTTGGTAACATTTTCTAATTCAATATAGTGATGGAAGTATTAACTAAAATGATAAGAGATGACAAGAAAAGATATAGAAATGAGACAAGAAGAAGCCCAATTATTTTTATTTACAAATGTTATGATTTACTTACATTAGACCCTAAATAGATGTCACTAGAAACTATTAATACTGGTATACTCTTTCAGAAAAGTGTCAGGATGCAAATTAACATTCACATCTGTAGCCTTCCAATATGTCAACAATAAGCATGATAGAAAGAGATCAAAAATGCAATCTCTTTCTTTCACAGTCAAGAAGAAATAAAACCTTTGGAACAAATTTAATCAAGGAAGTTTAATGACCTCTATAATGAAACTTGGTAAAGACTCAAGAAAGAAGTTGAAAAAAGGTTAGACAAAAGGCCTAGCATCATAAAGCATAGAAAGAATATTGTGAAAATGGCCATCTAACTGAAAGCAATCTACAGATTCAACAATACTCCCACCTATTTTGAGTGCCATTCTTCACAGGACTAGAAAGAGGAAATCCTACAACTTATTCAAAAGCACAAAGGATCATGGATAACCGCTGCAGTCCCGAGGAAAAAGAACCTTGTGTATGTTGGGAGGATGGCTGGAAAGATGACTCAGTTGGTAATGGCACTTTGTACCAATACTGATGACCTAAGTTCTAGCCTTGGATCCATGTGGTAGAATAGAACCAATGCCTTAAGTCATCCTCCGATCCCCTCTCTCCTACTAGGCCGGAATATACGTCTCTCTCAAATAATACAATAAACAAAAGTAAAAAATAAATAAACAGGCGAATATTAAATCTATCACCATATGGATTTCAAGTTAGTTATACTACAAATACATAGTATTAATTAAAAAAAAACCCACTATGATACTTAATGGTACTGGGGAAACTGTATACCTACATGGAGAACAATGAACCCATTGTGATGGAAACATTGGGTGTTTTCGTGATGCCAGATCAGTGCATGTTCTAAGTGATGACGTTGAGCTACTTGAGCTACTTTCTACAGAGCTCTTGCTTCGGTACCTTTCTTGAGCATTCAGGTCATATAAATAAATGTGATTCCCTTAGTGTGACTGATTTACAAAACCACATAGGGAATGTCATGCACCTGGAGGTAAATCCTGCAAAGGAGAGCCTGGTAGAAGAAGTGGGGCAAACACTAAATACAAATGTTTCCAAACTACAGGACTCCAAGCTATCTAGGAAAAAAACAAGCTCTGAATAGGCATTTCAGTTGTGGTCCATGTTACTAGGGGTATCAATATGGAATTGTGACAAAGAACACATACATATATATGTACTACATACATATACACACACACATACACACTCCTCTTTGGATTTAAAACAACAAAATCTAATATCTGTTCAATAATTCACAATATCCTATATAAAATTCAATATTTCTAAATCTGGAATATAAGCAAGCCATTATTACCCAAATTTGTTTGAGAAAAATTAACTGAGGAGACCTTCTCTCCTGGGACCCAGATGCTCAAATAGCAAGCAAGGGTTTTAAAACTCTTCTATAATGACACTTTGGACAAGAAACTTTACATTCAAGATAAATACAATGATGATTCAGAGAAATTAAAAAGAATGAGATTCTAAGAGTGAAAATACATTATCAGAAGTTGGAAACTTTGGTGTGAGTGTGTAAAATTTGCCCTGGTAAACACTAACACATCTAGAGGAAGTGTTTCACATTTTAAATACAAACATGACATCAAGCTAAACCTAGCATTACTTTATATACATTTCTTCATTATTTATGGTTCCTTTCAACTACAGTGGTAAGGAATTCACTCTTAGAAAGGTAAGAGAGATGATCTGGCAAATTCTAAAGTCACCTTCCATTAATGTGACTCTCAACCACAGTGTGTAATATGTTTATTGGCGGGTTTATTTTTCTGCAATGTTTGAGGACTGAAAATGGTGCTTATTTTAAAATTTTTCTTCATGACATCGAAAATGATGGATGATGGCCACAGTTTCAGATGTGATCTGACCTCCGAAAAATAAAACATGGGACTGACTCTCTCCACTCCTCTGGAAAGGTATTAAGCAATAAAAGTCATTCACTGGATCAAAGCGTCACTCTCAAATCAACCAGAGGCTGATGAGCTATACTCCTTTTCCACTTAACTTCATTAAATGGAAAATTTGAAGGTGTTTTTAGCACCCTTTCAAATTGTTCACAACACTTTGATGTGGTACCAGAAAAAAAAAAGACAGTCGTAAAATAAAACCCTCTGGCCAAAGTTCCTGATATAACTTTAGATCCGTGTTCAATTTGAAGCAGACATTCTCTTTTTCCTGAACTCCACATTTGCTCTACTATACTACATACATAATTCACCAATGGAATTAGTGCTGCCCATCTCTGTTGTTTTAGGGACCGGCATCTCTTACTATTATTTAAACAACTTGAGCACTAATACTGCAAATTACCACTGTTTTCCATTCTCCAATAAACACGAAAGAGGGCCCTTAATGTGTGCTTCCTGGTCTCTAACCTCCATAATCAGGAATACTGAAAGGGAACGAGGAAGATGATGGTGTTATACAAGACCTACAAGGTGGTATTGGCTAAAGATGTGTTCTAGCCGGAGTCACAGAGGTATGTTGAAAAGTGGGATACTTCATTACAACTGTTTATGAGTTCAATTCTAACTGTTCTGGCTACAGCCACAAAACACATAGATACTCTTCAGTGTTCGAAAAGTCTCATGACACTAAAGTTGCAGAAACCATATATTAATCATTCCTGACAAATTTGAAACTTCCTGGTTAATTATACTTTGGTTATTAACAGTTTTAGTGAAATTTCTTGTTGTGACCTAAATATTCAAACTGTAGTGTAACATTCTGAAGGTGTCTAGTCACAAGTGCATCCCTTGCTTACTACGTAAAAATTTATTTTCTCACAGTTATCGAGAAAAAGAAACTGATCATACATTATGTAGGGTATTTCCCAGAGTTCCTTAAGAACGTCTCAGGCTAATCCCTGGAAACTCACCCCAGAGTCCCAACAAGTATTCTACTCATTTTTACAATTGAGAAAATTAAATTATGAGCAATTGATACCTTCTAAGCTCCATACCTATTTAAATGGTGCTATGAATTCTATGTCATTCCAAATCTATTTCTTTCTATTTTACCTTCTAATCGATACAGTTACAATTTTCTCCACAAGTTAGACCTCGATGGCTTGTTTAGTATCAATCATTTCTCAGAGGGGGTGACTCTCTCTACGGGACTTCTAAAACAAATACTAACTCCTTCAAAGAGTTATTATTCAACCCTGGGATTTCTGATGGAGAATCCCACAGCCAGGCTTCTAGAACCTGAGACTGCAAGAGAAATATCTCCTTGTTCATTTGACCAGATGTAGACAGAATCAATTCAGGTCGTTTGCCACTAATTAATATGTGCTGAAACAATGTTCTAGACACTTTGAGTTCATAACCTTTTCATTCCACATGTCTAAGGACACGAGACTACAGTCACCTCTTGATTAAATTCTATGAACAAGTTAACCTTTGAGCTTCACATGGCACATGAGAAAGACTGGCTTTGATAACTAATGGAACTGGGGAAAATTAAAACTTTTTAATTTTTTTCTTAACCCAGAAGAACAAATGGTTATAGGAAAAGTGCTTAAGTGTTTCTTGAGAATGAACTGGAATCTAGTGAAGCCATAATAATTGGATAACGATTAAATAAAAATGTGAGGACAGGCGATGATAGAGATACCTTTGCCAAGTCTCTGGCCCCTACTTACTGAAAGGTCCACTGTTTGTATTTAAAAGCACAGCCACCCAGGTCTATTTATCCATGCTTCCTTGGAGAATATTCAAGTTGACCAGAAGGCCCTTATAAAATAGATAGAGTACTGAAAATGAAGAGAATCTCTACCTTCAAGGGCAAGAGTTCCCTCCAAATGATGAGGAGTTAAGAAAGCATGATAACAGAACAGGATTAAGAAGGCATCAGGCACCACATCACTGAGCTAGAGTGTCCATGCCAAGAAGTAAATGGTAACAGGAAAGTTAATAAAAATTGAAACTGTACATAGACTGCTTTGATTTAATGAAAAAAAGATAAGCCCAGTATTTTATAGCAAGCATGCCATTTTAAAGCCATCATTACTTTGCTAGTGAGAAGCCACTGTAAAGTTGAGGTTTAAAAACCACTGATTTCTTGTATTTAAACTCAAATCTATTTCAGTTGATGTGCAATAGTCAAGATTTTGGTCTGGTATGGTCTGGGAGCAATATGTTTTTGTAAAGAACAAAAAGTCATAGAAATATTTTACAAGTCTGAAAATGTTTCATTACCAAATATGTATAAATGTTTACCTATAAAGTAGTCAGAGTAGCCTTAATTTGAAAGGAAAAAAAAAAACTATCAAGAAGAGCCATGGCAAAATGGACCGAGGAAAAACCATGAGGATTCAGCCCCACCCAAAAAAACTGCAATCAGCTAAGGAATGCTGTGAGCCGGAGAAATGGTCCTCCCTAGAGAAGAGCACATCAATTGGTTATCCAATACCAAGTGATCATTCCTGAAAACATACATACAGGTAGCATTATATGGATTCAGCAGGTTATATTGATGAATATATATGCATATTACAACAATGAATAAAAAATAGGTCAAGGGAGCACAGGGGGTGTATAGGAGGGTTTGAAAGGAAGAAAAGAAAGGGACAAATGTTGTAATTATATTATAATCTCAAAAATAAAAGAAATAATACAAGAAAAATATTTGGGGCAGAAACTATAATGAAACATTTCCTACACCCACTGAAGATTATTACCAATGCATTCAGATGAAAAGTGTGATGACTAATATTGATTAATTTTAAAGGATCAAGAAAAACACCGGAGACAAACCTCCAGACAAAACTGTGAAGCTTCTATTTGAATTAGGTTAGCCTCTGGGCATGCCTATGAGAGATGATCTGAGATTGGGTTAATTGAGATAGTAAGAAGCATCTTTTGTTTGTTAATGTATTTAATGTTTTAAGTGAAATATAATTTCATCACTGTTTCTTTCTTCTCTCTCAGTCCACGCAGATATCTTCTCTTAAACACATATGTCCCTTTCCAACTTAAGTGGAGGGTCCTAGAATGAAGATAAAGGTGACAGTGTGTTACAAAACAGCATTCGTCACTCTATGCTTCCTGTCTGTGAATGTGATTATCTGCCTCAAGTACCTGCAATCATGATTTCCTCAGCATGTTGTGAGCTAAAATAAACTTCTTGTCTCTCAAGTTGCTTTTGTTAAGGTACTTTATCACAGAAATGGGAAAAGTAGCTAATAAAAATATGGTCCTTCTTTGAAGATAGAGTGAGAACTGACACATCAATCCAAAACCAGCCAGTGTCTTAGTCAGAGCTTTGCCATTCCCTTGATCCTCACCAAGCTGACATTCTCTTGACACACTTTACTCTGTCCTAATTATTATTGCACTTTGATCATCTCCTGAACCCATTTGCCCATGACTAATCTCAGTCACACCATGTCTTCAGATTTCCTTGCATCCAGCCTCTAGGTGCTCAGAATTTTCTGGAGAAGAAAATGCAGTGCAACAGTTTTAACTAACACTTCTCTGAAAGTCCATCTCCACTTGGAACACTGATGACAGCTCAGATGTTTCTCCTCTTTTGGAAACCACTCCATTGCTTACGCTATGTTTTGAACCTTCAAAGTCTTTTCATAGCCTCTTTGGCCCTGTGCTTCATAGCAGTTTCAACTTGCTTTTCACCTTGACCAAGCCTTCCTTATCTCTTCTCTTACCTGACTCGACCTCTTCTCACTCCTTTTGTAATCACTGCTTTTAAACATGACATCATTTCATTTATAAGAACATGGGCACATATCCTTTGATGACAACATGGAAACTGGTCCTCCCAAAATTGCAACCTATAAATCAAAGAGTGTTCTCAGATGCTAGCATGCACTCTTTCCCCCAAACGATTGTCTTTCTTAAACTTTCAGTGTTAGTGTTTATACCACAATCGTATTTGGACCTATACTTATGAACATAAAAAGAATCCTTATGTTAAAATCTCACTAAATCAAAAAACTAGGTCACCTTCTATAGAAAGGGTTACTCCATAAATGATGAGACATTTTTGATGGTAACATACAGATTCCTCCAGAGAATAAAATATTTTATATTATACTAAAGACATCTCCATATCAAAAGTGAAATGTTAGTTTCTAAGGTGCCCATAATTATAAAAGAGAAACTATAAAGAAATGGTTTGTCTCCTCACTCAGAGACACTGACAATGCTTCTTGGTTGAGATGTTCCCGTCTTGAAAAGGCAAAACCCCTCAAAGTTTATCTGTGTCTGTGCTAAGCAGAAAATTCACCTTTCTGAAATGTTTACCTGTCTCCCACAAATAAAATTTGTACATAGAGATTGTATCTGTTTTGAAATTAATACCATACATAAGCTGAAAACATAAACACATTAATATTTTTGAAATAGTTCCCAACTGCTTCATTTCATAGTCTAACATTCCTTTGAGTAGAAAGTTTCATTGAAAAGACTGATGAAAGGAATGAGGTAGTTTATTAGTATTTTCTAATGATATAATTAGAAAAAATATATTCAAATATCTATGTCCTGTCTGGTCCCTGCTCCATGCACTAATCAGCAGTGGTAGGAAGGTTGACAGGTCAGTTTTATGAGAGCAATACTGTTCACAGGCAAAAACTGGGGGGGGGGGGGAAGGTATTTTTCAGACTTAGATTCATTCACTCATGATGAATAAAGTATCTTTGCACTAAAAAGGCCTTCATCATGAGGGATGCAAATTAACCAGTAGTCAGTCATCAAGGTAAAGTAATTTTCAGACCCCAGAAACTTTGTTACCATTGACTAAGTGACTTTTTGGGAAAGCAGTTTAGCAATAAAAAGAATAACAACTCTCAATTTTTCAAATAGCTCTGCTTTCTCTGAATCCATAGCCTTAGTACTCCAGGGGAAGGTTATAACACATTTACTGTAAGAGTGAAGAAGACATCTGTGTTATATCCAAAAACCAGTGGATGATTTTTTAAGACCAATCGCACATGCTAACTTCTAAGAAGAATCTATAACTTAGCACTGTAATGCAAGTGTTCGTTGATCAATCTTCTTTTCATTACATGCCTCAAATCCACATTTTTAGAAATTATGAACCAATAAGCTAGAAAGTTTTATATTTCACAAAACTACCCCAACAAAGTACATGAAGTTATCACTATCAACTCCTAGTTTTGATGTTTTATAAACTGAAGGGACTGTAACTTTAACTTTTTAGCATATAGACTAAAGCTTACAGGGCACAGAAATAGACAAATTAGGTAACACATTTGTGAAGATAAAAATTCCATCAGAGCAGGCAGCAAAATGAATGCAAGAGAGTCAGGAACAGAGAGAAAACCTCTTTAATGGCTGAGGCCTGAGATAATGCTGTGCTGACAGAGAAGAAACGGGGCTGAAGGAGATGAAATATGGCTGAAGTTCACAGCTGGAATTAGTTTTGGATATACATTTTAAGTCCAGTGTACTAAGCGAATATTGATTTTTTTACCCCTTTCCATGACTGAAGTATGGTTTTCAAAAGGTATGCAACAAAATAAGTCTAAATTACATTATATTTGTTATGTAGTGTGCCAGTTATAAAGAAGCCATTTTGAAAAGTAATATTCAAGATGGTCACACTGACACTTTATTTTTCTTGTACATATGGATCTGATCTTTCTTGGTTTTCAAGCTAAATTGAGAGAGTGCACAGCTTATATTCTGTGTGTCTTGGAAACATGCCTGGATAGGATATCTGTGAGAAATAGATGGCAAGGTTAGCCTGGCAATAGCAGTTTTTTAATGCAATGCTATGCACTGTAAGCTTTGTAAGTCCATATTTTATACTAAGCTGCCTAAAATTTCCAGCTCTTGGCATGACTCTCAGATGTTTGATTGTGTTTTAAAAGTAATACTAGATTTGAGATATCCGTATAGATGCTTTGCTAACTTTATATTTTGCAGACTACTGTGCCATAGGCGATGAATGTTTGGACCAAGTTTCTCTAAGTACTATCTCACATTCATTGGCTAGCTGAGTAATTGCCTTTTAACCCCATTATGATGTGCTTTCTGTATTATGTACCCATTGTCCTTTGATTATTTAATGTACTTGAATGTAAACCACACTTCCATATTTTCAAAAGATATTAGTGGCTTTGATGAAGCTGAAAGGCCATTCAAAATGCATATACATGGATACTGTTTTATTTTTCTGTAAAATGAATGCAGATTATATATATTCAAGGGTGTTTCTTGATGTTTCCAGTAGTGCTTTTCTGAAACCATTTTTTATTCACTCTACTTATCTTTATGAATATCCATGTACTTCCCTACACAAATGGATATATGAATTATTAAAATACTACCATGCTAATTTTATTATGTTCTGGTAAGCATTTATTCAATGGCTGCATAGTGCTATAGAAAATGAACTTGACTACTGCTATTTTTATATAAACTATGGAAAATATGATATTACCTTTTTCACATTTGCTTCCATAGTGCTCAAAACAAGTATTTCATGTGGTACAGAATTAATAGTTCATTTCTTAGGACTCCAGAAATTCTCCATGAACTTGATCTCTTTCTAGTATATGTAAAGCATGGTGAGTGTGGCTTATCATGTTCAGTTTGGAATGAAGTTGTATCCAACCAATGTCTGCATGCAAGAAATAACATGCATAGAAAATCAACCTGAAGTTTACTTCAAATTCTGAAACAATTCTGGGTGAATAGCATATATTTAATATATATTTTCTAAGTAAGCATACAGTATTTTTTATTGAGGTAAGATTGGAGGAAATAAAACAATGTCCTGAGTTAGAGAGTTTCCAGTCCACTCTTTTGCTCAGAGTAAGCCATTTATATTCTGCTTACATTATCATCTCTATTATTTCTTCTTTGTTTATTCTAGCCAATAACAAGCTGACCTTCATGTTTCAGGGAAATCCCCACTTCTTCGTGGAACTCTGGCTAAACCTCTACCAACATTGATCTTCCCTCTTCCAGCACACTTACAAGTTCACCCACTGACTCTCATTTTATTTTATTTGGTATCAAATTACGTGATCGTTTATACTACTCCCAAATTACTTACTGTAAGTCTTTTAAACACTACAATGGAGGCGTTTTATCAGTCTGTAAAAGTAAATTTATATCAAATATATATTTCATTTGATTGTCATATGATTTTAACTCTTAAGAAGTTGAAATATTAGCATAAAATTAAAAAAAGATACTTTGTAGCTTTCCCTGGGGGGAAAAAAAAACAAGGTAAAGTAACACTAAGTCTGTGTTCTTATTTATCAGTTATGAACATCAATTGAATAAATACTATAGGATTGATCTGAAGACTTTCTTATCTTTCTACATCTGGCTTCCTTTGTATATTGATGGTATTTTTCTGGACCCTATGTAGATGAAAAAGTGAACCCCTCATAAAATACTAATATAGCCCAAATATATAGGCATATCCCTCAAGACCTAGCTATTCTACTCTTGGGCATATACACAGAGGACATGCCATCCTACAACAAGGGCACTTACTCAATCATGTTCATTGATTTTACTGACTTCATTCACAATAGCCAGAAATGGCAAAAACCTACATGCCCCCCAACAGAAGAATGAAAAAGCAAAATGTGGATCATTTGCACAATGAAGTATTACTCAGCAGTTAAAAATGAGAGGGGAGTTAGGTGGGAAAGATTGAAAGGAGAGGAGTGAGAGGAAACTGTGGTTGGAATGTAAAATAAATAAATTTAGTTTAAAAAATGATGTCATGAAATTTGCAAGCAAATGGGTAGAACTAGAAAAAAAATCATCCTGAGTAGTGAGGTAAACCAGACCCCGATAGACAAATGTGGCATGCATTCAGTTTAAGAGGGATATTAGCCATTAAGTAAATGATAACCAAGCTACAGCCTGTAGAGCTAGAGAGTTTAGGTAAAGAGGAAGTGTCTAACAGGAATGCAGAGAGCTCCCTGGGAAGGGGAAATCATAGTTGTTGTGGGTGGAATGGGAATGGGTGGGACAGGAATGGGAGGGATCAGGTGTGGGTTGAGTGCACAGGGAGAGATAGCTGGAATTGGGGGCATTTGGATTGTGGTGTGGAAAACTAATAGGGTGGAAACTTTGTGGAATCTATGAACGTGATCCTAATGAGGACTGCCAGGATACAGAGTTTCAACAGGTCATCTCTTGCAGCCCAACAAGCCTTTCAGTTGAGGGACTGGGTTGTATTCAATTGAATGGTTGGGCAAAGGGGTTACATGGAATTCACTGAATAACCCATGCTGATGCCAAGTGAAAAGGTTGCCCTCTACATACTCACAGCAGGGACATATTGCTGAGAAAAGCAACCACACAACTCACGGAACATGGAGAAGTCAAACTGATAGCTACATGGACCCTTCACTTCTATTTCTAGTCTCTTTCATGTGAGAGGGTACTCGCTGGCTTCTAAAAGAGAAACATGGATACCAACTCAGGCACAAAACCTTCGGCTACAATCTGTTTGGCATGATATACTAGGGCAATGTTAGCACAGAACTTGGGGGAGTAGCCAACCAATGTCTGATTGACTTAAGGCACACTCCATGAGAGGGAACCTGTAGTCAACACTGCTTGGGTAACCAAGGACCAGACTATATAGCACCCAGGGTAAAACCAAAGAAGACTAGTCTAAATACAAGCAAATCAATAAAATGATTCCTAATGATATTCTACCATACTTATATACATTAGTGTTTTATCCTGCCATCATCAGAGAAGCTTCCTCTAGCAACAAATATATAACAAATAATAGCTTAGTATTTATTTATATGGGACTCCTAGTTATGTGAACAAATGAATCTCTGACACTTGTCTGCTCCGCTCTTGGGACTCTTCTCTTGGGTTGCCATGCACAACTTTGATATGGGAACTTTTGCTTAATTTTATTTTTCATGTTTGACTATTATATCTTAGAAGCCTGTTCTTTTCTAATTGAAGACAGGAAGGGAATGGCTCTGGAGAGCAGAGGATGTAGGGAGGAACTGGGGGGAGTAGAGGGAAGGGAAACTATACTCAGGATATAGTATGTGAGAAAATAATCTATTTTCAGAAAAAAAAATACATGCAAAAATGCACACAAAAACACATACTCACACACACAATTGTACATACATGCATGCACACACGTTCTAAATATATTTGAAAACCCACAAAGGCCTTAGACTCTGGATTGATAGCAAGGGACCCTGCATAGGACCAAACTAACCCTACTAAATGTGGGTGACAGACATATGGCCTGGACAGTCTGTGGGGCCATTGACAGTGGGACCAGAATTTATTTCTAGCTCTTGAACCAGCTTTTTCGACCCCATTCTTTTTGGAGGAATACCTTGCTCAGTCAAGATATATGGGGGAGGGCCTCAGTCCTTCCTCAAAGTGTTGTGTCAGAGTTTGTTGACACCCCTAGGAAAGCCTTTCCCTCTCTGAGGAGTGGATTGAGGGGTTGGGGTGGGGGAACAGAGAGGAGAACAGGAGGAGGGGAGGAAGTGGAAACTGGGACAGGTGTGTAAAATGAGAAAAGGTTGTTTTAGAAAATAATATTAATAATAATAAAAAAGAACTTAGAACTATATTTACGTATCTCCTAGGAATTTCAGATTAGAGAATAGTAAAATGTTTACATTGTTGCTTTATCCTCCTACTCCCTACATATCAGCAAAATGGAATTCAAAGGACATGGCTGCTACAACTCCTGCTTCTTGAGTTCCTTTCTCTTTTCAGACAAACAGAAATGGGAGCGCCATTCTGAACCCTCTTTCCTGCTGACAATTTCCCAGATTCTGTCAAATCCACTGGCAGAGAGAAGGATTATGAGGGTAAAGGTGTTTATTTCCTGTTCTCCCTTTCTATTGCCTCTGACCCAAGATCCGTACTTGATGAAATTGTGAGCCCCACTCCATGAGGATTATTGTCCTCAAATTTAACACAGATTCCCCTAGGAAGCTGTTTCTCTTTGCCTCCAGATTCTGAAAACCACTGTCGATTTACAGTCAATAGAGAAAGAACCAGAGAGCCCAACTCACATTTGCAGTGCCTGCAAAATGGCATTTTGAAACATTTACAACATCTAAATACTGTTGGAGGAAAGTTTTGGCACCAGCATGTCTGGCATGCAGCCCTTGAGACAAGAAGCATTTTAGCCTGTATCCGACTTGACTTTCTCTATTAGAGGCAGTACACGTGAGAGAAACAGGAAATCTCGGCAGCACTTTTAAAGCAATGTGGTAAATTATAAATTAATGAGAGCTTAGTATGGGAAGGGAATAACAATCTGTAGAAGAACGTATTTCATAAAGACAAAAGGGAGAAAGGTTTCCCTTAATAAAACATAACCTTTCTGCATGGCCAATCAATTCTCAATTAGTCATGGCAAAGAGAGTGCCCACCACGGTCTGTCAGAGTTATCTCAACAGACTGCCCTTTTCCCACACTGTTTGGAGTCTGTCCCCCTTTGCCCAAGATGCTTCTAAACTTAAGTTCCCTGAAGATTTTCTTGTGCACCTTCCCATTTTCAGAAAATCCATTAAAATATGCTTCTGGCATTTCTGCTGGGTAAGCCTTTGCTCCCACCAGTTACTGTTTTTTTCCCTATCCAAGCCGAATGATCAATTAGAGTGTTGTATAATCCGGAAAAGAACAACATCTAAGAAGAGAAATGTCCCTAGGAAGCTAACCTACTCTTTCCATGTAGTTCCTTAATAAATCATACAACAATGTGGCCTCCATTTTTGGAATTTCAAACATCATAGGAAAATTGTTGAAGTACTTTTAATACTCAGTAATTACAAGCTGAGTCCTTACTACGCACAAAGTATTTTCAAAACAAAACATACCATGTGGTTGATCCTGTAGCTTATGATTTAATTGGAAGGGAAAGTTAAGGACAATTTTACCAATAACCAATAACATTAAATCATAAGGCTTGGATCTTGTCTTCCATCAGTTTGTCACCAAGGTAAAGCAAGCGTTGAGTCATTCAGCAGTCTCTTTAGTAGAATCATTAATTTTATATCTGTTGCTCAGCACTGACCTAAGATGAGCAAGACGATAAACATTCTGGCCTATCTCCTTGGTAACTTCAGGGGTATGATTACAAGCACCATGGTTAAACGGTATGTATGTAGGGAAGGCGTTGCTAGATAAGCAATATGCTCTGGGAAGTAATATGATTCCCAGATAAAGGGACAGTTGGAAATCGCACAGCAGAGCTATTTCAGCAGTTAAATGCAGCTTGTTGGACAGTTGAATGAGGAGATGCTAAAGAAGATTCAAAATTAAAAATTTTCTCAGAGCTGTTAATAGACAGTGCACAATGCTAGCTTTCACAGATGAAAGGGAAAAAAAAAAATCATGTCCGGTATCCACTTCACTATGGAAGGGCTTCAGGTACCAAAGGGAGGTAGTTCTTATTTGTATTTAGGTAATGTTGAAGTAAACTATACCTTGTCAATCTAAGATGTATTAGAAACTAAAATTTTGAGTATACAGAAAACACACGTGACAGACAATGGGTTAATTACCCAAAGCAAAACCTGATCCTTTAAACCAAAACCAAAACAGCCATCTAAAGCAATCCTTATTGCTGGCATACTTGATGCATTTTTATGTATGTACTAACTGAAATAGGATTTGTCATTAACCCATCTAAAGGTACATGACTTGACTGGCTTTTTTTTAAAAACATAAAACAAATAAAACAAAACAAAACAAAACAAAAAACAAAACCAAACAGTGATTTAGCCAGTCTTATAGATCAAATGCATGTTTTGTACTTGAAGTAGTAATGCAGAATCATCAGAGTTTAAGAAATCTTTTAAAATTAATTAAACATCCCCTTCATCCTCTCCTCCTTGACTCTCCCTCCACTCTTCCCTCTGTTCCCACCCCACAACCCACTTCTCCTCTGTTTCTGTTTAGGAAAGGGCAGGTTTCCCATGAGTATCAACAAAACATGGCATATCAAGTTGTAGTAAGACTAAGTACCTCCTCATGTATTAAGGCTGGGCAAGGAGACCTATTATGAGGAATAGGGTCCCAAAGGACAGCAAAAGAGTTAGAAACAGCCACAGTTCTCAGTGTTAGGAGTCCCACAAGAGGACCAAGCTACACAACTGTAACATATATGTAGAGTGCCTAGGTCAGTTCCATACAGGGTGCCTGGTTGTCAGTTCACTCTCTGTGAGTCCCTATGAGTTCAGGTTAGTTAATTCTGTGGGTTTTCTTGTGGTATCCTTGACCCCTCTGGTTCCTACAATCCTTTTTCCCCCTCTTATGATTAAGTAATCCCACCTCTGACACTGCCTGGTGCACCAGGACCCACAGGCCAGATCACTCAGAGATGTAGGAGAGAACCAAACATGACTGGAGGGGGGAAAAGTCAATGTAATGATGCCTAATGATATTCTGTCTCCTATGTACAGATTGGTACCCATTTCAATTGTAATCAGAGAAGTTTCATTCAGCATCTGATGGAAACAGATGCAGATCCACAGCCAAACATTAGGCAGAGCTCAGGGAATCTGGAAAAAAACCCTTAAGCTTACTCTGGCCCAACATAGATTTTGTATCGTGTTGAAACAGCTTCTTAGACTTAGGTAATGATCTTCAATCTCTCCAAAGAGATGGAAGTCTTCAAACTGGAGACTTTGGAAAACACTCTGCTGGCCCAAAAAATATGTACATGTACATGAAAGAATGTGTGTGCTTTTTCATAAATACACATGAATACATGGGAAAAATTCAGTGTACAGAAAAGACAGTTACAAAAGAGTTCCAAAATACTTGTTTTTCTATTTATAACAAGTATGTTTAGCAGGTTTCTTCTGCATTTTCTAGTATCCTTTTGCTCATTCGAGGTATATGTATTGTTTACCTGTGATTTTCCTAAGACTCTACCAGATTTTGGGGATATAGAATTGGACCCCACACAGTCACTGTCATTAAAATTTCAAAGTGACTTAACAAGTGTTCTTGGTACAAGCTTGTAAGTATGGTGATAGCGACATGACTTAGTTAGCCTTATGACAGGGAAGACACTCCTGACAACACCCTCTAGGAATGCTAGGGATTTTCTGAGTCACTACTCAGGGGTGGAAGAGCATTTCAGGAAGAATGGACAGTCTGTGAGAAGACGTGAGGACAGGAGAAAGAGCACCAGTAACACAGAGCTCTGATTTCTTTATCTTTGAATATGGAGATGCAGGCCAGCACACCTCCCTTTATGCCGGGGTACTGGTCCCATGGGTCCTCGCCCCACAGCTGTAGAGCAATCCGACACACACCTTAACAATTTGACTAAATGCACTTATGTCCTTCTTTCCTAATTTTCTTAGCACTTGAGTGCATATCTCTATCCTATGGAACCACAGGAAAAACAGAAACAGATTCCAGGGAAGTGATACACAGTTGTTTGACAGATCTTCCTCAAGCTTGTATAAACAATCATTACAAATGTGTGAAAATACTTTTGTTAAAAATACACAGAAAATGTTATGAAAGGAAGCTTGTACCAAGACACTGAAATTATTTTTTTGAAGTTCAATTTAGTAAATAACATCATTGTGCTAATTTGTATCTTATAAGCCTTTCCACTCCATGTATGCACACTTGTTTGCTATCTATTTGACAATTTCAACATATATTTTAAATGTTTATCTCTAATAAATATTATTATGTAAACCAGACTTTACAAGAATACCCCAGTATACTTATCATAAGACTCAAAAGTAGAACATTATACTTATTTAATCTATGTGTGCATACATACATACATACATACACACACACACACACACACACACACACGAGACACACACATGTGCCATGGTGCACATGTGAACATCAGAGGAAAACTTGCTGGATCCACTTTTTTTCTCCTTCTACCATGTGGGTCCTGAGGATTTGACTCAGATCATCAGGTGTGTTTGCAAGTACCTTTGCCCTCGGAGCCATCTTGCTGGCTCGAAGAATGGTATTTCAGTTTCAATATCATAAAAGTAAGCGTTTGACTTAATTTCTTCCAACAATTAAACAAAGGTTTGTTTTAATATAGTGAATCACTAATACAACAGACTTTCATGAGCATTTACTATGTGCCCATTCAACTTTAGGTGCTATCTATTACTGAGGAATGAGGAAGACATTATTTCAAAATTCTCTTTTTATTTGGATGCACCTGGCTGACAGTTTCGGGAACTACCTTGAAAGAAAGGCAAACTGACTTAAAATCTACATTCTAAGCAACATAAACATTGATCAGATCACCTCTAAAAACTAAATCAATACAGAGGAAATCATGATTAAAAAATTGTAAAAAGATCACATTAAGGTGATATGTTTCAATACTTAGAGCTGACCATGGGTCAGTTTGTTTGGACCCTTATACTTTCTAGTATTCTCAGCCAACTCAATCTCTTTGTTGCTTGGTATTGGTTGCTAATAGAATTAGTTTCTGTTGCTAATAAAATAAAACTTAACAGACAATAACCGCAGAAAATCAGTACGCTTTTCAGGGTATGAGCAAGATTTGGAAACTATTATTGGATAAGTTATTACTTGTTAAGGAAATAAAAACTACTCGTCAAAAGACTGCTACAGTTCTCAGAATTACATATATATTAAAGTCAAAGTTGTAATTTAATTATCCTTGATCTTTCTTGTTGCTGTGAATATTGGTCTTTAATGGCTGAATGTAATGGCATTAAATCAGGACATCAAGATCTAATGAAGATGTGATTTAAATCCTGGGTGTCTTAGGTGCTTATGTCATATGTAGATCATCTTGGGGGGACTAAACATTTATAGAACTTTTACTGCAACTATTGATGGCATTAGGGAAATGATTCCCAGAAGGCAATAAATGCGTAGATTACAGGTTGTTTCAAAGATGGGGGTTTGTATCCCCCATCACTAGCTGATGAACACAGGGTCAGAGACGGGTCTCTGTTCAATCAGTAGTATATTTCAAATTCCTCATCTGGAAAATCAGGGGAAAACACCCTACTTAATAAAAAGTAGTATACTGCCTTGAGGTATCCAAGCAGAGCCAACATTCTCTTGCTGGTTTGTCTCTTCTATTTCTCATTAGTTTCAACTCATTAAAATTTTCTGACAAATCTAAATCCTATAAGTCTGATTGGTTTGATTAACTTGATAAAGAAAAAAAGAAGGTAGCTACTTATCAACCTTCGCCTGACATTGACATAAAGTCTTTATGAGGCACAGTTCCTGGGTTTGTCATTTGAAGTGGGGTGAGTAACTGCTCCGAGGATGAATAGGGTTACCGAGCTACAGATTAATTAAGCAGCTCAGGGAATGATATTGAAAGGCAACTGATTAATTGAACATTGAAGCTATCTAATCAAATAGCGGACACAATAAATATGTTTCTTCAGTGATAAATTATGCACTGATTAGCATATTCATTTATATACTTGGGTTAACTCCTTACGTGCTTTTAGTTCTGCCTGGCTGGAAATAGTCTCCAGCTATAGATTCTCTTTCAATGATTGTAAAAATGTCTAGAGAACATGCCTGCATACTTTTCAAGATTTTCACAGGACATTTTTACATGTGTGAACATTCCCTTCTCAGGTTCTCAAACAGTTGAAGAAATCTTCCACACTGATGATCCTGAAGTAAAGCAGAGGATGTAAGGCTAATGGAAATGGGTCAACAAACTATTTTTTTTTTGGTAAACATAGGATTTAATGAGAGAGGGGGGGGGGACAGAGACAGAGACAGAGACAGAGACCAAGAGAGACAGAGACCAAGAGAGACAGAGACCAAGAGAGACAGAGACAGAGAGAGACAGAGACCGAGAGACAGAGATAGAGACAGAGACCGAGAGAAAGAGATAGAGACAGAGACAGAGAAGATAGTGATAAAACCACCAACACTTGAGTAAGCATGATGATAGTCATATGTGCACATATATCCTCCGGGTGTGAGAACAAGGCCATCGGGATTTCATTCAATGTGAGCTTACACAGGAGAGGCTACATTGCTTTACCTATGACGTTTCAGTAAAACAGAGATTAGATCGTAAACCTTGGGCTTCCCAGAGGACAGAAATCCAGAGTCTAAAGCAGTTCACTCTCTGGAACTGTCTTCCCTTTCAGTTAAACTGAAGCCCTCCCCCATTTTTTGACATGAGGCCATTGCCACAGCTGTGCAGCACGATGAATAGCAAAAGCCTGCCCGCTGTGCCTGTGGGTGCTCATCATCAAAGGGGGTCTGTCACCCTCTTGCCCAGAGATGGATTCGCTGCCAGTCTTCTTCGGGGAAGGGCATAAAATCCCAGAGATAAGAAACCTGGCCTTGTCAACCCCATAGGACTGGCAGTTTCTAATTTTAATGTAGAGTTCAGACTAGGTTCCTGTAAGGAACTCTCTTACAGAAACTCCAGCTCTACCTATGGGCGAACTCTCCAGGAGACAGAGCCTGTCAATGTCTTTCGGCCACTGATGTCATGGGGAAAATAGGATAAAGCCAAGGATACTCATCACTCTAAGCTGGAATTGACTAAAGGGCAGCATCATGTGTAGAGACAGATGTTAGAGTGCTGTCAATGGGGAGGGATTTAGGAGATTACAGGTTTATTTTTAATAGATATTAAAAGAATACAAGGAGCCTTTATATTTAATTAAGGAAATTTTAGTTGAGTTTAGTTTAAAAGTATTACAGAAAGGCATTAATCAACGACTGACACTAGTAGCATGTATTGATTTTTATCACTTTAAAACCTTAAATAATGTTCTTCATTTTGACACCTTCACATATATACATTACTGACTTTACTCTTTTTCACATTCTCTTTACCCTTTCTGGTTTTATTAAAAAATGTTTATCTTTGGGGTTTTATAAGAGGTGGAAATATGGTAAAGTCTATATGTAAAAATTATACTAAATTGATCAAAGGAAGACATCTAATCAGAACTGGAATGATCTTATGAAATTTGTGATAATAATTAGGTTAGACTCAGATGTACTTTAGATAACTAAAACCTGTGTTTTAAAAGTCAGGTCTGTAAAATATTAGAGCGTCACAATCCTAACTTCGTTTCTTTGGTTTTTTTTGGGGGGGGATTATAACATAATCATATAATTTTCTCCTTCCACGTCTTTCCGCAAACCCTTTCAGTATATCTACTATCACCCAGATTCTCTTTTAAATTCATGCCCTCTTTTTCTTTAATTATTTTTATGCATTTATGCTTGGTTTGTTGAGCAGTGTTTTTATTACATGAGTTCATGGCTTAAAAATACAGTTGTGGAAAATTAGAGACCAGGATTAAAGTAGGTAGTTTCAAATTAAAAAGCATATAGTTTTTGCCTGGCAATCTTGTCTGCTTCTAATTTCCAGGAGGATCTATATATGCTTTTCTTTGGGTTCACCTTATTATTTAGCTTCTCTAGGATCTCAAACTATAGGGTCAATGTCCATTGTGGCTACAATCCACTAATGTGTGAGTACATACCATATTCATATTTTTTGGGTCTGGGTTATCTCACTCAGGATAGAGTTTTTTATTTCCATCCATTTGCATGCAAAATTCAAGATGTCATTGTTTTTTACCACTGTGTAGTACTCTAATGTGTAGGTGTGCCACACTTTCCTTATCCATCCTTCCATTGAGGTCCATCTAGGTTGTTTCCAGGCTCTGGTTATTACAAATAATGCTGCTATGAACATAATTGAACAAATGATTTTGTAGTATGATTGGGCTGGGACTGAACAACCATGTGATCAAACTTGACTCTCTGAATGTTGCTGACAATTGGGGCCTACTGAGAAGCCAATGATAATGGCACTGGGATCTGTCTCTACTGCATGTACTGGCTTTTTGGGATCCTAGTCTTTTTGGATGCACACCATCCTAAGCATGGATGGAGGGGGGAGGGCCTTGGACTTCCCACAGGGCAGGGTACCCTGCTCTCCCTTAGGACTTGAGGGCAAGGGGAAGGCTAAGTAGGGGAGCAGGAGAGAAATGGGAGGAGGGGAGGAAGTGAAAATTTTGAATGGTATTACTTATAAAGCAATAAAAAAAGGGAACCCTGATGGCTCTTTGGCTTGGAGAGGGGCAGAGTGGGGGTATGGGTGGAAGGGAGAGGAGGGAAGGGGGAGGAGGAGGGGAGGAGATAGAAATTTTTAATAAAAAACAAAATGAGAAAAAAAAAGAATTTAAGAAACATTTTTTAAAAGCATATAATTAAAAGAAATACCAAATGTCCAGTATCTCCCTCCTTATATATTTGACCTATTTCTTAGGACATTAGAAAAACTATTACAACCTTCTATTCTTTTGACATGTTTATTTTGACATACACACAATAGGAAGGAAGAAAGACCACGTCTTCTTCCATTGGCCATACCATTCCTATTTGTTAGCAATAGCAAAGTGTTTTTCAAAAATATGCAAAAGTTTTCAAAATTATACCTAAAAAATCACAAGCATGAATATAGCTCTTCTTGTAGGACTGGTGATAACTTGTCTTCAAAAATATACTCTCCTTAAAATTCTGAAATACTCACTTGCACTGAAAGCATTTTTTTTTTTATTTAAATCTGGCTTGGTAGATTCAAATTTTAAAGAGAAAGTGGCCTGTGCTTATGTTAGGTAATCAATATTCACAGGGACTAAATAAACACAAAATACATGGTGGCTTGATTCTGTTGATGATCTCAATGTGATTTATTTTCCTTTTCTTTTGTAGTTATAACTCTTTGGGAACATTACAATATAATTAGGCTGAAGATATTTAAGACTAAATTTTAGAACACGCAGATAAAGGTAAGTGACCTGCACTTAGATAGTTTCATATATTATATATCATTAAATTGGTAATTGTCTCCTGTATGATTTAGAAGTCACTACACATTTGTGTGTGTGTGTGTGTGTGTGTGTGTGTGTGTGTGTGTGTGTGTAGTCACTGTACAGATAATGTGATTTCTTTCAAGGAATGCTTTCGATAGTTCCAAATGAAAAGTAACTTTGTATTTGTTGAGGAAATCCATGTTAGCATCATCATTTATTGTGATTTAAATGTGCATCAAGGATTGCTTAGCTGGGAAGTTTTATATCTTAATCAAGATATCAGAGCAAGGAGATAAAGAACACAGAACAAGAGTACTTTGTAAAGGTCTATCTAAAAATAAAATAGCATTACTAAATGTTTCAGGTTGATTGGGAATGTATTTTTTTTTCAGAATGGGAGGATCTGGGGAAGAATAGCGTGATTTTTGAGGCCCCTTTGCATTACCTTTATATTTGGTCACTATTTTTGCTTATTTATCAAAGGTAATTATAGTATTTTGCAGTAAAGAATGTGAATGCAAGGTAAAATACAACACAATCACTTCTATTTTGAAACCTAAGAAAAGTAATGCTTCTTGCTATATGGTGTATGTTTCATGCCATTCTGTCAGATCTTCAAAAGGTCCTTTAAGGAACTGACAGTGAATTTGTCTTGAAAGGTATTACATGGGCACAGCCCCGAGACTGAGTTACAAAAATTATACTAGGTCTTCTTTATGACCTACGTCTTCAGGCATTGCGACAGCGGTCCTTAAACTTGGGTGTGGATTAAAAGAAACTTGGCATTACAGGACTATTTGACTGATCTCTTTAATACCATGAAAGTACGAGTTTTGAATTTGCTTCAAAGAATGAAAGAAGCTATTACTGGCCTTATTTGAGACTAAGCTTGTAAGCAAGTGTGTGTGCAGACCCATTTGAAGCCTCTGAAAGAGCAAAGAGCTTAGGCAATGGAGTGGCCCCGTTCATAAGACAGAAAGAAGCACGTGTGCCTTTGTTTTATCATCAGTTCAAAAATAGTTGTCGTCATTATGTGTATTTTTTTCTTGGCTTAAAATATCTAATTTTTAAAACCTCAGATAGAACTTTTATTAATGAATAATTAAATCCCATCGTAAAACTGCTATTGTTATTCAATATCATTCAAATAGCTACAGGTTAATCCAATGATTCTCAATATTTTTCAGCTTTTAGGCAGCTCACTTGCACAACCCACTCCATTTAGACCCTCTACACTGCAAAGTATGGCTTTCAATACAATAGAAATGCAGAGACAGGGAAAGACTTCTGGGATTTGAAGAAGGCTGGTTTGGTGGAAACACAGTTTCAAAAAATACTTTTTACATGTGCTTGTCTTCATGTGAAATTTTGTGTATAAATAGATGTTTTAATTTCATTTTCTAAATAGTACATAAAAATCTTAATTTTATGTATGATGTATGTGTATGTGTGAATGTGTGTGTGTGTGTGTGTGTGTGTGTGAGAGAGAGAGAGAGAGAGAGAGAGAGAGAGAGAGAGAGAGAGAGAGAGAGAGAATACTACACTCAGAAAATAGATAAAAGCTTTTCTTAAGTGGAAAGAATCCATTTGTATTAAGCTGCAATTTCTCCTTTCTCTAATAATATATTTGGATGCTTTTGTTTTGATACAGGATCTCACAGTGGAGCGTGCAGGCTGGTCTGGCATTCACAGCAATTCTTTGCCAGCCTTCCAAGTCTTGGGTACAGTTGTGAGACACTAAACCTGGTTTAACAATGTGTAATGCATTGGATACCTCTTCCTATATAAGAATATCCTTTTTTCCTTTCCCCCCAGAATTGTTGAATTAAAAAGATCTGCTTTTCAAATATATCATCTTCACCCTTTTCTATGATAAGCAGCACAGAGGAGACACTTTCAATGATGTATGAAAATCCAGTTGTTCAACATCTTGCAACACTTTGATATACTTAAAAAATTAAGATTATTTTACTTAAGACAAAGAGTCTCTAAGAGGAAGATATTTCTAATGGCTAAAGTGAGGTACAAACTTCAAGGTAGATCAGTTCTGGCTGCATCCTAACCTCATATAGCAGTATAATATCAAATCAGTATCAAATTCAGTATTGACCTATTTATAACTTTCATTACTCTTCCCAAGATATTCACATATACATATTTAAAAATATAACGATAATGTCAAACATTGTTTGTTAATTTGGTTTTAGTTCTCTAATACAAATACTAAACAGTATTAGTCCAAAGGCAATAATAGAAGAACCTCCATGAAAGGCAACACCTACTCAATAAATACCACCTCCCTCAGGGCAACCCTTTGAAACAATACAGCATTCACACCGACATTTCAGAACAACCAGGCTTAGAATGACTAATTTGATTAGTTCATTATTTTACAGGCATATTTCACTAATGAGATGTGTTGTTTTCTTCTATGAAATGTATAGAAAAGATTGGAGCCTATTGCAAGGGGAGCATGTTTTAGAGATGACTAAGTGGTTTTTGGAAGGAACAGAGAAGAGGAGGTGAGCTGTGAGGGGGTGGGATACCATTCCTCTTACTAATCACAGGATGCATGGGAGGCAACATGGTGAAGACGCAGACTCGAGGTCGCCTGTATGTTTAAAAGTAACTTTAGAGAGTGCCGATGAACTGCAGCCCCATGTGTTTCCTCCTAAAAAGCTGTAAGGCTGTTTTCCTTCAATTGATTAAAGGCAAAGGGAAGTTGACAGGGAACTAATGAGCTATACATAATGAATAAGGTGGCCTTGCTTTCCTCTGCTCTGTCTTCTCACCTATAATGAGGAAGGAGAGCAGGAACCTCAATCGGTACTTGCGTAGGCTAATCCAGGGGCTTCGGCCGTGGTACCAACACTACAGGATCATTTAATTAACTGGGTTTGCTAAGATATGCATAGACGGAAATCTCAGTGACTAGCACAGAGCTAAGGGAGGGGCTTAAAAACCCTCAAAAGACTGTGATAGGAGAACGTCCAGCTTTTGTCTCCACTGGGTTTGGTCACAGTGTCATGAACCTTTTACGAATGTTAAAGTGGTACTTGCACCTCTGTTAATAATCAAAATGGTTATGACTGATGCAGAGAATCAAGGAAAACACCCAGACCTCAGTATTTTGCATTAACTCAAATAAAACAATTTATAGTGCACATTCTAGAAAAGGTTAAAAAGGCATAAGCACCAATAAAAATCAGACATAGTGTCTTACTCCATGGTTGCTTTCTCCTTTACCCTGACCTTCCTTTTGGTTTCCGTGCCCTCAGCCATTTCTATTCTCTCAATCAGGCAGATTCAATAACACCTACAGGGCCAAGACAGCCACGAAAACTCACATCAAACCCCCACAAACAAAACTACCACCATCATAGCAACACAGCCACCACCACTGCCACTGCACCACTACCACCACCACACACACACACACACACACACACAGAGAGAGAGAGAGAGAGAGAGAGAGAGAGAGAGAGAGAGAGAGAGAGAGAGAGAGAGAGAGAGAGAGAGAGAGAGAGAGAGAAGAGCTCAGGTAATTAAAAAGAAAGGCAATCTGGTTATCTGATGGAGGTGATTTATTGTAACCGTGAACTGACAGTTCTTTCTACCTCTCTGATTTTAAGCTAGGTTTATTAAGATAAACGAAGCTTGATTACTCACTGGAGATGGCAGGGCTGTGCTCTTTGCTAACATCTTCCCTAGGGCATACTGGAAATAAAAGGCAGGAATCCCACCCTTTAAAGGTTGCAAGCAACTACGCCAACTTTTGCTTTTGACTGGAAGCTTCCAGTCTGGTGTTCCAGAGATATATTCTCAGCCCAGGGTCATTTCTTCTAGCCTTTGGAAATCTACAGTTTGGGGACATTTTCTCAGAACTCATCTCCCAACTCATTCGTGCTTCACTCTAAAATGTAAGCAAATTAAAACAAGACAGCAAAACTCAACTGTATTTTTTTAAGACTGTAGACAACTTGTTTCCCAACTTCAGATTGTTCAAGGACTCGCTTATTTCTCTTGTCCCAGGTACTCCTAATAGGAGGATTCCCCCTCCTATTTGGTCTCCTTTTGACCTGTCTGTCACTCACTTCACATAAGAGTTATTGATTCTGTTTCCTTTTCTAAATCATCTCACTGGGCTTCTTTAGTATGAGTTTATTTGCTTCTTATCCCAGAAGAATATTATTAGTCTGATCAACTTTATCTTCATTGACTAATGTAGTTTGTGTAAATATCAAATGATCTTTACTTACTGCTGAATAGATAATAACTGGCAGTGTCCTACAGGTAAGAAATTATAACATGAATATTAAAAATATTTTGAAATAAAAAGTACCTGACACAAACACATACCTTCATATAACTTAGGATGCATCATGATCATAACCAAATAAAGAAAATAAAATAAATAATTTATTAGGTAATGAAAATTCACCAAGTTTTACTCAAGCTTCAAGTAAACAAGATGCTGAAAATTGCCTCTGTGGCGTTAATGTTTATGTTCACAAATGTTGTAGTAGGAAAGAACATTTTCTAAATTTCTTTATATTTACAAAAAAATCAATGGGTAGCCTTCAGTCATTCATGAATTTCATTATTAAACATTGTCTCCAGTGTTTAGTGTCAATAATCACATAATTAATAAATGACTTCTACATATTCTATGGCAGAATTATAAACATCTTAAACTCGGCAGTATGCTTCATTTGCTGTATTGAACTCTAAAGTGAAACAGGAAATAGCTATCATTATTATAACTGTCAATGCTACAATTTGGATGTCTTTACTAAAATGTATTGATTCATGTTCTGAATTAAGTCAGCAATGTGATGAGAGGAAAGAAACAACATGCATATTTAGAGATTATTCATTAGATTATTTTAAGATAAAGATTTGAAAATGTAATTACCAAATAATCACCAAATAATGTAATTACCAAATAATCACATACAAATGCATATTTTCAGAAAATTTCAAAAAATATATTAGTGTTTAGTCATAGCAATTGATGCATGAAGATTTCTATTTAAAAAAAGTAAAGTGAACTAATGTGTAATCCAATAATCTTATTACTGGGTACTTATTTGAAAGAAATAAAATAATGTCGTGAAGAGATGGAGGCTCTATCACATTATCACAGCATTATTTGTAACAGAGAAGCTGGAGGATCAGCCTAAATGTCCATCAATGAATGACTCAATAAGAAAATAGGCCTTGGCCATGGGAGCTAAATCCTTTTATCTGCCACGAATGAATGGACATGGAGGTCATTATGTTAAGTGAAACAATCCAGGTACAGAAAGAAACCCAGGCACTTTAATATGGAATCCAAACAATGCTCACTCAAAGAAGTTGAAAGCAGAATGGAGACTTACCAGAGGATAGGGGAAGTAGGTGGGAGGAGGGACCAGAAAGGTCTAACAAGACATACAATGTTGCAGTAAAATAGGGGCCATAAAATTTGATGTCATGTTGCAGAGTAGCATGAGAAGAATTAATAATCATTGAATTTTCTAAATAGCAAAAGGAGACTTTGACTGTCTTGTACATAATGAAGTGCTAAATATTTAGGTAATATGTTGGCTACCAGGCTTTGCTTCCATTGTGCAAGGTATATGTGAATCTAGATATCACATTGTACCCTATAAATACGTATGATTACTGTTGGTCAGCCAAGGATGTTTTTACAGGTTATAAAACAAAAATACTAAATTCTCGTGTGAAATTTCTATATATGTAAAGTAAAATTATTTTCACCCATCTATTCCTTCCCATACATTTCAAGAATGAATTACAAAAAGTGATGTGAAAAATACACAAACTAATTCAATTTTCTTTTTTATTTTTTTGATTTTTATTAGCTCTCAGCCACTTCAGTTTAAAATTTTACTCATGAAGTGATAGTTCCTGGTATACATTCTATGATGAGGATATGTCAAAAAAGGAAAGTAAAAAAGAAAATTAACAAAAGGAGGGCAGATTATAGTCGGAATGATTACTAGCAATTTTCACATAATTTTATTCATTACAATTTCAAAGTCAAGAAGAATTACTGTTAGACACAAACATAAGGATTATTTGTGTCATAGTGTGCCTAACAAACTCATACAAAAAAAAACCCATAGCCATTGCATCAGAGGTTTTGCACCTGCAAATTCAGCTAACCACAGACAGACATTTTGAAAAATAAAGTGCATCTGTAGTGAATAAGACTTGTGTTATCGTCATTATTCCTCAAGTAAGCAGTGAACAGCTATTTACACATCATTTACATTGTATTAGATACTGTAAGTAAGCCAGAGATGATCTTTCCTGCACAGGATGATCTATACAGGTCATGCAAATATCATGCCATTTTATACAAAGGGTTTGACTGTCCATGGATTTTGGCTATTCAAGTTGGAAGCCTTTAAGATTCTGAGTGAGGTAACTCAGACCCAAAAGGATGAATTTGGTATGTACTCACTCATCAGTGGATTCTAGACATAAATAAAGGTCAGTAAGCCTATAACTCCTGATCATGGAGAAGCTAAATAAGAAGGTGAACCCAAAGGAAAACATATAGGTATCCTCCTGGATATTGGAAGTAGACTAGATTGCCAGGCAAAAATTTGGGATCTTGGGTGTGGGGCTGGGGTGGCAGTAAGGAGTGATGGGGAGAAGTGGATAGAAAAGTGAGGAGGGGAGGATGGGGAGACCCTGGGGGAATGGGATGGTTGGGATGGAGGAAGGGTGGATAGGGGAGCAGGGAAGAAGATATCTTAATTAAGGGAGCCATTTTAGGGTTAGCAAGAGACTTCACTCTAGAGGGGGTCCCAGGAATCCATGGAGATGTCCCCAGCTTGTTCCTTGGGCAGCTGAGAAGAGGGAGCCTGAAATGGCCCTTTCCTGTAGCCATACTGATGAATATCTTGCATATCACCATAGAAGATTCATCTGGCCATGGATGGAGATAGAGACAGAGACCCACACTGGAGTGCAGGACTGTGCTCCCAAGGCCCAAATGAGGAGCTGAAGGAGGGAGAACATGAGCAAGGAAGTCAGGACCACGAGGAGTGCACCCACCCACTGAGACCGCGGGGCTGGTCTAATGGGAGCTCACCAAGGCCAGTGCGATTTGGACTGAAAAAACATGGGATCAAACCGGATTCTCTGAACATGGCGGACAATTAAGGCTGACTGAGAAGCCAAGGACAATGGCACTGGGTTTTGATCCTACCGCATGTACTGGCTTTTGGGGAGCCTAGTCTGTTTAGAGGCGCACCTTCCTGGTCCTAGATGGTGTGGGTTGGGCTTTGGACTTCCTGCAGGGCAGGGAACCCTGACTGCTCCTTGGATTGGAAAGGTAGGGGGAGGGGAGTGGAGGGAGCGGGAGGGAAATGTGAGGTGGGGAGGAGGCGGAAATTTTTAATAATAATAATAATAAAGTAAAAAAAATCTCCTGGGAATATTGATAAAAAACTTTGCATATAACTTGATAAAAATAAATTATTATCTTGGAATGATAAAAAAATCACAAACTAGAGTTTTGATGATTTTTGTACATTAGGATTGGAACGTCCCTTACTTTTGGCCCAAGATCAATAAGGACAGGAAGAAATGTAGCAAGTTCTGCAGTCACGGGAGTCTGTTCTCCTGAAACAACTTTTTGTCCTGATCTTTAGCTGAGAAGACTCCTTCAGAAATCAAAAATGGGCCACAGACATGATTCCCTTTGCCTGGGGTTCGGTTTCTTGTGCCCTAGACATTTGCTTCCTGGTCTCACTGTGCCTGACCTCTGCAAGGCTAGAACAAAACTGCTCCAGTTTCCTCTTTAGGACACAAGCACCTCAGAATCCCAACTGAATCAGAAGCTTATTTTAGAATTGAATGGAGTTTTATCTCCATGGTAGTAATTATAATTTATTGAGTGCTTATACAGTAGGAGCATGGCATATGATTTTCTATATATGAAAAACACCACATATAATGTATTTGAGGGTCATAATTTATTGATGCTTTATTTCATTGATTAACAAGTTAAAATATATTTTAATTCCATAAGTCACTCAAATAACCCAATTGACCTATCAGGGATTTCAATCCAATCTGAATCATTACAACAAGTCATTGATTTTAATATATGTTCATAACTTAAATAAAAACTATAAAGCCTACATATAACCTATGCTGAAGTAATCATTATAATATTATTTGGTGCCTCCTTACTGAGAAATTGAGATTGCTGTCATTTATTCTAATTCCAGTTTTGGCCTTAGATACCAGCAAATAAGGAGACACGTATTTTGTTTGAGCCAGTCACTGTGGAGGACTCTCCAACAACTTCACTTTGATAATGGGAGAAAAGTCAATGTCTACTTTGTAACTACCATATGTTTAATTCTCATACATTGTTTCACCATAGTATAACATTATTCTAATATTGTTTTATACAGTTTCATTACCTATATCTTTGTCCAGGTGAATCATTCATCAAAGGAACAAGTGTTGGGGAAGCTGACCAATCCCTTGTCTGAGGGGCGTGACCCCTCCGGGGCACAAAATACCTTTAAAAGATCTGTGTTTTGGTTGTTTGCTTTCTTGGTTCCCTGCTCTTCGCTGGAACTTTGGCTCTGTAAATTTCTCCCATTTTCCCCTTTTATTAAAGCTGATCATTTTATATAAGGCTTGTTTGGTTATTTCCAATTGCCTACCGACCACGCCCACTACAGAACAAGTATTTCTTTTTCATTTCAACACTAATCAGAAAGATAAAATCCAAAGAACAATAACTCTTTATATCTAATAAAGAACACTTGTATAATACTTATTCATGGCTATGTATTATTTAATAATTTATATTATTTTTAGTTGTGTGTATATATATGGGTATGCACATATAATTACAGGTATCTATGAAAGCTAGAAGTATCAGATCCCCTAGAGCCAAGTTACAGCTGCCTAAAGCTAATGCTGGGACCGGAACATGAACCCTCTCTAAGAGTAGTAAACAGTATTGCTCAGCGAGCCATCTCTACAGCCTCAACTGTGACATCAATACCTGAAGGAGAACATTTTTTTTTTTAGCATTTGTACATTCAGTTTTCCCTCATGGAAACTGCATACACATGCTATTGAATCTGCAGTCATATTAACATCGAAGCAAATGACAAACTTCTCTCAGATACAAAGATAAGTAGAAAGCCAAGACATTATAATGTTGAAAGCTAATTATATCAGAAATTGTAGAAGTTATAAAAACTCAAAAATATTAAACCAGTCATAAACCACTGTACAGACGATGAAAATGAAAGATTCACCATCAACTTCTAAAGCAAAAGATCTCTAGTTGCAATATGAAGCACATACCTTAGGGCAGGGTTTCCCAACCTTCCTATTGCTCCGAGTCTAAAATACAGTTCCTCGTGTTGTAGTGACCCCCAACCATAAAATTATTTTCTAACTCTAATTATGCTGCTATTTTGTATCATAATGTAAATATCTGTTTTCCAATAGTCTTAGGTGACCTCTGTGAAAAGGTCATTTGACCCGCTAATGGTCACAACCACAGGTTGAGAATTGCTATCTTAGCGTGAACACTGCTTCTTTTAAAAGATGGTAAATATACTTTAAACCACAGCAAATAGATAAAGGAATGTGTGCCATCTTTATCTATTTGCTAATGAGTTTTAAGTTTAGACCATAGCTTTTGCTTTAAAATGTATATGCTACTTGGATTCAGAAATAATTGTTTTAAGAATCCATTTTCCTACTACAATCCATGAGCACTAGGACATGATTCATAAAATTAACTGTAAAAATGAGTTGCTTTGACTTTGCAGAGTATACTTGAAGAGTGTTATTCTGTATTCCTCTGCCATTTGAAAAGCGCTCTCCAAACATTTCCTACGGATTTTTAGGGAATAGGCAGAAAGCATATTTTTTCATGCTCATCTTTATTCTCTTTTCCTTCCCTGGGGGGACTGTAAAACTGGGAATCTGGAAGAGCTTATTATCCCAAGAAGTTGGCAAAACTATTACAAGAGTAGTTCCTTAAAATTTATAGCTAATTAGAGTGTCTACCAACTGTGGTACTAGGCTCATCTAATAGAGTTGAGTTAATCAGAAGGAGTTAATCAGAATGACTTTGTGTATTAAAACTTTCTTCCCTTCTAACCACTGTGGATGAAGCATCCCGATGCTTCACTTTCAAGGGCCACCTGGCATTGTTTTTAAAGAACCAAAAGATGTTTTAAAAGTGTTTTATTTTTCTTCACTCTGCAGAAAAGAAGGGAAAAGTGTCCTTCTAGGTACTAACAGGATCACTACAGAGTCGTTTTCAAACATCCTGTCCATGGGGACTGTGAAGAACTTTGGAGGAAAAAGAAAATAAAAACTAATTTTATCTTTGCCACAGAGTCATATTATTCTCATAGAAACATTTAGCATTCAGGAAAGTGAGAAAAGGTTTCTAAAGAACAGCTAACAAAACATGCAAAAGGCGCAGGAGAATTCATTTTCATAATGAAATTCAAAGATTGATAACCTACATTGTAAGGGTTTTAAAATTATATAACTGCACCTTTAGAGATTTGGTGTCTAATATAGGCAATATCCAGCTGTGAAGAAAATTTTTTTTAATTTTCTTCCAATTTAGTACATGCTGAAAAGTATGGTGACTACAAGTCAGAAGTCAAATAATCTAGGAAAGACAGTCTCTAGATGAATATCAGTCAAATAATTTCCATATTTTATATAGTGCACTAAAACTTCCTGGACTCTGCTTCTCCCAATACAGTAAACTATGTGAGGACAGGGGTTTTCCTATGTATGCTATCTTTGTCCTTAGGGCAATGATCAGTAGGAACACTCAAAATACGTTACCGAGAGAGTAGTACTTGTAATTAGGTGTATATATGAGCAACACTAAATAGACTATACTAAGTTTATATACATGTGTGATGTGGGATTCCCTTCTATATATGCTTTTATTGGTTAATGAATAAAGAAACTTCTTTGGCCTGTGATAGGGCAGAATAAATAGAGATAGGCAGGAAAACTAAACTGAATGCTGGGAGAGAGTAGGCAGAGCCAAGGAGATGTCATGTAGCTGCTGGAGGAGACAGATGTTGGAACCTTGCCTGTAGGCCACAACCTCATGGTGATGCACAGATTAATAGAGATGGGTTGATTTAAGATGTAAGAGTTAGCTACAAATATGCATAAATGAATAAGCCAAGCAGTGTTGTAACTAATACAGTTTCTGAGTGGTTATTTCAGGTCTGGGTGGCCGGGAAACAAACAAGCAGTCTGCATCAACACATGTGTGGGATGTGGCAGAAGTGTGTGTGTGTGTGTGTGTGTGTGTGTGTGCCCATAAAAATTAAGACAAAGTAAATAATTTGAGAGGAAGTTTGGGGTATAGCAGGAGTTGGAGAGAGAGGAAAAGGTGAAAAATTAAAGAAAAAAGAGGAAAGAATAGTACTTCATTTTCTGATGCTCTTGTCTTCTTCCTGTGAGGAAGGGATTATCTATAACTAATGCCAGTCCAGTACTCATCACTGGGACCAGGGCTCTAACTCCATCCCTCCCTAATAACCTGTGCAGTTCAGGCAAGTTGTTCTTTCCCATCCTCTTCCTCAGTAAACTCCAGAGTTGAATATGGTTTTCATTACCTCCATGGGTAGAGTCCATCTCACTGAATGAACCATATTGCTTCCCAAGTGGACATAGCACATATGTGACGCCTAGCAGATTACTGCAGAACTCTTTACTAACTGCTAAGGAAGAGGCATTGCACAAATACAGTTGAGTGAAATTTCTGTTAAAACATCATGGAAAAATATTGTCCAAGTTAAGGAAAACCTAGCCAAATGGTGGCAAGCAGTCTATCTTGTATTTTTGTAAGCTCTACATTCCAGGATATAGTTTATAAAAATCATTATTTTGAAGTTATATGACCCAATAAACCTCACCTTTATATACTAAGGTGTGAAATAGAGTCCCCTCATTCAACACTTCACCATAATGAATGTATCCTCCAGTATTTTATCTAATACTTCTGTCCCTATACATAATAGAACAATCAGCACTAGGTCAACCTTGAGTCCTAAAATAACAATTGGAAGAAAATAATGGTAAGAATTAGTCTCCACTCAGAAATGACCTGTGCTCTTTGTTTTTCTTCTCATTTCTTCAGATTAAAATTCAGAAAAAGGAAGAGCATTCATTTCCCTGCCCATAGCTTTGGGTGGCATTTTCATCCTCGCGCAACTTGCCCATGTTGTTGACTCTGGGAATGAGGTAAATTATGATCAAGCCCTAGTTTGTTTGACCAATAGATAACAATCATGACATATTGTAGAAAGGGAAAAAACAATGAATTCCACAAAAAGCTCAAGTGTATTCATTCTTGCCCCTATTTTACAATTAAAGGCAGTGAAGAAACAGGTCCATGCAGTGTCAGTGTAAGCAGCAGAGGAAAATACTGTAATGTGACAATGAGCATTGCAATTTTTATTAGTTCCCATATGCTGCTTCTTGCAGAGGTGATTTTAAATCACAAAAGAATTTTAAAACATGATTGGATCTTAGATTTCTAGTCACATGTAGAAAAGCAATTTAGTTTCTCCATCCCTGTGATAATGCGTGAGCAGAGTAGCAAGGAATTTTATACTGTGCTCCGCTAAATAAGAGCTGGCTAGACAGTGGATTCATTAGCACCCTCAAAATCCAATATAAGCTTAATCCAAGAGTTAAGTCATAAACAGATTCATTTCTGTAGAATTAGTTATCTTTTAGGTTGATGGAACATAATTTATCTAATGCTTCTTTGGTGTCCTGACAAATTTAATTTATCCCTCCTTACTGGTAAGAACAGGTCTATGAATTATTTCAGTAATTGCCCAAGAGGATTAAAAGGCCAATGTAGAATATATTTGCATATATTAATATATGAAATTTTTACTGAGGGAACCTTAAGTCTGAGACAAAATATTCCCTATAATATATTTTCAAAATCAAGGCAAGATATTTTACATTAAAGTGCGATTATAAAAAAGCAGATGTTACAAAGCCAGCTGCTATGTGGAAGTACATTTCCTTCTAATTCAACACAAACTCGAAAGAGATAAGAGAATTAGTTAAGATGAAGAGCTGTGTGTTCAAAAATTTACCCCAAATTATACTTTATTCTCTTAATGTTTCCTCAGTTTGATATCAGTCATAAAAACAATTGGTGGTTATAGTAAATGACCATGGTGCATGTCAATGAAAAAGCACTTTGAAGTTTCCTGGATGAAAGACTTTGTGTTAATACACCATATTATTAACCCCACTAATATCAAAGAATTTAAAGAGAGACTCACTTCATGGAGAGACTAAGTAGGATTTAAAAGTATATATGAATCATATAGAATTCCTCATGTGAATGCAAGCACAGTCTTATACTTAAGGGCTGTAAGCCTTCCAATTAAGAGCTTCCCGTGTAGCTCCTTTGGAAAAACAGTAAGTACCTGATACTTGGAGAGATGGAAATAGAGTACAAACTAACCACCTCCATTGTTCTTACTCAATCTCTTGTGTAGCCACAGATCTGGAAGCTCCTTCCCTTTTTTTGTTTGCTTTTGTTTGTTTGTTTTTCAAGACAGGGTTTCTCTGTAGCTTCGGAGCCTGTCCTGGAAATAGCTCTTGTACATCAAGCTGGCATCGATCTCACAGAGATCTGCTTGTCTCTGTCTCCCGGGTGCTGGATTAAAGACATGCACTAACATCGACTGACCACAAGCACTTTCACTTGAATTTTTCAATCACAAAGATACCGTGTCTCAAAAAAAAAAAAAAAAAAAAAACCCAAATACATGTATATGTATCTCTCTCTCGGTGTATGTATTAATCCTGGTAATAACACCAATTTGTGGCTATCATTTGTTGGGCTCATATTAGGCAAAGACCAATTTTGATCTAGGATGAAATGGACAATGATTGAATCCTAAGATGTCATCACACAAGGTAAAGACATTGCCTATCATCATCTTTCAGCGTGTCCACTGGTCCATATTATTTCTTGAGGTGATGAATGGATTGCTGAGCTGTTTAAAAGATCAGCCTTTTCCTTAGCACCATCCATTAGACATAAAGGAGCAATTTGGAGGTGGACATAGTTCCTAAGAATGCATTCTGTTAAAAATGCTTTTCAAGTTCTCATGAAAAGCAAGTGGTTGAATTGCTATAGTGTTTTAACCAGGGCATGCTCTGATAGGAAAACTGCACACTAAACATCTATTGATCAATTTCGTACATTTCATCGTTAGGTTGCCATCAAGGACTTAGTCATTGTTCATAATATCTGTGACAAGCATCTTGAGTTTGCAGAAGAGCTAAACTCATAACAACTGGAGAAATTTATCTCACCCAGTGACATACCTATAAGCACAAGTTTCCATTGCTTTTGCGAGATGAAATGATGGTAAGTAAATCAGAGTTTAATGTCCACTGACTTATGTGTCCAATGTCTTGAAATACTGTGAACAAAGTTCTTCAGCTTAATATACTTGAAAATACGTTCAATGCTTGTATTAGTTGAGAAATATATATTATGTTATATAAGATTATATATATATTATATATAAGATTAGTTAATATCTAGGTGTGTTAGGTCAGGCATAGTGACACATGCCTTTAATCTCAGCACTTGGGAGGAAAGGTAGGCAGCTCTCTTGTGATTGAGGGCAGCTCCAGACCAGGCAGAACTACACAGAGAAATCCTTTGTTGTGCTCATATTATTTAAAGATCAATTTCTGTTCTAGAATGCAAGGAGCAACAATTCAGGGGAAACATTAAATAAGGAAATAGTAGTTGGCATGCTAGAATTCAAAATACTAATATGGAGTTGGTTGTATGCAAGGTACTGTGGCTGTTTGGCATTTTATTCACTTAATTCCCATTAAAATTTATGATTACTTCTTATACATAAAGGAAAGATGCAGGCATGAAATGCGTGTGAGGAAAGAATTCTATCTAAACTTACTTTATAAAGGACTGAGAACGGGGATCTCTACCAAATTTGCCAGAATCTATAGCTGTAGACATTTTCACTACAAACTATTACCTTGCTTATAAGCACCTTTCTAAGAAACCTTGTGGCAGACACTGCTTCATTCAGAATTGGTTTTAGAACATAATATATAAATGATTAATGTTGCTCAATTACACTTTATATGTTATTTTCAGAAAAACTTTTTAGTTTGATTTATTATACTAAAAAAAGATTTGTCTATGCATGAATTCATAGAGGTTCCACTCAAGCCCTAAAACAACTGATTTTACAGGTTGTATTCTCTGCAATTCTCCATAATTCTATTTGTAAAATCATTTCCCTGGAAAGATCCTCTTTATATTTAAGAGTTTCATTTTTTCTTAACATAGACCAAGGCAAGACTCTTTCTGTGTCTAGTTCTAGTTTAAATGCAGATGTCGGAGATGTATGAGTTGATTCTTTTGTTTTAGAGATCTGTTCACTATGACATTTCAAGTTGTGTTGCTTAAACTCATTCATATTGAGAATACATGTCTATTAAAAGTATTCATTTGCTATTATTTCATTATACTCTATGACGTGTGCAGAATAAGTTACTGTTTTAAATTTTTAAGTGATTTAATCATCAGTTGTAATAAAACAACTCCCAAACTATGGTTTATTGATAATTTTGGTTATCCTACTTGCCGTCATAATTCATAATAAAACAGTGATCACTGATTTCAGAAACAGTAAACATGCCCATGAGAGATTAGACATTTTCCTTATGTAGATATGCATGATAAATCGACAGTTCCATTGATCCTCAATTCCTTACTCCTTTCTACATATACTACATATGCCATAAGACTTGGTGCTTTCTCACACCTTAAAGAGATGGGGCATAAGTCATAAAACACATCTGAATTTGGGATCACCTCTGCCTTGCTTTGCTCACTGGAATACTAGCAAGCATGGTGGATATCTCAGTTTGAGAAAAACACATTTTTCTTCTCTGCTCAGCTCTTGGCTATCTCCAAGAAGCAAGGATCAGTCTATCTCCTCCCTTATGAGAGACAATCATGGGAGACACAACAGCTAAGCCACCAAAGGTATAATCAGCAACAGCTGGCTAAACCTGACTGCATACCCACCATCTTGTCCCTGTTACACAGACATCTGTGAGAAGAGGCGAGGTCAACCAGATGCAGCTCAGGTTACTTGATCCTCTTGCTTGCAACCAGCATTGATATTCACATATAATCCCACATGGCTGTGGCAGCATCTAAGTTTTATACTCTTAGCTTGTTTGAAACCACCACCACTCCTATATGAGTATAGCTAAGCATCTTCAAATAAGCATCAATTGGATCTGGATAAAGTAGGAATCTTATTTTAAATCAAGAACAAATCTACCAGCCCATTTTGTACTTATGTTTACTTGAAAGGACAACTTACTGAATATCAGCAATGTATTTGAAAAGCTACTCGAAATTTCACTCATAAATAAGCCCTTCCAACAGTAAGTTGTATGTTTGAGAAGGCAAAATACATTCCAGTAATGAACTGAAACCCTAAGTATAACTAAATACCCATGACCCTGTCCCAACACTATGAATGATGGACACTTAAAATGGAGAACATGAAATAATTCCAATAGATGGTCTACCCTCAAAGAGGCACATATAATTACTGAAAACTTACTCATTGGGAAGAACGGCTTTCAAGGCAAGAGGCATGGGATTTCCATACAGCCATCAATATATATATATATATATATATATATATATATATATATATATATATATATATATATATATATATATATGTTTTGTGTGGTGACTTCATTCCAAAAAGTACATAAAAATCATAAATGAAAAGAGTACCTGGAGAACTCTGACAACTGCTAATTTTCCAAGTGATCTACATAATAAAAAAACACCAAAACTCGGAGAGTAGGTACATTGAGTATTATATGATAAGAATAACATGTTTGCCTGTGTGGCTTTCCTGAAGTAGTTTTACTCCAAGCCTAATATCATCACTGGACAAATTCCCAATAAAAAAAAATATTAACCCAAACACTTGCCCAGTGCCCCTTAAAATGACACAGATGACAAAAAGAACACATTTGAGCTATTGTGACAAGATCCACAAATGGAACAACCAATTAAATGTCCTCTAGGAAAACTACGTCTATTGAAATTAAGAAAATGTGAATAAGTATGAATTTCACTGTAGAAGGAGTTCTGAGCAGGCCTGCTTTTCATCCCGCCCGGATCCCACATGGCTAGCTTTACACCCAAAATAACAACACACAAATTGTATTCATTTAAACACTGCTTGGCCTATTAGCTCTAGCCTCTTACTGGCCAACTATCACATCTTGCTTAACCCATTTTTAATAATCTGTGTAGCACCAGAAAGATTCAGCATTTCTGACCTGGTGGCTGGCTTCATGGTGACTGTCTCAGAGAGGAGAGGCATGGCATCTGACTAACTTCCCTTCTTCCCAGCATTCTGTTCTGTCTACTCCACCTATCTAAATCCTGCCATATCAAAAAGCCAAGGCAGTTTCTTTATTAACCAATGAGAGTCCTCCATCATTTCACTAATACTAATTAATAACCATAATAGCTCACTAATATAATGTGTAAGTATTACACATGAATTGTAACTACCGTGCCACAAACAAATGATGCTGGTGATAGGCAGAACTTATTATGGATGATGAAGCATGGCCTTACTGTATAAATCCACAAAATATATTGAAGTTAAATATTTGTTCAAAACTGCAGTGTCCTAAAGGGCTGGAGTTCTTTGAGTAAGATGCTTGCCTACATTGATTTAAATTTGTATCTCCATTATCCAAGTAAAAGCTGGGCATGGTAGAACACACCTGTACTCCCAGCTAATCCGAGGAAGCAGAGGGGATGATGGAGAGTCAGATCTCCAAAGTTCATTGACCCGGCAGTCTAGCCAAGCCACAGAGCTCCAGTAAGAGTGAGACATGCTGCCACAAATGGTAAAGTAATGTGGGGCACAATAGAGGAAAGCTCCCAATATTGACCCATGACTTCCACGTATCCACTCGCACTTGTCGAAACACACATCTGGGGACACATATGAACACACACACACATGAAAATAAGCCAGTGTTTATGAAAATATGTACCATTAAAATATGCATTTTATAATCGCTAACCTCTATAGATTCAAGGATTTGAAGGACTGATTTCAGTCAACTAATTTTTTATGCACTGTGGATTTGTTTGTTTAATGTTTATCATCACTTCCATTGTCAAAGTAGGTTCTTCTGGACTTTCAAGTGTCATTTTAAAAATTTCAAAATTTGCTTTATTTAACAGTACCAGTGCAGAAATTAATTTAGCAGACAACTAATTACTATATGTAAATAAAATAGTATTACAGTTTAAAATATAATATAAATATCATGTTTGAAATCAGCTTAATTCTATGATGCATTTAAATGAATGGAATCCATTCAGATTTTGAAATAACCAGCAAATTGCACCATCAATTGAGTTTTGCGAACATTTTCTGAAATTATTAGTGAATATCACTTCTTGTCACACTCTCTGTGGAGACGATTAATAGTAGATCACTGAGACACCAGCTGTTCCAATACTGCTTTGTATTTACAGTGCTAGCTTAATAAACTACAGATCTGCTTACCAGCTATTACCTCTTGCAGCTGAAAACCTTTCATGGAGATTCTTGCATGTAGATTATTATTATTTTAATATTATACCATTATTTGTAGTATTTAATATGATAAGAAAGATTTTCAGCGTGACCACAAAACAGCTGTCAGCTCATATTTCAGTAGATTTCAGACAACCCAGGACATCCACAAAGCATTGGTAAACATATCTGAAACAGGTGGAGATGACATTTAATAAAACAATTCTCTCATTTTTTGCTCACTCTCTGTTTGGTTTCCTGGGATTCTGTTTGGTAGTGAACTCCAGGGTATTTGCTTCAGGGAAATTCTTAGATTGTCAGAGTCTACTGACATGGCAACCATAAGACAGATCACAGAAACTGTGACTAATCCTGATATTAATTTCTAAGAGGATAAATAGAGTTTTGTAGATAGAATTAGAATTATCAGCAACTAAACCTTAAGATTTATGTGTGTTTTATAATCTAAGACAATTTCTGTTTGCAGAGTCTAACCATAGGGTATGGTGGATCACATTTAGCTTGGGATTTGTCTAATTCGTAAATTCCAATGTAAATTTGCTGAAAATGTTTCTTTTGCATTTGTATAATATAAGTGAAGAGATGCGACTGAGTCATAAAAATAAAAGATGGTTTCTTCTTTTGAGGGGCCATGTGTCAGTCAGTTCTAGACTGAAGGCCAACTCCAGTGCATTGAAGCACTAGATCATTGTCTCTCATGTCCTCCTTGCCCCTTCCTAGTTTTTCTATCCACTTCCAGATAACAGTATTAGTCTACCTTTATTTTTCATAATGGTCTTCATATGAGGAAATAATAAACTGATGCACAATAGACTTAGTTAAAAAATGTATAAATGTGGCATTTTGTTGTGGAATAAGCCCTTTGTGTGTTATGAAGATGCATTACTCTCATTGATTTAATAAGGAGCTAACTTGCCAATAACCAGGCAGAAAGAGGTTGGGTAGGAGATCCAGACTGAGAGATGCTAGAAAGGAGGTGGTCAGACTTGTCAGCCAGATGCAGAAGGAGCAAAACTATAGAAAATTAGGTAACAAGCGACGAGCCCTGTAATAGCATGTAAATGGAAAAGTAATAGAAACAGGTTAGGTTGTAAGAGCTAGGAAAACACCTAAGCTATTGGCCGAGCATTTATAATTAATAACAAGTCCCTGTGTGATTATTTGGGAGCAGGCTGGTAGAATAAAAACTCCAGCCAACAAACGGTACCCAACATGGGGCCATGTAAATTAACATAAAGCCTTTGTGGACATGGTTATGAGGTTACTCAACAGAACTTATTCAAGCACAGTCACAGTAGGCATCTGAGGATACATACAATGCAAACCATTTTCTACCAGGGTTACCAGTTAGAGAGGAAAAGCAAAGCAACAGGCTTCCAAAGTACTCAAAGGAGAAAATGTTGAAGCAAAGGAAGCATAAGATTCTGGTAAAATGATGCACCCTAAAAGACACAGCACCCTTGCGGAGAACATCATAGAGAAAAGGACTATCCTTTAAGAAAGGATAGCCAGGACTATTCTCTAATAGCAAACTGACAGACAAGTCAGGCAACACAGGTCCAGAGCCATGGATACTGAGGAAAAGCATGGCTCTGCCATCCTAAGGTTCCTCTTTCTTTCCATCTTTTTTTTCTCATTTTTTTATTCAAGATTTCCATCTCCTCCCCTCCTCCTCCCCCTTCCCTCCCCTCCCTTCCACCCATACCCCCACTCCACCCCTCTCCAAAGACAAAGAGCCATCAGGGTTCCCTTCACTATGTTGAGTCCAAGGTCCTCCCAGCTCCCCCTAAGTCCAGGAAGGTGAGCAACCAAACTGACAAGGCTCACAGTGAGCCCCTCCATGCTGTAGAGTTCATGTTCATTGCCGTTGTCCTTGGTTTCTCAGTCCTCCTCCACCGTCAGCCACATTCAGAGAGTCCGGTTTGGTCAACTATGTTTACAGCAGCATTATTTGTAATAGCCAGAACCTGGAAACAACCTAGATGCCCTTCAGTGGAAGCATGGATGAAGAAAGTGTGGAATATATACATATTAGAGTACTACTCGGCGGTAAAAAACAATGACATCTTGAATTTTGCATGCAAATGGAGGGAAATAGAAAACACCATCCTGAGCGAGGTAACCCAGGCCCAAAAAGATGAACATGGGATGTACTCAATCATAATTGGTTTCTAGTCTTTCCATCTTTTTTAAGAATAACTATTAATATCTGGCAATAGAAGAGGCAAGAAATGGCAACAATAAAATTTTTCTGAAGGTCTTGGTTTTTAATTGACAGATAGTAACTGTGCGTACTCATGCAGTGTGGTGGTCTATTATGTGTATTCACTGTGGAAACTCTCAATCAAGTAATCAATATAGCTATTACATCTCCAAGTTTTCATTTTCTAGTTAGAGAATTTTAGAATTCATTCTTTTAGCAGTTTAAAAACATAAAGTACATTATCATTAACTGTGGTCACTAGGAAATGCAATAAATTACTAAAAGATTTGACTCCACTCTGACTGTGTCATTGAACTTTTTGATCAACACCCAACATTTTCCCGTTCTTTTCCACTGTAGCCTCTGGTATGCAATCTCTGTTTTAATAAAGTAATCCATATACATGTGTGGTAACATTTATTATTCTGTGCCTGGATTGCTGTATTTCACAAACTATCTTTGAATTACATCAATGTTCTCTCAAATAACTAAAGTTATTTTTCAGGACTGTATAATAAATACAGAATTCTATCATAATAGAATAGTATTTTATTACGCATGTATATGTGTGGTGCACGCGTGCATATCTGTTCCCATGTGGACACATATATGTGTCTCTGTGAATATGTGGGTGTGTGGATCCCTGAAGCTGGCATGAGGAGTCTCTCTTTTTTTAAATTAATTTTAATTTTTTACTTTTTTAAAGATTTCCATCTCCTCCCCCTTCCCTCCCCTCCCTTCCACCCATACCCCCACTCCACCCCTCTCCAGGACAAAGAGCCATCAGGGTTCCCTTCACTATGTTAAGTCCAAAGTCCTCCCAGCTCCTCCTAAGTCCAGGAAGGTGAGCAACCAAACTGACAAGGCTCACAGTGAGCCCGTCCATGCTGTAGAGTTCATGTTCATTGCCGTTGTCCTTGGTTTCTCAGTCCTCCTCCACCGTCAGCCACATTCAGAGAGTCCGGTTTGGTCCCCTGTTCCATCAGTCCCATTCCAACTGGACTTGGTGGTCTCCCGTTAGATCTGTACCACCGTCTCAAAGGTCTGATCTCCAAAATATATAAGGAACTCAAGAGACTAGACTTTAAAATGCTAATGAACCCAATTAAAAAATGGGGCACTGAACTGAACAGAGAATTCTCAACAGACGAAGTTCGAATGGCCAAAAGACACTTAAGGGCATGCTCAACCTCCTTAGCAATCAGGGAAATGCAAATCAAAACAACGTTGAGATACCTGTCAGATTGGCTAAAATCAAAAACACCAATGAGGAGTCTCTTAATTCTCAAATTCATTCCCTGAAACAGACTCTCTCATTGAAGTCAGCTCTCAGATCCAGCTAGTACAGGAGTTTGCTTTCCTGTAAACTGGGATAACAAGTGGGGTTCTAATACATCCAGCTTTTTTGTGGGCTCCAGGAATCTAAATTCTGATTCTTGTGTGTGTGTGTGTGTGTGTGTGTGTGTATGTAGCAATCACCTCTAAATAGAGCCATCTCCTCTAAATTGCTTTATTTACTTTTATTCAACTGTGGTAAGGGAAATATTTTAAACATAAAACCCCAAAAATACTATAGTAAAGAACTAAGGTTACTATTATATGTTTGCAGTGAATTATAACAATAAAATCCTCACTCTAGAGATTTTGATTACATTCTCTAATATAGGAATAAACATTTTTGTACAAAATTTCTGTCTTATCCTGCTGTTCAGAAAATGCCCTTGTGGCCAGTTGTTTCTTTCTGTGCTAAGAGTAAGAGCTTATGCCAGAAGATTCCAGTAAAATTATATGACTTAACTATATACCACACTGTAAAATGAAATAGCTACTATATTTTCAGAGCACAACTCATAGAGCTGTTAGTTATGAATTTAATCATTTCTGAAAAGAATATTCAGATGTTGAACTGTCATTCCCTAGCGTAATGACTATGCTTGCTCCTGTCATTAATGCTTCTCTTCACTCGATATTTTATGTCCCAGTAACTCTTTAAGAAGTGGCTGGAGAACAAAAGGAGTTCATCTGGCATAATTTCATAATTAGCAGTAATTTTAACACAGGTAATTTAAAAAATTGCTCTGTTTTGTCAGTGTTCAATACTCTGCTCCACAGTGTATGGAAGACATCCCATTCAACACTGACATGACCACATCTACCACATTGCACTTGTTCAGATAATGTGTACAGAATGGGGGAAAGACACTTTCTCTTTTCTCTATTCATCATTTGTGACCTCAAAGTGTCAGTTTTCCTCTGGCAAAAGTCTACAAATTATCTTGTAGAAAAGAAAACATTCATAAGCTTTAAACTTATTAATTGGCACTCCAAATGTGCACTGTCAAGTAAACTGTGAAAGTCAACCAAATTGTCTACTTGAATGAATGAAAACTCTCACTAGAAATAATGTTGGAATCACTGGTTGCATTGAAGTATGCTTACTTTAGACCAAAGGTGTCCAAAACTGGATCTTTCCTCAAAATTAAAGTAAGCATGCATTGACCTTATCAATTTTTTCACCAAGAATGGACAGTAATGTTTCCGGAGTTGTTTTCACTAGGTCAAGATTTGAGAGTTCTGTTTTGAAATTCATGGGTTGCTTGAGATTGTAGAATCTAGTCTTCCATGAGTGAGAAGTTCCATGGTAGTGTTTCTCTGATATAACGTATTTCCTTGCTCACTTTTCATTAGGATAAAAGAGACGGAGTGGGAGTAAATATATCATTACAATTAACTTATTTGTGCTTTCATTTTAAAAATTGAGAGATGTATATCTCCAAGTTGCAAATTTTGTTGATACTTTACAATGGAATTTATTATGAAGAGAATATGTGTCATTAGAATCTGGTGTTTTTAATGCTTTGTTCAATACAAAGATGAAGCTGATTTATTACAGACTTCAAATCACAACAGTTCCTATTATATTTTCTCATTAACACTACCAATTTTCTCTTTGTTTCTGTGTGGTCTCTCTCCATTTAATTCACACAGCAAATCTGATGGCATAATTGAAGGCTGAACCCCACACTCAGGCTTTCTAAAAGAATTACTTCATCTATAACAAAAACAAATGACTCTTACCCTAGAGGACATACTTTTCTGTTTGACAGAAGTAAAACTTCAAATAGAGTCTGAGGAACAGGCACATGTATATGGAATAGATCTATGGTTCTCAGCCTATGGGTTGTGATCCCTTATGATCAAATGACCCTTCTATTGGGGTCGCATATCACATATCATGAATATCACTTGTTCATATTATGATTCATAACAGTAGCAAAATTATATCAAATTATATTTATTAAGTAAAAATAAAAATGATTTTATGTTTGGGGTGGCCACAACATGAGAGACTATATTAAAGGGCTGCAGCATTAAGAAGGTTGAGAATCACTGCTGTATATCATTTGTTCACAGTTACCAATTCTAAAAATAGAATTCCCAATATTCAAACACTGATTTCCCAACTCAAGACACAAGCTAAGAGTGCATAAATCCACTAGTCTTCTTCCTTTATATGCCTTCAGAGATGGTAAATCCTTTGCTTTTTTTTCTTCCTCTTTTGAACCAATAAATGCAGCTTCTACCTCTCTCTATCCAGTTGTATTTCTTCTCTGTTTCAGTTCTCGTAGCAGTATTCCTATCTCTGGCCTCAGTCTTTTTTTTTTTTTTTTCTCATGGTTTATTTTTTTTTTTATATTTAAAAATTTCCGTCTCCTTCCCTCCTCCTCCCCCCTCCCTCCCCTCCTTCTCCCCTTTCTCTCCCCTCCTTCTCCCCCTTCCCTCCCCTCCCCTCCACCCATACCTCCCCTCCCTCCCTCTCAAGGCCAAGGAGCCATCAGGGTTCCCCACTCTATGCTAAGACCAAGGTCCTCCCAACTCCCCCCAGGTCCAGGAAGGTGATCAACCAAGCTGAGAAGGCTCCCACAGAGCCCGTCCATGAAGAACAATCAGAGCCCAGAGCCATTGTCCTAGTAGTTGAGCATCATAACTAGTAGAGAACAAGCCCTCTTTTATTGCCCTGTCAATCACACAGGAGCATTCCCTTTGCTTTATCCCAGGCTCTTGAGAATCTGGTACTTTTGTACAATATGGTAGGATATCTCTGAATGATGCATGCCTTAATAAATAGAGGGCCTTATGATGACAGTTGTCATTTGACGGGACATGTATTTCCCAAAATACAAGGATGCTCAATCTTACTACAAGGCATTTGTTCATCTATGTTTACAGCATCATTATTTGTAATAGCCAGAACCTGAAAACAATCTAGATGCCCTTCAGCTGAAGAATGGGTAAAGAAAATATGGTACATTTATACAAAGGAGTTCTACTCAGCTTTAAAAAAATGTCACCTTGAGACTTGCATGCAAATGGGTGGAACTAGAAAAAAAATCCTAAATGAGGTAACTCAGATCCATAAATATGGGCACGGTAAACTTGTTTCTTAAATAGTGGAAGCCAGGTCAAAATATGTCTTTGGATTTATTTTATTGAAAATAATTTTCAAAAAATTTTTCATAATCAAAATATGAGAATGAAATGAAGAATATTATATATGCTTTGAGTACTTCTAAAACAACTTATTAACTATTTTTTAAAGAAAAATAGGTAGGTTTTCTATGATATTGTAAGTTTTATTTTATGGTGAATAGGAAGGAGGAAGTTGTTCTTTTAAACCAAAGACATAGGCAGTCACGCACTCCACATTAGGGTAGTGTTTCTTCTGTGTATCTGTTTTCTATTGTTTGTGTGATAAGGGCATATCTTTGGCTCTTAGGAAGCATTACACTCTTGCTATTCCTATCCATGCCATTGTAAAAGAAGCTGATACTTGACAAAGACAATCACAAAAATTTATGAGCTTTCCCTCTGGCTCTTCAAGTTTTGACTCTTCAGTTCTCCATCATAATGACTATACTGACTTCATTTCTTTCTTAATCTACAGTTGTATGTGTGTGCGTGTGTGTGTGTGAGTGTGTGTTTGTGTGTTGATGTATATAAGGGTGTTGCAGGTACATGTGTGTATGCAAATGTGTGCTTGCACACATAGTGCCCAGGATTCAGGACCTAGTGTGTTCGTCAATCAATAGTCCAGTCCCATTTTGTGAGACAGAATCTCCCACTAAATTAAAAGGTCATCAATTATGCTAGGCTAGCTAGTCAGCAATCCCCAGGACCCCTGGCTCTTCCTCCCTAGTGCTGAGATTACAAGTCCATGCTAGTGCAGGTGATTTATATATGGGTGCTGGGACAGAACTCAGGTCCTTCTTTCTGCCTGTGCAGCAATCCCTGAGCCATCTCCTCAGCCTCAGGGAAATAAAAATTTTCTCAGAAATTAAAGATGAGGAGGTACCATAATTCTTGTCAAAGAACTTACTGACATTCCACTTTGTCTATGGACTTCACATTAGACCTTTTTACTTCCATTAAGACAGATCACCAAAATCATGTAGGAAATTCAGTTTGGCTGTTTATAAACATAACTCAAAATCAGTTACATGCTAATGGACTCTTCTGCAGTTGTTATGGGAAATCAAAATAAATATGATTACTTAAAGAATCTACCTCTATGTCAAGCTGCAGATAAATCTATGTTTATCCCATTTCTCTATGTCTTATAAACAAGTGTGTCTTCAAATGAACACTCTACACTCTTACATTTTTAAAAATTGAAATTGCATAAGCAGCTCATTATTCTCTTTTGTTTGGGTTCAGAGTAATGTAAGGGAAGTAGATAGAACATTATAAGTGCTTTTATGTGTAGGAAGTAAAATAAGATGATGTCCATACTTGTTTTATGTAATTATTGTTCTAATATTGAAGCATGTCCATTGTTCCTGTTTTAGACATGCCTTTGTTGAGAGGCCTGGGTGCTAAGTAGCTTGTATTTGTTATAGTATCTTATTTTGTGACACTATCAAATTCCTCCCTAGTATTCCATGTTACTTCACAAGGTATTTTGCGTTAACAGGTACTACCTCATGCATATGCCTGGTTTGATAGTGTTTACTTTTTAAAAATCATTTCTGATTTTTTTCTTGTCTTATATTTAAAATACATTTTCAACATAAGTTTTACTTTTGGAAGTAATTTCAACTTACTTATATGAATGAAAAATGAATATAAATAAAGTTGAAAATGAAAGATGGAAAAAACAAAAGAAAGAAGAGAGAGAAATGGAAAAACCCCAGAGAATTCCTTCTAAGGTGTGAGACAAGGCAACTCTCTCTATAATAAACTTGGAATATTTGCCTTTTAGTAAAACACAATTAGCAGTTTCATGGCTGCTAATCTTTCTGCTTAAAATTCTATAATAATTCCGGAAAGGTAGTTACATTTTTGCCCACACAAACTTAAAGACTTTATCTCTTTTTAAACTCATCTATTGTCATTATTCATGTCAAAAACATTGAATCTGAGTTGTGTCAGACATATAGTTGAATTTGAAAGGCAAAGTTCATTTGGATGAATGACCTTGAGTTCTGTGCTCACTATTTGAAACATTGCTGGTGACATCAAATATTATTAATTATCACTATTGTTATTGCTATTACTATTATTATTATTATTACTATTTTGGCTAGAGAAATTGAATTTTTACATCCACTTTCTAGATTTGGACACAATATACTGCTAACTCATATTAGAAACAGATACTTCAACTAGAAAATAAGATTCTATTTGACTTATAATTTCTAGTTTTCTATTTAAAAAATCCTGCAGGAAATTTCATTATTATCTATTTTAAGGCTTAACAAAATCTGACACTTTATACTCATTTCCTTATTTGCCTCTGGACTTTGTCTATGAAAATGAATGATGCCACATCATTGACTTATTATAGTCTGGATAATGTAGATTAGGACATGGCCTTGTTAACCATTGAGCTGAAAGCAGTGATACCCACTCTAAACATAATTCTTTTTTCCATTGTGTTACAGGATTATCAGTGCCTCCCTGGTCCTCACTCTTGCTTTACGTGTCTATCGACCATTCCTTATAAAGTCTGGTCTTACTATGATGTTTACTCAAATACCTCCATGAAAATAAGTGGCATCAATTTGAATGGGACTCAGAAATCATAGCTGTTGCAGGTTTTTCTTGAACTCAGTGGCCTCGACCTCACTGCAATTTCCAGGAATTCAGTAAGGAATAGCAATTTTAAACTATAAAGTCACATTGTACCCCCTTTCAGAGAAAAATGATGGGAAATTTATTTTGTATGTACGGATATGCTATAATTTTATGCAAAGTAATAATAATCTCTTCAGTAATTACAGAACTCAGAGGCCTAATACATGTTCTGGGATTTGATCCAAACAGAAGGTATCAACTGTTCAAGAAAATTTTGGTAAGGAAATCAATAAATGAGTTATATTTGTAGGAACAACGATCAGAATAAATGGATAAATGGTACCTGAGAAAAGCAAACACAAAAACAGAAGGTCTTATACTTTGATGTCTAGAAACACAGAGCCCAGGGAAAATTGCAACTGTGACTAGCAGCTCTCTTTCTATACTAAGTATAGGTAACAGAAGAATGTGAAGTTAAAATTAAATACAGTAGCAATATTGGATTTTATTGTGATTATATTCTTTTTTTTAAATACACAACTTTTAATCCTTCATTTGTATTCTGGGGATAGCCTTAAAATGCTAGCTCCCCCTCACATTATGAGGAAGATGAGCTGTAAGACACCAAATTAACTTAGCAAAACAAAACAAATAGAACCACAAACTTGCAATAAAAAATGGTCCATAGCAGTCTGCTGCCTCAGGACACTTGGATTTATGGAACAAATGTGATCTCTCATTAAATTTCTTTTCTTTTTAATCTCATGGTAGGGAGTGCAAGCTGACAAAAAGAGGCACATTTGCTTGACTGTGGATCCAAGAAGTACATAGTACTATGGTCAACCTCTCTGCTATTTCTGAACAGAGAATTAACTTCAGTGCCCTTTGTACATTTACATTCTTAAACAACAGCTAGCTAACACACAAAATACCCCATGTATGAAAGTGAAAACTCATTTAAAAATGGACAGCTGGTAAAGATTGCATTTTAGTATTACAACAAAGGGCAGCCCCTTCAACTTCATTATTCTGGGTCTTACCTTTAAAAAAGACAAGTTAGAGACATTTTAAAAACATGCAGGATTTACAGTGGTGAGCACATGAGATGAATTTAAAGAACCGTGTGCGGAAGAAGGCACATGGCTACACAGTAATAGGATGTCAGAATGAAGCAGAGTTTGAAGTCTGAGTCAGCACAAATGCAGTCCACAGTCAGGCTCTGCACAGCAGCAAAATGACTATATTTTGGTAATTTAACCATTAGGTCAACTATTTCCATGAACCACTGCAAACAACAACAAAAACTATCCCTCAAGAGAAACATGATAATAAGTTCTCCAATACTAAACTGACTCATTAACAGACTTTCAAACACTGACAAAAGGGGAAAAATGATAATCTACTTGTTAAAAGAGGATATGTAATGAGGTGGAAGGATTTTTTTCACCGCGGTCAAAATGACAGCATGTCAACAGAACAACTGTGCATATAAATGGCAAAAAGAAGAAGTAACATTTATAGAAAACACATTCTGAAAATGTTAACTGATTTGCATGCTTACCCACTAAACTCTCACAAAGACTATGAACCAAGTGTAATAGTCTGTCCTGTCCCTTTAAAAGACAAGTCCCGCCCACACCCTCACCTGTCCACCAAGGCAAGCAAATCTTCCTTCTGCTTCTAGCCTGCTAGCTCTCCTACTTTTTTTAAAATCTCTTTCCCTCAGAGGTAGTTTCTCTTCTCTCTTCTCTCCCCTTCTCTGTTTCTCTCTCTCTGTTTCTCTCTCTCTGTTTCTCTCTCTCTCTTTCTCTCTCTCTCTCTCTCTGTCTTCTTCTGCTCTTCCTCCTTCTCCCCTTCCCCTCTTTTCCTTTCCCCTCCATAACCCACTAAATAAATAAACACTTTCTCTGCACAGTGTGTATATCTATCTCTGTCTTTCACCCTACAGGGCTCCTTGTGGGACTGACTGACCCTCCCAGGTCTCTTACCCACCATGCAGCTCCTTGCCTGGGATCTGCTGCCCCTTATGGCATGCTGCCCACTGCTGCCCCTTGGGAAAAGGTGCAGTTTTATTTTTACCATTACACCAAGTATAATTGTTTCATTATTTCCTGATCAAAGAAAAACAAACAGACCAAAAAACACTTTCAAGGTAGCAGAATAAGGAATTGGTCAAGCAGAAATCTGAGATGGGGTCTAAAAAGAGAATGTAATCTTTTTACTAACATCCATCCAATTAACTCAACAATCATACTCCTCTGAGTATAATGATTTTATACTAAATTTCAGCCATATTTTATATTCAGACCAAATTGGTAGAAAAAGTGAAATTGTCTCTGTCTTCAAAGGTCTTAGAAACAATTTAAAAAATATCCCATATTAATTTAGGAAGTGCAACACAGTATTTGTGCTGTTATACTATAAAATGCCATAGGACCTAACAATAGGGTAGTAGGGTTGGTTGAGATTCGGAGCATGAGAGGTATCAGAAATACTTCAGAAAAAGTTACTTAGACCTTCTGCTTTATAAGCCACATTTTTTTTTTTTTTGTGGTGACTTCTGCTGTAGTCCAGCCAAGATGGATTCATACATTCCAGGGTAGAGGCATGTGGATTATAAATGTTAGGTAGGAGGAACAGAGATAAGAAAGAAACACAGAGGAACAGGATAATTGAAAGAACAAGTAGTGAATACTGAATACTCAATTTGCACATGTTTAATTTTCACACACTTTTATTCCCTAATACAAAAGGGGGGAAGAAGGCAAAAGACTGCTTTAATAGACACAAAGGACAATCAGAGCTTCGGTACTGGAGACATCAAGCCACTATTTCCTAAGTAAAGCATTTGATGTTTTGGGCTGGATATGCAGTGAATACAACTAGACCAAGTATCCTGTAGGCAGCCACTTCCTATGTCAAACCTCCTATTTTAAAATGAAGGACCAGGAATAGGCTTGAATTCTCTGACCTTTTGTCAGGGTGGAGTAGATACACCTCTATGGGCCATCTTATGTCCAAAACATCAAGTAGCCACACCCTAGGTCAGGGTTTCTAGTTTCTAGCCACACCTGTTGTCAACGACTTAGAAAGAGCAAAAATAAGCTCAAACTCTCTGAACTCCAGTCAAAATGGAACAAGGTCACATCTGTGGGTCCTCACACTCCTGATGAGCTAGAGACTCAATGATGCCTTCCAGGCTGAAGTGAGGTGGGCAGAGGCATAGTGAGAGGGCTGGGTGACTTTGGGAGGAAATCAAGGAAGTTCACAAAAACTGATCCCTGGGGACAAAGGTGGTAAAGAGCAAGTGAACAATAAGAAATGAAGCTAAGAGAAAGAAGTGCCATGGTTTTAATATAAATGGGGTCAATAATTCTAGACTTTAAACTAGAGGTAGGAGGCTACAGAAACATGTTAAGCAAGATGTGACATCATCAGATTTGAATTTTCTAAAACTCTTTCTGGAAATATTATGATTTATTAATTATAAATCATGAAAGAGAAACATGGAGGGACGAACTAGATATCAGAGCAGTTAATTCAGGGAATGATTGTAGTTTGACCTTGGAGTGATGACAGCATAAACAAACAAAGCAAATGAGATGCAAGTGGTAGTGAGGAGAAGAATAGACAGAATTATCCGGATGACTGTCTGTACGATATGGTGGATGGAAGCAAGTGGAAAATAATTCAAGAGACTGCCTCCCCAGATGCACTACTGCAAGACTGCATTACCAGCTCTCACAAGGTTAAGTCAGGAGGAGGATGAATTCCAGATCAGATCAGCCTGTAATACATCATGAAACCCTGGCCTAAAGACTGTAGGATGGCAGTCTACCTGCCTTTAACAGAAAAACAGAAAAATGAATCTTTTTTTAAAAAAATGAGTCTGCCAAACTGGACAGCAAAAAGACTATGGGACATCAACTCCACTCCAACAACTATAGGCAACTGCGTAAAGCTAGGAGCAGGAAAATAGCTCCTCACTAAGGAAGACCACATCAATTCATCAGTTAGTTAATTTTCTAGTGCCAAACAATCACCACCGAAATCATGCATGCAATTAATGTTATTGACTGCAATAAGTTACATTTAGAAATAAATGCATGCAATAATAATTGATGAAAAAGGAGGTCATAAATTGGAAGGAGAGCTGAAAAGGGTTTATAGGAGGGCCTGGAGAGAGGAAAGGGAAGGTCAAAACAGTTAAATTATAATCTCAAGATTAAACATATAAACAAATACGCTAAAACAAACAAGAATGGTTACATGAGACTGAGGATATAGCTCAGTGAATAAAGCACTTGCTGGACAAGCATGAAGACTAAAGTTTGAATCCCCTGTATCCATTTAACAAGCCAGACATATCTAGGGGCAATCTATAATCTCAGAACTTGAAGGCAGAGACAAGCATTCTTGAGAGCTGGACTAGATGGAAATGGCAGGCCTCTGGTTCCATGAAAGAATCTGCCTCAATAAGCAACTGATTATTGAGCAAGTTATATATGTATTATATATAACTATATCATTTAATAAAACATATATAATTTAAAGAACATATATAATTTTATTTGTTGTAATTATATATAATTAAAGATAAAATATATTTGTATCTATATATGCAAATTCCTTTTAATATAATCTCTGATCTAATTTTTCATATTCTCTCAATTTTGTTAATGGAATAAGTAAGAATTGAAAAGTATGTAGCTCTATCAATATCACAGAGACAATGCCAGCTGGATAGAATGTATAAAAGAAAACATTAAGGAGAAACAAAATGTCACAGTGCCTGAAGATGTCCAAGAGTTCTGGTGGTGTTCTAAAAGTCACTCCAAGATAGTTCAAGTAATTTAGTCCTCAGTGAAAAGAGTGGCAAGGACATTTTAAAGGACAGATTTCACAGACAGGGCACCAACACCAGCTATGGCTTTCACATACTGCCAGCCATTCTATAAAGTGCTGTGTTGCATGACTAAGATCCTGAAACGCTATACAGTTCTTCAGAGAGAGCATAATACATGGCCTGTGATATTTTTACCAGGTTTATTCGATGAGAACAAGCAAGGTGCCTCAACATGCTTGTCACACGTGGAATAGATAGAAGTGCAGCTCTTATAATGTTCTGAGGAAGTCTAACCATGAATTTCCAAGGCCAGGGACACAACAAAGGTAAAAACCAACCAACAACAACATGAACAACCATGTTCATTTCCAGTGAGCCCGTATCACAGGTCTTCACTTTGGTCAGGGAATAAAGATTCTTTAGGTAAGATGAAATTTTCCCAAAAAATGAAGTATGAGGTACAAAACACTGTTGTCCTAAAATCAGAAAATTCTATACACACCCCTCAGCCTGTGTTTGGAAGTAAATAAAAGGAAATCAGAAACTGTGTGTAGTTAAAGATAGACAAGAAGCACTGATAGCAAGTTCCTCAGAACTAGCTCTGACATAGGAAACTGACATTTTTTTTTCCAGTAATAGCTTTATTCTGTAAGAAAGCAACCTGCTGACTAGCCCCAAAGCCGTGGACTGGTCAGCCATGTAAACATTTATGTGTTCTCTACTGAAACCATAAGGGTGGGCGTTTTGAATTAAAGTGTCTGTATAAAAATTAGTTTTTATTTTACTACAACCCGTTATATTTGATAGAACTATACATCTTTTTAGAAGCCAGTTTTATTATTTTGTTTTGTCGGTTTTCTCTTTTGAGACTTTTTGTTCACTTTAAGTAATCTTATAAATGAATGTCAAATATTCTATGCTCCTTATAGCTTTGATGCAGTGATAAAGGGACATTAGTAGGCTTTCCTAGAACAGTCATCTTCTAGTACCTACTATTGTGTTATGCCTCCAAATGCATTCTATGCACACATGACATACCAACATCATAGACATCTCTCTCACATAAACATTAGATCTCGTCATTCCTTCGCTTTGGGAAATTTGATGTGTTCCTTATATATCCAAAGAAAATTCAAAGGGCCTTGGCCTAGAATTCAAATCCACCTTCATTGTAATTATAATTTAGCTCTGTTATATTTGTCTATGGCTGCACTGATGTAGTACAAATAAAAAAAAAGAAAAACAGAGATAGATATTGGGGTTCAAGGTGAAGATCTAAAAAGTAAAGCAGCCAACCACTCGAGAGACCTTTTACCTCTACCAAATCTTGAGACCAAAAGGTTGAGATCCTGTCTCCAGGAATCTTCAGATTCCACATTCCAGTGACTTCCTGTTTCTTCCTCTTTATACTGCTTTCTCTGTCCAACCATATCACTCCTGTCTCTACTTCTCTAGTACTGGGATTAAAGTGTGTGACTCCCAAACACTGGATTAAAGACGGGAGCCACAAACACCTGGATTTGTTTCTAGATTGATTTTGTGTAGCCCAGGGTGGCCTTGAACTCAGAGATTCCTCTGACTCTGTCTTCCAAATCCTGGGATTAAAGGTGTGTGCCACCACTGCCTGGCCTGTATGGGCTGACAAGTGTGGCTGCTTTGCCCTCTGATCTTCAGGCAAGCTTTATTTATTAAAACACAAATAATATGTCTCTATACTCCGACCTTTGTTTTTTTCTACAGAAACACCACCTCACAAATAAAGCTGTACAAAAGTATCTTGAAATTAACTTCCCTGAAAATGTTCTATACATCCTCAAGTATAAACTGAATAGATTTTTTTCCTAGCGTGTTTCTAAACCCTAGAGCAGTTTTTCCTATTCTAGCTGTACCAGGGATTTCCCAGTTCATTCCACTTAGAGCAAATCTTTCTCCTTTAACTTCATATGTGCTTCTTCAAAGGCATTTGTCTATGACTCTGTTTCTGTTAACAACTATGTTTTAAGTTACCAGAACTGTGTCTAATTTATTTACATTTCTCTTCTCCCCTTGCCTAATATGGCATGGTACTTTGCATAAGGTAGACATTAAATAGTCTAAATTGAACCAAATACTATTTGATGAATGATATTCTAGGGCGTGACTAGTCCATATTAGGCCTAAGTACATGAACACCTTAATTACTAGGCCACTTCCCTTCTCAATCATTACACATTTTCTGTAAAAAACAATGTGCATATTGAATTCAATTCATGCTTCCTTTTGCTTTCCTTCAACAAAAGATTATAATTATTAGGAGTCCTATGATGATCAAATATACATTGCAATAAAGAAGAACTGTGGACATGTTCCTTAGTCAATGGCAAACCTGCTCTGTGTTAATCACAGAGATTGCTGACTTGGTTTTACCCTTAATTATATGCAACATAGCAGATAACCATCAATTCTCTTATATTACAGAGGACAGTAAGGCTATAGATGGATTAAGTGATATTTTCAACTTCCTATTAACTACTAGAGAAGAAAATAAAAATTATATATTTGACTATAGAATTGACATATTTTAAACTACCACACAGCCCTGCAGGTCTGCAAGATTGGAATAATATACAAATGCATATAAAAAGATGGTGAAACAATTTCATATCTGTATTCACTAGTCAACTCAGGCAGAAATTAATGCTAGAAAGAAACATTGGATAAATGTATTCATTTATACTGTCTAGACAACTCGTATCCTAAACTGTAAAGTATTGCTATCAGAGGTTCATTTAAAATATGACCTTCCTTGATGCATATCACACATCATTCACTCTATGAAAGAGTTAACAATGAACTGACTTCATCAATAGAGCACTGAGCTATCTTTATACATATTTTCCAAAGGAAGAAACAAAGCAGAGCTATCATATATACATATATATGTTTCAGACTTTTATTCATATACTCTCATAATGTTTTGCCAGCACGTTGTAGTAGAGAAAGTTTCTGAATCAAACACATGCATCATTTGCTTTTGCTCACACTGACTTCAAGCCTATAAGTAAGTCACTTTCCCTCTGAAGAAGCTAGTGCCGCAGACTGTCAGTCATCCCAGATGGAAAAGAAAAAAAAATGGGATTTTTAAAAGTCCAAATCTAAATCACAGTTTGTACCTTTCTTAAACATAATCTGTGCCCCAGAATTAATATTTACATACAGTAAATCAAATGACTACGGATCATAAAATTTTACTGTTGAGTAGAAAATTATTGTATTTCATTTTAGCTCTTTCATTTTGACTTTTATCTCTCTCTTCTGTTGGTTTGTCAAACCTGTAACACATAGCAATCTCTATGTTCTTTGCTTTTTTTCTTTAATTTTATCTAGATAACATTTATGGCTCAGCTGTTAAAAGCTAGACTCAAAACCAAAACTATATTCTTCTCTTTAGCCTCAGAAGCTCTCTGCTGACAGATGACAAGAGAACCTTTGAAGACAGCACTGCTAGGTGGAGTCTGACCAGCTCCAGTCAAGTGACTAGCTGGCGCCTCTAAACTATAAGTAGCATACATTTCCCCTGGTCTTTTACTCATGATTTTGGCAAAATAGGTTCTGTATGAAAATATTCCCTAAAATGAAGAGTTTCATGATACAGAAACCATTCTGAGAATTAAAGGGATTATATCATGAAGACATCTTTGCATGATGCTTGGCACACCATTAATTATCAGTAGCTAATATCCATTGCTTCTTCTGTCTCTGCTATTATTTCTCCTTGTCCAATTGTAGTCACTATGGTGCTCATATCTCTGTGGTCTGTGACTGCGTCTTAAGGCTCTGCTCCTGGTATTGGTTTACTACTACCATTGTTACTTCTTCTGCTGTTCGTGCCTTTATTTATACTCTGGCTAATGCATTTTCTTCTAGTAAGTGGGGCATCCAACTGAACTGGAATTTGAAATGTCTTGTGGAACTGGGAAATGCCTCCTTAGTATTCTCAATTCCTCTTAATGACATAGTTGGTTCAGCTGGGTTATCCTTGATCCCTAAATCTTTAAGAAAAAAATAGCCATTTGACAAAGATACTGCAATATATTTATTCAGATCGGGGACTCTGGGTCTCTGGCCCTTTCCCTTCCTGAGATCACTCTCTGACAGGCTGATGTCTTGTAAGATATGCATTAAGGTTTTCCATTAACATAAATATTTGAAAGCTTATATAACAAAAATATCATTCAATATTGCATGATGATAACTAACTTCAATATTGAGTTAGGAGAAGGGTACATGAGTACTGAGAATTGTAGTGATAAACAAAATGTTAAATTCCGTTAACAATTCTATAATGAAAAATATTAGGTTTTCCTCTTGTACAAATGTCAGTGGAATAGTGAAAAAATAATTAACTTTTCATAACCATTTGAACTTTAAAGTGCCCAATAATGATTTTTAGGATTTGTTCCTTGTGGAAAGCCCTTGGGTGAAGGAGGCTTTCACCTACCATTTTTCATACATGGAGATAAGGCAGTTTAACAGTGGTCAAAATATAATTAGATTTCTCAGTCTAGGCGTTGCTAACATATTGTTAGGCCAATTGAAGCCTGCCTGCCTCTGAAAGGCAAACAGAATACAGGGGTTAAGATTTATATTTATTAGTGAATCAACACCACTGTTGATAGCATTCCAAGTCAGCAGAGCCTGATATCAATACTTTGGGTAGGCAAACACACATGCATTGCCCTCCTCTGCACACATATAACATTGACACACTAAATGAACAAAAATTCTTCTGTCCCCGTTAATTTTGAACTAACTAATTCTCTGAGGAGTTTTTTAGGGAATGTCACATCACACTCTTCCTCCTTTCTCAACTAGACTGCACATCTTTGTGATTTATCCCTCAGCCTGCCCAACCAGTTTTTCCCATTGTGATACTTCTGGGTGACTCAGATTGACAATCTTAGAGACCGAACTTGCCAGGGGTACAACTACTCATTTTTAAGGTGCCCCCATAACATCCAAAGGTGACTATTAAGATACAATAAATCCAGTATTTTAAGGTTACCAATATCAAGTTCAAAACCATGTGATTACCTCTATTTCAAAAATACATATCAATGTGATTATGCACTTCCTACACCCAGAATATGTTCCAATCTAAAGTATCAATTCTTGGAGGTACAGATGCTGAGCTGTAGCATTAATAGCATTCTGGGGAGGGAAATTGGCAGTGAAGGATCTCAGCAGTAAGGTAGGGAAAGTGGTATATGATGATCCCTTGTGCCATCCATTACAACTTGCTGTGAACCTTAAAACATCTCTAAAAAATAGATTATTAAACGTACAGATTGATCTGGCCTGAATTCATAGCATTCATACAGTTCCCACTAACAATGTATGACATAATAGTTACTCATGCTTAGGACAGGGAAGTCTTATCAGTGTGACAATTTTTGACATATTTCTCAATAACAACAAAAATTTCCACTGAGTATACATGTAGTCATTGGATAATCTAACTGAAGTTTCTTACTTGCCTTTGGTACAAGCTACTTACTTGTAATGGGGAAATCTCGTAAAATTCCTAAGTCCTATTACAGTCACTTGGTTTCGATGACTTTTGTCATTACTCCCATCACAGGATTACACAGTCATTACCATTTCTCTATTCGTCTCATTTAAGCAGTGGTTATTAATCATAGCTACACTAAGAGTCCTTTGAAAAGTTTCCAAAAAGTACAAAAGGCAGAGTCCCAGACCTAGGGATTATTACTTAATTGACTAGTGATATTTGGTTACTGTTATTTTAACTGCCAGGATAATCATAAGGAATAGGTAAAGCAGGGTTCATTGAAATTGTTCCAGAATAGGAGTGCCAATTTTACTTGAATTCTTCCACCTAAGACAAACAATATCCTCCAGAGTATATAAATGAATTGAAAAAATAATAGAGTGAGTGTTAAGATCTATGAAGTCAACAATTAGTCCTGACCGCCAGTTCTAGAGACACTTCCTGAGACCCACAAAGTAGGAGTGAATCGACTCTCAAGTTGCACTTTAAACTTAACGTGTTCCTCATGACAAGTCCACTTTCACATGTACACACTTCTCTCTTTCTCCCTCCTCTTTTCTCTTTCACTCTCTCTGTCTCTTCTCTCTCTCTCTCTCTCTCTCTCTCTCTCTCTCTCTCTCTCTCTCTCTCTCTCTCTTTCTCCTGGGGAGTTGTTAAGTTTAGCAACAACTGCCTTTACCTACTGAATCATCTCACCAGCTCATACCAGTAAATATTTTATAACATATTTATTATGTCATCAACTTACATCAATGGTCACTTTCTTCAGTGGTGTACACATGTGTAAGTTACTCTTGAGTCTATCAATTACCCTTCATCTATGTTCCTGCAAATAATCATATTTAAACTCATTGGTTCACACACAGAGAAAGAAAGAAATTAGCATAATTTCAGAAGAGGGATGGGTTTAGCAGGATTGGGAAGAGGGCATGAAAGAATAATGAGGTATTAATATGATAAAATATTATTATGCATATGTATGGAAATGTCATAATGAAACACACTATTATGTAGGAGTAAAGTTTATTGAAATAAAACATTAAAATAAAATTTTAGGAATGTTTCTCACCTATATTTTGAAAAAGTTATTTTTAAAATATAAAGTTTTGTTTTTTTTTAAGAATTCTATATATATATATATATATATATATATATATATATATATATATATACAATATACAACCCCAGCTCCTCCCTCTGCTTAACTCAGACCCATCACACAACACCTCAATTCTTGACCTCTCTTTTTATAACCCAACAAAAAAATTGAGCTTCTTATAAAATTATGAATAGTGTGGTATAAATGATACATTTGTAGTCAAGAACGCCACTGACACTTATTCTTTGTACCCTGAATAATTGTGATATGTGTATATATAATATATATGTATACATGTGTATATGTCTACATTTTTGTATGTGTTTGTATGTGTGTGCATGTGTATATTTAGAAAGTTTATGAAACAGTTGGTTTCTAAATGACTCTTTCAAACATGTTTAGTGTTAGTTTTTCTTTCCTGCTATATGCTACCTTCTCAATTGTCTCTACATTACACCTTTCTCTTCATATTCTTCTTTCTTTCTTTACATCACATTCTAAATATTGAATTTTCCCATTGTACAATAGATATCACTTGCCCTATTTTACAGATGGAAATCAAAGAATCCAAAGCATGATTCAAATGTCTCAAATACACATGACTAGGTAGTAAGAGCAAAAACTGGTCACTGGTTTACTTAAGGTATCAAAAACAAGTAAATTAGTATCTTTACTTGACCATGGAAACTTCAGCCCTGTTACATAGAAACCTTCACTTGAAGAGTTCTTCAGATGTGTCTAGGACCGATTCTTTCCCTCTGTATATTCCAAGAACCTTTGCTCAACTCTATTACATGGCTAAGATATTTTAAACATTCTTCTTACTTCTGTATCATAGTTTCAAATGTATGTTACAGAAGGATATTAATAAACTCATTATATAAGTGTAAATGATACATTGTGTCAGAACAGTCTATTATTTTAGACTACTTTAAGATTCCAAGTAAAATTTAGAGTTCAGCTAAAGTATCTGTATAGGTATGTATTGTTTTATATATGTTTTATATATGTATATATAAATATACTTTTTATGTATAAGCAATATGTATAAACATAAATATTACATACTTTATTTTGCTACTCAGAAATAAAATGACATCTAGAATATTTAGATACTTAGACTTCATAGGCAGTTTTGAAAATCTGAGTAGAAAGAAAACAAAAAAATCTGTTCTATAGTGGCAGAATAAAAGCTCTCAAATACCTCCAAAAGTGGTAAAAGAAATATACTCCATCACAGCATTGAGGATTCAAAATAGGAATATTTGCTGTCCCATTCTTCTTTTGATTATTTAAGTTTGCCTGCATAATGTTTTATTACCTTATACAGAATATTGTAGCTACTCCTATCAGTCACTACAATTTAAAAAGGAGTAACATAGGTCCTGATGAGGAGCAAAAGGAGGGAGATCATGAGCAAGGAAGTCAGGACTGTGAGGAGTGCATTTACCCATTGAGACGGTGGGACAGATCTAACGGGAGACCACCAAGTCCAGTTGGAATGGGACTGATGGAACAGGAGACCAAACCGGACTCTCTGAATGTGGCTGACGGTGGAGGAGGACTGAGAAACCAAGGACAACGGCGATGAACATGAACTCTACAGCATGGATGGGCTCACTGTGAGCCTTGTCAGTTTGGATGCTCACCTTCCTGGACTTAGGGGGAGCTGGGAGGACCTTGGACTTAACATAGTGAAGGGAACCCTGATGGCTCTTTGGCTTGGAGAGGGGCGGAGTGGGGGTATGGGTGGAAAGGAGGGGAAGGAGAGGGGAGGAGGAGGGGAGGAGATGGAAATTTTTAATAAAAAAAAGGAGTAACATGCAAAATCATCATAAAAAAGAAAGACAAAACGGGTTGGGGCTCTTTTAATTGGCAGAGTAATTTTAGAATGGGCCAGGCTTTGCCTTCTATTCCTGGCACTGCAATACTATTAAATAAATAAAAATAAAGATAGTAACAAGTCATTGACAGAGCAGAAGTAGTGGCAATGGGAAGGAGGGTGAGGAGATCGAGGACAAATCCAGCTCCTCTTCAGAGCAGTTTTCATACAAAAGAGCACAGGCTGTCTGATAAGCAAGTTAATTTTAGCCATTAGTAAGTGAGAGAGCTCTGTGTTCTCAGGCCCATGGAGAAAGCTGAAAAAGAGCCAAAGTTTGGCAAACAGAGTAAGTCTTGTTGTCTTTGTATAAGCAGCTCGTTTATATTTTCCAGGGAAGACAGGTTTATTTCCCCCTACTGTTTGGGTCATTAGGAAAAGACAACCTAAGAAATTAGTCTAAAATCATATATCTATCAAGATATAACATTAAATCATAAAGATGATAAAAAAATATTTACTACAGACATTAACTCAGTATAGTCTTTGGCTTATTCCATTAGGTTTATTGCTTGTTTTCCTAGTGAACCCCAATAAGAGGTTTGAAGGATCGCAGACCATGAACATAAGTAGGTTAATAAGAGCATGCCTATGCGACAGTGAGCTTGTATTGCCTGTGGACAGTCCTTATTCAGTTATTGAATTATTTCAGCAGGCTATTGACATAGATACTAACGAATACCACTCTGACAACTTCTGGAGTATAATTTATTTTTTCAGATCTACAATGTTTAAAAGGAAAAATACTGTAAACATAGCAACAATGAACTACCCTAAAGCAGGTGGGTAACGGGAATTCCATTTCCGTTAAAGCTAAATTGGAAAAGTAAGCACATATTAACTGAAATATGCTGGATGCAGAGTTGGATCCAAACATAACCTGTCTACTCTCCATTTATCTGAATAACTTTTTTAGAGCTTGAAGTACATATAGTTTTGAAATAAAAAAAAAAAAGGGTGACCAAGTGGAAGCAGTATTTTTACAAGTCTGTTGCTATCTCCATTTTAATGGGCTTTCAGAATCTTATAAGAAATTCACATTTGGCATTGCACTTGTACGTACTGAGAGTAAACTGCGCATAGTCACATAAGAGTCATAAACTGAAGAGATGAAACCTGGAACAAGACAAAAGTAGGATGATTTTAAAATATAAAAATAGGCTTACAAATCCTAGAAGGCTTTTCTTTTTTCCACCCTGCCCCCTTGGCAGAATGAAAGTGAGAGGCAATCCTCAGTACTAAAAGAAACTGAAGACATGAATTAATAATTATCAAAAATTGGTAAATGTGACCAACTTCTTTATAAATACCTTTCCAAAACATGCTGTGGCTAATGGCTTAGAATGCAAGAGACTAGACGAGGGCAAAAGCAGTAAAAGAGGCTTTCATAGCAGGGACACAATTTACACACCAAACACAAGTGCAGTCATTTCAGCAGGCACGCTGTTATCCATCCTAATTATTGCAATAAATGAACCACTGGCCATCCCATTTAAAAGATTATCGAAGACCGGATGTTTACCAACGATCAGAAGGAAAAGTTTTATGTTAAATTAAAGCAACAGCTAAATTAGAAATGAGGCCGTAAAGCTGATGAAATATTTTTTTTTTTTTTACTGAGTAAACAGGGAGCCTTCGTCTTTGAACACTGTATTTATTTGACCCTGTTATCAATAATTTTGTTAAGTTATACAGCTGAACAATACACAGATAAGAGACTGGATTTATAGAAAATGTCCTCTCTTAGTGACAATAACTAAACAGGAGTGCTTAATAGTGTGCTTTGGCTAGCGAAGAGTCAACTAACTAGAGTCTCAGCATATAAGCACTGTGTCTCCTCACACAGCTTCTTTCCCAATGTGCCCAGGACGAGTCATATCTGCAGCACATGGACAATTCTAGAAGGCAAATTCCCCACCTCCAAGCCAGAAATAATGAATGTGAACTCTAGGGACTGGGCCAAAAAGTCCATTTGAACAATCTCTGTGGTCATTCCAATGTATGTCCAGGTTTGAGAACCACCAGACTAACGCATTATAAGATACAGAGAAATATATATTCTTCACTGATCTCTGGCCAGAACCAACCCATTCAGTACATTGGTTGAATTGCTGTAGTTGCTCACAATATATTTCCAGTACTCTCAGTCTCATTAGGTATTCCAAATCATTGTTGGTATTTTGGTGTACTAGCAAATAAATTTCATTTGCACCATTTTTTTTTCAGCTGTTTTAAAACGTTTAATCTAAATGATTTTTTACTTGCAGTTAGAATAAAATTTCATGTGGGCGAACAACTGAGGAAAAGAAACAGATACAAAATAAGGCTTGGAGAGGAGAGAAGCTGTGGTCCCACTTAATTTTAGTCCGACTCCCACTACAGGTGATTATCCAAAGCATCGCCATGTCTTCCACAGGAGAATTTAACTTAACATTGCTATTTGGACTCTGCGCTCTTTGTCTTTGATTCCATCTCTGCGGATTAAGCCCGCCACAACTGTACAGCATGTTTTTGCCTTTCTTTCGGACTTAACCAGGCTTCACTCATTTAAGTTCTCTCCCTCCCCTTTTGCTCGCCACTTGTCTTATTTTCACCCCATACATTTTTTTGTTGTTGTTGTTTAAATATTGCATAAGTACAAAATTGCTGAGCTGCTTAATCTAAACCCTGCTGCGCCCTGTTCTCTGCTGTAGTATACTCCTGGGGCTTCTTGAGCAGCTGCTCTCCTGAACATTTTCAAAGCAGATCTCAGTCTCACTAATTTTATCCAGCACAGCAGTCATACTCAGCGGCGGCCTCACAACTGTCAGTTAAGCTTCTTGCCTTGCCAGTCTTTCTCCAGATTCTCTTGAGCTTTTCTTGGACTTTGGTAGAAAGCTACCCAGCTGTCCCTGCTTCATTTCCCATTTCATTGCTCTTACCTGGCACACCTGAGTCAAGCTGAGGCAATGAGAATCCTTTCCCTGTGAATTTAAAATCAGAATTAGCCAAAACCAGGTTGGTGATTGTTTTGAGTGAGAACAACAACAACAACAACAACAAAACCCCTAAATTTAAGTATGAATGGATGTCATTTTCCCTTATTACCAATAAACGATTGTACACAGAAAAATAGAAGATAAATATATAGACAACCAATAGATAAAGAGAATGAACTCTAAAAAGGGAGAAGAGGAAGCTGACGCTGCTCCTGCCCTCATTTCTGATTCGGTCACTAGGCAGCCTTCTACCTTCTATAGTGTCCCTCACTTATATGTTTCCCATTAACGTAACTATGGTGACAAATTATAAACGATCTCTGTGGAACATGGTCAATAATATCAAATTCATATTTACCTCACCAGTTACAAAAAAACCCCTATTTTCTGCATTAACAAAAAGTGCCACTATATAGAGCAGGCCTGGCAAGGCCATTGTGAGGGGTTCAGCAGAGAAAATTGGCTACATCTGTAAACTGTTTCCATAGTATAAGGAATAGCTTGATGCAGTTTGCATATGGCCACAGTTGATATAAAGTTGATATAAAGCTGATATAAAGTGGGAAAGGTACGGTATTACCTAAAACCAATTTTGTTTTGACAGTGAATCTAGATGTGGCTGCAGACGCTCTGGAAGCGTCGTTCTAAGAGCATACTCTGTAATTCTAAACTATGGAGCATTATTTCCGTCTGTGCCGTGAGGAATTTGCTACATGCCTCATTTCTGATTTTTTTTTTTTCTGACAAGCTCCAAAATTTCCTCTTACATTCAGGTTTATAAATCACCATGGAAGGGAGGAGTCTCAGGGAATCTCTGACACCTCAGGAAATGTCAACTATAACAGCAAGGTGGAGAGCTGCCCAGGGACCAGCTGAAGGGGACAGGACAGACAGAGAGTACTGTGGGCAGTGGGTATTTATCAGGAACTGTGGGGCAGCGTTCTCCAGACTGGAGCACACACAAGCTTCAGGACACCTAAGCTGACCTCATCTCTCCCTACCCCACATCCATTTTGTGTAACAATCTCAGGTGCCAACACACAGGAAATGAGACATGCATCATGGGCAGTCATGGAGAAAAAGAATAGAACAAAGCACAGCCAACCTACTGCCCCAATACTCTGTATTTTAGAGTGGCTTCATTTATCTAAGAACTAAATCTGAATTCTCTCACCTGTGTATGTTTTACATGTAACCTCAGAGTATTTACTTAGAGCACAATAGCTGGCTACTGGCTCGGCACTCTTGAGAAATGAACTGATCTCTTTCGTAAAAACACATGCACCATTTGCCCTAGTAGCAGTTAGACTTGTTTTGTGATTTGGACAGACTCATAAGGCCTTGGGACACATGCCATTCAGCTCATAAACTGAAAGTATTTTTTTTTTTACTCAAATCAGTCCTGCTTCAATACTTGATGAATAAGGTCAGTTAAAACACCCCAGGATTGTGGCTTACTTCCCTGCAGGTGTTTCTTGCATTTTTAAATTTTAAAACGTACAAGTTTATACCTCTTCTTAATTTTATTATCTTTCTTTCTGATATCTTTTTTGTCCTGTTTCTTAGTTGTTTCTTTATAAACATGTTGACATACATTTTAATGTCTAATATCTTTTAAATTAACTTTTTCCTACCTGGGAACAAAATGTCAGACACAAAAGAAGGATCAGAAACCAGGACAATTTGGAATTCTTAATCCCAAAGTATATTCTAAAAGTATGAAGCCATTACTCCAAAAGCCTATCATCTGAGAGTCATTTCATGAGTGCTGTTTCTACAAGGTACAGAGACAAAGGCCATGCAGAGACCGAGGCACGGTGGAGCCTCTCTGAATTCTGTGAGTTATGCAAATGTTTCGTGTGAATCCAAAATAAATGAAAATCAACACTGTTGTTCTGAGAGTTTCTAGATGTCATGGTGTTTAGCTCAGCTACACTGCTCCGGTGAATCTTCAGCAAAGAAGAGAGGCATAATATTTTTGCATGTTTTAAGCAGCAGCTTAGAGTAACAGAAATATTTTATACTATAGATAGCTAAACTTTGAAATAGTGTGTGGTTGATGAAGATGGCTTAGAAATACATATATTTTCTATATCCACTGTGGAACCCTTAACCTTCCTACACTTTTGTAGGGCAAGTTATCAAATTCAACAGAAAATTATTACAACAATAATAATGTTAGTATTGCCTTTTCCTCCCAATTAGTGATTGCCTATATCTGAATGAACTTATGATTGTGATTTGAATAATCTAAATTGAAAGTCATACTTCCTATGGAAATGAATAGTAGGTTTCTTTTATTTTTAGATGTTATGATTTTCTGTGTGTTTTTGTTTATAATGTAGAGATACAGTTCTAGAAGGAACTAGAAAGCAAATAACCCCAAACCTGGAAAATGTATCTTGTTGTGTAATATAGTTTATTGTAAACAATGTCTCTCAAACACTGGATCTCAGAATATCTTAAATTAGGCACAAGATTAAACAATATTAAGTAATTTTACTTACATCAGGAATAATCAGAATTCAATTGATTTGAGAATGGTTGAGTGAGTGTAAGCATACATCATCTACTAATTGATTTGATCAAAGTCTAATAATTAAGACTGCATGAAAATTCTAGAAAATTTTCCTAGGAAAAATTTCCTAGGAATAGTGTGACAGAAACATGCAAAATAATCTACTCAACAAAGCATGATCTGCTTCTAGCCTCAGAAATCAAGAATAGTGAAGCTTGAAGCCCTGTTTCCTCAGTTTCCTCCCAAGTCCTTTTAGTACCATAGCATATAGACTTCTTATATTAATATATCTATGCTCTACTGTTCACAATTTGGTGATATTTTAAAGGTTTATGCACAAATCACTTAACCCATCAATCAAAGAGCAATCTAAGCAACCTCGTCTTACGTGACTGATACTTGAATACTATAAAAATGGAGAATCACTTTAATTCTGCCTGTAAGTTTATTTTAAGTCAGAATGTTATTCACATGTCTTAGGAAAGGAAGGAAAAAGAATTAACAAACAAAAAGGTGTACAGTTGTCATCAAATCTTTAAAAAAATAATATCTCCTTTTGTGTCCTGGTTTCTTAATTCACATTAAGTTCATTAGTACTACAGACAATATAGCTGTCTACAGTTTTGGTGGTGGCACCTTTACAATAATTTTGATATTAGTAGTTTACATAATAAACAATGAAGTACTACAATCATATGAAAGCCTTTAGAGTGAAAAATGACCATTAGCTATCCTCAGGTATCTGTTACAGAGATACCCATGACTATTTTGTGCATTTGGGAGAGTATGAGCAAGCAGACATGAAATGAATCGTTAGCTATCCTCAGGTATCTGTTACAGAGATACCCATGACTATTTTGTGCATTTGGGAGAGTATGAGCAAGCAGACATGAAATGAATCGTTAGCTATCCTCAGGTATCTGTTACAGAGATACCCATGACTATTTTGTGCATTTGGGAGAGTATGAGCAAGCAGACATGAAATGAATTTATTTACGAATGTGCTCCTTTCTTTGTTTAGTATTACCAAATATATGCACATAATTCTGCCACTCTGCTTTTCTTTTAAATATTTTAGTAAATAAAGACAAACAAAATTATGACAATAAAATTTTCTACCTTGCATGGATCCCCTCCTTTTCTATTATGGTTGAGTACATTGAATATCTAACCTCTCTTCAGAAGGCCTATTATACTAAAAACTTCTCCTTAAGATGTTCATAACAATAGAAGCAAAAACAACAATAGCCAGCAATCCCAGGCTTGTCCTCGTGTTCACTTTGCTAATCACTTTCCAAACATTATTTCACCTCGTTCTTTCAACAAATGTCTCAAGTAATTGCTATTATTCTTTCCTCTGTGCAGATAAAGAAATAAACCCAGAGACAGCATGAGTACCTGCCAAATTATGTAACTTGTTTTAATTTTTTTCTTTTTATTTTCTTTTATATAATATTTAATAACGTTATTTCATTCATATCAAGTAAGTCTTATTTTTTATTGAAAATGTTTTTTCATACAATATATTCCGATGACTGTTTCAACTCCCAGAACTCCTTCCAGAACCTGCCGACTTCCAGCCCCAATCAACTCCACAACTTCTTCATCCCTTTCTTTAGAAAACATTTGACCATTAAGCCTCTTCAGTTTAAATCTTCAATAGTCAGAGATCTATAGGATGTGGTGAAAACCATTTGTAATATAATCATTAAGTTAGAAAATGAGCTCATTCTATAGATCAAAAGAACAAGCAAGAAATGCATGGTTTCTTCATTCAAAATAAGTTTTCATAAGAAAATATTTCTGTAGTCACAAAGATTTAGGTTCAATGGCTTAAAATCCAAGAAAAATCTGCAGAATTAGAAATTGTAATCTGTCATTCTTGCTGTTTTATCATAAATAATGGTGCCTGATCTTTCTTTGAAAAGCAACAAACTAAGTGAGGGACTAGCTTCTGCTTTCAGCAACCACATGCCTTCTGTCTGTTAGCAGTCGTTTATTGTCCTTTCTTTTCTAGGTCTCTTTCCTTACAGGCATGTATTCTGTATGTTTAATCAATCAGTTCTTTTGTTTCTTTGCAGGCCAATTCCAATTTCTATGCAACTTCATGTAAACTGTAAAGCATTCAATAAAGCACTAGACTACAGTCTTAGGAAAAGTTTCTTTAGCAAGAATTAGAGGCACATGTCAGGAAATGCAACTCTAAAGCACTGTGCAAGAGGACTGTCCAGACCAGCTTTTGGCTGCATAACAAGCCCTTCTCTTAAACAGAAAAAAAATGGCAAATCATAAAAGAAATCTAGTTTTAGCAAGGCATAGGGGAAAGCTTACTCTGTTCCTTGTCTAACCTAATTTCACACTCTGCTTGTATCATATTTTTTATTTCAATGTTTCAATTATTTTATTTACGGTCCACTATCACTGGGGATCTCAATCTGCAAAGTGTTACATGGTTAGCTCTTAATAATGCATAGTTATGAGGACAAATAATGTACAAATAATATGGAACAGAGATGATGAAGTGATTATTTTTATATGGCGGTGGAGCAAAATCACACAATTGTCATGGAAGAGCGCCAACCATGCTGCAGTCTAATATAACCATTGAACAAGTGAATACTTAGAGAAGCAAAATACACAGTGACTAACCCAAGTCCCATAGAGAACTAAGGCCAAGCCTTTCATTCCTTCTCCAATCTTTCACGTCACTTCATCGTCAGTCACTCAGTAGCCCAGGAACAACTATGAGCCTGAACCTTTACAGATGCTGCAGTGACCAACACTCACTTTAGATGCTAAGTCATCGAGCAGTAAGGTGCATGGGATGTTATCATAAGGTCAGTTTTCTAAGTTTTTCATTTTATTATTTGTAAAGAAATGCTATTTGATAATATGGATTTGTGGTTCTTGAATATGCACACTAGTTCTGCAGTTAAGTCTTTAGGAGATTCAGTACCCTGGAACTTCCAAATGAGCAAAAGCTAACAGGTTGGGCAATATTTTCAGAACACCGAATAAACAACCAAGAAGAGGTAAACAAAAGAAGATCTTACATTTCAAGCGTTTGAGTTTTGTTTGAAGGTTTCATTCTTTTTTTCATCTTTTCTATATTTGTGTGTGTGTGTGTCTGTGTGTGTGAACAGAAAGGATTCTTTTTTAATTTTTATTTCTACCTAACATTTCTATAATAGTCTCATTTGAAAACAGCATGAGTGACTACAACCTACCACTGTGGAAAACATGAATTACTCCCATGTTATCCTATCTACTCATGGAGAAATCACCGAACTTCTACTTTAGAAAGTTAACTGTGGTGCAAATAAGAAGCAAACTATAATGTTTCATCAGCTTGAACTATCATGAGTTAATGTGACTCTAAGTACTGGCAGATTTAACACTGGAAAAATAACGCTGCGTAGGTAATTTGTTCAGACTACCTTTGCTTGCTTTGGAGTTAAAAGAAAGAGTCTGGAATGAAAGCTTTCTAAACTGGAGATGTTGCTGAGCTTGACAGAGCATAGAACAGTATCAGTTTCTACCTGTTATTTCTCTATAACTAAGCCCACAGTGTGCTTATACATCTGTACCCACAAGTGTGCTCACACATGAGCTTCGCTTAGTAGTGAAGAACACAATTCAAGTTTCATGAACTCTGAGTTTGAAAAGAAAAATCCACCATTCACCAGAAAACAGAGACAGATGTTTGCTCTGGGATTACAGGCCTGTGAGGAAGCAGGGTCTAAAGTCTAGTGATAGGAATCATGGGAAATAGAGGAAAGAGATAAGGATATAAGTTACAGAGGGGGATAAAGCTAGACAAAAATTTAGTCTGAGGAGTAATGTTCTAAACTCATGATAATGGATTTAATTAAGTGCTACTTATTGATGTGGGATTTCCCTCTGTATGCTTGATTACCATTAATGAATAAAGAAACTGCTTTGGGCCTATAGCAGAGCTATAGGGGAACAGAGCTAGGCAGAGAAAAATAAACCAAATGTTGGGAGAACGAAGGAGGAGTTAAAGAGAAGCTAGGTAGCCCCACTGGAGACAGACTCCGGAACTTTAGCTGGTAAGCTGCAGCCACATAGAAATAAACAGATTACTAGAAATTGGTTAAATTAAGATGTAAGAGTTAGCCAGCAAAAAACTAGAGCTAATGGGTCAAGCAGTGATTTAATTAATACAATTTTTGTGTGACTATTTTGGGGTTGAGCAGCCGGGAATGAAACAAGTGGCCTTCCTCCAACAATTTAGGAATAAATCCCAGAAACAGAGCCTATACCCAACTTGGCAGGAAGAAATACCTGAGCAACTGCACAGCTAACTCAGGGTAGACAAAGGCAAACTGTCCTAACCAGACAGTCCTGGTGGCAGCAGCCTTTGCCCACCTATCCTTCCTGCCAGATCTAAGGTTATTGTGCAGTAAAAATCAAATATTATCTTTTTGTGTAGACAAGACCCCACCGCCTATCCCAAACAAGCCTTTACCTGATCTCCTTCCTTAGCCTTTCCTTTGCTGAGACTGTAAGAATTACCCAGGATGTTCAACTTTGGGTATTTTCTGAAAGTTTGTGGACTAGTCATCATTACAATTCATTTGTGAACAATAACATCAAAATTTTTTCCAACTTTTTTATTGAAATGTATTTGAAAAGCATTAATAGTAATGTGTGTTATGTGCCTAAGTGACTCATTAATCTGCTAATAAAATCTTTTATTCCAGAAAGTCATCCTCATAGGTATTTACACTGTCTATGTACACACATACACACACACAGGAACAGACATTCACGCACACAGAAAGAGAATATAAGCTAAAACTTAAAAAATAGAAATAATATCAACCATTCATTGACAATTTTAAGCATGTGCTACTAATTAGAAATGGAAGTACAGTTAATTTGTCTTCAGAAACCTACAGACATAGATGACTCCATATTAGTATATAGACTATGCAAAACAGAAGAAAGTTTTCAAGACTATTTCCCAGTTATAGAACTATCTTATTTTATGTTAATCTGTATTGATACTTGAAAACAATTAGACAAATGTTTCATTTGTTTTCCCCCTTCATTTGCATGCCTCAGTAGACCAGGGCAATGATTTTGCTCTTATATTATTTTATTAATTATTTGTTTGAGACAGGGTCTCACTATGTAATGCTGGCTCACCTAAAAATCTGTAGACCAGGTTGGCGTCTAATGATTAGACTTCTGCCTGCCCCTGTCTCACAAGTTCTGGGACTAAAGTAGTGCATATGTTTTAAAAGAAGTTGTTTTCAAATGTCCTAAGTTCTAAAAGAAAATGAAAACTGTCCCATTTACAGTTATTTCGTATTCATATGAGAATATATTCAGCTATTTAAAATGTGCTTCTAATCCAGTGGGATTTGTCAGCTCGTAAAGGATTGTGCCACCCAGCCTGATGATCAAATTCCATATTAAGGATCCACATGATGGAAAGAAAAAAACTGATTTTTTTCCTGTTGTTCTCTGGACTCCATGTGTGCCATGATACATGAGTTCTCCTCTAAGTAAATAAGTGTAAGCCTCTAAAATTATTTCTCCTTTATTATAAAGAATTGACATTTTGACTAATTCAATTATACAGTGGTACAGGTACCAGGGAAATATAAATCAGAATACACTGAAGAGAGAAAGAGTATGATGTCATTGTTCCTGTCTCCAGGAAAAGGAAGAATCTTGAAAAAAGAGAAACAAGAATAAGTAAACAACAAGAATTAATGAAATGAGTTTTGGAGCTACAGAGGACAGGAGCCTTGGGGATCTCTGGGGGAAGTCTTTGGAGGTAGACTAAAGATGGCAACACAGCTCATTCAGTTAAAGGAGGGTGTGTGGGAGGACAGGAGGAGAGAATTTGGTAGCATAAGACAGAAGTCAGACATGTGTATAAGCAACCCAGAGAATGGAAGAGCATGGCATATTTAAAACTATAGCTCCAGAATGGGTTCCAAGGAAGACTGTGAATGAAAATTGTAAGAACCGCAAGGGCTAGGTTAAAAGCTCACATTTGCCCTGACTGTATTGTAAGCAGGCAGCTGCATGATTTGAGCCATGGAGGTAGCTCTCTGATGGCAGCAGACAGGATTTGATTATAGGGAGGTTAGAAGGGCATTTAGGAGAAGTCACACCATGTCTGTTTACTTCAGTTCCTTTTATAGTCACATCACCGGGCTGCACTTTCATCTGTGGAGTGGACAGACACTAGAACTGGCATTTTCCTAATTTTAAAGACTCTGTGTTTCCTCTTCTCTCTACCAATGGAAGCATATCCATTGGAGGGGAAAGTTTAAAAATAAAATATATAAATAATAGTCACCTTTCTTAAGACTGTATGCTCTAATACGTACAATACCGAATGAGGTTTATGTGTAGTAATGATTCCTCATTCCCGGCAACACTCCTGTGGCCCTCACTTCAAGACACACATCCTCGGTGCATGGGCTCTTTCAGAGATGGGGTAAAGCAATTGGTCCACTCAGCTGGGAGAGTAAAGCATGGAGACATGAGTTTCAAGGCTCAGAAGCCATATTCTGACATTCTACCCTAGAATGGAAGACACCATGAAATGAGCACTTGCTTTACAGAAGTCTATTGTAAGTTAGACTTTCAGTGGGGACAAAAAAAAATCTAAATTCTAAATTGTCATGCCAAAACCCAAGGAGCATCTTCCATCATAATCCAATTACAAAGTAAACAGATAGAGTGAAAGATATCAACAGAGTGAAAATACGGTTATATCTGTGTGAATTAAGGAAGTTTTTTTGAGAAAATAAGGAAGCAACCAGATTGTGAGTGTATGTCATTTCCTTGTAGAAATCCAGAAAATTAGAAAAATATACGTTGTCTACTAGTCAGGTAAATATATTCTACTTTACTATTTATCACAGATTATTACAAAGACATGCACTATTTTTGTCAATGGAAGTAAACTCCATCTTCATGCATTACTATGCCTTTGTTATCTACTGCCTGTGGTAATTTCCTCTGATAATTTGCAGTACACAGCAAACCCTATTAACTAATGGAGTTTTAAAATACGTAGTTTTTAAATACCTCAATACATTCTTGAACAACCACATCAAATAAAGTTAATAACTATCATCCTCAATTTACAATGAAAAAAAAAAAAACAGAAAAATGCTGGGAAGCTACCTGAAACACAAACGAAATAGAACAAAACAAAAAAACAAAACAATAAAACGACAAAACCACCTGTGTGCAGCAGCCGTTCTTCAGTTCTTTAGATGACATTCAGTCTGGAAGTCATGATTCAGCACTGTTGCAAGTACAGAATGGGTTTTAACACCAAGTGTGTTTCATACCACCTACAAGAGGAAGCTGTTGTTTAAGGAGTTCTAGCGTTCTAATGAGTTTCCTCTCAACATTTTGGGTCAGTCCTGAGATTCTCAATTACCCCCGCCCTCTCCTTCTATTTTACCATTTTTTTTATGGGGGACATTTCTTATCAGCAAAGGGAAAATAATTGAGTCATAGTCAGCTTCATAAACAGATACTTATTTTATATTTTAGCATAAGAAGACACATGGTTGAATTTTGCACTAAACAGGCATTGCTTAAATAGAATATTTGAGAACTAGGTTACCATCCACAGAGGCTAAGTCAAACAGGTTATAGATAAGGATAAATGCAAAATTTTATTCTATTTTTCTCCTTGATCTCATATCAAAAAATACTATCCTCTGAAAAATCTTGGTTAGCTCTATAAAAACATAAAAAAAAGTTATCTGGGCAGTGATAGCTCGCATCTTTAATCCCAGCACTAAGAAGATGCAGGCAGATCTTTGAGTTAAAGGCCAGGCTGGTCTACAGACTGAATTCCAGGGCAACCAGGGATACACAGAGAAATCCTGTCTCAAATAAACACAAATATATGTATATTAAAATGTCAGCTCTATCAGTAGATTAAGGAAAGGCCTTCAGAATAAAGTACACTGCCACACACTTGAACATTTACAACTAAAGTAAGGGCCAGTGAGATGGCTCTTGGAGCAAAGGTGTTTTCATTAATCCCAATAATCTGATTTTGGGGGGTCTTGATTGGCTAGACCCCAAAAGCACAGGGAAAGAATAGACCCCAGCAAGTTATCCTGTGACTTCCATCCTCCATCTGTAGGCACACACACACACACACACACACACGAGCACACACACACACACACACAAACACACACACACACACGAGCACACCAACTAAGTTAACAACTATAATATAAAAGCATAAATACCAGGCAGAAAAAGTTCGAAACTACATCTTAACTCCACTGTGAACATATCTTTGTTTGGTTTAAAATTGTTATCTTCAGCATATCCTTGGTGGAGACTGTCCAAATATAGACTGCTATGTCTTTTTCTACGAAAAAGTAATCATGAAATATATTTCACTCCTACTTTTCTTAATAGGTACAAAAATTACAGGGTGAAATGTGTTTACTCATATTAACCTCTCTAGTGTTTGTAAAGAATGCTGTTTTGTCAGCATGAACAAAAAATAAAATGATGACCCTGATCCACAGAATTGCTGGAAGTACTGTTCAAAATATGATTTACTTAAATCTACCTGAAATTTGCTCAATAAGATCTCTTATCTGGGCATTGCAAATGGCGTTAGCTAGACCACACACGGTGTGTGCTTGTACCTTCAGTGAATGAACACAAATATAATGAACACTTGCTTAAGGAAAAGCAATGTCAAATTCTTTTAAGGTACACATATGACTTCCTCTAAATCTACTTTCAGGCTAGCCAATCCGTAAACAAAAGAAAACATTGTTACCAACTACAGCTTATGATCTAAAAGCTAGGTGTTCTATGAGTTAATTGTAAAGTTATATATAAAGAACAATAATTTTAGAAAATGATCAGGTTTCCTGGTATGGGAGGACCTTCTGTCTGTGTGTTGCTTTTCTGAGTTAATGAATAAAGAAACTGCCGTGGCCTGTTGATAGGGCAGAACTTAGGTAGTTGGGGAAGACAGAACTGAAACCTTGGAGAAGGAAAGTGTCAGAGAGACACCATGGATCTGCTGCCGGAGGTAGATGTGCTAAAACTTTGCTGGTAGGCCACGACCTCGTGGTGATATGCATATTAATAGAAATGGGTTAAATTAAGATGTAAGAGTTAGCCAATAAGACGCTAGAGCTAATGGGCCAAGCAGTGATTTAATTAATACAGTTTCTGTGTGATTATTTCGGTTCTAGGCGGCCAGGAGGAATAAGCAGTTCCTTGCAACAGTTTCCATCATCAATTTTGGCTCCATCTGTGTACAATGAAGTCAGCACAAATATATTTGTAACTTCAGGTCTCTATATGTATATTGTTTATGTATGTTCATTACTCATAACTATATGACTATATGACTATATGAAATCAATTGTTTATTTTTGTTATATGGCAATAGCACAATTATAGAGGAGCATGCTTTTTGAAATATAATTTTAGAATTTCTCTTCAAATAATGGAAGTATTAAATAACTCAGTAATTTCACTTTCAAAATATCTTCCTTCCAACATAATTGTTCATATGGAAAACAGCCCATAGAAGAGTGTCTGTTGCTCTATTTACAATAAAAAAAATATACAGGAATGGCAATATTTCCAAAAGTGACAAAATGTTTATCACAATGTCTCAATATAACTAAATGCATAATTATTGTTAGTTTTAGGGGAGGTGGAGCAAATGTGTTGATATGACAGAGTTCCTTCATATCTAAACTGTGTTGATAAGAAAAAGGAAAATTGCAAAAAATGTGGATATAATGAGTCCTCACTCCTCTTAAAGCAGGGAAGTGTATGTGCAAATATCTGTCACTGTGTGAGTAGTTGAATGAAATGGGTTTCCTGAGCATCACACTGGCAAGCAAATTATCAGGTTGCAGGAAAGTCTGAAGAAATGTCTAGAACACCCCAGGGTCTCTCACAACTACAGTGCTTGCTTTGTTTCACTAAAAAGGAACAGATACAACTTCTCTCCAGTCAGAGCCACATCCCTCATCCCTCTACTCCCCCCAACCCCACCATACCCCTGTCAGTCTCTTTATCCCTCCCACTCTCTGACCCTATTGTTTTTGCTTGGCTCCTCCTTAACACATGCCTCAGGTACCACTTCTAAACCATTTCCAAGTTTATCTTGACCCCAACCAGACCCAGGTGCTGTCATGTAAGCTGTTCTTTATTCTTTGGCACACCTAGCAATCCCCCTTGCTCTAGTTACATACTTTCGCCAAGTTTCTGCTCCCCAAAGAACCCAGTGCTGGAGAGATAGCCTCCTAGATATTGGTCCACTTTCTCATCCCAAAGCACAGCGCTTTGCTGTGCAGTCTGAAGACTCGGCAGTTACTGAATGCTATATATGTTGAGTAGTCATATGAATTTTAAATTTTGATTGGCCAGAAATGTGCCCTTTGACTGGTAACAAATTCTTATTTTTTTTTCAAATTCTTTATTTATAAGTCCCACAATACTCTATGCCATTCCAAAGCATGAATCTGGGTCTCGGTCTCCTCTATCCCGCATGAAACTTTCCATCTTCGATTCTATAGGTTATGATTTTAAGAGTAAGAAATTACTTCTAAGGAAGACACTGGTAAATCCCTGTGTGTACATGTGTCTCTCTCTGTCTGTCTCTTTGACTCTCTCTGTCTCTGTCTCTTTGTCTCTCTGTCTCTCTCTCTCTGTTCAGAAGGTTCCAGTTGGAATTCAATTGGCCCCATTATTTTTGATCTGTGTTGACACAGTACTTCATGGCAGGACTATGCCACAGAACAAACTCTCTACATCTTGAGCCAGGGAGAAGAAAAGAAAGCAAATGGGGGTTTGGGTAGAAAGCTACTCCATATTAGTGCCTTCAGTAATTAAAGGCCCTCATACTAGGCCTCTTTTTCCAAAATACCATCACTTACCAGTGCTGCCATCTTGGGGACAAGGTTTTTCACACACAATCCTTTGGAGGATATTCAACATCCAAAATGGAGCATATGGTTCATATAACTTGTTGTTCAAACTTCATCCCAGAAACCAAAGGGAGGAGCCTGAAGTTGAAAGTTAAAGCACTTGCCTGGTATACATAGAGCCTGAGGTTTGATTCCCACCAGCACAAATAAGAAAACAAAGACACAAAAATTTTGAGTGACTCTTTCTAACTTCAACAGTCCATGTATTAATGTATTATGGTTCAAAAAAAAAAAAGAACTGGGATAAAATCTGAGACAGTACCATTGTAAATGGATCAAATCAAACAGTCAGTCAATCAATCACTCAATTATCATACCCAGTAGAACCTCAAGCATACTCCATATCCATCCTGCCTTGGTTACACCAGGAGACATGGTTACCCTACTAGTAATGTATTATCAACCTCAGTAACACTGAACCGTAACTAAGCATACACTGCAAGGAGCTCTCACGAAGCACACTATAGGTGTGTAACACCTACTACCCGGAGAGTGCTGGATGACTGCATGCCAAGAGGGCTGTTGTGCCTTTATAGTTTCCTTCTGCTCCCTCAGGCAACTCTTCTTTCAATATGGTTATGTTTTCTAGTTTAGTTCTCAGAGAGCAATACTATACCCTTAATTCCAAGTTCTTTAGGAAGAGAAATTTGTCAACTCATGAGTAGGGGTTGATGTTACATACAAATCTCTGTATATGTATTTTGTGCTAAGAAGAAAATGGCAGCTCAGCAGCTTACAGGTGTCAAACTCTTTGTAGGAATGAAGGATCAATAGATGAAGTTATGTGATATTGTAAAAGTTCATGTCCAATGAGAGACAAGTAACACATATCTTAATACAACAGGGCAAAGGCCAAGCACAGATAAGTACTGGGGAAGGGAAATGTCGAAACATAGTTTTGTTATTGCAATGATGATTTTCTATAAAGGCATATGTTACATTTAAGTAGTTATAGTTCGAATGAGAGAGCCTAGAATCCTGAAATCTACATACTCGCAAGAATAAAAAAAAATCTGTTTCTATCTGGACAAAAATCTGTTTCTATCAAGTTCGGCATAAGTCAGTGGGACAGTGCTCGTACACACCGTGAAAAGCATTTGGTTTGATTCTCACCACAGAAAAAAAGTCTCTTTATACTGATTTGCGAAGTGAGAGATCTTTGAGATTTATATTCCCAAAATGTTGAACTGGAATGGCAGTTAATGTCCTAAAACAAACTTAGATAACTTCCCCGTTGATATCATCACAATAAAGTAATTATAAACCTCTTTTAATTCAATTTCGCTCTGGTATTTATAAATTTTACATTATTGGTTGACACTGCTTAAAACAGCTTTGCAATCCACTGAAAGTTCTGCTGTGTTTACTAAGAGAAGGTATCCAAATAGCCTTTGGGGAATCAGTCTACCAAGTTGCTAATCCAGTTTATATCAAGAAAAAGGAACCACCTCTTTATTTATTCATAGAAACTCATATAAAATAATGGAACAAGCTTGCTAAGAAAGTGGTCACTTAGGGAAGGGAAAATCTTACCCAATCTGGAAAGTATGACTTTGTCCATCTAAGTGACTGACATGTGACTGGACAAATTAGAAGATCAGATAAAATAGTATGGTCGTAAGATGCTTGCCTTGTAACTGTCAAGAGCCTACGATATTTCTATCTGTAAAGATTCTAAAACTTAATTACATCTGGAGATGTTTTTAGTCTTATAGTCTTCCTTTGACCAAGACTTTACCACATTTTTTGGAGCGTCATAGACAACAGAGATAAGAAAGGAGAAACCAATGGCAGAAGTTAGACACTCAATTTCTGAACCATCTATTCTTCATGTGGTTTGATTTCATTATTTTTAAATACAATCAACCCTTAGAAGAACAGATACAGGCATGCTCATTAAGTAACTCAACTTAAAGTCACATTAAATAATCCTTTAATTAGAACTGGTATGCACTGCCTGCAACTCTGATTTTCCCATCGATGCAATGGGTAATTGAGAACTGACTAAATAAATAAGAAGAATCATTAAAATCTAATTTCATTCTTGGAACATATACTACAAAAATGGGCAATGATAATAAGTTACCATAAAACAATGACTAAATATCACAGCATTTTTGAACTAGTTCTTTCTAAAATGTATACTACTCTAGTGAACAACAAAAAGTAAAAAAAGTGAGATTTGTCATTTACATAATTAGCTAAATGAAAATATTTATAACTCTAGAAATATGTAGCACTTTACATATAGTAAGAATACTTGAATAATTGTAGACTACAGCTTTGTAAATAGCATTCAACACCCTCTTCTTGAGCACAGAATGTATACACACACACACACACACACACACACATATATATATACATACATACACACATATATATGTATTCAAATTTCATTTTGTTCTCCATAGGAAAAGAAAAATTCTCCTCAAAAAGAAAGTAAATAAAAGTAGAAATGAATACATTTTCAGTCCTTTTAGTTCTCATTGAAAATAAAATGAGCTGTAATTTGAAAGTAATAATCAACAAACATTAATTTATCACCACTCCCAAGAAAATATTCTTGGTAGGTTTTGCTATTTTAGTGAATGATGTAATTCGTTGTGCGTCACAAAACTCTTGGCCCCGCAATGGCATGGAGCTGTGTGACAACTTCACAAGGGAGAACAAAATTAACACTTTCAAGGGACTAATTCTATTTGTCCGTACAAAGGTATAGATGCACTTGTGTTTTTAAATTGGGGAGCCTGAGTGGCTCTCCTCTATATTCTTGGATACAAATGGGCTGTGTCTACTTGAGTTCTAGGGCTCTTTGATATTTGATGCTAAACAAATGGTCAGAACAGAAGAGGTATGTCTGGACTAGAAGGTGTGATGATCACAAAGCATTCAAAATGCTATCTTAAAATGCTGCTATTTCACATGAAAAAATGCTTGCAACTCAGCACTCAGTTTCAGTAAGATCTAAATTTAATAGCATGAGAATTGGGGACATAAGAAGGGGACTAAGATAAAGGAAAAAAGAAGCATTTTGGTCCCTTTTAATAAAACAATAAAGTGATAACTAAGTGGACTAAATCAAAAATATTTTGTGAACAATATATTAAAGTTTTAATCTATCACCTCTTACTGCTAAAATTTTCCAAAATGAATTTCTGTGGAAGGATTAATCTCACTATAATCAGAACCATGGACTATATAAAAGGAAAAATTTGTGGATGGGAAACAAACAGGGACAGAGCAGTAGATCTCAAGGTCACTGCATTCTTGGAAGCAATAGGTAAGAAACTGTACTCTGAATAGCAGCTTCAATAAAAGTAGTACATAAGACTACCGAGTAGGCTCTTGTTGACTGCCTACTTCACAAGTCAATGACATACATATATTCACATGTGAGTTTCTATCAGAAAAAAGTAAGCTCGAATATCCTAAAATGTCAGAAAAGTTGGGAATTAGTAATGCAAAATAGCTTGGATTTCTATAGCTCAAAATGACATGAAAATTTTGGTGTGTTCTATTCCCTATATCATATGAGCACCATTAGGGTTAGGAGAACAAGTTCTGTTACACGAGCATTTTAGTACCGGTTGGCTTATGCCTAATTCCAGAACTACACATGCAGCTAAGAGTGAGGCAGATTGCTATTCCACCAGGCTTTCCCATGGTCTCAAATCTTTCTCGTTCTCCCGACTGAATGAGACGAACCACCACCACCACCAACCACACACACATCTCATTTTGTTTTCATTGTCCTAATTGGTCCTAGAAGAATAAGCGCAACACATTCTCACGAATTTATAGAGGGAGAAAGTTAGTAATTGGGATACACACTGAAACCTTTCTAGCAATACAAGTCATATGAAGTTTGCCCAGAAAGAGAATATAAGAAACATTATCGGAAAATGATTCTGTCAGTCCACATGTTTTTACCTCAATTCAAGAAACAGTGTCTGAACTAGAGGAAATTTCAAGGAATAGATTCTTTTTAACTTTACATAGAAGAAAGCTGACACCCCAAAATGTTTCTTGTCATGTTTGAGTGCCCGAATGGAGATCTAGGTTTTGAGACAGGCCTAGAAAAGCAATCTGTTGCAAGCAGTACTCCATTATGTTGTAAATTGCTATTTGATTAAATAAATCATATAAACAACAGCATATAGTGCTTATGAAGCCATGTGTAGTTGTAAAATTGATACATTTTAATAATCCCGTGTGAATGTTCTGAAAGGAGGTGATTTCAATGGCTGCTTTTTCCCCCAAGACCTGGTGAAATGAACTGATGAACATGGTACCCCACCGAGAACAGTTTTTTGTGTCCTTAAGTCTTACAGTGAGCCTTGTATCCTGAAAAATGAAAAAAATCCCAGGGAGGGTTGTGCTCAGCTGACTCAAGAGAAGAAACAGTTAACTGCCATGCCACACCTCCTTGCAAACAACCAGGGTAAGCTTTCCTTAAAGCAATACAAAATGTCACCACAGGCTGACGCTCTTTCTGCAAGAATAATGAGATTTTGGCTACCGAGGATGCTGAGCACACACTTCAATGCCTTTATCATTTTCAAATTTTGTTGGTGGAAGTCTTGCCTCCCTCTACGTTCAAAACAGATTGTACAAGAGGCCTAAAACATCTGGGTGACGACTGTGGTACGGACAAGTCGAAAGACCTGGAGGAGCAGCGTCTGTCCCCTGGCACCTGACACATACTGTTAAAACTGCTCCAGAAATGGGGCGGCTAGGAAAATGAGCCCCAAGGATGAAGCTAGGCAGTACCTCACTCCCAAGACCTCTCTCTGTAGATGACACTCTCTGCAGGAGGCGCTCTTCCAGTCCAGGACTCACTTATGGGAGACCCCGTGCCTTCGAACCATAATCTCTCCATTGAAAGCACACAGACATTCCGTGGAGAAGTTTGCACAACGTCAGCGCTATCATTCTGGGAGGAAAAAGAATTTAGGGGTTTGTGGCTTGCGATCCTGGATCAGCAGGCGCGCTCCTGCGGGAAAGCGCACAGCTGGTGACTTGGACTGGAGCCTGCGGTGCAGAAAGAAAGGCCATCAGGTCTGAAAGCGGAACCTCTCCCCTCTTGGCAGTTCCGAGTGAAGAAAAACCTGTTTTTCGACGGGACCAACTGAAAATAAATTCCAGCGCGACCGCATGAAAGGTTAACTGCTGTGTGTTGCAGTCCGGGGGGGGGGGGGGGGAGTGTGAGTGACAGTCTCGGAACCTGGAGTGAAGGGTATTAAGCCAAGAGCGGAGATAGGCGTGTGGATTGTCACATTTCACAAACTGGCCCCCAAGCTCCCTACTTGACTCTTTTCCTGGGTTCCAAGGTGCCCTTCCCCCATCCTACACTGGGATCCCCTCAAAAGTGAGACTACATTGTGCAAGATAAGAGAGGCCAGGTGCTCATCTGCTGAATGTTTTCACTCTGCCCTACCTGTCTTAAATCCGGCGCTACTAGGGTTTTAGGGTCCCCGCCCCAGAGCCTGAGATTGGTCACTGAGGTCTTTCCCAGCCTCAGAATCAGTAAGCTCATTACCTCACCCAGAAATGCAACTTTGATATAGAGATATGGAGAAGGCAGCCCACACACACTCTTCCCTCCCCCCCCCCCGCCCCCCATTCCCAGCAGCGGCTCCGAAACCCTGAGGATCTCATGCTCCTGTGGCCTTCTTACTTTCCCTTCCTTCCTGGGGAAGAGTCCTAGCCTTTGAAGCCTCTTCAGTGGCTTCAGCTCGCCAACACTGAAGGGGTGTACAAGAATAAAAGATGCAAAGATGCGAAAAGAAAGTGAGTCCTGTTTTTCCTCCTCTTTGATTTAAAAGGAGAGAGAGAGAGAGAGAGAGAGAGAGAGAGAGAGAGAGAGAGAGAGAGAGAGAGAGAGAGAGAGAGAGAGAAGCAGGCAGAAGGCAAAATAACAGGGAGTAGTAGTTTAACCCCTAGCTAGCCCCTAAATGGTGGAAAATCAAAACTTCAAACGGTTAGATCTAGGGCTCCACAGGGAAAAGTACCTGCCGCTTGGACTAGGGACTGGGAGAGCAATTTAGAGGGCAGAACTCTGGCGTGTCAGCCTGCAGGCCAGCTAGTGGACGCCAGGGCTAGGGATGTCCCCTAGGGTGAGAAAAGGGATTCCCCGCAAGATATTCTGGTTGGTGGGAATTTTGTCTTCTTCCTTCCGAGTGGTGAGAACTGAGGCACTATCGCTGGGTGTGGAAATCAAGAAATCCCTCATACAGGGCTCACAAGCCTGGCTGCTAACCCAGTCCACACTGCGTGACTCGGCTGCCATCAGCCCTACACTCACCACCCACCAGACAATGCAGCTGCTATTTCAGTGTTAATTTTCCCTTCCTTTCCGAGATAGTCAAAGTCCTCCCTTTGCCCTACCTTCCCTCTCAGGTCTTACATTGTGATCAAGAGGAAGTTACTAGGGGATTTATCATGACGAAGTGCGGGCAGTTATTTCAGCTCAAGCCAAGCAAAAGGAAACTGCCCTGGGTTCAGTGACGTGGACTTTGACACCCAGAGACTGGAGGGACTTTGCGGGGGAGAGAGTACAGCAAATCCTGGGGGCTCCTCAGCCTCAAGCTAAGCCTCATCCAAAGTTCCTGGAGATTTTTCTCAGTGCTACCTCTCTGTCCAAACTTAAACAGACCAGTCAAGCCTAAAACGTGTGACACAAGTGACTGTTTCCAGGGACAGGTCCGTGTCCCCGCGCGCCTTATGGCTCCCTTACTTTCTCAACCACGCGCTAGGACGCACAGTCCCCATGTCACCCAGGGAACCGCCCCCGGGCCACAGCAACCAGGATAGACGGGCTGCTTGCTCAGAGGCCATTGCTTACCTGGTCTGAGGACCGCGGCAGAGATCAAGAGGCAGAAAACCAGACGGCAAGAAGGGGACAGCTTAGGTGCCATATTCCTCCTCCTCCTTGAGGGCCACCCACAAAGTCCACGCCGCAGAAGGGGGCGTCGTCCCCGGGCCCACGGGCCCGCTAGCTCGTGGGTCCCGACTCAAAGGGACGGCGGCGTTTTCCCAGACACACGGTCCCCGGGGGATCGTGGCGCTGCGCCGTCGGGTCTAAGCCACACGCAACTTTCCTCCACGCGCAACCCGCAACTCCTTCCTCTCCCTCCACGTCCTCCCTCAGTGTCTCTGGCTGCTCTTCCCAGGACAGGCAACCCTCGTATTCCAGGAGACGACGCTTCAGTAGTCAAGGTGGACGCGGTTCTTTTTGGCTGCTATCTTCTGCTACTTTCTCTTCTTGCCAAGGAGAGGATAAGGGGAGCAATGAGAGTCGCACCGTCCACGGGTCACGGGGACCTCGGAGGGGTCGGCGGGGCAGCGCCCAGTGCTCGCACCGTTGGTCTCCTCAGGTGGCAGCCGCGGCGGTGGCTGGAGCAGCGGCAGCTGGAGCAGTGGCGGCGGCCGCGGGCTCGGGCTGCTCTGAGTGGAGGACGGGAAGGCGTGTGTAAGCTGCCTGTCTCCTCCTCCTCCCGCTCCTCCCTCCCGCCCAGCTTCCTTGGCGGCGGCAAGGAGCAGGTGGTTGGAGCGCGGAGCCGCAGCCTAGAGGCGCTGCAGGACCGAGTCGGAAACTGAGCCGAGCTGGCGGTCCCGGGTGGGAGGAGAGCATGACGCCCCAGTCCCCCCAACTCCCGCGCTCGGGTGGGCGGGGCTACCCTTGACTCCGCCTCCCGGGGCGCACCCGCCAATAGGGAGCGGGCTTGAGAACCCCGGCAGAGCCGTCTGGATCCATCGTGGACTGGCTCTTGCCATGGAGTTCTCAGCGCCCCCAAGACACACAATCTGCGACCATCTGCTGTCCGCCCCGCCTAGTCACATAGCTATCTTCTTGCATCCGGAAGCCCAGCTCTCTGGCTTCACTCCTAGAGATTTTTCTCCTCGGTGACGATACCTCCTTCAGCTTCTGTGGAGTTGTTGGGGCAGCTCCGCGGGGGTGAGGAGAGCACCTTTGGTCCTTATGGACCAGGACTTAGAAGGTGGAAAAGATGGAAACAGCCACTTCCTTACTTCTCTAATTCGCCTTTCTTCTCTACCCCTAGTCCCAGCTAGCGCACACATCCTCAAAGCAGATCATTTAGACAAGTATCCAGTACCCAAATCCAGAAGATATTTCTGCCCCCCCATCTCCCTCCCAGTGAGAATTAAGACTCTATACCATATTATACTTCGCCACAAGGATTTCCCTAATGTCCCTTTTAAAAAGGTATCATGTTTATTTTTAATTAGGCGGCGATTTTTAAGTTACAAAACAAAACCCAGAGTTTCTCGGGTTAAAAGTCAACTCCTTTTGGTCCGTTCCAGAAAGCCAGGCACCCAGCAGATGGGCAGGCTTCTAGGGCAATTTCTAATGCTTGAACCACCTCCCAAGCTTCGCATCAGGAAACGGTGCCGCTTTCCGTTCAGGCAGAAAGCGTGAAGGAATATTTTTCTCTAAAACACCGGGGTGGAGCTGTTGGGGCCCTAAGTGGCTCTAACTCAGGAATGCGGGATTACAACTCTTATGCTGGTAGCATAATAAAATCCTGGTCCCTGAACCAGCTCGCGAGGGCATTAAATAGTCTTTCGTGCATCGCAGGGTCATCTCCTGTAAGAAGCCACACTCAGGCAGAGAATGCTAACTAGTCACACAGAGCTCCGTCTTCAAAAGGCTGGGAACCACCAGCTACCTGCGGGTGGAGATGGTGGTGTCCCAGTACGCAAGCAAAAGCTTCGTGCGCACACACACACACACACACACACACACACACACACACACACACACCCTCGAGCACGAAAGCGCGCACACAGTCATCTTTGAATTCCTTTCCATTAGTGCTTGAAATTATTAAACTCCATCTTCAAGTGTGATTCCCCCTCCCAATCTCTCCGTCTAGTTCTCCCCGCGTTTACAGTATTCTAGAATGGATCTCTTATATTTTTTTTTCTGAAAATAAGTAATTTTTCCCACACGGTTTTAAAATTTCCATTTCATTTACATCTTATGAATCAACAGGAAGGCTAAATGCTAGGAGGCAAATGCCCCTTAACTCTGTATTCCATGCACAGAGCTAAACGGCTGGCATGCTCCTGGGAATCCTGCTAGATTCCCTTGGGGCATTTTTCTTCTAACTGCAGTCAGCCTTCAGTTGGATGTTTTAGTACAAATCATCCTGTATTTCTCCTGGATCTTAAGATAGACTATTTTGAGGCGAAACAGCACAGTATACAGTTGTACAAATGACAAAAGACAGAAAGTCTGATCTGAAAAAAAAAAAAGTCTGATCTTGTTCTAATGCTCATAGTCAAGTCAACCTCTCAAAACCTTACTTGCAAGGGGATAGCCATTGTTCCAGGCTCACTGGATTGGTTATTGTGATCAAATGAGCTCACACAGGACACTGGCCAGACACAGTAGAAGGTGATGGGCTTTAGGGAAATTTAGAGAGCCTAGGGAGAGCCCTGATTTGCACTTAGTGACCTTGATCAAAAATCAGCCTCTCATAATTAAATTGTGGTGAAATATTAGCAAGTCACATTTAAAGATAATCAAAATGTATTAATTGCAGATATTAAATATGCACACAATTCCTGAAACAGCTGATTATATATGCATACATGTAATATGCACAGCAGACTTATGCACAAACACACATATATATATACATATATGTGTGTGTGTGTTTGTGTCTCTATATATAAACTTATAGTCAGTTGTCTTCAGAATGTCATTTAATGAGGAATATGTTCTACTGTAGAAAAATGTCTTGGTAAACTGCTTGGAATAATAATTTAAAAGACCGTGGCTCATATATAGCTGAGATCACAAAAAGTAATAATGGCATTTTTCTGTTTTAGATAAAATAATAAAATATCATGATAGGAATGTAGCAGAAGGGTGTGGTATGAGAATAAGAACAGAGGAAGAGACAAGGTCTGACTGTATTAGCTGGAACTGGGAGATGATCAGAGGCCCACCAAATTATCTCAGCTAATTAGCAACTTTTGCTGAATGCTCATGTTAGAAAATTCCAAGCAATGTTTGTGGAATCAGTAAATATTATTTACCCTCAAAAAAACCCTCTGTCAGTATTATACTTACTAGAAACTGAAGGCCGAACAAGAAGTAGCTTCCTCAAGGCTTCACAATGATTTAAAGCAACAACAAAGCTAGAATTCTAGACCTGAGCCTCTGATTCTAGTATCGAACTCCTACCCATCTAGCTCGCAGGATTTGTGTTAGAGTAACTTTATACATTTGGGAATATGGGGGCTCCACTCAGACATAAAGTCCTCTATCTTCTCAAACTTTTAATAACAGCTCTATAGTCAAGCATGTTTCTCCTTGAGGACATTAATTAGGCAGCAAACACTATCTGGTTGGGCTGTAGAGCCCTGCATGAGGAGTGAGGGGTGGGAAATGATGTGCATTCATGAATAACAGCCAAGAGTCAGAAGTGAACAAGGGAGTGTGGATTCCAAAGCAATGCAGCAGGGAGGTGTTCTAGCTTCTTTTATTTTGTGGTGGTAAAATGCCAGCCACAGACTAGGAAGAAAGGGTTCCGCTAAAACTTAGAGGTTACAGTCCCTGATTGCCCAGAAGTCAAAACAGTACTTCAAAGCCGCCAGTTATATCACATCTGTAGTCAAGAATAAAGAAAAAAATCACATCATGCTTATTGCTCAGCTGGATTTCTCTTTTGTTATAATTCAGAAATGTTGCCTGAGGAATAATATTGCCCACAGTAATCAGGGTCTTTCCTCATCAATTAACAACAATGACAGTACCTGGGTAGCCATTCCCACAGGGCAGATTAATCTAGACAATCCCAAACCTAATCTATAGAATTTCAACCTAATCTAGACATCCTAAACCTTGTCTAGATAATCCCAACCTTATCTATAGAATCCCTCATCCTTCCTCAGCATTCTGCTCAGATTATTTTAGATTATTTGTATTGAGTTGATAATTAAAATTAGTACCATCATAAGAGAGAATTTGTCTTTCAGAATCTAGTAAACAGGGGCTGAGAATCTCCTTTCCTCATTATTAAGAGGGAAGTTATTAGCCGCATCGACATCACAGACATGTTTGTGAACGTCAAGAATATATAACATCCCAATGATATTTGTCAGTTTGGTCTTGGCTTAGAGAATTGGTATTCCTTACTGCAAGATGTAAAATGAAAAAATGCTTATCCAGGATTGAGACATTTTATGTTACCCAAAACATAAGAAAAACTTGGCATAAAATAGCACAAAATAATTTATCATCAATCAGGGTTGTATATTCAAAGAAGTGAGCTGATATGAAAGATGTTTCTTATTTAGTGTCTACTGAGATCAGAACTCAACACCCTGCTTCCAAAGCTCAGGCCATGATCATTTTTCTTTATGAAACGAATCCCATCATCCTGTGCCAACACTCTCTGGTAAGTACATATGCATTTAACAAGTAGAGGAGACTCCCTCCCCCCACTCCTATTAACTAATCAAAACTCTTTCTTACTGTAGATAAAATTTCACCAAAGAAAGTCTGGAAACTGGAGAAATGTATTCCCTACTGTAGTATATCAGAGTGGTTTGGGTATCTCTCTATATTTTAGTCAAAGATGTATGTTGCCCAAAAGGAGGCAACAAGTTTAATGTATGTCCTCATAAACCCTATTTGTGAAAGTGTATGTCTATGTGTATGATGGCTAATTTTTATGTCAACTTGACACAAGCTGAAATCATCTGAGAGAAAGAACCCCAACTGTGAAAATGATTCTAAAACATCAGGCTATACTCAGACATGTAGGACATTTTTAAAAAATAATGACTGATGTAGGATGACCTGGTTCATTGTGGATGGTACCAACCCTGGACTAGTAGCCTGTTGTTGGAGCTTCTGTCCTGCCCTGTTCCCCGCAGTCGTTAAGTCCCAAAGAAATCACATAATTCATAACACTCTTGAACTTAGTTCAAAGTACAAAGTCTCTTCTGAGATGCATGACAATCTCTTAACTGTAATTCCACTGTAACATCAAAATCAAAAAAGCAGATCACATACTTCCAACTAATAATGATTCAGTATATACATTATCATTCCAAAACACAGGGAAGGAAGCATGAGGAAATATTGGACCAAAGCAAGACCAAAAACCAGATGGGCAAATTCCAAACTCTGCATCTCTATGTTTGGCGTCAAAATACTCCACATTTCCAATTCCATTGAGCTTTTGACTGCAACACACTCCTTTCTCTTGGGCTTGATTCACTCACTATTAGCAACTCTCATGAGGAGCTATCCCATGACTCAGGCATCTATAACATCTTGGGTTCTCCAAGGCAATACAGGCTGCAACTTCTCAGCTTCACACAATGGCCTTTTTACCAGGCCTCCCTGATAAATGCCTGGCCGCAGAGACTGTCTTAGGCTGGGAGGAAAGTTCTATAATCCATTTCTTCTATCCTTAACAATAAAGCCAGAACCACGTGGCCAAAGCTGCCAAGTTCTGCTGCTTAATGGGGCTGAAACATAGTCCCCTTGTTTAATTAAATATTCACCAGCTTTTTGTTTTTCTTTAGGGCCTAAGCTTTATTGTCCTTGAACTTGATATTTAGACCAGGCTGGCCTGAAACTCAGAGATCCACTAGCCTTTGTCTTCCTAGTGCTGAGATTAAAGGTGTGACCAACCACATGGGGCTATAAATTTTTCTTTTGTTCCTTTCCACGGGTTGGAAACATAGCTGGGTGTGATCTTTCACTAAGGTTACCACTCCTTTATTCCATTTCTTAATCTGTTTCTCTCCTTGAACATAGAATTTAGAGCCATTCCATTTCCTGGTGCTCTTTTTCTCCCCAAAATGTACTTTTTGCAATTTATCATGCTCAGAATGGAGCGGAGCATGGCGGCCTGCACGCAGAGGTGGTGCCTGAGCTGAGAGTGCTACATCTTAGCAACAGGCAATAGGAAGCTCACTGACTATCACACTGAGGGAAGTACAAATGGAAACTGCCCTTTTGTTTCCCAGCCACCAAACCCGAATGATCCCACAAAAACTATATTAATTATAACACTATTTGCCAATGGCTTAGGCATATTTTTAGCTAGCTCTTGCATCTTAAATTAACTCAGCTTGAGAAAAAGAACCCTAAAAGACTGAATTCACACAGACATGCTTCCTCCAATAAGGCCATACTTGCTAATAGTGCCACTCACTTTTGGGGCCATTTTCTTTCAAACCACCACAGTGACCATTTAAATGCTTATAAAACATTAATGGCAAAGACTGATGAAGAAGAATAAGTAGGATTTTTATTAAGCCTTGGATTTATAAGAATTCCAAGGATCTCAAAGGCAGTATAAATACAAGATAAAACTCCTTTGCTTTTGTATCCTAAGTTTTTTTTAGGTAACTTATTTCTCAAATTTTTTGAGATAGGTATTGAATTTATAGATATCTATCTTCCTAAGACATATTCCAATGGACTTAATTATCTCATTGAAACTTTTAAAAGTAACTTTGCTCATTAATTAATTAAGATACAGCTGCTCACACCCTCAGTAGCTAGTAAACATACCATAAAAGCTCAGGAAGGCAAAAGCTTTCAAAATCTTTGGTAAATATTCAGCTCTTATTTCAAGTTGCAATGTGTTCTCTGTTAGGTACAAAAAGACATGCATAGCTATTTCAGGGCAACTACAAATCCACTTAGTCATCTTCCTTCCTGCCTCAGACATGAGGAATGGAGAAAGTACCCAGCAAAGCCATTCGGCCAAGGAACTTACACCTATAAAATGGATGTCAGAAACTCTCAGTGTGTTAAACACTCATAACTCATTAGTGTTTTCAGTAAGTGCATAGAACTGAATCAAAACTCTAACACAATGTAAGTTTCTGCTCAAAAATCACTAGGTGGTTTAGACTTTCCACTGAGATCAACAGCTCTATTAGAGTTGAGAATGCAGAAAGTGACTCACTCTGTATGTGAAAGTACAAAACCTGATGAGAAATTTCAACTCGATTCCAGAAGCTCACAGGAGTTCATCTCTATTTCACTGTTACACACTAAACCTTCCTTCGTTATATACAATCACTTATTTAAGTAATACCAGTTAGACAGATAATAGCTCTAGTACATTGTAACGATGTATATTTCATTGTTAAAAACAAACAAATCACTGTAGATATCATGGTCCTCTGCAAAGGCACATCAAGTATCAGTCTTAGCAATCCATTCTTGCCGATATCTATTTTGGTGGAGACCTCCAATTGCCGTGTACTGCGCCCCCATGTCTGCGCTCTGTGTGCTATTACCCAGTTACCAAGCTTCAGGCAAGGGGCTGGAGGTTAAAAAACACAGACAGACGGAGAGACAGCGACAAGGGTCATCCTTGAATTCCCTAAGAATGCCCCCTTTATTGTGTTCAGGGGCAGATTATATAGAGATAGCCACGCCCCAGCCAAACCCACCAGAAACCACTCTCCTGACATGAGGAACTCCTGAAGGTCTCGTGCTCAGAGCAGCTGTAGGCACTCAGATCAGGGGATTACAAGAAATTCAGGATCTGGGGTCTCACTGCTCCCAACACATTCTGTTTTTCCTATGATAAGAAATATATTTGGATTTACATGAGAGTATTAAAAGTCGGTTATTGGATAAACTTATAATTCCTGAAGAGGAAAGACATTTTAAGTATCAACACCAGATTGTCAATGCTGAATCAAGACTCATTGATCACATAATTCAGTAAACATATTGAAATTTAATGTTGTTCAGGAATATTCAAGAAATTCAACATTCTTCAAATTATATTTTAAGTAAATAAATTTAAACAATAAATTTCTATTTAAATAAATATAAATTTAAGTAGACATATTTAAATTTTTTTTTTTTTGGTTTTTCGAGACAGGGTTTCTCTGCAGCTTTAGAGCCTGTCTTGGAGCTAGCTCTTGTAGACCAGGCTGGTCTCGAACTCACAGAGATCCGCCTGCCTCTGCCTCCCAAGTGCTGGGATTAAAGGCGTGTGCCACCACCACCCGGCGACATATTTAAATTTATATAATAAATAGTCCTTTTCTTCTTATATATCTGAACTCCAGTTTCACACTCCCCCCCCATTGTTATAGCCACTTATATCAGAGTGTTTTCTTCATTGTTCCTATTTAGAGCAGCCGTACAGTCACCCCAGGGCCTTTGCAAATGATATTTCTATGACTTGGAAATCTTTCCCCTATCTGTTGATATAGATAATTACATTGCCATCTTTGAGGCCTTTGCTTATATTTTGCCTTCTCAGTTAAGCAAGCTTTCCAAGATCAACAATAAAAACTCTCAACTGAATCCCAGGCCCTAGATACCGATGTCCTGTATTTCCTGCTTCATGTTTCCCCACAGTCTCTGTTATCATAAAGTATATTAAACACATATTATGATGGTTATTGTCTGTCTTGCTAGGGCAGTGAAAGCTCAGGGAAGGCAGAGGCTTGCTTCTGTTCCATGTTCTGTCTAAACTAGATAACATAGAGAATGCAAATGATACCATTTGATTAATGAATTCAATAATATGTGAATGAACAAATAAATCATTGTGCAAGGTACTTAGAGCAATCAGATGAAGGTGGGGTTCTTTTGACTGAATTTCAACGTTGCCTAAAGGTTCACTTTATTTTGTAGACACTCTAGGGCAGTGGTTCTCAACCTTCTTAATGCTGTGACCCTTTAATGCAGTTCCTCATGTTGTGATGACCTTCAACCATAATATTCGTTGTTACTTCATAAATGTAATTTTGCTACTGTTATGAATTGTAATGTAAATGTTTTCTACTGTAGGGATTTGTGAAGGGGTCATGATCCACAGGTTGAGAATCACTGCTCTAAGGCTTTCTAGAACAGATGAGGTACTGCAGGTCTCAAGAGTCAAAGATTCAACAAAAATTCCATAGCTTTGGATATTCTTCTTGTTTAGATGCAAGAAAAAAAAAAGAAAAAAGAAAAACTTTCAATTAGAGGAACTATATAAGATTTCTAAAACTTTTAAGTTAAAATTTGAAGGGTAATAAAAAAAATCAGGATGTATATGAGACGGCATTAGTCAATTTTAAATATAGCACATTTATCCGAACCCTTTTCAGAACAAGCATTCTGCATAATGTTCTGTACTGCATTTCACTAAGGCAAGATTATAGATTCTGTACCAATATTGCAAAGTCTACAGACTTAGTACAGCATTAAAGATTTTAAGCCTTGGTGTTCTTTATACTCTGTTCTTTATGGAGTAAATTAGGCACAGTTATAATTCTGAGCAATGGATTCCACAAACATAGACAACTCATAACCTATTTGGCTCACAGCACTGTAGGACAAACATTTAATTTAACTTATTGTCCAGCGTTATAAGATTTCTTGTAGGTGCTTAATATGTTTACTTTTCTTTATAAGGACAGGAAATTCACCTAATGGTTGTACCAAAAGTGAGAAGCTTGTGAGAAAAGGCAGTGCATATTAAAATATATGTGCAGGCAAAGATGTAAAACCTTAACATGTTTTCAATGGCTCATGCAGAATTAGCCATTTAGTCTAGCTAACTAACAGGAGGTAGAGGAGAGGAACTTGGACCAATGATTATGGATTTATTTTTATTTTTTTAACTAGTTAATAAACATCTCTGGGCCTAAGAATAATTTCTCTTGTCATAGAGAATGGTATCTGGTGTCATTTATTTCTCTAATGCTGTGGTAAACACTGACCAAAAGCCACTTGGGGAGGAAAGCTTTTTGTTTGTTTGTGTTTGTTTGCTTGAAGTTTTTCAATCCATCATTAACGGATGCCAAGGTAGGAGCTCAGGAACTTGAAGCACTGATTATGGGGAAATGATGCTTTCTGAATTGCTTGGCTACCTTTCTTACACAGCCTAGGTCCACATCCCAGTAAAGGTACTGTGCATAGTGCTATTGGCAATTTTACATCAAGTAGAAATCAAAGAACTATCCCATAGACACTCCCATAACATATTCTGACACAGGCAATTTTCATTTGAGATCCTTTCTTTCCAGAAATGTCTAAGTTTGTGTCGTGTTGACCAAAACTATGACAGCACCCAAATAATAAACAGTTTTGTTCAAGAATTAACATACCAGTTAGAAAATCTCCAAAGAAGAGTATACTTCTCAAACTTTTGAGACTCCACATTCATTTCAAAGTTGTGTGTGTGTGTGTGTGTGTGTGTTTTCCAGTTATTTTTTAAGATTTTAAAGGTTGAAGTCAATATTGAGTTCAGGATTAAATGAACGTTCATCTCATCAATTCTTTCAATAAAGGGAAAAAGTTAGCCAGGGGCAGCTTGAGAAGTGAGTGTAGAGGGGATCTCACCACTGAGCATGACAAAAAGGTAGATTGGAGTAACTCAGATCTTAAACCCACACTCAGAACTGACTTGCATGTTTTTATTTCTTCTGGACTACCTTCTGTAGCTTATGGGATATTCATAGAAGGAATGAAAATTTTCAGCGTTTTTTCCTCCATGGGGGCAGCTCTTTCTATCTGTACCAATTCAAGTCATGAAATTTCAAATTATTTTTTCTTCTGCTGATTTACCCTTTCAGCTCAAAACAATTAATTTATCTTCTGCCTTCATTTCCTTCCAACCTAATGTCATGTTTCTATATATTCTATGAAGGTAGCATGTTGAAATAAATGAGAAAGTCATGACAACTTATGCATGAAGAAATGAAGACTAAGTGAGTGGCCATCTGTGTGCCAACCATGAAAAATATGGTGTATCAAGTTTCTTTTCTGTTTAAATTTCAGGACCAATATATCTGTCTATCCAGATTGTGCACAACAGAACCTTTTGAATAACAGGTCAAGCAAATAAGAATAAACAAACAAAAGACAAAACAGAAGTACTATACCATTGGGGAATCTAATTTTACTTTCATTTCCTCTAAATTAATAGTGCAGAGGGCAAGAATTATATGCAGGTACCAGATAATGCTTGCTCTTGTCACTATCATATACACTGAGTCTGTGTGGAATAATGAAGCTTTGGTATTGTTTTATTCTCCAAGGCATATAAAATAAAGTAAAAAAAATTAAAAGTATTTGTGAATGTATTTCTTACTCCTGCATACAAGGTCAATATTAAGTAGGTTTAGAAGGTTGAGAACTAAGTAACTCCTTTCAACTTCATTTGCTACACTTTTTCCTAAGGCACATTTTTAATCAATATATTACCTTCATCGTTGTTTTTGCTGTTGTCCTTGCCAGAAGGAATGAGAAAAACGGAAAACAAAAACCCACAGAAATTCATATTGGGCTAAGCTTTTTGATTAATCTAACTTTGTGATTAATGTCATATGCTGTCAGTTTTAATAGTCATTAGACAAGGACTTGGCAAAAGTTCTTAATATAAGTCATTATCTGTCTTCTTCTAAAAACTGCCAACCTTTCAAGAATAGCAATGTTAAGGAAGTACCAGCCTAGATAATCCTAAACCCATATTTATTATTATTATTATTATTATTACAAATTTTCACCTCCTGCCCTCCTCCCATTTCCCTCCCCTCCTCCCATTCCCCTTTCCTCTCCCTCTCCAGTCCAAAGAGCGGTCAGGGTTCCCTGCCCTGAGGGAAGTTCAAGGTCCTCCCCCCTCCATCGAGGTGTAGGAAGGTGAGCATCCAAACAGACTAGGTTCCCACAAAGCCAGTACATGGAGTAGAATCAAAACCCAGTGCCATTGTCCTTGGCTACTCAGTCAGCCCTTCTTGTCAGCCACGTTCAGAGAGTCCGGTTTGATCACATGCTCCATCAGACCCAGTCCAGCTGGCCTTGTTGAGTTTCCATTAGACTGGCCCCACCGTCACAGTGGGTGGGCGCACCCCTCGCGGCCCTGACTTCCTCGCTCATGTTCTCTTTTCTTCTGCTCCTCATTTGAACCTTGGGAGCTCAGTCCAGTGGTCCAATGTGGGTCTCTGTCTCTATCTCCATCCATCGCCAGATGAAGGTTCTATGGTGGTATGCAAGATATTCATCAGAGTGGCTATAGTATAGGGCCAGTTCAGGTGCCCTCTCCTCTGCAGCTCAAGGAACAAGCTGGGGACATCTCCTTGGACACCTGGGAACCCATCTTTCTACTTCATGGAAATGCAGCTAGCTCATCTGCCCGTCTTAAAAATAACAAAGGAATCCCTAATTCAGCTTTCACTGGGTGAAATCTTTCTACAAAGATTGCTCAAATTCTCTGACACTTGGCCTCTAAAACTACTGCCCCTGTACCTCCTCCTCCATTTGCATGGTGGAAATTATTATCTGCAGGATAAGCACACAGGTCCTCATTCTGCTTCTACTCATGCAGGCAACTTGAAGACGACCAATATGGTACCATGGTATTTCCCCTATAGCACGTGAAAGTTACTGAACACTAAAAATTGCCTTTTCTGTTTGTTGTTATTTTAGGATTTTTTTTTTTTTTTTTTTTTTTTTTTTTTTTTTTTTTTACTTTTGAGGACTGGTTACATGGAACTGATCTGTATCTTGACTAACGAGAAATGCAGTACTTGTGAGACAGTCTGGTATCAGGTAAACTTTCAGTTCATTCATTTAGGAGCTTTGCAATACTAAGAGACTTATTTCACATATCCATGTTATTTTTCTCCAGTAATATAAAACATTTGAATCCTACAGTTCAAGCAAACCCACCACAATGGAGCTTTCCCTACCTCTGATGTTTAGTATCATTTATAGGAAGTTTTCATTATCTGTATCTCTTGTTTCATGCAGATATCATGCATGTTTTCTGTTTTATTTTCTCATAAAACTGTATCTTAGTGGTTCTCAGTCTTTCTAATGCTGTAACCCTTTAATATGATTCCTCATGTTATAATGATCCCACATATTAAAATTATTTTGCTGCTATGTCATAACTATAATTTTGCTATTGTTAGGTATTGTAATGTAGATATCTGATATGCAAGATATCTGATATGTGACCCCCAAATGGGTCAAAACCCACAGGTTGAGAACCACTATTCTAGCTCTTAAATGTGATTATTATAATACCTTTCTTGGTGTGTTTCTTAGGCAAAGAATCTACAGTAAATCCATTTATTAGTGTAGGTTGCCAGTAAGGAATGCATGACCAGTAATGGTTGGAATGCACTGAGCAAAGATAAGGGCAGATAATTCTAGGGAAGACAACCCTAGAATATGAAAGAATAAGAATGCCTAAAGTATTTAATTTTATTTATATATATATATGTATATATATATATATATATACATATATACACACACACACACACACACATATGTGTGTGTGTGTCTGTCTGTCTGTCTGTGTGTGTATGTGTGTGTGTGTGTGTGTGTGTGTGCATTTTTATTTGTATCATTTGTGTACTTTTCCTGCAGAGGTCAGGAAAAGGTATTGGATCCCACAGACCTGGAGTTACAGATGGTTGTTAGCCACAATGTGAGGGCTTAAAATCAAAACCTGAATCCTCTGGAAGAACAACTAGTATTTGTGATTTCTGAGTCATCTCTACAGGCTTGGAATCTTCAAATTTTTATTGTGTATGTGTATATGTATCTACCCATGTGCTTGTGCGTGCATGTATGTGATGTGTGTATGCATGTATGTGCATATGTATGCACACATGTAAAACCAGAGGACAACATGAGATATCAATTTTTCTCATGTACCATTTACTCTGTTTATTGAGATAGTGTCTCTCACTGGCTGGAATTTGTCTGCCTGGACTAGCCTGGGAGCCCTTGGGATTGTCTTGCCCCTGCTTACTCAGTACTGAGATTATAACATCGCTGGCATTTTTTTAATGAGGGTTCAGTGTTTTAAATTTAGCATTGGTCTCTCTGTACTTAGATCCTTCAGAGTCAAAAAATTAAATACAATAATATACATAATCCAGACTCTCTGTAAATTTTCCATCTTTACCTGGCTTATTTTTCTTTATTCCTTTTAATCTATGACTGTCTGTATTCTGTCTCTTTGAAGACTTTGTTTGATTTTTTTCAAAATCCATTTACTCTTTTTCTCTCCCAAGCCTATGTACATTCACTCAAAACTGTGATGCATTTAGAGATCTTTTCCATATGAATTTGTCTTTATTGGGTATCTGTAATCTTTTTCAGACCAGGAAGGCTTCTTAAAACGCTAAGCTGCAGTGTGACTAGGACCAAGGCTGCTTTGCCTTTTGGCTCTGCCCAGTTCAACATGGCAGAGGTCTGTTCATTGCCTCTTAGACTGCTGGATAGGAGCCATGCTCATCACCTCAACTCTGGTAACCATTTGGTGCAAGCTGTCACCAAGTAACTTGAAGCACACTGCTCACAAATCCCATTCAAGTGCTTGGCCACCTGGAAGACCCAGAGTTTGCTCTGGCAGCAAGACCCAGGAAGCCACCATTTTAAAATGGTGGCTTTTTTTTCTGCTATCGTTGAATCGGGAAAACCTCTCTTAAAGGAGCAACAGCATTAAGCCATGTTTAAGTATGGTGGGTTTATTTATTTATTTGCCTAGAATTCCTTCCCAAACTTTCTCAGGTTTTAAGTGGATTTAGCTAGCACACATTGGAGTGCCAATTTGTTGTACACAGGCTGCTTGTTCATTTCCCAGCTGCCCAGACTTCTGAAATAACCACATAGAAACCATATTATTTGCAATATTGTTTGGCCAATAGCTTAAGCGTATTTCTGGCTAACTCTTTTTTAAAATTTTTTTATTGATTTTATTGAGCTTTACATTTTTCTTTGATCCCTTCCCTGCCTCTCCCCTCCCCCTTTAGCGCCCCCCCCCCCCAGGTCCCCATTCTCCCAATTTACTCAATTTACTCTTTTTCTACTTTCTACTTTCCATGTAGATTAGATCTATGTAAGTCTCTCTTAGTGTTCTCATTGTTGTCTAAATTCTCTGGGATTGTGGATTGTAGGCTGGTTTTCTTTGTTCTGGCTAACACTTATATCTGAATTTCCATTAATCTATGTCTCGCCTCGAGGTTGTTGTGGCTTACTAGGTAAAGTTCCATAGTCTCTCTCTGATGGGGCTACATGGCTTCTTTCTGACTCTGCCTTCTTCCTCCCAGCATTCAGTTTAGTTTTCTCTGACTACCTCTATTCTTTTGCCCTATCACAGGTCCCAAACAGCTTCTTTATTAACCAATGGTATTCACAGCATATAGAGGGGAATCACACATCAAGATAGTATCTCTCACTAGCTCAGAAGTTGTCTGCCTGCCTGGACTAGCCCGTGAGACCTTGGGATTGTCTTGCCCCTGCTTACTCAGTACTGAGATTATAACATCGCTAGCTTTTTTTAAAATGTGGGTTCAGTGTTTTAAATTTAGCTTCTCATGAAATTTCTGTGAATTAAACTCCATCCCTATACTTGCAAAGTAGAAATTTTACCAACTGAGCTGATTTCCCAGACCATGGGTGCATTTTAATCTTAGCACAATAGCATGACAACAGCAAAGTTGTCTTGAGGGTCAACAGTTCTAAAGGACACTAATGTATGGAAAGTAGTCTCAGCACAGGAGGTGACATCAGTGATTTATCAGTGGTTGATTGCATGACTTTAATTTTCCTAAAGCCCATAGGGAAAGTATACCCTTTAAGTTAGAGGAATTGGGCTAAAAGATGTAGCTCAGGGTTAAGATGTGTGAGATCCCCAGCACTGCCAATACAGTGAAGGGGACGAAGAAGCCTTCTTAGTCTGTGAATTTTTGTGGGCTTTTTCCAGATTTCCATTCTCAAAAGACTTAGAAGTCTTAATGCTAATATTCTTTATGGCACATATCCTTTATTTTTGTATTGTTTTCATCTAAGAGCACAGTCATTTTACATATTTGTACATAATATTTATAATATTGTCATATTATTGGGTTCCTCTTTCTCTAGAATTCTGCTCGTCATAAAGTTGTCATCTAAAAGAAAAAAACAGGCACACACACACACACACACACACACACACACACACACACACACATACACACCTTTGTTTGTCTCCTAAAAACAGAACAACAGAAGCCTGTGCTGGAATAATCGTACCTTCCCAATAAAAGTTCAGTGAAAGCAAGTCTGTAAAACTGTGAACATTTTTACATTCTTGCATCTAGTTTTATCTCTGGCTCTCTTTGGTTTCGCATGTCAACATTCTCTCATGAACTCACTGTTTCCCAAACATACCATGGCAGTCTTTCTCAACCATGCCTTTGCGTATGCGATTCCCTCAGCCTGAAACATACCTCCCACACTCAAGTCTTTGTTTGCTTGAGATGTTTCTACTCATATTTCAAAACCCGCCTCCCATGTCAATTTGTCTTTTAAGCCTTTCCTGATTCCCCTAGGCAGTGTTAGTCATTGCTGCCTCTGTATTTCTACAGCTCTGGCACTTAGCTCTTTGATATATTTATCTGTTTACATGTCTGCCTCCTCCACTAAAACAGTGACTCCTTAGAAGGGATGTGCCACAAGCCTGGAGTCAGACTGTCTCATTTACAAACACCTGCATCAACACACATTAGATATATGAGTTTGAGGCAGCTGCTCAGCTTCTTTAATCCCCAGTTTTCTCACCTATAAAAGGGAGCTAATATCCTACTGGTCTCCTAGGATCCTTGTAATAACACAAATGACAAAGTAAAGGTAAAGCTCCCACCCAATGCTTGACATATATTCATAAATATTAATGAAAGCAATGATGACTCCCCTGGAGGAGATAGCAGGCAGGGCAGTGGGAGAAGAAAGGTGATGCCAAAGAAATCACATTTATATTTTTAGCCCCTGGACCAATTCCCACTGTCTGGCACCTAAGAAGTGTTTGATGGCTGCTTATAGAAAGGGTGGTTGGTAGTACCTTGTGTGACCTTACAGCAAAGCCAAAATAACTAAAACTAGATCCTTTTCCATATCAGAGTCAACAACGTTGAATTAAAGTTGGAATGTCAGAATTTTGAGTGCTAATGGATATTAGGGAGTAGATGAGGAAAGGAAAGGTAGGAAAGGGAGGGAGAACAGAAAGGGTTATTTAGGGGTGCAGAAGACTGCCCACAGTTTGATTTTTCAGAGTTTTGATCAACATCTTGCTTTCTTGATTGTTTTTATTAGCAGATACTGAGTTAGAATTTTTGGGGTTTTTTTGGTTTTTGTTGTTTTTTCTGATTCTTTTTATGTGTGGTTTCAGGTCTTGAAAGTGACTGGCTTTAGTACCAACTTAGGTCTAAGTACATTCAAAGCTAGCCTCCTTTGAAGTCCTATGCAGCCTGAAGGCAAAACAGCAGCTCAGTCAGGTCATGGAATGCAAGGGATAGCCTTGAAAATCTGTGTTCTTGTGGAAGAAGGGAGGAAGAAATGACTTCATCTATACAAGGGACACAGTCCCTTTGGGAAGGGACTTCCATGTGAATAGCATACCAAGGAAGCATTTGGGAAGATATACCTAATGGACAGGGCAGAGCAAATGAGATAAATTCATCAGTTAAGACCAAGAATGGATTAAAAGAGAAAATGAGCCGGTGGATAAACAAAGTACTGCTGTCTTAATTTCAAAGAAAAGAGCATGCTCATTTTTTAAAAATTACTTAACCAATGGTCTCCAGGCAAGTCCTGTCAGATTCCTGTGGAGCTAAACAAAAGGAAAAAAACCCAGAACAAAACAACAACAACAACAACAACAAAAAGCAAAAGCAAAAGCAAAATGTGATTATCATTTTTTTCAACAATGACAAAATGGTTTCGTGCTGGTCTTTTCTGTACCCCGTTTCTTAAAGTGAACTTTTTCTTAGCATGGGAAGCCACAGGCAAAGGTTTGTTACTGCTAATGTTTATATTGTCTTTCATGCCCAAAGCCCTGCATTCTTCCATGCCCCATGCAGCTCTGGGCTTCTCTCAGCAGATCAGAGTTTCATTGAACAGATTTCCAAACAGGCAAGCAAACTGACTTGGCTGCCCTGTTCTCTTCGCTTGACTTTCCTTCCTGCAATGGCTCATCTCTGCTAGCCAGTCTCTTGATGTCTCAGCAGCAGGAGAAAGGGAACCTGATATTTCTGTACAGTTGTCTGTATCTCCAACTGTCCCTCCTCTTCCTCTTCTTGATGACTGAGACCACTCCGCTTCACCCAGGAAGCAGACAGAGCACAGGGCTTAGCTATGACGTAACCATGGCTGAACCAGACAGTGTCTGGCAGCTACAGCACAGCATTTAACATTGCTCTTAACAATGATGAGGGTTCTTGGGAGGCTGGGTGAACTGCCTGTCTCCAGAGGATCCATGTGTCCTGTCTTATGCGGAAGACAACATATCATGGTGTGGACCACCAGCCATCCAGGGAATCCCTCAGGGAAAAACCTACAGACTGCTTTTCTAATTACAAACCTTTGACCAATCATTTTAGGGAAGTGGAGGGGTTTACTTAACCAAACTCACAGATCTGCTAATCAAAACAAACGAATGGAGGCTTTTTTCTTTCCCACACTATGGACAAGGAGACAAAGTTTTTTCCAGATTTCAAATTTGTGCCTGGGGATGCCCCTGATAGTCGAACCCTTTACATTAAAAACAAGACCAAAGCAAAACTGAAAAATGTTATCTTCTATATAATCTTCTCTAGAAAGGATCATTACATTTCAACCAATATCCAAAGCTACCTGAAGGAGACACTCTTACTTTCTCCAGAAAGGAAATTCTTAGGAAGCAGGAATGTGAAACTCTTTTAAGGCCACTATTGGAACCCATTCTCTGGGAAAGTAGAGACAAGACTGAAATACAAGGCAGTACGGCTGAACTTTCTTGTAAAGCAAAAGACATGTTCAGTCTTAGCGATTCTGGGGAACTGTTTTAAATTTAGGTGAGAATTGTTGGTCGAGGCATAATTGATACATAGAAAAATTATTGAGCTGATGCGGGAAACAAAATTATAAGAAATCCTTGGGCAATATCTGAAAAGGAGCATTTAATTCTCTGTCACTCAAGAAGAAAAAAGCAGTTCTGTTCTCAAAATGTGTCTGCATTATACAGTCAGACAATAAAATATAATCCCCATTTGAGCTATTAGAGTAGGGCTTCGGGCAGCAGTCGGGATTTCTACTTGGTTAAAGCAAATAAAATACTCGAGATGGAATGAAATCTAACTTGTTGAAACTTGGATTTGCAGAAATATAAGACAGCATGGAGAAGATGAATTCAGGTGGAAAATGACCTTTTTATTATGTTCAGGGAGGCATTAGAATGTCAGGAGAATTGCAGAGAAGAGATTTATTACCATAAGCAGAGTTGACAAGTTTCATGTTGTTGGGGCTTCTGGACATAGAAAGAAAACCCCACATTTGGAGAGGTGAATGAGAGCGATTTGCTATATCCTCAGTGATCCAGGGAAGCTGAATGGAGCAAAAAATATGTCACCCAGTTCCACTCAGAGGCTTCTGGGAGCTTCTGAGCACACCATTCTTGAGTTTCAACCACAGACATACTCATTCTTTCAGTCAGATAATTGTTCTAGATGGGTTCTATAAAATAAGAGTTTGATTGGACCCCATGTGTATATGTCCTTACACCCAATAGCAGAATTCTCTATCCAATTTTGTATATGTATCTGCTCCTGTGTGCATGATGACATATATCACTGATCCAGGCAATTAGAGGGAAAATTTTGAGAATATTCATAATATTTTATAGTAAAATGAAATGATATGTTTGATATTTTTGAAGGCCACGCCCAAGTTCAGTGGCTCATTTGAAGCACAACTCTATCTCAAATGACAAGGAGGGTTAATATTAGATTTTTACGTTGCAGAGATGAGGAAATGAAGGCAAGAGAAGGGAAGTGACTCGCCCACCATCCTCTTCACATTGTGGAGAGACTTTCGCGGCGCTTATGACTCATAAGCATGGACTACACTCACATGGTTTCAACACATCCTCTTTTCTAGATGGCTTTCCTTCTTTGCTGTTCAGATACTTAGTTGAGTTCCTCTCACAATTCAGCAGTTTTTCACCTTCAATGTTTCTTTGTTTTCTCATCTCATGACGATCGTATCACAGCTTAGATTTTACATGTCTGGGTAGCTTGTTTGTGTGCTTTATTAATGCAAAGAATATAACTAGTGTCTGTAAAGACTGAGTTTTGAGGAGTATGGAGGAATACTTTGTTCACGTCATTTTCCCTAATTCCTGGAAAAATTTAAATAGTTGTAGCACTCATTGCTTCTTACCTAAATGTTCTCATGAATGAATGCCTAAAATTTTCCATTTTGATTTTATTACTATCCTCATGCTACTAATTTTTAATACGGAGGAGTGTTAATTAACTGTGAAAAAAATGTCTTGAAGTAAAACCTTTGCAGGACTTTTGACACTTGATGGCAAAAGTTATTTCTCTCTTAGTTCCTTCTTCCTTGTAACAAACATGTAACTCTTGGAACCTCATTTTGATTACCAAGTAACACCTCAGCCCAGCAGGATCATTTTGTATGCTTTATATCTTTGCCATTTCCTACTCCCTCATCACCTCAAGGAGGCACAACCTCCAGGAAGTGTCCTTTGCCTACAACCTGTCAGGACTGTGTTTTTTCTGGAGCAATGCCCTGCACGTAAGATCTTTGCAGACATTCCCTTCCCTCCTGAAATGTCATCTACACCTCCTGAAATGCCACCTACCCGTTTTCATATTCTGCTCAGCTTCTCTTTTTTATACTGTTTTATGCATCTAGAGGGATGCATTTTTAATATGTTAAAACCAAGTAGTCTCAGAGTTAGAAAGCTCCACAGTAGAGCTTCTCTCCTGGTGCAGCAAATCTTTTTACAGCACTGACAAGTGAGAAACTGGGCGGGTGAAAATCCAGGCTCTGGACACAAGATAGATGTGATTTCTGCCTTTTACAAATTGTATGACTTTGGGCAAATTACTTAACCTCGCTACACTTCAGCCCTTTCATTAGAGAATGACAAAAATCTTTCACATCTTGTAGGGCCTCCGTGAGGATGAAGGGGGAAAATGCAGACAAAGCACATTGAATAATTCCTTGTCAGTAGTAGCATTAATAGATATTAGCCATTACTGGTAATTTCCCTGATAAATGATCTTTCAGATTCCATTTCAGTGTCCTCAGTCTTGGGGAAGGAGACTTCTGCGTTCTTTAGTTAATCAGTTCCTTGTTAAGAAACACTGCCCAACTGGTGTCAGTCTCTTTGTGATTAGTAAACACCTACTTTACAGCTTCTAATAATCATCTCTAGTATTTGCATATGTTATATATATATTTATATAAACGTACCTATAGTTGGTGATCTATATCTCATCTACTCAATCTAAGAATTTCAAATTCTTTTACATTTTTTGTTGATTGGGGTGGTTTCTCAACTTGTCAACATCTGATTGTATTACCCATGTAGTTTTTTAAAAAATATCTCCAAATTAAATAGGAATAATCTGCTTGTTGTTTACTGAGAACTAGTGAGGGGGGGAGAGAGAAAGAGACAGAGAGAGAGAGAGAGAGAGAAAGAGAGAGAGAGAGAGAGAGAGAGAGAGAGAGAGAGAGAGAGAGAGAGAGAGAGAGAGAGGAGAGTTTTCTAAGACCTGGCCCTTCTGTTCTTTAACGGATGAGTGGAAGTTAAGAGCTCAGATTTCTAGCAACCATTTTATACCCTTGAGTTCATGTGTAGTGTGTCATCCACCAGTCAGAACTTCATGTCTTTTGCACATGAGCACTTCTACACCAGGTTCAACCTGTTCTGCACATAAGTACACAATAGTGTGCTCAACATAAAGGCATTACTTTTGTTTTTTTTGAAGTCCTGCCAAGGCAACTTCTGGAAAAATGTCTTCAACCTGTTAGTCCCCACAGTTCTTCCCTCTCAGTCCACATGAGTGATGACATGCATATGGCGTGGGAACACCCACAGGCACGCTTGTGATGATTTGTGTGCCACAGCAACCAGTTGGACCTCTACACCTTGCTCTTCTGTAGTAAAAGCACATCGGAAAATGGAGCAAATAAATGGTTGAGTAAATTCAAAGGCAACAGAGCCTGAAGCTTTCAGGGCAACCTGGATGGCTATCTCCATGCTATTAAGGCAGAGAAGACCTTCAGATCATCAAAAAAAGAAAGAAATCACAAATAAAAAAGTAAAAATTGGAGGCATCTACTTCACTGAGACAGAAACATTCTCATGATGCCATAAAGATAATGAAAGATTTCTGATTATTTGCACACATTTTAACAATATGCTAACCTATCTGCCAAAAGCACAAATGTCTCTTGAAAAGTATAAGGAACATCAGGTAGAGAAATGGACCAAGAGTCTTAAGCATGTACTTCACAGGAGAACATAGGTCACGTAAACATCACATGAGAAAAAAATCGGTCAAGGGAATGTGGGAAAACCAAATGAGATAGCAGTTGTCATGCATAGGGACTGTAAATTAAAATGAACAACAATAGCAAATGTGAGCTGCGAGGTTCACTCATGGTTACCTTGTGCCCTTCTGGTGGGAGTGCAGATTAACAGAACCCCATTGAAATACATGCTGGCCACACCTATTCAATTGAAACACATGCATACCCAAAATATTACAAAAGAAATGCCCAGGTCCTGAAAACAGCGATGACGGCATTTACCTCATGGATGTACTTCCACATCAAGGTTCCCATTTTGTGAGTGGTTTCTTCCCCAGGGTCATCTAAAGATCAGTGATTTTTCTGTCTTATGACTTGGTCAGTCTCTTACGTTAGGCTATTTTCCAATCCTAAAATACCCTCAGGCTGAGCTGGTGTCACAGAGTGTGGGAAGAGAAAAAAGTACACAAAGCACAGGTGTCCGGAAAGTTAGGAGTGAGAAGAATATGTTTCTCAATCACTTTGCATTTCCACGTCATCAACGAAGACATGGTCACATGGTCACATGTAGTTGCAAGAAGCCTGGGGGATGGTTTTCTCCAGTCTTCTTTTTTATAAAGAATGAGAGAAGACTGAGTAGAAATGAATAGTCTCCACCATTTTACTCCAGGTAAGGACCTAATATTTCTAATGCTGGCTGTGTGATGTATAGTATCATGGTCTTAGTGACAGCAACAATTATCAAGAATATGCAGATAATCAATTCATTAAAAATTAAAAGAATAAGTGAATTGTATATATTATATAGCTACAAATTTTAAAACCTCTCAATGCTAATCAACACAGCCAAGTTTTTACAGATATTCTAAAAGAAACCAGGCCAATGACTCCATTTACATAAAGTTAAAAAGGGCAACATTTAAAAATACAGAATCTTAGAGACACCTGTGTTAATGGTAAACTGAAAAAAAATGTAAGGAATTGAAATCGCACAAGTCAACGTGAGCAGCGGAATTTCAGGTAGACAGAAGGGACTGACTTGGAGAGAAACATTCACTAACAATGTCATTTGCTGTATTGTTAACTGGGTCTGCATTACATGAGAGAGCTGCTGAGATAGCTCAGTGATTAAAGGTTCTTGTCACCAAACCTGAGGACCTGATGTCAATCACCAAGACCACATGACAAAAGGAGAGAACTGACACCTCAAAAATATCTTCTGATACCCATGCTTGGATACTACATGGCAGCATGCACAGACCGACACCACACACACACACACACACACACACACACACACACACATACACACACGTTTTAGAAACTTTTAAACAATGAAAAAGGGGCTGAGTTCCATGGTTAAGAATATACATGTTAAGAATATACATGTTGGTTGCTTACAACTATAGAATATCCAACTCCAGAGGATCCTCTGTTGCACACTGGCCTCCAAGAACGTCTGGACTTGTGTTCATAGGCCCCTTCACCCCCCACCACAAAATACACATAATTAAAGTAAGATAAATATTAAGGAAGAGAGAACGTAACTATTTATGAGGTAGTCTAAAGTATGTTTTAAAAATGCATAGAAGTTCCTTCTAATTTTATGTATATGTTAATACACATGTACACGTATCTGTACATGGATAATATACAACTATATACGTACATTGTAGTTTTCTGTATATATAGGCTGAACAATAAACTACTCACACAAACTAAGTTAAAAGCAAATTCTGTATTTTTAGTATGGAGTTTACCAATTGCTTGTGACAGCTGCTTTGCATAATATGACTAAAAACAACACAATTCTTGCACTTTCAAGAAGACAGATTCATGTTGATATTTCCAGACATTCTAACCTCAGACTTCAGCAAAGACATTTTGGGGATGCTGAGAAATGACTGTTCTCTCTACAGTAAGTATTGTCTCCTACTTCTCTGTCTTGTCTTCAGAATAAGTGTATTGTGCTCACCCATACACACAGCACTCGACAAAGCAGACAACATTCTAAAAATAAAACCATAGCTCTGATTTTTTTTATTATACTACCTATTTATTTATGCGGGAGAGGGCAAAATGCATGTTGTGGTTTAGCTGTGGATGTCAGAGAACAACTTGAGGGACTCTTTCCTTCCAACCCATGGGTCCTGGGGGCTAAAATCAACTCATCAAGATTGGTGGCAAGTAACTTCACTAACAGAGGCATGTTGATAGTCCTCTGATTTTAATTTTAAAATGTGCTAAATTTTTGTCTCCTAAAATTTCACATACAGAAACTTTAAGTAAGACTATATCTGAGGACGAGGCCTTAATTAGTTCACAAGGGTAGAACCCTCTCAAGTGACTAGAGCGTCTAAAAAAAGGAACCTTAGCTATCTTTTGCTTTGAGGAAACGATATTAATGTCTTCTGCAGTTGGGTAGAGGCTCTGTCCTAAGGCTGTCCATGCCAACATCATCTAAACTCTCAGTTCTCCTGAAGTACGAGAAACCTCCATTGTTTGAAAGCACCTGATTCGTGGTGTATTTCAGTTTAGCAACTCAACAACATAAGCGTTGTCAGTATATTCAATCCCTTCAATATACCATCGTTGTGTAGCTCCACAGCAAAGCCACCTTAAATTCCTTCAGGTCATCATAAACAATCTTCTTAACACCACAAAGACCTCATTTCCTTATCGGTAAGGTGGGAATTTAGATAAAATCTACTTTATGGGGTTATTGAGGGAATTAAACAATATAATTTACAATTTTCATATATGTTTGTTTACTAATAGGGTCTCTAAAATGCTAAGTGAAAACACATATTAATGGAAACTTTTTTCCAGTCAACAGTTAGTTAATAGTAAAATATGTAGAAATATAACACATTGCTTGTCCAAATATAGTCTTTTAAAATTTACTACATATGTGCAAAAGCTAGCTCTGACATGTGGTAGCCCTGGCATGCAATAGACATGCAATAAATCTTAGATTCCTTTTATTTTAAAGTATTTGAAAACTTTGTCCCTGTTGTTTTCTTTCAATGTGTTATTATCCATGAATCTAGTAATTAGAGTAAGAGGTTGTAATTAGGAGATGGGCTATCCTTATAGAGAGAGTCAGTCTCTTTATAGTGCTGTGGATATTTGTTCTAAAATCTTTCTGTCTGGGATTCAGACTCTTAAGTCTTCAATGATTTATATTAAAAGACTATAAATTCCATAAAATGACTGCATGCAAACTCACAGTCCTGTAATGATGTATAGTAAGAAAGAGCATAGTCTTTTTTAAACTCTCTTTTTCTCTTTTCTTTTCCTCATTTGGAGTTGCTTTAGATACTGAACCAAAGACTATAAAATACATGCTTAACATGCCTTTGTCTTTGCAGCTTAAGTATGATATTTGGAAATAGCTGAAACGCTCTCAGAGCCAACATTATTGAATAATGCATGTGAGCAAGCTGGATAAGACCATTTTTGGTAAAGAAAATGTTGTGATGAAATTAATGAGACTTTCTGCCTGGCTTGTAAAGTATCTAAGAAGGCATTTGCAGATAGGGGTCCCACACATTGTACAGGTAGTAACAATGACTCTGACACAATAGGGGTTCTGCTGGGGAGATAGCAAAATGGTTCAGAGCACTGGATACTCTTCTAGAGGAACATGGTTCAATTCCCAGAACCCACATAATAGTTTATAACTATCTGTAACTCCAGCATCGGGGATCTGATCCCATCTTAGGGTCTCCATAATCATGTATGTGGTGCCAACCATCATAAACATTATATTAAAAATAAGTAAAAATAGACACGCTGAAATAATGGCAACAGCACCAAATGATCTCACCAAGTTTTGTTGACAGCAGTTCCATGTGGCACACTCATCTCAATTACTACAATATCAAAATAATTCCACATCTGTTACTAACAGCCACTCCTTTGGATGTCCAAATAAGGTTCATCCAATCATCTAGCTACTTGCTCCAGATTAACCCAAGATAATACTTTATGCTTTTTTCCAGTGCCAATTCTGATCGTCTATACCAATGCCATTCTGTTTGTTAATTATTTTGAACATCTGCACAGACTGGCATATAGTATGACAATCAATTTCATGTCCTAGTAACACTTATTTGAACATTAAGGATAGGCAATTTGGACAATACAAATAATACTATGTCTGCAACATCTAAAATAGATAGGAGTTTTCTCAGGATAACTAACAACCTTGAAAGTTTTTCAACATACTTATGAAATGTTTCCCCACTAACAGACACATGCTTTCTTACTGCTGGCCAGGGAGGAAAGATGCCTGAAGCTCTGTGGAGTAAGTACAACACATTTATAGACATGAAAGCATCATCGCTGGGAACATTATATGGAATTATTAGCTTGGTAAAAATAAGAAGAATGTATTCCCAGCTGTTGATAAGATATAAAACACAGAATATTCAAATCTACGGATGTAACAAGAAACAAATCCTTTCAAATTTATATAAGTATTTATGGTCCATTTCCGTTTAGAATTTTCAGTGTTTCTGCTCTGTGGTCATTTCATTGATATTTTTTATTGGTCACACAGCAGTAACTGTTTCAGTAACTGCCACTGATTGTCACTTGTCCATTAGAGCTTCATTTAGCATTAATTGAGATTGCCAGCAATTGGTGTCATGTGCTCACACATTCAGGTGGAAGCAGAAAATGCACAGGCGTGTGGAGGCTAGGATATATGTAGTAACTGGGACAGTTGCCTGTGTCTGTTCTTTACATACATCTGAAAAAATATCTCTGGCCCCTTTCAAGAAAGAGAAAAGCAGAAAAGAAAATGAAGGAAAAGAAAGCCAAAGCATTGTCAGAGTCACAAGCCTAACACAGCAATTGGCACAACATGGTACCCCATCAATGGCTAATAATGGGAGAGCTGTTTAGGAATAGAAATCAGGGCCTGAGGTACTCGTCAATTAACATTTTGTAGCACTTGGCTGGAGGCCTCAGGGCTGCTAGGCCAAGAGTGGCGTTTGGAGACTGAGAGACTCCATCTCTCTCCTGCACACTTACTTTTCAACTTACAAGAACTGAATGGTAAATGATATGCAACTTCAGGCTCTGTTGTTAAAAGCGTCCTCATTTTCGAGCAAAAGCCCCGTTTTAAGCCTATGAGGGGAAGCATTAAAATAGAGATCCCAAACTATACCCGCAACAGTCCACAGTGCTAGGTTTCAAAGTTAGTGTCGACTAATAAACGAGGAGGGGGAAATGGAAACAAGAAGATAATATCACATTTACTAACAGCACGGAAGTAAATTAGAACCTTGTGTGGCACTGTGATGGCTTGCTGGACTAAAGAAAATGGCTTGTGGAAATTATGGGGGTTGTCAGAATGAACCTAGAGAGACTTTTGTCAAACACTATCAAAAATAAACAAAGATGTGAGGCTTTGGGGGACAGTAACATCATGCAGCTACACCTGATAACAAAAACAATCACAGAAGCCTCTTCCAGAGCCATCAACTACCACAGCAGCCACTGTAAACTTAACGGAAAAACAAAACAAAAACAGTGTTTACAAAGATGTCTGCCTAGCAACTGCCAGTCGAACCTTGAACTGACATCATACTTGTTAGCGATCCCTGTAGCCAAAGGTAATTGTTTCAAAACAGCCTTTCTTATGTTGTTGGAAAGCCTTTGCCTTCCTTTGCTCCCCTGCCCACATATTTCCCATCATAAGGTTCACTGCCGAGCAAATTGTTATTGTTGGGAATCTTGCTCCTGTGCTATGTAGGCTGACAGTGTTCTGTGAAGACTGTACAAATTCAATCACCTTGTCTCTGAGAATACACATTTGCTGCTTAATCAACAGATGGTTTGTAGTATCAAGCCTGCGGAACAAAACTCAAAGGAGAATGACATTAGTTCCCTATCAGTGCACAAGAATTGCCCTAATTGGTATTGTTGCTTAAAAGAAAAGCAAACATTTGTTATCTCTGCTTCTGTAGGTCATGGTTTGAGAGAGGCACAGGTGAACGAACAACTTCTACTCTCCCGTGATGCTGTCTGAGTCACATGTATGACTGACAACTGGCAGTAGTTGATGCGAGGAGGACTGCCTGTGTCCTTGCTTCTGTTGGTCTTCTCTCTTGAACCCCATGACCTGGCTTTCTTCTTAGTGAGAAATCGGAGAGCTTGGGATGGTAGCTGCAATGCTTTTTGATGGCTTAGCTCCAGAAATCATGAGGACGCTTCCTTAATACTGGATTTACAAACAGATATGCCTAGTCATTGGAAAGAGAACCATAGAAGGATATGAATACCAGGAGGAGACTATGCTTTGGAAATCACCGCAGAGGTGGACTAACACAAATGCCAACAACTTCAGTATATGTGCTCCAGGGCAGGATAATGGCTACACATTGTCTTTCAAACAGCTTCTATTCATTCTATTTACTAAAAGAATCGCATTTAATTCTAACCATGAAATTGTGAGATTATACATCTCACTGGCAGGTAAATAAATGAAAACCTACAGCGACTAAAGCAATTTACATTAGGTTACACAATTAAGAAGAGATTGAGTTAGGAGTCCAATACACTGGCGCTATTTGGTTCCATTTAACATAATGCAGTCAAACAAAACACACACACACACACACACACACACACACACACAGAGAGAGAGAGAGAGACAGAGACAGAGACAGAGAGACAGGACAGAGACAGAGACAGAATGAGAAAGAGAGAGAATAGAAATTGGCATCTGGTTACCATTTAAGTAATAAAATTGAACAGAAAATGAGGCAGAGGCATAGGGTCTGTTCTAATGTCTGAGATACTGCTCAAGATGGAGCTCACTTGAGCTCCTGGCAAAGACAACACTCCAGCTCTTAACCACTGAGCTTGGACAGTTTCCAATAATCAAGCCATAGCTTTTTTTTTTTTTTTGCTACAGATTTGATTTAATTCTTAAGGTCTTAGACACCAAGTCATTTACTTGTTATTTAAGTTTATAAAGCATCAATGAAATCAATTTCTAGACAATTTTCTCATATATTAAATATAATTGTCAGGCAGATTAATTGCCTGCTTTGACCTGATTGCATATTCCCTCTCCGTAGGAAATCATTGAGCCAATTATGCTATTGAGGTAACTTCGGTTATGTTCCTAGGACAACACCACATTTCAGGGTCCTGAAACCAGTAGGATTCATTTCCTGCTTACCTATGTATAACTCTTTCAGGCAAAGAGGTCTTATTTTAGAGTAGAGGCCAATGTTGATACTAATCTGATGTCACTTGCTTGTTGTAATTTGAGAGTTTCCCTCCCATGGTTAGCAGAAAAGTGGATATAGGCAATGCTGTTTGCAGAGATTTTTTTCTTAATTTTATGGTTTCAAGTGATCAATTCTTCAACAGATCAATACACGGTTAGATATAATACTATTACTCATCAATATGAATGTCAGTTTTTAGGGACCATCTCTCTGGTGACTGTTTTTGTGTATGTATTGCTATTTCTGCTGTAAGAATGCTTACTTTTAAATTCTTGGCTATGTGCCACCCCAAAATACCTCCTAGCCTTCTTATAATGTTGTGCAGACCTGGCTCAGTGAGTGTAATTGCTCTAACTGATGGTTAGAGTGGTGGACATCTGAGGTAATCATCAGAATCTGATTTGGCTCAAACAGAAGTAAATGTTCTTCTACACTAGTGCTTTTTAAATGCTATGTCTGGTGATTGTATCGTAAAGACGATGTATTTAGATCCTATCTTTCCCTATTCTCCTCCAAATCCTCCCAGCCTCCCGCCTCATTCTTCCCAATTTCATGTCCTCTCTGTGTTCTTTGTCTAATAAGCCAGTGAGTCCAGTCAGTGATGCCTGTATGCAAATGGGTGTAGTGGATAGTTTTGGTTGGACATATTTGTGCTTCAAAAATGTATACAAACTGGACTCACAGTTCATTACTGGTTTAAACACTACACAGTAGTGTCTATGTTTTAAAATCATGTATTGATAATATTCATGACATTTTTTGAAAGACAGTTCATTATGTTTATGTGCAGTTAATCTGAAGACACAGATGCTCTGTTATTCAAAATGGGGCATGTTCTGATAAAATCATTGTTAGATGAAAGCACTGTAAATTGAAAGTGCATCTTATCCCTCTAACCTACTGACCCTCAGTAGCAATACCATACACTCTAGAGTGCCACTTGTTTATTCAACACTGGCAAGGATAATTGGGAGCTGCAGCCCACTCCTGTTGTCTAGGACCTCAAGAGTATATTGTACTGTATTTGCCTACCTTGCAAGAAAGGTCAAAATTCGAAGTACAGTTCTACTAAATATGCCTCACTTTTATCAGGAAAGTCAAAGTCAAATCATTGTAAATTGAGACCATTTATGCGTCAAACTTAATCTGTTCATGAATATGCTCTCTCTCAAGCAATTATGGATTTTTTCCTACATTTTTTTATTTTACTCAGCTTTCAACCATCTACTCCAATGTAAAGGAAGTTGCTGCTTGGATAATGTTTAAAAGAATAATAGCCTTAATCTTAATATATATAGGCTTCTTATTTTATGCTAAGAAATGGTTTAAATTGATGGTACTCAGCTATATTTCATAGTATCTTATAAAAACAATTTTGCTTGAGTTTTTATTATTTTAGATTTTCATAATAATAAAAGGGAGTTTTGGCATGAATAACACTTAGAGGAAGTTATAATGTTTAAATTCTGTTTGATATCATGCTTTCTCCTCAACCCTATATCACATAACATGATGATCTTATGCATTCTGCTAAACTGTGTGCCACACGGCATGATGATGTGTTCATATAAACTTCATCAACAATCTTTCTGATGAAGAAGGTCAGAACTAAGAGCTTAAGGCATCTGAAATCATACAGCAAATAATGGCAAAGTAAGCTGACCTCATTCAGGATATCAGCATTATTGCACTAATTATCTTGTTCATCTACTCCTTTAGTTCTGAACAAGAAACTGGTTAGTAAGAGAGCCAGAATGAAGAGCCCTTTATGGTAAAAATGCTTTGTCTCTATATAACATATAAATGGGAGCCAATTCTATATAAAGAAAGAAAAGAGAGAAAGAAAGGAAAAGAAATAATGGAACAAAAAACTAAATATATAAGGGTCAGTCAAATATAGTTAATGGTAGAATATTCTGATTTTAATTTTCATTGAAATTAAAATCCTATTAACCCTTTCCTAAGTTTCTAATAGAACATAGGAGTAAATATGGGAATATGAATTGGAAATACTGATTTTAATGACTGGTAAAGATAAGAATATTAGAAAAAATATAGTATTTATTGCTATTTTTAATTCTTAAGAATTACGCACAGATTTTTTTTTAGACTTTACCTTAATGATCTACAAATTAAGCCTATTATAGGCTATTTTTCTTGTTTCTTCATTTTATCATGGTAAAAAATAATCACTAGGAGGAAAAGAAGAGATGAAAGATGCATTTCAAACCACAAGGCTTATTTCATAAAATTAGTTTCTTTCTCACAAACTCTACTTTCATATTTATTTAAGGGCCAGCTAGTTGACTTCATGGAACCTCAGATACTAAAAGTAGGATGTTTTTAGACATAAGATTTTCAAATATTTGTCACATGGATTGACCAATGTTATTAAAAGTTCACTTGTATGCAATGTTGTGTTTCACCTTTAAACATATATATGTTTCTTTGTAGCTTTGGAGCCTGTCCTAGAACTAGCTTTTGTAGACCAGGCTGGCCTCCAACTCACGGAGATCTGCATGCCTGTACCTTCCGAGTGCTGGAATTAAAGACATGTACCACCACCACCTGGTTGCAATTTGTATTTTTTATAACTATATTTATGTTTATCATATTCCATGAGTCAACTCTCTTCATTTCAGTCCATTTTTGTATCTTAGTTGGAACTCTAAAATATTAATGATTTGTTACTCTCATTTGTGGTCAGTTGTCTGCCATTTGAATTATTTGGATTTCTTATATAAGTTTATTATCATTCAAATTACAGGTGGTTACTATGGGGCAATGAATGTTTTTGAGAAATACTTTCCATTGATCTTCATAGTTCATTTTTGGTGAATGAAGTAATGAAGATAAAATACTTACATCTTCATAATTTAGGTTGATGTTATGTAAAAAAGATGTATATAATAAAATATAAGGATATTTTAAGTAGAAAATTCTTGAAAAATAATGGTAATTATTTGATATTTTCCTTTTATAAAATAAATATAAAATTATGTGTTGAAAATAATTTAAGACTAACTTTTAAAGAAAGTCAGAAAAATACATACTTGCTTCATTGTTTTTTTCAATATTTAATAAAACACAAATACAGATTCATTTAATAAAAAGGTAAAATAGAGAAATAAATGTCTAAAATTATTTATGTCAAGTTTGAGGTTTGATAGCTGTATCATTCTTCAAACAGTATTAAATTAAGTCACTAGTTCATTTCCGAGAGTCCATTTCCTAGGCAGTTCAATAGATGTTTAGAAGTCATTTTTAAATGGAGATGCCTATTAAAACAGTTAAAATTATTAACATGTAATGCAATTTGTCTAGATACAGAAAAGACTAGATGGGATGAGTTCCGTTGAAAACAAGACTCTTAAAGTGTCTGAGGCACTCAAATATCTGCCAGACATTTATCTAAGTGGTTTTAAAAATTTATTTTTGAGATTGTATTTTAATTATAAAATTTCTCTCTTCCCTTTCCTTCTTCATTTCCTTTCTCCTTCAATTTCATGGCCTTTTTAAAATCAGTTCCTTTTGCATGCATGTATGTATTTGTATATACATATATATTCTCAAATATAACCTGTGTAATCTCTGTGATGCTACTGATCGTCTCCTATTAGACAACCAATTGATGTGCTTTTTTACCTCTTCTGCTTCCAGCTTTACTCAATTGCCTGCAGTTCTTTTGTAAAGTTGAGGCCTTACGTCTTTTTCCGATTCAGGCAGGCATGTTTCTTGGAGTCATCCTTACTCAGCTCAGGACTCGGCAGTCATGGTGGTGTGCCTGTATGAGTGTAGCTTTTGATCTTATTTGACAATTTCTCAGCAAACTTCTTGGTCCTCAGACTCTTAACAATCTTTCTTCCCACTCTTCATCAGTGTTCTCTGAGCCTTAGGTATGGGAGGGTTTTATAGGTGTATCGATTGAGACGGGGCTCTGCATCTCTACATATTTCATGTATTCTCTCATTCAAGCAGGAAGGCAATACTGTGGGGTAGACATTGTAGTAATCATGTTTCAGAGATTGCTGTAATAAAACCCTGTATTAGTTACTTGCCTTATTATTGTGATAAAATACCTGACAAAATCACACTAAAGAAGGAAGAGCTCATTTTGGCTTACAACATGGTGTGACAGTCTACCACAGCTTGAAATCCATGGCAGTAGAACCTTAAGGCAGTCTGTCCCATTACATATTTCAGCGTTGAGTCAGAGAGAGCTAGCTCTCTCGTGTTTATTCAGTTCAACCCATGGAACAATGTGGAACAGGCCACATTTAGGATGTGTTTTCCAACCTGGATTAACGTAATGTGGATAATACCACACATAAATGCTCAAAGATTTGCTTCAATAATCATTTTAAACCCTAAGATGTTGACAACCAAAGCTAATTATCATGGGTCCTGAAAAGTATATTTCAACCAAGCACCTTGTAGATATGAGGAATGATACTTTTCAAGATTTTTTTTCTGTAAACTCCTTGCTTTTATTCATTCCTAATTTCTTTCCCTGGAATATATTTAAACCACTTTTTCCCTATTGTGCAATCCTTTTTCCTTCTTCAGATCTTTTTGGTTACACCTAATGTGGAGTTCTCCACAATGAAAGCTAACAAAAGTGTGCTTTCCTAGATCTAGCTCATGATTGAGCATATGAGTCACAGCTTTCACTCGACTGTTAAACTGTTGGCAAGGGTTGACTACTTACCTTTGATCTGAGTTGTAATTCCCTACTGCACCAAATCTATTATGAACTTTATGTATGTAAATGCAGGGCAGGAGTGAATGAAAAGGCAAGTCGGGAAGAGAAAATAGGAAATGACATTAAAAGATATTTTTTCCTAAGTTGCTCATAGTCAATCAATTTGGTTGCTCAAGCCATATAAACTGTCTGCTGCAGAGGTCATAAAGGAAAAGTACGCATTAGAAAAGTCATTAGATGAGTAATAAGCATCAGTAGCTTGCGTCTCCAAATATTCTGTCTTTAACTAAATTTACATACTTTGGGCATTCCCAAAAACTCTGGTTTTCCCCCTGATGTACACAGTACACCACATTATCTGGTTAATAAAGTAGGAGGAGAGAGTACCATTTAATATTTTGATGTTTTTCTACATTGTTATTTTTCCACTAAATTGGATTATTGGTTGTATAATTTAGACTTCAGAAAACGTCCTTTAGAAATGTACATTATAAGTGATCACTGGGGTTTCATAATCTTAGAGCTTTTGTTCCTGAAACAAGATCTTACTTTCTTATTTCATCCCAAACTTCCTATGCCCATCTATATTGACATACATGTGAATCATTCACCCCTGGACTCATCTGAAGTGGGAATTTTACAAATTACCTGATGAGGATATGAAACCCCACTAGGCTGCAAAGAAAGCCTGCCACACTGAAGTATTTTCATTCTTCCATTTACTCATCCAGTCAGTCACTCATTCATTAAATGTTCAGCTTGGTTTCAGCAGGTGTTGTTTATGTGGCTACAAAAACAACATGCTGAAATTGCTACCAAAATACAACTTTTAATGTAATAACTTTTAATTATTTTTCCAGGAGTTATATTGCTTGGTGTGATTGGAATATTTGAAAAATACCCACTATACTTAAAATAAAATTAACATGCCATGCTAAATAATCCATTTTCTCAAAAGTTATAGATTTATAGATGAATATCAACAACAAAGTCTATGTGCATGTCTTATTTGTAAATGAATTCTTAATCTTTTAATTAATTTTTTCAAAGAAACCAATATTCAAGTAGAGGAACAATAATAGGATTTTTTACTACTCTTCCAAATTTTCTTTACATATTACATGGTTTTAATTGGAATGTGTGTTTTATTTTGTTGTGTCTTAGCTCATAGAATATAGTTATTTCTCTCAGTTACAGAGGCCAGGACTTCCAACATCAGTGTACTGGCAGGTCCAGAGTCTGAGGAGGGTATCATTTGTTTCAAGATGACATCTGCTAACTGTGTCCTCACATGGCATGGTGGCAAGAAAAACTGAGACCATCACTGTATAAAACTTCTTTTACAGGGAAATCCTGTTCACGATGTTATAGACTTCATGGCATACATCCTAAAGTCATTTATGCATATCGTTATTATCATAAGAATTGTTTTTATCATGTATTGGGGTGATGATTAAACCACCACAGTTTAGGTACTTCTGTCCAAGTGTTAACCAAGGGTGACCTTTCTTAGCTTTTAAGACTAATGAGCTCAAACTTGTTCAAGATGGTTTGGCCAAACTAATTTAACTATTTCTTGTATTCTTGAATTATTTATTTGTTTGTTTGTTTGTTTTTTAAGACTGGGTTACTCTGTAGCTTTGGAGCCTGTACTGGAAACTAGCTCTTGTAGACTAGGCTGGCCTCAAACTCACAGAGATCTGCTTGCCTTTGCCCCCTGAGTGCTGGGATTAAAGGCATCCATCTTGAATTTTTAGCTGTTCATTTTTAATAGAACATTTTTCATGACCCTAAGTAAAAAAAAGCACATACATGGATACTATGATAATGTAATATTTATTACATTCAAGAAGGATAGTAATACAATATCCTAAAGTAGAGAGGAAGTTAATGGTTCCTGAATATTCCCTCAGGTAAATAGAAGAGGTTGAAATACTGTATAAAGTCTAAGTCTCAAATGTAGTAAGTAGATTAATTCTATAGGAAAAAAAGACTTAAAACAGAAGTTCATTCATTATTACAGCACATAATTATTAAACCTAATCCCAAGTTGGTTTTTTTGTAGGTACTGGGGAAATAGTATGTTGGATAACGAGCAGATCAGAATTGAATGAGTAACTGAGAACCTATGTTAAGAGGAAATTCAAATGAAGAGTAGGTACATATAAATTGTTAATGTGTTAGACTATATCTGAAAAATTCATTAAGTTCTATACAATAAAGAAAGTATGAGCAGGATATTATAATAAAAAAGAATCATCTATGCTTATTAAAATCTCCAGATCATGTGTTTTAAGGCAGGTCAATATGTCTGCATAACTATCCTTTTTGATCATGATGGTTAGGCTTTTTGTCACTCGACATAAACTAGGGTCATCTTGGAAGAAGGAACATGAATTGAGAAAGCGCCCCCATAAGGCTAACCAGCTGGCAAGCCTATGGGAATTCTCTTGGTTAATGATTGATGGGCCATCCTGTGGCTTTGCTGGGTAGAATGCTCAGGGTTGTATAAGAAAGGAGTCCACAGAGAGCTCGCTGGTAAGCAGCATCCCTCTATGAGCTCTGCTTTAAGTCCCTGTCTCTGGGTTCCTGCTTTGTTCTTCTTTGACTCCCCCTTGTGATGGAGAGTAGCCTGTGAAGTAAAACAAACTTTTTCCTCCTTCGATTTGCTTTTGGTCATGTTGTCTTTATTTTAGTAATAGAAAGCACGCTAAGATGGAAATTGAAACCAGGTTTGTGGGTAGTTGCTGTAACAAAAATGACACTGTGCTGGAAGAAAACTGTGAGGATCTTGAAACTTTGGGTCAAAAAAAAAAAACAAAAAAAAAAAAACCAAAAAAAGCCTCTTGGGTGTTCTGAGTGTCACGAGTTGTTGTGGGACAGTGGAAGATAATTCTGAGAGCAGCACAGAGGATGGAGGGCTTGCGATGTCACAGAGGGGTTTGAAGGTCCCCAGAAGAATACCAAAGTCATCGTTTATATGATATGTTGAAGTGAGACTATGTAGTTTCTGGTCAGATTCAGCTATAATTAAGAGAAGACCAGCATTAGTGAAGGAAACTCTTCTTGGAAGTATTTCCCCAGGGTTGTCATTGCAGAAGTTATGGGCCACTTGTGGCAAGGCAGAATTTCAAGCTGGTGGCTGAACTTGGTAATATAAGAGTCCCTGCATGTTCCCGGTTTTGGCAGCAGGGAGCTCTAGGTTTAAGATGTCAAGGAGATCAGCTGTATTTGGCCTTATGCAAAGTAAGGACAGGCCATTGGTGAAGGGGAAGGCCATCTGCTGTAGTGGGGGAAATGCTGGGTTTGAAGAGATGGTAGAGAGAAGCTGGAGTTTTGCACCATGTTTTAGGGGTAGAATCCCCGAAGAAAGCCCTGGAGGGCCAGTAGTGAAGGTGCGGTCCAGTGACAGTGGAGAGTTAGTATACTGGGATGGCCAGGATCATGAGCTGACTGCCAAGGACAGCAGCAGGTGGGGTGAAGTTGGCCTGAAACTAGTACACAAGCTGCCTGTGCTGCAAATGCCAGAGCCCAAGAGGTGGAGCTACCCAAGCCCTTTGAAGCTCAGAACACCATAAGAGAATCCAAAATGCAAGACATTGAAGTACAGTATTTAACACATTGTTAAAGTTTGGTTTTGCTTTGCTTTGATTGTGACTATGTCTGGTTCTTCACTCTTGGAATAAGAAGAATTTAACTTATTTTGTATTTTACAATGGATCATAGATGAGAGATGTTTGCTTTTTTAGAAGGAATTTGGACAATTTAAGGAGAATGAACTTGTAAAGTATTAAACATTTTTCAGAATTATGGGACTTTAAAAAATGGAATATTTTTGATATTGTGATATTGATATTTACATGAGATCTTGGGTATTGATCAAAATGAAAAGTTATTGATTTGATGTGTGTATTTGTGTGTCACGTTGACAAAGTTTCAATTGTTCTGGTTAGGTTTTTTTCACCTTTACATATGCACCTCCATCTGGGAAGAAAGAACCTTAATGGAAGATATGTTCCTATAAGCTTGACCTGTATGTAGGCCTGTAGGACATTTTCCTTATTAGTGACTAATGTGAGAGGGCTCAGTATACTGTGGTAATATCACTTCTGAGCGGGGAGTTGTTGGGGGATAATTGTTTACTGTGTGAGGATATATGACTGTGATTGATTTAATAAAGAGTTGAATGGCCAATAGTTAGGCAGGAGGTATAAATTGGACTTCCAGGAAGAAGAGAAATGAAGTAGAAGGAGGAATATAGACTCACAAGACAGAGAGGGAGGGAGAGAGAAAGAGAGAGAGAGAGAGAGGGACACAAAGGAAGAAGGATGAGCAACATATGACAGGATGTAGATTAATAGGAATGGGTTAATTTAACTTATAAGAACTAGTTAGGAACAAGTCTAAACTATAGGCTGAGTTTTCATAATTAACAGTAAGTCTCTCTGTCTTTTTTTCTTTTTTTTAATTTCTTGCTTTTTTTGTGAGCAGGTGGCCTATAGAAAAATCCATCTACAGGTATTCCTGGGTTTAATAGGAAATCAGGCTGAGCTAGGCAAGGGGAGAAGCCAGTAAGCAGCGCTCCTGCAGGACTTTTGCTTTACTGCCAGCCCTAACTTTCTTCCCTTGAGTTCCTGCCCTCACTTCTCTTTAAAATGTAGAATAAGATGCTAGGTGAAATAAGCCCCTTTCTTCCTCACCTCCTGAAATTGCTTTTAATGATGATGTCTTTATGACCAGTGGAAAGGAAACTAAGACACTGATTATCTATCAATACCCACAAAACAACTTCTACCCATGTATTTTGTTTCTAAAACAATAAAACAAAAACATTATAGTACTGGAAAGATCCAGTCAGAGAACCCACTTCAAACTGGTCTACCCACCAAGTGCCTTGTGAGAGAGAAAAGGAATTAAAACGAGAGATTGAGTCTATTTCTTTCTATCATCACAAACAAAATCCGAAAATAGGTTTTCACCAGGGGCAAAAGAGTAGCAGCAATATCTATTTCCTGTGTTCCAGAGAAAAAGACTCAAATAAATTTAGAAGAAAAATAAGACAGAGATATTGGGGACAACCAGTCACTTACATCTGGGTGTGGTTCATGATTCCTAATTTTACTTTGATGAGTTACATTGTGTTATAAATGACTAATTATTCTATAAAAGCAATGCATGGCTTTTATTCATATACTTTCCCCTTTAATTAAAAATCTTTATATAATGACAATCAATCTTAATTAATCAAAATAAATTAGTCAATTTAGAATGGTTCTCATACATCATTTTCTGTTTTCATTTTCATATTTACAGGAATTGGGACATAAAATAAACCTTTATATAACCCTTCATTTCCCCATTTTTTGAAATCAGTACTCTAGTCAAGTTATTAGGTACAATTCTATATTTTTGTTGTAGAACTATATCTGACTCTATATCTTATCTTAGATATTAATAAAGATGCATCCTATAATAAGTCTCCATAGTTCTTGAGACTTTCAGATCTTTAAAAAGACTTATGTATACTATATTTTAAAATGAGGCAATATGATAATTTCAATGTGGCAAATAGCAAAGAATGAAGCATGTATAACTTTACTGACAGATATACAATGTTAGAGTCAAACACTCTAAAGGGGAATATTTCGAATACATATTATTGTGCCTGAGTTCTGTCACGTTTTAGTGATTTAAAATGTATTGGAACTAATGTCAATTAATTGTGGTTACTCTTTTAGCTTCTGTCATTTAAGACATGTTAAAGAACATTTTTTGGCTGCTATGATTTATTTCAGACTTCTCCGTGTTATCGTTTACAGTAAAACTTTTCCATCTAGCATGCTAAACAATGGGTAAGGTTGTGTCTGTGATGAACACACTGATGTAGCTCAGCCATGGCTCACCCATGAGATCAATGATGCTTAGTTGTTCAGCACTGTTCTTGCTTCTCAGCATCAGTTCAATGATGGCAAGGGGTCTGAAAATCTCTTTCAGACCAAGGAAACCTTCACAATCCTTTTCATGTAAATCCCAGTTGTCTTAGCACAGCATTGAAAGACTCCTTTTTAAAAGATCAATTTTTGAGAAACCATTAATATTAAACCATTAAGCAGTTTATATATGTATAAAAGGAAATTAATGAGCTATTTTAGACGAGAGATCTTAAAAGCAACTATGTAGCTTTTAAGGACTAAGAATATGAAGAATACTCTTTGGACAGTATTTTGCAATTTCCCCCCTGAGGCTTCCAAATTCAGAACTAGAAACCATACATGAGAGAGAACTATTCAGTTCGCTCTTTTCAGGTTGAATTTGGAAAACATAAGTTCCACATGCTACTGAAGCTGAAAACGCTAGGCTTTGACATGACCTGTGTTCTCAAGTAAACTGCTGGCTCTCAGAAGCAGAATGTTGTCCTACAAGTTACTGGAAATGCAGAAAACTTATCGAATCAGGAGTTTCATGTCAATATATCCAGTTAATCTTGGGTAGTGTGCTGGATAATTTTATGACAACTTGACACATCTGAGAGAAGGGAACCTCAATTAAGAAACTACTTCCATAAGATGGGACTGTAGGAAAGATGCCTCATTAGTGATGAATGGGGAGGACCCAGACTACTGTGGGTGGTGCCATCCTTGGGCTGGTTGTCCTTAGTTCTATAAGAAAACAGACTGAGCAATCCATAAGAAACAAGCTAGTAAAGAACACTCCTCCATGGCCTCTGCATCAACTCCTGACTCCAGATTCCTACTCTGTTTGGTTTCTGTCCAGATTTTCTTTTGGGAAAAACAGTGATGTGAAAGTATAAATCAAACAAACCCTTTCTTTCCCAAGTTGCTTTGGATCATGGTATTTCATCACAGCAATAGTAACCCTAACTAAGACAGAATAAAATTGATTCAAATATTTTTTAGGTTTATTTATTTGTTTGAGTTTTTTGTTTGAAGTAGGTATATGTGCCACATATGTGCTTTTGCCTATGGAAGATGGAGGTGTAGGATCCCTGGCAACTGGAACTGTGGATGGTTGTGATCCACCATGAAGGTGCTGGGAACTGAGTACTGATTCTCTTCAAGAGCCACAAGTGATCTTAATCATGGAGTCATCTTTCCAGCCCCTCAAAGATGATAGAGACTGTTATAAAATGCAATCTACTTTGCCAATTACACTTTCTTCAGTACTGAGTTGATTTTTTCCATTTTCTTCCAGTGTTAATGCTGACATGATTCTCATAGTCTACTAAAAGAACATAGAAATGTTCATTGTTTTCCTCTAAAAGGATAATCCTCACAGTTCTCTAAATGATCATCTGGACCAGTAATGGCCTAGCTGACTGATGAACATGTCACTGTGATGTGGTGAACATACTCTAATTTTGAGTCTGAGGTGATCACTACATCCTCTTTTATAGAGTTGCAGAAAATCATTCCTCAAAGGGTGAAATAGATAAAATGAGAAATTAAAACTGTTTCATTCAAAGCTAAACAAAATAACTAAAATCTCCTACAACTTAAAGATTGAATTGTATCATAGTATAAAATGATTTTTTAAAAAAATAATAATAGTCTTCTGTAGGCTGCCGTTTTTTCTTGTTGACTGTGTCCTGCATTGCTGGTGGGAATGTAATCTGGTACAGCCCCTTTGGATATTAGAGTGGTAATTTCTCAGAAAATTAGAAAACAACCTCTCTCAAGACCCAGCAATACCACTTTTGGGTATATATCCAAAGAATGCTCAATTGTGCCACAAGGAATGCGCCCAACTATGTTCAAAGCAGCATTGTTTGTCATAGCCAAATCTTGGAAACAACCCAAATGCCCCTGGATTGAAGAATAAATAAGGAAAATATGCTACATTTACACAATGGAGTACTACATAGCAGAAAAAACATCTTGAAATTTTCAGGCAAATGGATGGATCTAGAAAACATCATATTGAGTGAGGTAATCCAGACCCAGAAAGACATATATCATATGTACTCACTCATAAGTGTTTTTTAAACATAAAGCAAAGAAAACCAGCCTACAATTCAGAACCTAGACAACAATGAGGACCCTAAGAGAGACATACATGGATCTAATCTACTTGGGAAATAGGAAAAGACAAGATCTCCTGAGTAAATTGGGAGGTTGGGGACCATGGGAGAGGGTTGAAGGAGAGGGGAGAGGAAAGGGGGGAGTAGAGAAAAATGTATAGCTCAACAAAATCAATAAGAAAGATTTATATCTGCTTAAAAATAGTAAGTCTTAATATTCTTCAAATATTATTTCATACTGAATTTTGCTATGCTAAATCATCATACATTTTTTTTTTCACTCAGGAAAGTGAAAGTACAAACATCAGTTTGCTTTGTATACTTTACCCTGAGGGCATTAGAAACTATCTCATTGAAGTAGGTAAAACCAGCTCAGAGCAAGAGGCTTCAAAGGCAGTCCTGGATGGTGAACTGGAGAGAGTCAACTACAATTAGCATCTTCCCACTATCTACAACCTCATGAGAGTTGTTTTTGTACGCAGAACGTGTGGACACTCTGTAAGGACAATTACATAGTAAAATTGAAGGGTGTTATGAAGAGCCGCAACTAGACGGCTTGTTCATACCCGGAGAACAACCAGAGCACTTTCCTGGATTTGTGTTTTCTACTTTCATAGGAGATCTGGGAATTATCTCAAATTAGAAGGCCTCTTGTCTCAGAAGCAGTCTCGTCAATGCCTGTTCTCAATTTCATGTTTCTAAGTGACATTTTGTCTTTTCCTAGGCCATGGAGACTGCATCTGGACTCTTTCTTATTAAATCTAAAATTATTTCCTGTTGCCTTTGTGTCTTTCTTCTCTGATAAGTTTTCAGGGTGTTTCTGATCTCAAGGTTTTCTTCTCAGCAAATTGTCTGAATCAACTCCTTATTCAATACACTCAAACTGAGGGTGTCAACAAAGGCCCAGCTCACAAATATTTGCCTTCTTCTTTCATGCCATTTCTGCGAAAGCTCTCTTTAGCCTTCTTCCTTCCTTTCTTCCCTCACATCTTCCTTCTTTATTCCCCCTCCTTTCTTCCATCCTCCCCTCCTTTTATCTCTCCCTTCTCTCTCCCTCCCTCTTTTTCCCTCCTTACTCTTCCTTGCTTTCTTCCCTCCTTATTCTTCCTAACTTCTTTTCTTTTTTTCACGTTCCCTCTGTTTCATCTTGTTCATGAATCTGAAGAATATTGTTTGCATTTATCAATGCAAAAATATTATGTGAGTTAATACTTCTAGTGGAATTTTTTGTGAGTTATACACAAGAAGTACCTCCAATGCATAATATTAAGTTTATAGGATCATCCTTTGGCTAGTGTAATTGAATTACATCAATATAAATATGCTAAAAACTGATCTATAGTCATCATTATCACACTCTTCAGTCTCTCTGTTGTCCTTTCCTCTGATTAGGTTCTCAGTCAGCTCTTGGAAGCTCCTTTTTTATTCTACTTCCCGATACAAATAATTTTGCCCATCAAACAGAGCAATAAACAAGCACATTAGGTTAATGTGATTCCAAGAGTATCTGAGATCCTGCTGCTCTCACCAATGTCTGATACTTTCCAGCTGGAAACTGTTGTTGCTTTCTAATTCTTCCTGTATCTAATTGCTCCTTATCTCTATCCACCTTGTATACGTGATAGGCTCCCTTTGCTTGCACTGATAATGCACAACACCTCACATGTGCAAATCAACTATCCCAACACACTTATCATGTCATTCCCATTAATTATACACCACATTCATTTCTCTTTGAATACTCTCTCTTCAGTGGACCATTCACATTAAATTTAAGTGATTTACCTCCATGTTTTGAGCACACAGGTGCTTTTGTTAAATCCTACTTTTATTCCTCAATCAAGCAATGACATCACCATTATGATGATGCTTCAAAAGTTCTTGCTTACATGGCTTGCATCATATATTTACTCTGTCTTAACCTTATTCTATTCTGCACTAGTATTTGCCATATAAAAAATCAATACTTTCAATTCTAAAACATCTCCATTAACATCTCATAATTAACTATGCACATCTAAAGCTTAAACTATTTACTTTTCCCATACCATCACATTAAGCATCCAAACTTACGATTTTGAAACTATAATCCTCCCTGCACCATACTGATGCATTTAACCTTGTATTTATTACATTCACACTTAAAAAATACATGATTGAGAAAGGTGAATAAAATGAAGAAGAAAATGGGTGATATTTGAAAAATACATGTCAAATATTTCTGAATTGATGATTAGCAACTTAAAGCTCAGGTTCAGAACTTACACCGTTGTACATACCCCTAATTTTGTTACAGTGGCAAACACTGATAACTGGCATCTCCTGAAACTATGCCATCAATTAAACTGGTCACCTATTTTTTAATCATCACAAAACTCTCATTAGATGCTAGTTTTTCCCGCTTTCTCTTTAGAGATGAAGGAATGGTGGGTCAAGGAAACTGCCCGATGTGCTTGCAGGCATGGAACTTGTGCAAGAGAAAATAACCGCAAACAGTTGATTTAGACCTTAATCTTATCTACTTCCCTCTGCAGCTTCACTGGAAAATTCAATTAATTATTAAAATTACCTCCTATGCCTGGACTCTCCTCAGCATTAGAAAAAAAAATTGCACTTGAAAAAGTTCCTGAAAAACCTTGGTCACATCATTTAACATGTAGACCCATGTGGCCGACTCCAAGACTTTGACATTGCATTACTGTTACTGCTGCACAGTGCTTTCAGTTCATAGTGAGTCAGAAATCAAAGAAACATATGCACATATAGAATCAGAGGGAAAACATTTGGGAAATTTCAATGAATAAATGAAATGTATGCCTTTTATACATTTACTCATTATAACACATTTGTTATAGTCATAAGCATGGTCCATATTGATGAATTTTTATTACCTCAATATAGATTTATTTAGAAATATGAGTCATATATTGGAGCACCAACAAGAAATATAGGTACGCTAACCCACTTGTAGAGTGTGGAATTTCACATAAGATTACTTAGCCTAGACTACACAACTAGTTACACCATACCTGGATGAGGGACATGACATATAGGTAATAGTGAGGCTAAGATATAAAAGTAGGAATTTCCCAAACATTCATGCCCAACTCCACAAACAGGAGAATACTTAGTAAGGTAAAGAATGCTAGCTTTAGTACAGTAACCTGCTTTTTTGGCAAATTCAATGTCAGTGTGCAATTTTTTCTTGTTTTCAAGGCCTTTCTTGGTTTTTCATAGCACAATAAGAACTGTATATTTTTCCTATTGACTATTACCTAACACTGTTCTTTAGTAGTAACAAGATCATCCCTTTCACCTTTGTCTCTAGGCTAGTGAACAATGGAAATAAATAATATTGTGCTCAGTTAAGTGTTAAAGCTCCAAAGAAGTGAAAAACAGGCAAAATTCTAGTGCATCCAATATTCATAAGCAACAGCACTTGGCTGGTCTATGTGACATTAGCATTTTTCAATGATCACAGAATTCCAAGCCAAACAAACAAATGAAAACTGTTTAATGCAAATGGAAGCATTTCATTCAGACAAATCTAATAAACTTAATTTTGATGCATAGTTTGAGCACTTGATGGAAGACACTGGAGGGCAGGGTGGTTTGAGAAATGGGCAAGCAGGAGTAACGCTCTTATATGAAATCATCTGGCATAAGATTGGCTCATTTCAGTTCTAATTCTGTAGTTAACGTTCTGTCCATTCACTGCATAAGTCAACATGGTAAGGAGTATGCCAACACTTGTTTTTAGATAAATGATGCTGGCCAGAGCTTTATAGAAGAAATACTCAGTAAAACACACATGGGGATGGATTTGAGGAGAGATGGTATTTTCACTTTATATTGTGGTCAATTTCAGTGCATATGCTATTCATGATTCTTCTGTGACACATAAAGATGACATCATTTATTGAGATTTATCATATGTTAGGAACATACATCTCTTTGAGGTTTCCATTTACAAAAATACTTCATTTCTACTTTCACACAAATGTGGTGTTGCTCTGATAAACACATCACCAAAAAAGCAAACTGGGGAGAGAATGGTTTATATTATCTTATAGGTTAGAGCCCATTATCAAGGAACATCAAGGCTGGGACTCAAGACAGGAGATTGAAGCAAAACCCAATGGAGTGATGCTGGTTACTGGCTTGCTCTAAGGCTCTCATAGATCTAGTTGCATAAAGATGGTACTACCAACTGTGAGCTGAAAATTTCTGCAAATTTTAACTGAGAATATGGCTCTTGACACATGACACAGGCTAATATAATCAATACAAGTCTTCAGTTGAGGGTCTTCTTCCCAGGTTAAGCACAATGACAAGATTATCCAATACATTCCTACTCCTTGTCAACTTGACATACAAACACATCACTATTAAATTATGACCTTTTTCTGTCCTTAAGATCATATGTTAATATCACTTTATAAAACAGACAAACAAAAGAACAAACAGTCTGGTATCTGGGAGACACTCGTGATCCCCTTGGCTCCAAAGGGCTTGAGAAACTTCTCCAACACTGTTATCAGCTGTATACACATTTCATCTGATAGGTTTAGGTCACCTCTAGTCCACAAAAGCCTCTGCTCTTCATGGCCATCACACAGTCCTGGCATCTTGAATTATACTAAGCTCCGTTGCAACTAAACTGATGCCTTCCCTTCAGGAACTCCACTTCTACTACACAATGTAGGGACTCAGCTATTCCCCATAAATCCCTCAAACTTTTATCTCTCATGCCCTCAAACAAGTAGTACAAAGGTAACTTCTACCTTGTCAAATTAAGATGCCCGTTTGAGATAGCCTTGGCCCCATAGACCATACATCTTCTGTGGAGCTTGAGGAAATCCCCTGATCTCTTATTAATCAGATTATTTTTAATCTACATTTGAACAGCACTATTACTCCATGGTTTCTGCATTGAGTTTTGTTATCCCAATAAAGCAAATGGCTTTCTTTATCCAAAATATCAGAGACAGCCTTCATATAGTCTTCACTCCATTCTGAAAGGTAACAAGCTAGGCCTATATTGTTTGCATTCTTCGCAGCAATCTTATCCTCCTGGATCCCATTAAAAATTAAGTGCTATCATTCAATGGTTTGCTAGATCAAGGTTCCAAGTATTTCAACAGTTGAAAGAAAACACAATGATCAAGTCCCTTCCAGTAAAATTTCTACTCTACTGGTACCAAGGTCTATTTTAACTAGATCCTTGTTCCTGTGATAATAACATGGTTGAAAACAATCTAAGTTGGACAGGTTATTTCATTCTAAATTACAGACCACCATTGAGGTGAGTCAAGGCAAGTACTCAAAACTGGTGCTTGAAGCAGAACCTGTAGAGAAACATTGATTACAAGCTTGATCTAATTCTAAGGCCCAGCTATCTTTCTTAAGTAGCTAAGTTCTACCTGCTTAGGGATGACACTGCCTATAATCAGCTTGGCCATCCTCTATCAATTAACAATCAAGAAAGGGGCCTACAGACCAATCTGATGGAGATAATTCTTCAAAGAGGTTACTTCTTCCCAGTTGTATTACACTGACAAGCAATACTAGCTATCATAACAATAAACATTGTGTCAAAAATTGTCACCAACAAAAGCTTAACATTCTTATAACAACTACTTTTATAATTAATATGATTTTAGAAATGAATATTTTAATGATAGTTGCAAATGACCATAATTCTATTAGTTTGACTAAAAGATTGAAGAAGATTAATATTAATATGTACATATTTGCTCTCTCTTAATCAGCAGTGTTTTAGGTCCAGATAGTTTTGATAAATCTTCTCAGCTGTCTTTTAGTGATAACTTTTGATAGGTTGACATGAAGATTAAATGAATCTTGACCGTTCTGTATTAACTCATGCTTTTCATACCCATATTTTAACCAAGACTTCCAGGAAGTTAAAATATATTTAAAATGTAATAAAAATAATTGGCAATCGAGGGACACAGTACCTCAATTGGAATTCAGATGGAGACACACATAAATGTGTTAGTATACAATCCTTTTAAAAGTAACTTATTCTTTCATAAATTAAATTAATCTAAGAAAGGCATGGACTTAGCTATCAGGTCCAATCTAATAATAGTAGTGTAGCATAAAATGTTGTGAATAATGGAAGTGCATATGTCATATGAATGATTGATTAAAGTCATCTAGTGATGACTTGCATATTACAACTCTAGGTTTTAAAAATTTTATGAAATACTTATTTGCATCTTCTAACTTCCAGGTTTCTTTCTTGCTTTTTTAGTTATCACATTAACTAATAGAATTTAAAATTGTGTGACTAGTATGTACATGGGTGTTAGACCATTTGCTGGAGCACAGATAGTCTTTCAAGGGCACTATCCTCAAGAAAACAAACTGTTCCTGCCCTGGCAGTCATCAAATGGCAGTAACTACTTATGTAAATGTGGAACTTTCTGAGCTTTATGTACATGTATGAAATTCTCAAACGATAAAAAAATAAAGTTGAAAAGGACTTTTAAATATTTTTAAAGGAATTTTTGTATCTTAACACACATTTTTTTTTAATTTATTTTTTTTCCATTCAAAAATTTATACTTCCTCTTCTCCTCCCATTCCCCTCCTGCTTCCCCACTCCCCCTCATCCCTCCCCCTCCCTCCTTAAGAAAGAGCGGGGGGGGGGGGAACCCTGCCCTGTGGGAAATTAAAGGCCCTCCCTCCTACATCCAGGCCATGGAAGCTTTGCATCATAATAGACTAGGGTCAGTGAAGAAGATATCTACATTAAGGGAGCCATTTTAGGGTTGGCAAGAGACTTGGCTCTAGAGAGGATCCCAGGTGTTTATGCGGATGTCCCCAGCTAGCTCCTTGGGCAGCAGAGGAGAGGGTGTCTGAACTGGCCTTGCCCCACTGTCACACAGATGATTATCTCGAATATCACCATAGCATCTTCATCCAGCGACGGATGGAGATAGAGACAGAGACCCTCATCAGAGCAATGGACTGAGCTCCCAAGGTCCAGTTGAAGAGTAGAAGGAGGGAAAAGATGAGCAAGGAAGTCAGGACCATGAGGGGTTGGTCCACCCACTGAGACAATATGCCTGATCTAATAGGAGCTCACCAAATCCAGCTGGACAGGGACTGAACGTGCATGTGATCAAATCGAACTCTCTGAATGTGGCTGATGATGGGGGCTGACTGAGAAGCCATTGATAAAGGCACTGGGATTTGTTTCTATTGCATGTACTGGCTTTTTAACACACATTGTTAAGACACCATCTATGCTGAATTTAGTGCCAAACACATATGTCAGTATGAATTAAAAACTGTTTAGTAATATTTAGAAATATTTTATCTTCTTTCAAATAGAAAGCCATTTTGCAGCATATATTTTCTCAAAATGTAATGTTCACAATTTGGTGAAAAAATTTTATTGTTAATTGATAATATATTATCTTCCACAGTGGTGATGTATAATCCATTATTGATTCCTGATGCACTGTACATGAATACATACATACATAATGTATAAGGGGCTTTAAAATGTTAAACTTAGTAGATAAGTGTAAGAGTCTTTAGCATGCTTATTCCATTGTAAAGTCAAGTGAGCCATTAGTTAATATATGCAATCTTGATAATGATTAACTATATAACTTATATTAAATTTATGTTTTATCTGTGCTTTTAAAATTGATGTTAATTTGGGGCTGGAGAGATGTCTTAGCAGGTAAAAACAATGACTGTTCTTCTAGAAGATGTAGGTTCAATTCCCAGCATCCACATAGTAGCTCACAACCATCTGTAACTGGAGTTTTAGGGACTCCAACTTCTCCTTCTGGCCTTCACAGGTACCCAGAATGCACACAGTGTACAGTTTTATAGGCAATCAAAACACCCATGTGCATAAAATGAATAAATAAAAATTTAAAAATTAATATAAATTTCTTAGTTTGGCTGCTAAATGTATGGCCCCAAACTAATGGAGAATGTACTACTTAGTATTTTTTTTTCTGTTAAAGGCACATATTATTAAACTGACTGCTAATGACTTATACTCATGCTCATAGATGAGTGCATCTCTCGGTCCTCTTCAGATAAACTACTTCATACATAAGATGGTGAATAACACCAAGACCAACAACTGTTCGACAAGCATAGAATATGAGATTGGAGAATGGCCATAAATAGGACATCTATATCATTCATACTCTTTCCCCTAAACCTCAGGGATAAGATTCCAGAAGAGGACACTGAAAGTCATAAGAGCCAACTGTACTGGATGACTATAGGAAAAGAGCATTTCCTAGACTCAAGATAAAAGTTGTTTATATGAAGTTATAGCAGTTGTAAATGTGTACAGGACCTACACAAGCTCAAGTCAAACACAAACCAGTATGGACAATGGAGGTATGTGAAAAGTACCAGCCCTAGCTATGGTGCTGGTGCCAAAAGACTAGAGGTCCTTCAGGGTACCTCATCAAAGAAACTGCAAGACATTCTGAAGGACACAGAAGAAAGCAACTGATGAAATTTGTCATTACAAGGCAGGACAGATCTTCAAATTTCCTGCTTTATTGAAAAGTTTGTTGGATACTATGAGCCTGTAGGTTGAAGGTAGATGCTCCAACATTACAGAAGAACTTTGGGTGACTTTTCCAGACAGCAAGATGTCTCTGTCAATTCTAGAACTTTGGAAATTGCTAACAATGCACTTCTTGCTTACATAGGTAATATTATATCTTTCAGGGTCATTGAAGAGTTGAAGATAGATAGCTATAGTTCTCTTTAGTTACAATAAAAGATAACTTTGATTAAAACTTTAAACTCACAAAGATAGGATAAATGGGAGAGTATTTTCCTTAATTTGCCACATGTAAATGGACTACATATTGTATAACTCTTTTGTGTATGTAACTTTACTTTGTTAAAGTTAAAATCTTCCTTTTTAATTAGACAGAAAAGAGGAAATGATGTGGGATGTTGTAGTAAGGAGCTGCTTGTTCATTCCTGACTGCTTAGCTAGCTTAGACCCAGAATAATTACACAGAAACTGTATTAATTAAATCACTGATTGTTTCATTAGCTCTAACTTCTTATTGGATAACTTCTTACATATTAATTTAACCCATCTCCATTAAGCTGTGTATCCCCATGTGTCAGTGGCTTACTGGCAAAGTTTTGGCAGACTCTGGCTGCAACTCCATGGTATCTCCTTGACTCCACCCTTCTTTTTCCCAGCACTCAGCCTTGCTTTCCTACTTACTTATGTTCTGCATTGCTATAGGTCCAGAGCAGTTTCTTTATTCATTAATGGCAATCACAGCACAGAGAGGGGACTCCCACATCAGGATGTCCTTCTGTATATGTTTTGATTTATTGGTTTATTGGTTATAAATCTGCTTCAGCCTATGGCAGGGCAGAATAAAGCCAGGTGAGAAATCCAAATAGAGACTTAGAGAGAGAGAGTGGGTAGAGTCAGAGAGATTCCATGTAGCTGCCAAAGGAGAAAGACACTGCTGCCTGAACCTTATTGGTGGGCCACAGCCTGATGATAATAAATACACAGATCAATTAATAGAAATGTATTAATTTAAGATGTAAGCATTAGTTAATAAGAAGCCTGAGCTAATAGGCTAAACAGTTAATATTGTTTTTGTGTTATCATTCTGGTCTGAGCAGTCAGAAAACAAGCAAGCAGTTTCTGCTTACAAAACCAACTGATAGCTGCTAGGGAGAAGGAGAGTCTATTTTCCTTAAAAGTGTGATATTGGTAAATTTACCAACCTATGGAAGTCCACACACTCAGGAATATATGGGCAACATAAATTTGATTCTTGGGTAAAGAGAAAGAGGACGTAAAGTTGGGTGTATAGGGAGGTGAGAGTGGATATAGGAGGCATAGAGGAGGGTGAACATGATTAAAATAAAGTGCATGAAATTCTTTTTTTTCATGGTTTATTTTTTTATTTAAAAATTTCCATCTCCTCCCCTTCCCTCCCCTCCACCCATACCCCACTCCTTCTCCAGGCCAAGGAGCCATCAGGGTTCTCTACTCTATGTTAAGTCCAAGGTTCTCCCAACTCCCCCCAGGTCCAGGAAGGTGATCAACCAAGCTGACAAGGCTCCCACAGAGCCCGTCCAAAGTGCATGAAATTCTAAGAGAATTAATAGATATTATTTACAAAATCATCTTTTGTATGTCTTCAAGTGTCTCTGTTGACTTGTGCTTGTGATATCCTTTTAAGTAAGCCCAGATACAAGCTCTCCAAAGCTAATTATCCTACCTTTACTGTAACCTGAATGGTTGACTGCAAAATCTTCAATCTCATATTTATAAGAAAGCACAAAAGAGTGGTGATGAGTATGTCAGTTGTGGTCTTGGAGGAGAATTTTTCTCAGGTCTGGATCAAAGTTTGTTTGAAGAGACTTGTGGGGTAACAGTGACCTTCTTCCCAGACACTGACTTGGAGACGTATGGAAATGAATCCTTAGTCCTGGCATCTTGTATTCAGCATAAGGAAACACCTCACTCATGCTGGAAACTGTGAATTAAATTATTCATGGTATTTGTCTTTGTTATGCTTTACTCCCCAGAACCTCCCCTTCTGCAATCTGCCCCTTCAGGACAAGTGTCTCCCAGTCTCAGTTTAGATCCAGAATTTATGTTTGTCCATCAAGGACTTTGGATAAGTTCAACAAGGAGGAAAGTGAGGCCAAACTCTGTTCATGCTTCTGATCACCTAGATAGGGTTTAAGATGCTTCCTTTGCCAAGAATGTGACAGCCTTCAAAATTCTGAAAGCAGACATGCCAGCTGTCTGAGTGTTTGGCATCTACAACGTTAGGATTTCTTTCTAATGAACAAAACATAATATCACTTCTTCAGGCAATGTCAGGAAGTCTAATCAAGAGTTGACTGCGAGCCAGCGGTTGCCATCAGCTTGCTGATGTACCAGTAACAGAGGCTAAGAATATATTAACTATTCATTGTGCTGGGTACTCTGAACCACTCACAGAAATTCTGTATCAAGTTAGTTCTGCCAGAATATCATCCCTGAGTGATAGTATCTTAGTTTCTTTCAGAAACACTTTCACAGGTGTATGAGCTCATGTTAAAGTTCTGCGTTCCTATAGAGGGCCAATGAGAGAAATGTCTCTTTACAGAACATTTCTTCATTCTTGAAAACTAGCATTTGGAGATACTGTTTATTTTTCAACTTAAACTCTCTTGGACAAGACTCACAGGGTAAAGACTTCTTTAATTATTTTTGAAAAAGCATAATAGTGACTTACTATTCAAATTTGCATGCATTGGTTTCTGAAATATTGATAAGAACATCATTTTCATTTATGTTATAGGATACAAAGAAAGAAGCATGAGGAGAAAACAGTGCAATTTCATAAAAATCTTCCCAATAAAGGACTCATATTATAACTGATTATATATATATATATATATATATATAATCAGATCTCTACCAGTGAAATATTCCAAATCATGACTCCAATTTTAATACAAACCCCTTCCTATTCCATATGTTAGGATATAGAAGAATAATAACCAAAAGGAAGGCAAATCCTCTCAGATCTGTATCCATCACCTTCCTTTACATAACCTTGATGAAGAGCAGAGGAATTCTCACTTAAAAGTAGCAATTTGAATTTTATTAACCCTACGTCATTTCGGGTCTTGACTTGGGACTTAAAATGAATGAGTCACTCAGTATCATTGTCTCTTTTCTAACATGGGAACGATACCACACCTACATCTTACTATTGTGCCTGAAGTACTTTACTAAATTCCCTAGAATAGTAGTGTGCATATAAGACTTAAGCATGAGGAACCACATATGCTGCATAGATGGAAGTAATAGGCCATGCTGCTGCTGCGGATAAATTATGGTAATGATGTCGCCATATGGCACGTACCTGAGGACAACCCTCTTCTTTTAGTCTTTGTAGTCTAAATCATGAGCTTAGGATTTCAGCTGTTTGCTGGGGAAACACTTCTACTCACAGCCACATAGGGCCAGGCAGAGAGTATGAAAGCATCTTCAGATTTTGATTTTCAGGATGTAGTTTAAAGTGTGATATGTTTTCAATCTCTAATTCTAGGAAAGACATATAGATTTTTTGGGAGCAGGGGGTCCTTGGGAGAGGGTCGAAGGGAAGGGGAGAGGCAGGGAGGGAGCAGAGAAAAGTGTAGAACTCAATAAAAAAAAACAAACAAACAAACAATAAAACAAACAAACAAAAAACGTTCTTCCTTGAGAAACTACCTGAGAATGCAAAACGTCATGACTAATGATGGGGATGACGGGAACCAGGTTCTATTTTAGTTTTGGAGAAGAAAAGTCAAAAGCTAGTCTTTGAAGTTTATGCATGGGCTACCTGGGATTATAAGGATGGATGACCACACAAGCGCTTTAGCAGAATCCCCAAACCAATGAGAACACTATGTATCTCTTGGAGCACTCAGATATTTTGGTCTCATGACCCTTGATGTAAAAAACTGAGGATGATAAAGATGATTAAATGTAAGGTATTATCTTTGATACTTATAACAATGACTATTGATTTTAAAATTTAAACAACTTATTAATATTTAAAAAGCAATAATTACCCCACTACTTTTCAACATATGAATATAAGTGTAACATTATTTGAGTTTCCAAAGCAAAAAAAGAAATCACTAAGTGGTGACAGTCCTTTCCTCTTTTTCCAATATATTTTCATGTCTGGCTTAGTAAAAGACAGGCAGATGAATGTATCAGCTTTTCTGTCTGTCTGAGGTGTAGGTTGCATTACTTGAAGTTAGCAAAAATATGGCAATGCTACAAAAATAAGTGATTACAAAAAGAGCCAGGAAGGTTTGGAAGCAGTTTTACACAGTCCATTCCAGGTTACTCGGAAGCTCTACTAGGAACTTCTTAAAAGCAGAAACAACAAAGAAACAGAAACTATATGGGTAAAATTTCTACTCTTTTAACACTGCATTACAGTCTTCAGAGCATCTTCGCATATCCAGCCATGCTTGATTCTGTAACATGCATAAACCATTTGGAAAATGTTGGTCCACTGAATTATGCAGTTCCTCCAAATGTTGAAACATTTTATTATACATTATTAAATAGTAACATTTGTTAATCTCATTAGAGAGGTCTGTATTGAGAAGCTGTCAAAATTGTAACTGATATAAATTTCCCAAAGATCTTTCTTTTGCTTGGAAACTCAGATTGTATTCTTGCCAACAAATGCTGTCAGTTGTTTCATTTTATTCAGCCTGGAGACTATGTCTACCAAATGCCAGTCTGAATAACTACCGTTTATAAATCTTTGCTTCCTTCAAGTAAACTAAATTATCTATAAACAAGGCAACTAACTTCGCTTGGAACTCAATTTTATAAGAAATTTTCTTTGAGACAACACTGATACATTAATGTCAAAGTGATTAACATTTAAAATATTTGTCACCCAAAGTTGGTGACAAAACAAACGTGATAATTTTTTTCTGAATCATGCAGACTTTCTTCAGTAAAACTGCTTTTCCATGCAGCTATATTCAGTGGAATATATAGTGGCTGCTAATTCAAATCAAAGTCAATATTTCTGTATCTTTAAATATTTGTTATTTATTTGTGTCAAAACACTCAAAATCTTTTTTGCTTTTTTTCAAGCATATTATATGCTATTGTTACCTACACTCTATTGAATTTTCCTGAACTTTTTGCTACTTTCTAATGGCAACTTAATACCTGCAGATGAACCTTTGTACACTTCCTGTTTGCTTATACTGTCTTTATCATCCAGATGCATTCTACTGCTAACTTTTGTATGTGACCTTTATATATTCCACATGTGAGTGATATCATGCAGGGATGGTCTCTTGTACCTGTCATACTTCATTGCGCATAGTGATCCCCTGTTATTATAAATGAGGGGAGCTAATTTTTGATATAGCTAAAACCTATTCTACTGTGAATACATATTAGATTTTCTTTATCCATTCATCAGTTAATGAACACTTTAACTTCATTGTGTTCTTTCTTTCTTTGTTTGTTTTCACTGCTTTGAATCTCCTTCTATAAAAAGAAGAATACAAATACCTTTTGACATACTGCTTTCAGTTTTTTTTTTTTTTTTTTTTTTTTTTTGGATATAGAACCAGTAGTGGGATTGCTAGATAAATCTGGCAAGGGCTTTTACACTGTCTTCCATAATAAAGGTACAAACCTCACCATCTTCAATGTGATTGTTGTTCACATCCCCACCTACACTAGTTCCCCTTAATCTTTTGGATAGTTGTCATTTTTGCTGGTATAAGGTAATATCTCACCAGTATTTTGAGTTCCACTTTACTGTAAATGAGTGATGGTGACATTTGTACTTGGGATTGTGGGCTACTTGTCCCCCTTTGTGAAATGTCCATTTTTATCTATTGTCCATTATCATTAGTTATGGTTTTATTATTTTTTCTTTTCCGTTATTTCTTATATATTTTGAAAGTCAGCCTGGTGTCAGATGGACAATTAGAAAATATTCTGAGGTAGATCTCCTTATTATGCTGATTGTTTCTTTTTCCATTAAAAGGGAAAACACTGTGTGCTGTTCTTAGAAATAAAGACAGCACTAACTTTGATAGAATTCAGACAACCAAGTTTATATCATGGGGTTGCAAAGTCTGTCTCCAGGTCAGTGGCAGCAATGTGACCTGAAAATATTTTTAAAAAGCCATTCTGGGTTCTACACTAGACTTTTCAAATCAGCATCCAAATTTAAGGAAGTTTGTGTGATTCGTATGCATAGCATTTGAGCACTGCATTCAAAAATATGTCTAGAAATATATGCTTTGTTTTCATTGATTCAAATAATGTTTAAAAGGCAAGTGTTGGTTAGAAATCCCTGCAATAATGTTCTGTGTAGAAACTTTTCTGGCCACATGCAGTCCCCTTCTTTTTAAAATCACTGCTAACAATTTCACAGTCACCAGGGTGACAGTCTGTTTTGCCTGACATATGACTTCTCTTTTCCAGGAAGAGACAGGACATGAGGTGGTCCTGCAGGAAGCAGTGACATTTCTCTCTGTGTGTCAATATTTGAAAAGGGAAAACATTTATTACTAGAGGAATCAAAATGAATGGGGATCTCATGCTCATTTTCAATGATTGCAAGGTTTCCATTGTGCCTGTACTCTTTGTTTTAACTTTTCAAGTATTTGGTGAGAACACCCTTGATTCTGCCCAGCATAGACTATGTTCTGAGGACCTATTTCCTTGTTAGGTCACAGTGTGGCTGCATCCTCTACAGGTTAGCTTGTGGAATGTAGGATGAAGTCCAGATATGCCCTACAAACTGATTACCAGCTGATGTCTTTGAGACTTTTTTCTACTTTTGTACATCATAATGAAATGTACTTTACCCAGAAAGCGTACTGTGAGGTTCTGACATCCTGCTGAAACACTTTCCTATCAACAGTAGCATTCAAACTTTATATGTATATATATATATATATATATATATATATATATATATATGTGTGTGTGTGTGTGTGTGTGTGTGTGTGTGTGTGTGTGTGTGTGTGTGTGTGTATTAATGAAAGCACTTGTCTGAATCTACCACCACCAACATCCTATAAACTTGAGTGAAAAATTTTGTAACCTTCATACCTTCATAAATTGCTATGACTAAAAGCCCTCCCTACAAAGCATCCAGCAGTATCCCTCTAGTTGCAGATCCTAAAATGATATATTACTGAAATAATTTCCATGACTGATATTTTGGTTTACTGTTGGTTGTTTCATGTCTTAATGATAATTCCAAACTGCTAGTAATTTCTTTATAGGAAATTCATATTACTTCTTTTACTCAATTTTTAAACACTGTATGCATAGACTTAGTCACACAGTGGTTATTAGTATTATTTTAAAGTTATTTGTCTGTTTATGCCTCTATTCTGGTGCTTAACAACAGAGGCATACTATCCCACAAAGACAGATATCCATAAATCAAAATTATGTTCTTCACATCCATAGACCTCTTGGCAAACTCTGTAGCTCCTATTTGGAAGTCCCATCATCTTGTGGATTTCTAACTCTTCCTAACAATTATCTGCCAGAACTTCCCTTAGTGGCAAAGGCAGAGTTCAAGAGGCTCTCGACATCAATTTTGGGGCTAATGGTTTTAGAGAGATCGAGACATTAACTATCATGATGATGAGCATGGCAACAGGCATGCAGACATGGCACTGTAGCAGTAGCTGAGAGGATACATTTGCTCCACTCACATGAGGAAGAGAGAGAGAGCTACCTGGTAATGGCACTGACTTCTGTAATCTCAAGCCTTTTCTTTGGTGACATACATTCTTCAACAAAGCCATACATCTTAATCTTTCCCAAATAGTTCCACCAGGTGAAGACCAAGTTCATAAGCATTAGAGGCTATGGGGGCTTCTTATTTAAACAGCCACACAAACCATCCCATATATTCCTCCTGGTTTATTTTCAAATTTACAATCTTGTTTTTCAATTGTTATAGTCTTTCTCAAGAAAGAGAACATCAATTGGTTATCCGAGAACAAATGGTCAACCCTGAACATTGGGTATTATTATTGTTACAAATATATATCATAATAATTTACTAACATTTTCTATTTCATATGCTTTTAATTGTCCTCAGATATGAACTGTTGCTGTTGTAAAAACATAATAGGATCTTGTAGTAAGCTCATTAATATAAGAAGTTTATTAAGAAATATTATACCTTTTTAAACTTGTGTTATAGATGGATCACATACAGTTTTTATGGCAAAACCTCTCAAATGTAATACAAATAGGTCAATAAAACGTAAAAGCCATGGCTGGATATATATAAAGAAACAAAGGCTTGAGGGGCTCTGCAAACTACTTCCAAGCTTCTACACATTTCTGGAACCCCTTTTTAGTAATTGGCCTGCATGTCTGAGGACAGTAGAACCAATACTTGGATATTGTTCAGAGCCATATTTAACATGAATTTCTTTCTATCATTTTACTCATAAAAGTAACAATTGTTAAGTTGTTTTGATGATGATGATGCCTGCTGAAATGAGTGTTATCGTTTACCAGAAAATATTTACTGCTAAGTGTAGAGTCAAGATGAGATAATCAATTAAAAAGACTTATAATCCCTAGTGAAATAGAAGCAGTAATTAAAAGTCTACCAACAAAAACATGCCTGAGGCTAGGTGGTTTTAGTGTAGACTTCTACCATATTTTCAAATAAGAGTTAATACCAATCTTCCACACTGTGTTAGTTTTGTTTTATCTTAATTTGTTATTATTATTAAAGTCAATAAGTTGAAAATGGAGACATTTCTGAGCTTTTCTGTCATGATTCTCTTTTAAGAGTCCCAAGGAAAATTATTAAGGAGAAGAAGAAGGATAGATACTTTTCCTTTACAGAAATTTTAGTTGCTAGTATCCCCAGTATCTTAGTCCACGAGTACATGGCTTAAATGCTAAAGCTTTGGTTTCAGCTGGGCAGATCACTTGTTCCTGCTTTCATTTATACAGTTTCTGGTTATCCAAGCAGTTTTGTGTCTGAGGGATACTGGATGTTTATTGCAGTCGAATTCTTTATGTTCCTCGCCATTGAACACTCTGCCTGAGCTTTTTCTTACAGGACTGGTGGCAAAAGATCCCAGAACAGGAAAAGAAAAGAAAACCACTAGAATTCTGAGGCTTTTGTTTATATTTTACAATGTTGGTTTTTCATATTCTAGGGATCCAGGCAAACACATATCCAGCTGTACTTAAAAAGTAAGAAAATTGACTCCATCCTTGGATAAGAGAACTTGCAACAATGGTGATTCATTCTACCAAATACTGCGAGTATCCAAGTGTTAGTTGAAACAACAAAGACCCAACACAAAGCTAAGTAAGCAGAATAGGCCCTCCAACCTTCAGGATTCCTTAATAGGTAACCTGACAACTTATATTCTATATATTTGTAGCTTTATCCTGTGACACAGTTTAAAAAATACATACTATCGATCTTGTTAGGATCATGGGTTCTGTGTGGCGATGAACATTGAAATCATGAGTTTGTTGTTCTTGGTCTGAAGAACACACTTTGATATTCCAGCTATCAGAGCATGTGAGACTCAATGTGTACTTGAAACATCTACATCACTTGTAGAAAATGAAAGTCTTAGTTTCATGCTCTTGACTAATGTATGAGGATCTGAGAAATTCTCTACAATCTGTGCTATTACAAGTTTTCTATAGATCTTATACCTGAGTTTAATAAGCAGTGCACTAGAGGGTATTAGGTAGACAAGAGCACAAAGAGAATTATAAGAACATTTCAGCTATAGAATGTGATATTTGTTCAAGCAAACAATAATTCTGACTTTTCCAAGAGCACATATCAACTACAAAGAATAATACCAAACATAGGAGATGGAAGAAATGTGCTACATGCTCTGGAAGAAAAAGATGACTAATGGTGGCTGGCAAACCTGTAGAAGAATGACCTATGTTTTCTTTATAGTTTGGCAGAGGTCTAAAGTTGACCCTTACTGGGATATGTTTTTTATTAATGTTCTCATAGTGAACACTGAAGGAAAGCCTGTCTTGAGGATGACTGTGAGTTTAATCAATCAGGGCTCAGGCATGGTTTACTACTGTCTGGAATGATTTGTTCTTTCCATTTTCTTGCCACAGAATTCTGATAAGTTCATTTAAAGTGATCCACCACAGGTCAAATGCACAGAAGTACTATCCTAGCATAAATTCAGTGCAGCAATGAACACAGTGCCTGGCATAGAAAGGATATTCATATCTTTTGGAGGAGTTCCGTGGAACCTATAGAATTTCATTATATGCACTCTTGTACTATGATTTAACATCAAGTTGTATGTTGAAGAGCTTGAACATTCACATGAATAATTAATGAATTCATCCCATTGAGGTTTATATTTGCGTTACTAACTAGGTGAAGTGACTATAGGTTTTAACTATTCTATATTCTCTAGTACTTCAAAATTGTTTTTAACCTTTCCTCCAACTAATTAATATTTTGTTCAAATTAATTTTAAGTGATGTTTTCCCCACTTCAAGTTAGACCACATCAGACATACCAACTAGTTCTGTTTGTCTTCTGTACTTACTATCAAAGGTAAAAATATTAATCACTGCTTCATCTCAAGTCATTTTTGTACTGTTTACTGAAGGGATTTGTAGTTCAAACCTTAACCTATTAAATAGAGGAACTAAACTTGAAGTAAGGGAGAAGAACTCTGTATGTACAAATGTAACATGGTGGTAGATTGTGCAAATCCCCTACTCTCCTACATTTCTGGGTATTTTTTTTCTGTCACATGACAATGTCTAGAAAACACTAGAGATTGGTCTCAATACCTAAAAAGAAAAACTGCCCTTCATCTGGGTGATTGTCTTGTCCCCAAATCCCCTGACCCCACCATGACCATGACAACCATAATTTAGATAGCTTGTTTAAGTAGAGAGGTAAATAAAATCTAGCAGTTTGACTCTCATGCTCCTTAATTCCTTCAAGTCAAGAAATTTTCAGCAAATGTAAGTCCCCGCCCAACAGAACAAAGGAATAAAATGTTATTTTCAAATGTTACAGTTTATTGAGAAGTAAAGATGCCAATTGTGTCTTGTTTTTGCTTCCCCTCTAAGTTCGCTATTCTTGGGTTATTTCAAAATATCTAGGGTCTAATTTTTAAGTAATTGTATTGCATTTGGCATTTTAGAAAACCATTTTCTTAATTACTTCCCATTTGGCAAGTTTGTGATGTCAGTCACCCTGGTGTTCAAAGGCACTCAGCTTAGCTGTGCTGATCCATAGTCACACTCAACTTGTGACTCAATCTCCAGATTCACCTGTTTCTTATATTCGGTTCAGAAATGACTGAGGTAGGAAAGGCAGTTTGCCACAATATTACAGTATCTTAAATTTACCAAACATCTTCATGATTTTATGCTCTTGTCTTTATTCCTTTTAATTAAAAATTTTAAGCATTTTGAAAGGGTTAAGGCATGACACTGTTAATTTTCTTCTGATAAACAAAATATACCAACTACTCTTCAGAAGAACTTCCTAACGTCTGTGATTTCAATTATGTTGGTATTAATTTATGCAAATTAAAAAGTCTAAAACTGAGCTTTTACAAATTTTATATTCACCTATCATGCATGAGTATGATACATGTATGATATTCACATGTTGGTGGAAACCAGCAACTATTTAAGGCGGGAAGTGATACAATTACATTTTAAGTAAAATGTTAACAAAAAATTGTCAAAATGTATCAATAATGGAAAGTCTCATTTCATACTGCAAATTTATGCCAGCAATTGCTGGAAAGGATGGGCATGCATATACATACTTGCTCACACATATGTGCCTTCACAAATATGTGTGTGTATACATGTAGATATGACGTTGACGTTGGGACTCCTTCTTGATCACTCTCCATCTTGTTCTATGAGGTAGGAGCTCTTAGTAGATTAACATGATTACTTGCATGTCTAGTCTAAATATCTGGCCTTTTGTAGGCATCCTCTATTTCTACCTTCCAAATTCTGGAATTATAGTTATGTCAGTATGCCCACTTGGCATTTACAGGGGCTCATGCCTTCAGTATTTCAGCTTTTACTCTTGCATGATTGGTATTTTAATCACTGAACGGTTGTCTCCTGAGTTCCTGATTTTGATTCTTAAAATCACTACTGCAATGTCAAAATTCTCCATCACTTACACAATCTGGTCATATGCATGGCCCATTCTTGAAACTTTTCCAAAGAACCCATACAGGGGAATTCTTATTTTGTCACATCTTAACAAATATAAGTTCTCAACAAAGTTAATCTTCAGGTAGACTGGAAGTGTTGATTTTTATGTAAAAAGGAGCAGACTAAATAAATCATGAATTATTTTTTCCATATGCTTTTCTAAAAGGAACATTATTCTCTCTAGTTACAACTTGATTTGTCTCTGAAATGCTTCAACACAATGATGGTGCTTAGTCCATGCCTCTGCAGCTTTGGATTTCAGAAATTCATGATTAGAGGCAACTAATGAGAACCCTCAGGTTTTGCCTGCTGTTTTGCTTGGGTGGGAGGTAGGGACAACTTGGGCACTCACTAAGATCAAGGCATTCTTGTGTTCAGAAAGAAGATGCATTATTTAAAATATTTAGCATGTTTTCAGTTGGAGATCTTTATCTGATTTTATCTGTGTCCTTGGTTATTACACCACTGTGTTAGCAGTTGCTGAGCAGGCGATGGCTTGGGAGGTCCCCAATGGCGTACTGCATCACAGCGTGCACGTTCCACCCAGCTGTTTACTGAGACCATCACAGTGCAGTCCTGGAATTAATTTTCTCAGAAATTAGTTTTCTCTTAAATGGATTTTTAAATTAACCCCAGAATTTTTAGCAATGTTAAAAGTTTCTAGGGTTATCTATCTTATCAATTTATTTTGTTACTTTCTTAGAACTATATTCTTTTGTGTTAGATTCTGTAGCTGTTCATAAGTAATGAATTAAAACATTTGATTCTTTTTTTTCTTTGTTAGTATGATAACCTAAGTACCCCTTTTCTTCTAACTTCTGGCATTATTTTAATTACAACATGTTTGGCTTTACTTACTGGTCCTTGAAACCATGCCTAATTTGAGGCGGATAAAGAGCTCACAAAGCCCTCTGGAATACTGATACTACCTACAACTACTTCTCATCCTTGGCAGAGCTAGCCAAAAGTCGAGAGTACTGTGTCAGAAGCTAACCATGTTCACATGGATAAAGTGACATCAGAGGCAGGTTGTAACAATAATACTTTGGTAGGTTAAATATGATCATGAGCCTTATTAAAATGTAACCGGTTACTTCCTGGAAAGATGTTTCTGTCACAAACAGGTGGCATCTTCAAATGGTGATAGAAGAGAGTTTAATGAAAACATCATTTGTTGGGTACTAAGGGAAACTGAGAAGGATCAATGATCATGAAGCACCCTAGGTCTAGGAACAACAGAAAGATATGATCAGACTGGTGCTCGAGGGACACAAAATTCTGTGACATGTGGTAGAGGCCACAGCACTTGACAGTGTGCCCCTTCTTGACTCTGATCCCCTTACAGAGTCTTTCAACTGCTACTAACCAGAATATACCACAAGGGATGACCTTAGAGCAAAGAGAAGGTGAAAAGTGATTGAGTGTATCTGATGGACAGAATACCCAGTGGTACCCTAAGTCCATTGTACCTCCACACCCATTCCTGACACTTCTCTTGATAGGAAATCCATTTCCTTCTTTGCAGGGAACATAGCTGTCTTAGTCAGTTACTCCATCACCATGGAATAAATTTAATCACACACTTACCAGGAAAAGAAATCTCTAAGGTTTGCTAGTGTACTTGATGTGAAGTTGTATGATCTCTTTATTGCTTATCAGTATCCTGACTAGCACCTAACCCTTCTGTGTGACTAAACCTCTAGAATGTAAATTTCTCAGAACTGAGTCTTGAACTGAGGTCCTCACAAATGCCAGAAAATGTATGTCACCCATTCTTATTGTTTTTCTTCATTAAGTTGTTTCCATCGACCAGAGCCATGTGTAAAGGAACACGGAGTGGAACTTTTACAAACTCACAAGTTCCAGTCACTGTTTTTTTGCTGTCATTGTAGGTAACCAAGACACTTCCACTGGGTAATTGAGATCAACTACCCATTCAGCAGGATGAAGTCTCTGTATTCCTAATAGTCCAGTGATTAGTACAGAATAGCTAGCTTTTATTCCTAGACTAACATTTAATGTTGTGCTATCCCTCTTCCCTTGGTACAACCATTTGTTCCTTAGGTAAGGACTATTAAATTCCCCATGCCTAGTGTTTCCAGGAGAGGAAGCATACCTTCTTGAAATGAATTACTTGACAAAATCATGAGAAGAGATGATCACTTCTATTTCCACCTTTTAGTTCCATGTTCAATTAAATTGCATGTGGTTCTATTAGCATCTTATACTGACTACAGTTCAAACATTTATACTACAGTATCAACAGAGAATATACACAAGAAACACAAAGGATGGAGTAGGAAATGAACAACGAGTGAACCTTCAGATAAGCCTTCCTATACTCTTCTATACTAGTTGTTTCTCATCAAGGTACTATGACATGCATTTAAGGCAATTGCTACAATTCTTGCTAGATAACTTACTTTTCCAGAGTGATGTGAGGTGATATTTTATGTGTGCTTTAAGAAAAACTGCCTGAGTGTGGAGTAAGTCACTAGTTAGCCATAGGGGCCAGGCAGTGGTGGCGCACACCTTTAATCCCAGTACTTGGGAGGCAGAGGCAGATGAATCTCTATGAGTTTAAGGCCACCCTTGGCTAAACTAGATTGATCCAATCTCAAAGAGAAACAGAACCAGGCAGTGATGATGGTCCACATCCTTAATCTCAGGACTTGGGAGTCACACACATTTAATCCCAGCACTAGGAAGTTGGAGATAAGGAGGGATATATCTGGGCAGAGAGAGAAATATAAGGTGGGAGGAGACAAGAGCTTAGGGCATTCAGACTAAGGATCTGTAGAGACAGGATGCCCCATTTTGTCTGAGGATTTCGTAGAGGTAAGAACTAGTGGCTGCCTGCTCTGCTTCTCTGATCTTTCATCTTTCACCCTCTGATATCTGACTCCAGTTCTTTTTATTAAGATCAATAAAATTCATGCTATGGTGATGTTTTGTGGAATGTAGTGGTAAAGGAGAAGACATTCTGTAAGTCCACAATGATGAGGCTTTCAAGGAAAAGTTACCTCACTGTAGAATCCCATCAGGGAACAAGCAGAAGAGTAAATACTTCAGATTATCTTTTCTCCCTCTTTTGGATTTGCTTTTGGTTATACACAGTGGTTCTTAACCTTTCTAAAGCTGCAACCCTTTAATACAATCCTCATGTTGTGGTGCCCCCCAATTATGAAATAATTTTGTTGCTACTTCATCATTGTAATTTTACTACTGTTATGACTTTTAATGGAAATATCTGATATGTAGGCTATCTAATATGTGACCCCCAAAGGGGTTGTGACCCACAGGTTGAGAACCATTTATAGAATTGTAATAGAATCTAGAAGAATACAGCTGACAGTAGAGACCCTCCTCCCCATCCTGGCATAATGAATGCCAGTGTCTATATTTTAGGACATAGATTCATGTTGGAGGAGACACGGAGGGATCTGCAAAGTAAAATGATTTTCTAAATTGCAAACTAGCTCATTGAATAGAGAATCCACATCTGTACATTGTAAAAATTGCTGAAAGTCATTTTAATACTTTCTTTAAATAATGCATTGTTTCTAAAGGCTTAATTTACGTACCTGACTTACAGATACTTATACCTTGGGCAGTGTACAACTTGATCAGGGAAAAATGGGTCAGGAGTAGCAAATGTTGAAGAACATCTGGGCTACCTAACCTTCAAGTTTCCTTCCTTAGGATTATCTTTCATGGTATTAGGAGGCATTATGCAAACTTCCAAAAGCATGAGGGAACCAACTATTCTAGCCAGCTCTGATGTCTATGAACTACATCAAAGACCAGTACAACATAGTAACCCAAAGGATGCAATACTGGCATGTAAATCTAGGCATTAACCAAGAGTTCTCTAATTGGACTTATAACCCATTCAACAGGAGGAAAAACATATGTAGTGCTAGAAACCTACCTGGTTCTAGGGAAAACGTGGTTATTGAAGAAGAATGTATAACCACTACTTTAGTAAAACAAAATAACCACTAATAATCCATTAACATCTATCCTTATATCCACACATATGTGGAGTATTTACTCCTCATCAAGGAAACTTCACTTTGCAACAGAAAGACACACCATAGAAAATCACAGCCCATCAAAGTGCAGAGCTGTGGAGGGAATCCCAATGGATGTGCCTAGAAAATATGCTTTCACCTAAGACTCAGGTAATATTTTTGAAGAAGAGGGGCAGAACGATCAGAAGAGCCAAAGGACCAGGTAGTCTGATGTGAGATAGTGTCTTTCAGCAAGGTCAGGAGTAATACTTACAAAGTATCACTAACATGACTACCTGAATATGGCTTGAACAAAGAAACACCAGCAGAAATGCCAATGTGGACAGGAAAAGTCCACAAGGCCTCAAATTTACACAAAATACTACAGTTGAAGAAAGCTGGGAGGGGGAGAATAGTCTTCACTAAGGCTCATATAACTGATTATCTAATACCAAGTAATCAGCCCTGAAAAAGATCCATATAAGTAACATTATATGGCTGATCAGCTTGTATATGTGTGTGTATATGTGTGTGTATGTGTGTGTGTACACATAAACATATTTATGTTCAACAATAATTACATGTAATAGTAATAACAATTAATAAAAATTATGTCATATGGGAAGTCCTTCTGTCTGTGTGTTGCTTTTTTTGGGTAGTGAATAAAACTGTTTTTGGTAGTGGCTTAGCAGAATAGAGATAGGTAGTAAAACTAAACTGAATTCTGGGAGAAAGAAGGTGGAGTCAGTGAGAAGCCATGTAGCCCTGTCAGATGCTGGACAAAACTTGGCCCGGTAAGTCACAGCCATGTGGCAATACACTGATTAATAGAAATGGGTTAACTTAAGATATGAGTAAGCAAGAAATATGCTTAAGCTATTGGCCAAGCAGTATTGCAAATAATATAATTTCCAGTCTGGTGCATTGGCTAGGAAAGAGCAGGTGGCCTCCTAATACATTCATGAATTTGAGAGATATCAGGGAGTGATATACCGGAGGGCTAGTAGGCAGAAAGTAGAGGGAAGCAAAATTGTGATTTTACTATGATCTCAAAATTTTAAAAAATTAGTTCATAATTAGAGAATACTGTGACATAGTAGAGTAGATGTGACTAACACCAACAGGTGATGTGCTTACTTTTGATTTTCTGGATAACTGTGATTCAATAGAATTCAGGCCTCCAGATAAAGTAACTAGTTTCTCAAAGATGGAATTATGTGTTGTGTCTACAGTGTGGAAATCCTGGCTGAGCTGACAGATCTTACCTCCCCAAATTTCAAGCTTCTGATGACATCATCAACTTTTCTGTATTTAACATGGCTACCTACTCTAGAAATTTCAGACTCAGAACTTAGTCATTATATTTGCTGGATTTTGTTCTTTGGCCCTCTTCATGGATTCTGTACCATTATAATTGCATATAATAACATCTATCTATTTGCTCATCATTACATCCATCAATTCAACAGTCCTTGCATGCATCTGTCCATCTGTCTTACTATCTTATCAGTTTTTTTTCCCTCTGGAGAACCCTGATTGGTACATATTGTAAAAGCATACTCATACCATAGATGTTGCTCAGATGAAGGTATAATAACATATAAATATAACATTAATTATATGATTTAATTGAAAGGAAAAAACCATCTAATCTAAACAGTCTTATGTAATTAGAGATCTCACATTTTATTTTTTTCTCCAAGATGCTCCCTGTAAATATGTACTCCACATTAAATACTCTCTCTCAATGCTTTTATCTCATTTCTTCTCTCTGTTCTCTCTATCCTTCACTCTGAGTCTAGCTATCAAGGTGGGGAGAACATTACCTTACATAGACATTTTTCTCTTTGGCCCTTCTAGCAGTTCCCCCTGTTCACAGCCAATACCAGACTCCACATGTATGTGCTCCAATGACTCCAGCACACACCTTTCCAGCCTTCAAATATTTCAGCTGAGTCATTGGTTCATAAAGCAGAGATAAGCTATTCCACAGTGTGCTATCTCAATTTCTGATTTAGTGACAAGCCTAAGATATTTTAAATGCTTACCGTATTAAAGATTTTTTATACATCGAGCCTATAAATTTGGGATCCTTGAGAAGATAATAAGAAGGTGAACTCCCAAAAAAAGATATAGTAATCCTCCTGGATATTGGAAGTAGACACGATCGCCAGGCAAAATTGGGAACTTGAGGGTTGGGCGAGACTGGGCCAAGAGAAGATGGGGAGAGAAAAGTGTGAAGGGGAGAATGGGGGGAGCTCGGAGGAATGGGGTGCTTGGGATATAGGAAGGGTGGATATGGGAGCAGGGAAGCATGTATCTTAATTTAAGGAGCTACCTGAGGGTTGTCAAGAGACTTGACCCAAGAGGGGTTCCCAGGTTTCCAGGGAGGCGCCCCCAGTTAGTTCCTTGGGCAGCTGAGGAGAGGGAGCCTGAAAAGGCCAGTTCTTATAGCCATACTGATGAATTTCTTGCATATCACCATAGAACCTCCACCTGACGATAGATGAAGAAAATGACAGAGCCCCACATTGGAGCACCGGACTGAGCTCCCAGGGTCCTGATGAGGAGCAGAAGGAGAGAGAACATGAGGGAGAAAGTCAGGAACGTGAGGGGTGCATTCACTCATGGAGACGGTGGGACAGAACTAAAGGGAGATCACCAACTCCAGTTGGAATGGGACTGATGAAACATGCGACCAAACCAGTCTCTCTGAATGTGGTCAACAGCGGGGGCTGACTGAGAAGCAAAGGACAATGGCGCTGGGCTCTGATTCTTCTGCATGGACGGGCTCTGTGGGAGCCTTCTCAGCTTGGTCGATCACCTTCCTGGACCTGGGGGGAGTTGGGAGGACCTTGGACTTAGCATAGAGTGGGGAACCCTGATGGCTCCTTGGCCTTGAGAGGGAGGGAGGGGAGGTATGGGTGGAGGGAAGGGGAGGGAAGGGGGAGAAGGAGGGGAGGGAAGGGGGAGGAGGAGCGGAGGGAGGGGGGAGGAGGAGGGAAGGAGATGGAAATTTTTAAATATAAAAAAAAATAAACCATGAGAAAAAAAAAAGATTTTTTTATAAATGTTAAACATAAATGATCAAGCATTTATGTATGTGTTTCCATGACTTTTGAAACATTTTTTAGTTTCTTTGTACATTCATTTCATTAATTCCAAGGGAAAATAATGGCAACAGTTTTGCTACAAACATGTTTACTGTTTCATATCTGCATATTAAATAATCCAGGGAAAAGAGGTGTGTTTCGTTCAGAGTCTCAAAATTAGTTCTGATAGTCACTAGGATTGATGTATCTAAATCTCTAATCAATCTTGATGCATTGGTATAGAATGCAATCATCCAATTATCTTGATATACTTATCACATCCCAGGAATTACAAAAATTCAAAAAAAATTAGAATGGATACTATACTGTCAGAGGCAATGACATCTGTACCCTTAGCACATGTAGTGGTCTGAATGAGAAATTTGCCCCACTTCCCACCCCCATGGACTCAGGTATTGGGACAGTTGGTTATGAAACTTTTAGGTGGCATTTATGGGGGATGTCTTTGAGACTTCAAAGCCTTGTCCCACTTGTGTGTTGTTCTTTCCAGGTTTTGAATGCGTGTTTAGAGATGTGTTCTGTGGGTTTCCTCCTCTGACTGCCTTCTGCTGTGTCTTTTCCTCCATTATAAACTCTCCCACTAAAAGTCTTAGCTAAAATAAACTTCATTGCTTTTGATTATGCTACTTACATAGCAGCAGAAAAGTACCTAGTATAGCATTTTTTTTTGTATTTTATTTTGTGTTGATTTACTTTGGTTTTCAAGAAAATGTTTGTCTTAAAACTCACTTTGTAGATCAAGTTGACCTCAAAGACTGAGATCTTCGTGCCTCTACTTCTGAGATTAAAGGTGTATGCCACCACACCTAGTTTAATGTAACACTTTAAAAATAGCATTTAGTATATGAAGTTCTTTATACATGGTAGGAGTATTTATTGTTATCTACACATATAACCCTTAAGGGGAAATATTTTCTCATATATTATATTGTAACTATCAACAATAATCTATTTTTTATTACATCATTGTTCAAGAAATTACAGTGACATTGGACTCCCAATTTTTCCATTTATTTCAAGACTACTTCGGGAAGATCTGCATGAGTACTTATTTCATTTGAATTATTTACATGTCTTAATATTACAATTCTATATATTCTGTTTTTGAAATTGTCTTCAGGATACTTTTCAATATCGGATGACAACATATGCATTATATAATTGAAATATTTTAGTAAAAATCTAGACTAGCTCTTCAAGCATATAAAATATATACCTTAAAAAGTCTTTGATAACATTTAGTAAATACAGAAGGAAGAAAGGTTACAGTGAATGAAATAAATAAGACAAAATATGAAAAGTTAATGTCAGTTGTTAAAAATATTTCATGAATCATATCCTAAAGAATTTAAGTTCTAGAAAAAAAATTAGAAAGTAAGCATACCTCATAGAGGTAATGTGCTGTATTGTCCTTTTGTATATTCAAATTAAAGATTAAGGTATTAAAACAAATTTAATTTTGATAACCTAACTTTTTTCAAAAGCATCAGAAAATTAAGGTAAATCACTTATCTTAAAGAGAAATCTACCATTATGGATGGAAATTAAGTTGTGAGGGATCTGAGAGCGAATAGTGTTAAACTCTAACCCTGCTGGAGACATAAACTAATGAGAAAGAAGAAAATTTGAAAGACAGAATTCAGTTAATATTATCTCAAAATAACAGTTTCTCATTTCAGCTAAGAAGGATACATATAGTCATCTGTTTTTTTTTCACCAAAAGCTAAAATTCTTTCACAAAAATCAAGAAAGAAAGAAAGAAAGAAAGAAAGAAAGAAAGGAAGGAAGGAAGAAAGAAAGAAAGAAAGAAAGAAAGAAAGGAAGGAAGAAAGAAAGAAAGAAGTATGTAATGGGCTTGTAAGGTAAATTGTAGTTCTGAAACTCAGGACAGAAATATAAATTTAAAAAAATGACCAACGCAGAAGTGATTTCTGTTGTTTTCCTCTTCTTTCCCATAGTTTCTTGCCACCTCGAAATCCTGCATACACAGCAAAAGTTTCAGTGAAAAACATCCTCTTTCATGTTAGAGCCCATGCAGGGTGTCTCTATGAGTGAAGCCGAGACCAATCCCTGGTGTTTTCTGTTTCAAGTTTTCCTTACCTGAACAGAGAGACAGCAGTGCACAAATGGTGGCAACTCTACAGCGGTGGCACGGGGACAACAAACTCTGGCAAACCCTTCTCTGTCTCCGTAAGCACTTGTGAGAAGGGTAGATATCTAGGCTCTACTGTAAAATTGAAACAAAGCACACAGTGTAGCTTGGAAAACAGAATGTTGAGGGTTCCATTGTCAGGTACCCCAATTGTCCTCTTGTGGTGCACATTTAATGTGGGTGTGCTAAGTAGTGCACTTCTCCTTTCTGCCTGTTGTGAAATCAACAAGGCTTTGATAATTAAACTGATGTTGGAGCCAAATCCACTGAGACAATTGGGAATTTTGTTCTTAGCCAAGCTAGGTTTGATTACAAGCAGAAATGAGCAAACACATAGTTAATATCCCACTGGATTCTAAGCAGCAATTTTTGTTCCGTAATATTTAAAATAAGCAGTACACATTCTAAAACTATTTACAACCAAAGAATTAAGATCATCATAATTTTCTCAGAGTAAAGGATGGCCATCTACAAATGCTAAAGTTTATTTGTCCCCAGTGTTAGAATTAGAAAAAAAAATGTTAAGGTGATTTCTAAAACCGTACTCTATAATATAAGAGCCAATGCCCACATGTGTCTCTGTGTGAAAAGCAAGTACTCGTGTGTGTGTGTGTGTGTGTGTGTGTGTGTGTGTTTATGTGTATAATGTGGGTGTATGCATGCTACAGTACGTGTGAGGAGCTCAGAGGACTTCTCTGCACTTCTCCTTTCAGCCTCTTGTGAGATAGAGTTTCACAGTTGCTGAGCAGACAAGTCTAGCTGGTTCATGAGCTTCTAGGGATTTTCTTGTATCTGCCCCGCATCTCTCCGTGGAAGTACAGGGAATACCAATGCTCACATCATACCTCTAGCTTTGATTGGGGTTTTGGAGATTCAAACTTACGTCCTTATGCTTACCTAGCTAGTACATTTACCCACTGAGCCACTACCCCCACCAAAAAGCAAACGCTCTTGAAATAAAGGGAAAAGTAGATATTCTCTACAGGGAGATAGGAGCTCCATCAAAGAAAGTTTAGATGGGGAGCATTGTGCTAACAAGAAACTTAAAATGGAGTTCAGAATATGAGAGAAGGATGACTTTAGTTTTAGGTTTATATAAATTGTTTAAATTTTATATAACTAAGAAAGCAATTTATTAATGAATGCAGATTTGTAGAATGTAAAACTATGTCAAATTTCACACTTAAGATTAAGAAAAAATATAAAAATCACAGAAGAAATTCTGGTCTTAGCAATCTCAAACTTAGTGAAGAAATAAGCACACATTGTTAAGGAGTCAGGTTTGGAGAGATCCCTCGAGGAATAAGAGTTCCTTATGGGCAGGAGGAGCAGAAGAGCCATCTCAGCACACACATGAAAACGTCAAAGGTGACATAGGTCTTTGTGTATGTACCTCTCCTCTTCCCAGGTATGCATTTTTACACATGCACGTAACATATTTTGTCAAATACACGTACACACACAAACATGAATAAATGAAATAAATTTAAAAATATTAGAAGTTAGTGGATCAACTTTTAAAGATGGTAAACTAACTGTCAAGACAGAGTTTTATGGCCACTAAGTAACAGCATTCTTTAATCACGAAGGCAAATCTGCATTCTACGTAAATGATTGCTAAGGGATCCAATATACTTACTCTGCTTGCGTGATGGAGTGTGTCTGATGAAGAAATCAGTTTGAAATGGATGAAGTCCCAAGGGGCAGACATGTTTCATAATGTTGGACAATTATTATACATTTGATTGACATGAAATAAAAAAATAATAGAATGTCCAAAACAATCAAAGGAAAGGACGGATGAATGGAAGTAGTTAATAGAACATATTTTTGTTATTGGAATTGTATGAGGCAACACAGAATATGAGATCATATATGATGAAAAATAAAGTGAAATTCTTGTCATCTAGGAGCAAGTAAAAAAGACATCATGGAAACTTTGTGACTTATTGATGAAATTTCATGCTTGCTTAAACTGTTTTAGCTTATTAATTAAATATAATATTTTTCATTTAAAATGCCCCGTAAGTGATGTACATATAATATGAATTAATTTATATGCATCCACCATATTTTATATTATTTATCTTTGTAATTGATTCTATGAGAATTTCTATATATGAAATGAAATATGATAATATCCCTCTTTTCCTCTCTCTAATTTTCACTGGACACTTGCTTTCTTTGGTTACTTCATACTCTACTCTCTTTGTCTTTTAAATAATCTACAAAGTCCAGTTAATGGTTTCTATAAGTGAATGCGTTCAGGGCCATTTACCACAGCTTTGTCAATCTCCAGTGTGCATCCTTAAAGAAGTATAAGTCTCCTTTACCCAGAAGCTATATTTTTAGCCAATCACATCTTTTTAATAATTTAATTCTCACACATTCATATGTTAAATTTATATTACATCTGGGAATGTCCCCTTTGAAAAAAATGTTTCATTTTTTAACTTCCAAATAGACATTGATTATTTACTCTGTGTAAATGAATTTAAAAGGGCTGCTATTTATCTTTCATTTAATTTTCTACCTTCCTACACTGATTTCCTTTAGCTTTTTAAAGTTACCAAATTCTAGTAATTTTTTTCCTTAAACATTGACAGGACAGTGATTTCAATAATTTTTCTGTATCTATTGTGATATATATATTTAATCTAAAATATTTTATTGTGAGACATTTTATGGTCAGAGTAAAGACTTGTAGAAGTCTGATATAAACATATTTCCTTTGCAACATTAAATGATGCTGTCTAGTCTGATACTACTAGGGAAAAACATGATTATAATTAACCCATATCTATAGAAGCACACATAGTATAGGGACAAAGGGATTAAAAAGAAAGAATCAGAATGATTCCAATAAAATTTAAAATTTTTTATGTTCATCTACTCACTTGATTTATAAAATAAAAACTTCTGCATCTGTTCATATCATTGTTCCTTAATTCTATTATTCATTAAAATAACTTACTTTATTTTTATCTTATATGTTTTTAAATAGATTATACTGAGCTATACATTTTTCTCTGCTCTTCTCCCTCTTTCTCCCCTCCCCTTTAACCCTTTCCCATGGTCCCCATGCTCCCAATATACTTAGGAGATCTTGTCTTTTATATATCCCTTGTAGATTAAATCCATGTATGTCTCCCTTAGGGTCCTCATTATTGTCTAGGTTCTCTGGGATTGTGAATTGTGAGTGGTTATCTTTGCTTTATGTCTAAAAGCCACTTATGAGTGAGTACATATGATATTTGGCTTTCTGGGTCTGGGTTATCTTATCCAATATTATGTTTTTTAGATTCACCCATATGCCTGAAAATTCAAGATGTCTTTTTTTCTGCTGTGTAGTATACTCGATTGTGTAAAATGTACCACATTTTCCTTACCCAGATTTTGGTTGAGGGGCATTGAGGTTGTTTCCAGGTTCTGGCTATAACAATGCTGCTATGAACAGCTGAGCACATGTTTTTGTGGTAGGATTGAGCATCCTATGGGTATATATGCAAAAGTGGTATTGTTTGGTGTTGAGGAAGGTTTTTTGCTAATTTTCTGAGAAATTGCCACTCTGATATCCAAAGGGGCTGTACCAATTTGTACTCCCACCAGCAATGCAGGAGTGTTCCCTTTACACCACAACCTCTCCACTATAAGTTGTCAACAGTGTTTTTGATCTTGGCCATTCTTACAGATGTAAAATGGAATCTCAGAGGTGTTTTAATTTGCATTTCACTGATAACTAAGGATGTTGAGCAATTCCTTAAGTGTCTTTCAGCCATTTTAAATTTTTCTGTTGAGAGTTCTCTGTTGAGGTCTCTATTCCATTTTTATTGGATTATTTGTTTTTTTGATGACCAATTACTTGAGATCCTTGGATATATTGGAGATCAGTCCTCTGTCTGATCTGGGGTTGGTGAAGATCTTTTCCCATTTTGTAGGCTGCTGTTTTATCTTGTTGACCATGTTTTTGCTTTACAGAAGCTTTTTAGTTTCAGGAGGTCCTATTTATTAATTGTTTCTCTCAGTGTCTGTGCTACTGGGGTTATATTTAGGAAGTGGTCTCCTGTGACAATGCATTCAAGTATACTTCCCACTTCCTTTTCTGTGAGGTTCAATGTGGCTGGCTTTATGTTAAGGTCTTTGATCCATTTGGACTTTAGTTTTGTGCATGGTGATAGATATGGATCTATTTTCATTCTTCTACAATTTGACATGGAGTTATGCCAGCACCATTTGTTATATATTCTTTCTTTATTCCACTTTATATTTTTTGCTTCATTGTCAAAAATCAGGTGTTCATTAAGTGTGTGGTTTAATATCTGTTTTTTTTTTAATTCAGCTCCATTGGTCCTTCTGTCTGTTTTTATGCCAATACCAGGCTGTTTTCAGTACTGTAGCTTGCAGTAGAGTTTGATGTCAGAGATTGTGATACCTCCAAGATGTCCTTTACTGTATGGTATAGGAGGTTCTTCTTTCTGTGTGTTGCTTTCATTGGTTGAATAAAGAAATTGCTTTGGCCTTTTGATAGGGTAGCCCTTAGGTGGGTGATGTAGACAGAACAGAATGCTGGAAGAAGGGAAGTGTGGCTTATGCCATGATTCTCCTGTCTGAGACAGATGCTGGTTAGAATCTTTCCTGGTAAACCACAACCTCATGGTATGATACAGATTATTAGAAATGGGTTAAACTAATATGGGAGATTTAGCTAATAAGAATTGAGAACTAATGGGCCAGGCAGTTATTTAATTAATACAATTTCCATGTGGTTATTTCAGGGGGTTAAGCTAGTGGGACATGGCCCGCTCCTCTTACTACAACTGTACAGAATTGTTTTGACTATCCTAGGTTTTTTGCTTTTACATATGAAGTTGAGTACTGTTCTTTCAAGGACTGTGAAGAATTCTGAGGCGATTTTGATGTCATTACATTGATTCTGAAGATTGCCTTGGTAATATTGCCATTTTTACTATTAATTCTACCTACCCAAAAGCATCAACAATCTTCCCTTTTTCTGGTGTCTTCTTCAATTTCTTTCTTCAAAGATTTAAAGTTCTTGTCATACATGTCTACCACTTGTTTGATTAGAGTTATTCTGAGATATTTTATGATATTTGTGGCTATTGTGAAGAGTAATAGTTCTCTGAATTCTTTCTTAGCCCATTTATCTTCTGTGTAAAGAAGGGCTACTGTTTTTTATTGAGTTAATCTTGTATCCTGCTCCATTACTGAAAATGTTTATGAGTTGTAGAAGTTCCTTGGTAGAATTTTTGGGGTAGTGTATGTAAACTATCATATCATCAGCAAATAGTGTGGATTTGACATATTCCTTTTCAATTAGTATCCCCCTGACCTCCTTTTGCTGTATTATTGCTCTAGTTAGGACACTGAGAATTATATTGAATAGATATTGAGATAGTGGACAATCTTGTATTGTTCTCGATTTCAATGGGAATTCTGTGAGTTTCTCTCCATTTAGTTTGATGTTGGCTGTTGACTTGCTCAATATTGCCTTTATTATGTTTAGAAAATAATGTTCTTTCAAAAATAGTTACATGTGTGTAGATCCTAGATTGTATCTATTTTGGAAGAGCTTCAGCGTGTTTGTGAGGATAATCCTGGGCAATGTTGAGATTCCCAGCTTTGCGAGATGATTCTAATGTGGAGTGAAAAAGGAAAAAAAGCAGGCCAAGCCTTTGGCTGAGCAAATACAATGACAATTACTGAATATTTTAATAATAAAAAGTACTTAAGGAAGACAATAGTAGTGTGTCTGACAAATCAATTCAAATGCCTGGTGATAGTTCTGTGGTTAAAGTGCTTGCTGAACAAGCTTAAGGTCTTGATTTTGGATCTCCATAACCAATGTAAAACACTAGGCCTAGATGTACATGTCTCTATTTCAGGACTGTGAGGTAGAGACAGGAGAATCCTTGGAGCTTTCAGTAAAACAGTCTACCCAAATTTTGGTTAAGTGAAAGACCCTGTCAAAAAAAAGGTAGAGAATGATGAGGAAATCATCAGTTGCTGACCTGATAAGGCATAGACATACTTGTACACCTACCAGTAGACAATCAGTTTCTCTCCCTCCCCCACAGACATACACACACACATACATACATACACACACACACACACACACACACACACACACACAGAGAGAGTCTAATAAACTCATTGCATGTAAAACTTTTTTATGTTTTGCCTATAGCTTTTCCCTGATTTCAAATAGTCCTCAGTCTCTACTCCTTCTGCTAAAAGTGGCTTTTTGCTGCTTCTTAAGAAACATATTGCTTCGTAAGATTATAAGCTAGGCTTTTAAAGGTCGTGGTTTAGAATTGTGTGGCATCTAAACCATTCCTGTTACACTAGGCTGCCTTCCCTAAACACTTGCTGTATGTTGTCCTATCCTAGTGCTATGAAGTTATGGTGATATACATATATGTATATATATGTATATATATACATATATATGTTATTTATGTGTGTGTTTTTGTATGTTCTTAGCTGTGTTCTCATGTGGAAGTAAAAGGTCTGTGTCAGGTATCTTCCTCTATTGCTCTGTGCTTTACTTTTCTGAGACAGCAGTTCATCATTGAATCTGAAGTTTATTATGTCTGCTAATTAGATAGCTACCAAGCCCCCAACATCTGTTTATCTCTTAACCCCCATAGTTCTGGGGTTGCATAAAAATACCACAGGGTCTAGTTTTTATATGAGCTCTTGAGATTTAAACTCAGGTCCTCAAAAATTTTGTCCTTGGTGTTCTATTTTGAACTACTTAAATTAAGAGCTACCATTTAAATAATGTTTTAAATGAACTGACCTCAATGAAGAAATATTTTAGAAATATTGGGAAATAAAGACTAGATGAATGGGTCACTTAGATTGACATTCCTTGATGGGGAAGCACCTTCAGTTACAGCGCTTCTCCCAACAATATTTGTACTCAGAGTTAGGGATATCATCTAAGGCTTGATAATTACTGCTATAGGGTTGGGGTGGAAGTTTTGTAGACTTAGAGATTCACAGAAAAAAGAAAGAAAATAGAATGGGATAATAGTTTGATTAGTGTGAGCTTACTCACACTAATAATAATAGTAGTAAGTAATGGAATAAATACTTGTGAGCTATTATTTATAGACAATTTACATTGGTATAGAGTCTTGAATATAGATACAAATTCAAATTATATTTGTTATGTTGAATATGCTATTTATGTTTATAATATTTGTAGACCTGTACAAAGTTATTTTGTCAGATTATATGCATGCTTGTTTCTACCTCTATTTCAGACATTTTATGTATTGATGCAGTTTTAAGATAAATTTATCATACTGCCCTATACATATCTACCTCTGATCAAGATACTTATACATTGTTTGCATTTTGAGGTCATTGTCCTCATTTTCTGCACAGTTGTTTAAAGATTGTTAATATTCTAATATAAAGTCATAGTCTTTAAGTGATATAGGTATTAAGTATTATAGGTCAATAGTCATCTATATTTGCCATACTTACAGTTAGAGTAGTCAAGTTCTTCAGATACATATAGCTTGTATTCCAAATAGATAGGTAATCTTCAACAACTTCAAAGAACTGTAGATTGCAGCATTTAAATAACTCAGGGTTCTGTTGACATGAGACATTATTGCTCCTGACAGTACCTATCTATTCCTGAAAAAATATTGAACAACAAAGACACTCCACTTGGAGCTTGTTTTCCTTTTGGCAAAACTGGTTTTTGGCAAGGAACTGCCCATGCCTCGACCACTGACAAAATGCATGGTATCTTGACTGGACAAGCAGGAAAAAAATCCTACCAAACCTTGACATGACAGTGTTAGATAATTTTAAAAATTTTCTTGCCTCTAAAACAAAGTCTTTCTGTTACGCTAGGCCTTAGCCAAAGTTGGTTGCTCCAACGTTGCAAATGACACTTTAGGCAATTGCCCAGGTAGCCAGTTGTCTCTGTTATCTACTGCACATTTCGGGAAACTGCTTGACTGCACTTCCTGCCTACTCAAGTAATATTATCTTCTTTCTCAGGTCTTCGATGGGGTTGAAGATTAGATAGTTGTAGTAACATTCCTCTTATGGCTTAGCCAAGTCATTTCTAATATAAGACTTAGACTCCTTAGGATTGAATAGTTATTGAAATATTTAGCATATGTTTCTTGCTTAACATTATTTATATTGGTTGTAATTCTAATTTGTACACTTGCTATCTGTTTTTTTTTTTGTTTGTTTGTTTGTTTTTTTTTTTTTTTGGTTTTTCGAGGCAGGGTTTCTCTGCAGCTTTAGAGCCTGTCCTGGAGCTAGCTCTTGTAGACCAGGCTGGTCTTGAACTCTTGAACTCACAGAGATCCTCCTGACTCTGCCTCCCAAGTGCTGAAATTAAAGGCTTGCACCACCACCGCCCGGCTTTGCTATCTGTTCTTATTGTATATAGTTTAGTATTGTGTTTGGAACTCTCTTATTTCGACAAAAGGGGAAAGTGATGGTAAACGTCCTTCAGCCAATGGCCTTTGAGAAGTTGAACAATATTGTGGGTGGCCTTGGGTCCACGCGTCGGCTGTCTGCTTGCTCTTTCTCTCTACTCACTGCCTGGATGTTGGATTTTGTTCCTGTTCCTTATTGTGATGCGTGAGTTTCCCATTTAATAAAGAACACCTTATTATATCCCATTCGGGGCTAGTGTGGGATAATTTGATTTCCCTTCCTCTGGTGTGTTCCTCTTCAATTACTAACTATGGAAATACTAAAAAATCTAAATCTGGATTTAAATGATGATGACAGATGAATTTTCTAAAAATTGATGAATCTTCTTTGAGGAGAACTGTACAAATGTATAATGTTTACATAAGAGCACAACATACCATATGAAATGTGTTCTTAAGGATATATGGTTGATTTGATATCAGTTCTCATTCAAAGAAGGTGGAATTATTTAAACAGTGTGGCTGATAAAATTGTCATAGCCTTTCCTACATTTTCATCTGGCTGTGTTTTTTTCCCATGACACGCTGTCTATGGTGACATCTTCTTTCAGATATAGAGATCTTATTACTGAAATCAATAGTTTTTATCTTCAGCCATTAACCTCAGTAATAACTATGTAAGATTATATCTGCCACTCAAATTTGAGTGCTGTGTATCTATGTTCCTTGAGTGGAGTTCATTTACTCTCTAGGATCAAAAAGTCTCTGCTTTGTTTATGTGAGGGCTTAGTGAGAAGGGAAAGGGCCAATTGATGCTTTGGTTATTGTGAATCTAAGAGAAAACCAATGTTTTCCATTTGCACAGTATGTGCATTTGCATGTAGATACTTGAGTCACATCATGTAGCATTCTCCAGGTAATGCTGACCTGGAATATTCCCATTATGCATCTTTCCAAATCTGAATATGTTTAAGTTTTATGAACATTTTTGCCCCTTCTGTGCTTCCCACTTCCACTGTGATTTTGTTTTGACATTTTTTTCATTATGTAACAGAAGGTAGATTAGGGAAGCGTTTTGAATATTTGAATACCTGGATTTCCTGTTGGCTATCCAGTAGACTTCACTGTTGCTAGGATACCCTGGCATATGAAATGCCATATGGACATTTATAGTATTTCTATACAGTAACATTAAGATCTCCTGGGTAAATTTGAAGTGTGGGGGTCACAGGAGATGGTAGAAGTGAAAATGGGGTTGCAGAAAAATATATAGCTCAACAAACATAATAAAAATTATTTAGAAAAAAATAAGAACTACAAAAAAAGAGTATTGTTGTTTCTCTAGTCAAAAAAATGGATGCTTTTGAAAACAAAGTCTGTTTCTAGAAGTCACTGCTTGAATTCATTGTATATTGGACAACTAGAATGTGCTTTGAACTAAGATGTTAATTTCCTGAGCTTATATAATCTAATGCTTTATTTACTGATCATTACCACATTTCTGTCGTTCATAGCTAACAGCCCTTTAAGATGTATGGTGATTAACAGAACTTTCTTTTGTGTTTTTAAGAAAGGAATTTTATTTCCTTGGAGATTCATTTCAACAATTTCTGTCTTAATATTATCAATGATTTTAGTTTTGATCTCATGGATATGAATATTGATTGCTTTGTATTTTTATTAACTTTTGACTGCATAGTCAAGGGCTTTTTACCATAGTGTGAGTCTCTTAACTTGAACCAAATTCTATTGTTTTTTTCTTTTCTTTTTTATTTTAGGCTGTTCTTTGCATCCTCATGGGGATAGCTACACAGTGTTAAAATGACACCCTACTCAACTCCCATTTGGATATTTTTCTTCTTAAAAATATTACTTACATAGCAGGCAGATAAGTGCTTTGTTCTCCTCATTTATTATTCACAATGTCCCCAGCTGTTAAGGGATATTGCATGCTTGGTTTCTCTTCAGGGAAGTAGTCCCATGGTGGATAGAAACCAAGGGTGCAAAGTAAATGGAGCTAACAGTTAAATGGACATCCCTGGGTAGTCTTTTCCTTGGGTGGAGGGCTAGGTTCAATTTCTCTTCCATGTCCTTGCAAAGCTCTTTAATTTGAGGTTTTGTTAAAGTTTGATGTTATTAAATTGTAGCCAACAATTAAAGCTCTTATAATGGAAAAAGGAAAATGAGCTTATTTTGTCTATGTTCAAGATAATTGTTCTATTGAGTTTACTGGAAATATAGAAATAGGGATTCAGGCTTTCACAAGAAACAGAAGATTTCCATTTTGAAGCTATACCAAAAGTTAGTTCAAATAATTGCTTGGTAACTATTTCTAACTAAACAGAAATATTGGTTGAATGAAAAGATTAATATGGCATTAATGTAAATAATCATAACATTTAAAATTAAGTTTAAGAAACAATATAAGTTTTCAATGCTGATCAAAATGACATTGTGGACCTTTTTGTATTTGAAAATTTTGATTATTGTGTTGACCTAAACTGTGTGTGTATATGTTAAAATTTTTGAATGTGATAATTTTGGATGTGAGGAATGCCACATTGATTACCACAATCACAGACACAAACATGCCCATTAATTATGCTGAAACTGTGTGAAGGGTGAAACTACTGGCCCTCATCGATTTCAGTTAAAAGCATCACATTATTATTAAGTATAATAGAGCATAGATACTTGGTTGGAGATCCCCAGAAATTATTAATTTTTAAGTGAGCATCTGTCTTTTTACCAATTCTCAAGTTTCGCATATCCCATATAGTCAATGACAATGGCCATTTTACTTTTATGATTATAGTTCTTAATTTCTACACATAAGTGAGGTCATACTCATTTTCTATGTTTCAGTATGATTTGTTTTCTCTGACAAATACTACCTTTGCTGTATTTTCTTTAAAAAAATGACTGAATTATATTTCCCTCTTTCCCCTCCAATGTGTGTTATGTGTGTGTATGTGTGCGACATTATTTCATTTCTCAGTGGACACTAGGCTTTTTCCACATCACATCTGCATGATTAATGCTGCAGTGAACATGAGGAAGCATATATCATTTTAAGATACCAATTTTATCAAAGAAAATGACAGCAATTTGCTATTTGAAATGAAGAATACTGGAATGGAATCATGAATGAAGCCATCATTATGCTATGCCACCTCAAACAAATTACGTTCCTTCACCATTTCCTTATCCATCACTGTGTGGGGATAATAAACTGCCCATATGTTGAAGAAAAGGAAGGGCATGTGTTGAAAGTGCTTTTGCAAATGTGCACCCTCATGGATGTAAGTCGTCATAGTTTTCTTCCAAATTGCACTGCTTTATAGACACAGGTACGGCTCTACTTGTGGCACCCAGAAGATGTCTTGGCACTTACAAGCGTTCCAACAGTGATCAAGTTCATGCAAGGGAAGGAGTTTGAATGAATTCCCCACACTGAGCCAAATTCTATTCTCAGCTATTTTTAATTCACTCAGTCCTTGCAACTATAAACCTCTGCTGTATTCCCAGGACATGCCACAATGTCTTTAAAAGCTGCTATCAATCATAACACGAATACCCTTCTGACTGAAATTGCGTGTAAATAAAATAATTTAATAAATATATCACTATCAGCAAACAGAAGGATGGTGTCAATTTGCCTGACATTTTTCCAGTATATTGCTTTAATAGATTTTACACACACACACACACACACACACACACACACCCCACACACACCCTGTTATACTGTGATATTATAAATTTGACATAGTGCTAAGGAGAACCTTTTCTCTATTTAAAATCTCATAGTAATGGCTGAAATTCAGCCAGATAGGAATCCTTACTCAACTGTAGACTAGCTGGCAGGGCAAAGTCCTTTACTTTCAAGGTAGTTGGAGACCTGAACCTGAAGAACTAATTTCTCAGACCCTTGGCTCCCCAACCTGGTACTTTGGCCAAGATCATCCTGAGAATCATTGCACTTACGGAAATAAAATGTGTCTATAGTCATGATAGCTATTCTTTAGCCTTACTCAAGAGGAGAAAAGGCTTCAACCATAATCAGGCATGCTGTAAGAAAACTTACATTTCCTACATTTTCTTAGTGCCTCTTCATAAATGGGAAAATCAAAACATTTTGTTCTATCTGATAATAATGATTTTAATAGTGAATTTCCCCTTATAGATAAAGTGTACTAATTATGTATTTAATCTTCTGACTTTTTAAAATACATTTCTTGCTCACTTATGCATTTCAAGCATTAAAATTTAATAAGAATTAAGAGCTAAGAGTTGATAGTGTATTTCAAATGTAGAGAGTTCCAGAAGAATGCAGTATTACATTTTATAAAATGTGAAGAGTCGGTTATTCAGCCCATTGAAATATAGGTGGAAGTTATAACTTTAATTTTTATGTGAATTATAAGACATGATATATAAGAGAGTAAGATAATATTTTACTTACACAATCTAGAATATTGGTTAAGATTTGCATCTATTTTCCCTTAGGACTAACATAACATAAAGTCAGCATATTGCCTATCATGCATGATAGCTCTCTCTCTTTCTTGTTTGATATACATATAGGCACTTGTATTTGTAAGTATAAACAAAAATAATATAAATATCTATTTCCATGTCATATTAATAAATCTAACATTCTAAGGAATAGTTATAATCAAAATAAAAGAAGCAAAAGACTTTTAAATATGTTTCATTGTACAAGAACCCCCCTAGAATTGCATATATTTATCAGATTATATATGCTATACAACTCAGTCATATAAATACATTCTTTGATTTGGATTTCACAGTATTTTAGAATTTCTTTCTAATAAGGGAATATACCCACTACTATTAATATGATTAGTATTTCTTTTTTTCTTTTATGCTTTAAAAGTCCATGAAGTAAATTCTAAATTAGTTTTTCCTGATTCAGATGTCTTTTGTTTTCTGTTTGGGTTTTTTTTTTTTTTTTTCATCTGGTCTGGCAAAATTCAACCCTTTCGGGAGATAATCGAGCTACAACCCATCCATCCTTATGCTGTTCTGCAACCAGATTGCCTCAAACCTAGATCTGGCCTCCCAGTCTAATGAGGACAGAACCTGATGTAGAACATAACATATCTCTGGAATGGGAAATGAGTTTCTTTCTGTTTGGTAACAGTGTAGAAAGAAGCTGAAGCCTTGTTCTAGCAAGATTTAATCTTAGGAGATCCTTTATCTCCAAATGAGAAATGTGGTTACACAAGAAAGCTAATTGCAGTACTTTGCCCTTCTTATTAGATGTTGATCACTGGGAAAGAAGACTATGCAAGCCTATTTACCATGAACAACCACTTTCCCCGGCCCAGTATTTCAATACAAATCACCCTGTTCTTTTCAGGTTTAGAGTTTGATTTTGCATAAATCAGTGTGATTGCCAAACAAAGATTTTCATAATAATAGCGAAAGAGCCTTCTTTAGCAATCTGTCTGGTGTGGTGTCCCCAGCATATATGATATTTACCCCTGAGTGCCTCCTCTTCCTGGGGGTCAACAGCTGGGACTTGGACATCTTCTGGTTTGACGTTTCTATGCCTCAGCTGACACTTTTAATGAAAGAACAAAATGTAAATTTCAAATGACATTTCATACCATGCAACTTAGTATTGGGTTGAAGCATCGCTCCCAATTACTATCTTCCAAAGCAAGATTCACTTTAAGAAATCTTTCTGCATGTAGAAGGAAACCTTACTTGTTGGTTTCTAGAAGAGATCTACTCTCAAGGTTTTTAACTAACTGAAGGTTATCCTGCATTTTGGGTCAGTTTAGGCCCAGCTGATCAGGTCGCTAAGATGTTGTTATTCATCTGTAAAGCATATTTGATGTTTATATAAACATTGCACAGAATTGTACCTAGTTGTCCATTGCAGATGGACAATAAAATAGGTCTTAGAATGTTTTTAGAAGAATACGATAATCCCTATTTAACCCTAAAAGTTTTACCTAACTACGTCACTCCTCCACTCCCCCCAAAAGTCTGGTCCCCTTTAGTAGTTTCCATTTCCCCTGTCTTCCCTTCAAAATAGCATTTTGTCAGCCATTAATCTATTTTATCTCTCTATGAACATGCTGAATTTTGTGCTTCTTTTAAGTAGTTGTTTCCACATTTTATCCTTTATACACACTACTATGTGGATGCCTCTGTGTGGTATGCTTTCATTTCTTTCAGGTTTTATATAGGAGTGGAATTTCTTGGTCACATGGTGATTCTATATACAATCTTGAGGGTAATGCTAAACTCCAAAGATGCTATGTGTTCCATCCTTACTATCTGTATAAAAGAGATAAACATACTTTCACAATATATTTAAATATTTTGTTAAAATATTAGAATGAAGATACTCATCTGGTTACAAGCATGTTTACTTTTTATCTAAAGGATAGAGACAATAATTAGAATATGATTTATTTTTTTTCTTGAAAGGCCTTACAAAGTTGTTTCAATTAGTCAATAAACAACGGCGGTTTCTCTCTTGTATTTAGATCATAGTAAGGTTTTAAACATATAATTTTTAACATAGTGATATGACATTTAAAAGGGAAAAATCTCTACTGTGATAAATCTATAGAGACAATGTAACTCAATATATATTTCTGCTTAAGAAATGCAGGATGCTTTGCAGCTGCTCGGGGTATAAATGATTCTAGGAGAGTCTCGGTGTCAAAAGTTTCACAAATGATCGGAAAACTTGCAGAAACTCACGGAAGTTTATGTGAAAATATTCTTTGTGGATTTTTTTGTATAACATCAAAGTTACCAATAAATAAAACAACAAACAAAAATCAAAAGTCATGTTGCTTTCAGTAGAGTACAAGTTAATGCTATATCCTCATGCAGTCTCATGCAAAAACTGAGTATGTCTGGTAAATAAGCAGATGGAAGAGGAGGCTCATTGTAAAATCCTTATATGTAAAATTAGAATAAAATCTCATCATTCCTCTGGTTATGGTAGCTCTCCAAGGCATGAATCATGATAAACCATTAAAAACAACTGTTTTGAATAAAAGATGACACACAGAGAAGAAGAGATACTTTGTTCATTTTGTGCTCTCAGAAGTGTTGAACACCATAACCACATATATCTTATATTTATCCCCTAACAAATAAAAATAGTCATCTGACTAATTAAACTTACTTTCTAGTCTAAGAAGCATTACATTTGAAGAGATCTATCTATCTATCTATCTATCTATCTATCTATCTATCTATCTATCTATCTATCTATTTGTCTGTCTATCTACCTATTTATTATCTATCTATCATCTTTCTGCTTATACTTCCTATTTATTATCTACCTATCTACCTACTTGTCTATGAACAATATTACAATCAAAAACTTTTTAAAAATCTCAGGTATGCCGGGCAGTGGTGGCGCATGCCTTTAATCCCAGCACTTGGGAGGCAGAGGCAGGCGGATCTCTGTGAGTTCGAGACCAGCCTGGTCTACAAGAGCTAGTTCCAGGACAGGCTCCAAAAGCCACAGAGAAACCCTGTCTCGAAAAAACCAAAAAAAAAAATAAATAAATAAAAATCTCAGGTACATGTTGGCATGTAGCTGATATCATAACCAAAGTTTTATTTTGCTTGTTGGAAGTAGACACGTGATGTCTGCTTGGATATTTCTTATCATACTGTCTTCTGAACAAAATTTCTAAACTAAGGAAGATAGTTGTGAAGTTCAAGGGGCGTTTTGGGAGGCAAACTTCCATTTTGGAGTTGGCTTGACTTCTGAGAAGCTGGCATGCCTCCTGCTTTGCTTGTGTCTCAATTGCCTGTGGCTAATATCCAGGGGGTGATTTAGAAATTGTACAGCCTAATTCAGCTCAGCCAAAGCAAGGGGCCTGCTCTAGCAAGGTTTTAATGTTCCCTGAGGGTTTCAATAGAAGGCCTGAGAGAGAAAAATGGCGCTCTAATGGGGCATTCTCTGCCAGAAAACCTAGCTCTCCTGCTGTCCCTCAGACACTCTGACTGCTAAGCATTTGTTATTCACTATTCCTGTTGGCCTATTTGAAGCAGTGGCCAACACCTCAATCCACAGTTGATAGGAAAGTCTCAAATAACTGCAGAGTGCAGTTTGGTTTTCTGGGACTCTATCCCACTTCCAGGTAGACGAGAAATTCCAGGGTATCCAACAAGAACTATTCTGGGTTTCTGATGGTGGGTGAGGGGAAATGGTGACTAAATATTGATCCAGAATGATTTCTAGGTAACACTTTTAAGAGAAGAACACACTCCACTCCTAACCTATAACGTCTTGCTGTGCATACAATACTGGATGCTGGTGAATGAAGCAGGGTGTTGCACAGAAAAGCCAAGCAACTCCTTTACTACCGGAGTTATTTACACTATCTGGTAATTGTCATTATAGGGAGCTGCTATTGGCAACTAGTACATAGATGAAAAGGATTTCTGCTAATAAAATCCTGCAGGCCACAGACAGTTCTGACACAGAGTGAATGGCAACTTGAAATGCCAGCAGTGCTGTGGTGGAGAAATAAGTGAAGGCATGCGTGTTCTTTCCAGATCCTACCCTATTTTCTCTTCATTTTCCTTAAATATCTTTTTGAGTATCATCTTACTAACTATTCTGGGAAAATGTTAAGAAAAGTTTTATTTGTAACAAATACTTATTTGTTGTTTTAATGGGGCAAGTGTGGCTACGGACTCATTGACATCCATCTAAACTCCCTCAGAAGGGGAGAACACACAAATCACCCCCAAGAAAACCCTTCAGTGTTCACCTGTATCTCTGACAGTCTCAACTTCAATCTCTCCTTCTCTGTCTCTGTTCTCCATTATTTTGGTTTTTTTTTTCCATTCCAATCTGTTTTTTCTGTTAATTGCTTTCTTTTCTTCCACCGATTTTCTTATAGATTTCTTCTCATGTTTTATCGTTTTCTCTGTGGGTTGTGTTAACTTCTTCAGATGTACTTCTTTTTTTGACTCTTCCTCCTCTCCTCTTAGTCCTTCTCTTGCCATTATACCTTCTCCTTTGACTAGTCTTTTCTTTCAAATACCAATAGAAATGAAGCATGAAGCAATGATTGGCATTGTAAAGAATATTTCTTTTTATATTTCTTAGTAAAAGCAAAGACTAACTCATGTTACTTTGCATCCCAATATCTTCAGAAATATTTTCTAAATAACTCATCTCACTGCTTCCAATCTGAGACATAATACTTGGCATGGAACTAAGAATTGCCCACATTTCTATAAAATTATTAAGCATAAATATGAGTAGTCATAGTTCTTGGTCTTTCAACAAATATTAACTTAAATTAAGCCATACACACACAAAGAAAAATACTTGTGTATGGACACACATGCACAGAAATACACACAAAGTACACAGGTAAGGTAGACAACTATGAAGTAGTAAAGTCATATTCAGATATAGTGTTGAAATATCTATAAGTAGGAAATCTTTTATTGTTATAGAATGTTACAGAGGCTTATGGAGATTTCTGTCATGAAGTGGCCATCAGTGAATGCAGATTTCTTAAGCTTGCCTAGGCTCTGATCAAGCATCTTGAACAAATTTGCAGGCTTATACGACTGAGTTCTCATTGTCCTCGTGTAGATTCTGAGTGGTTATATGTTCACAAAACTCAGAATATAGTTACAGTTTTAAATATTATTTCACCATTCCTATGTTGGGAATGTCAAATACTGACCTGGAAAGTGACATTCTGGCCCTAATGTAGCTCTGAGTATAGCTGGAGTCACTGTGGAATAGAGCATGTGCTGTCCAGATGTGCTGTGCAGTTGCTCTGGTTACACACGGGTTCCTACATGAGACCCGGGCTTGACCTGTTATTGGCTGAAATGAATTATGTTTAAGATACGTGATGCTTCAATTGTGAGTTTGAAAAAAAATAATGTTGCCCTTTTTCATTTCCCCGATGCCCTGCAGACCTGAGTGCCCTGCATGCAGATGACTATTGGGGTGGCCCTGGCAGGTGCAGGGATGTCATATGGAAAACATCTGTGTGGGCGTGTGTTTAATTCAGATCTAGCTTCAAGCAGCACTTAAAAGTGTGTGTGTGTGTGTGTGTGTGTGTGTGTGTGTGTGTGTGTGGCCTCTATGTGGTTAAACTTACTAGGGTTACAACATCTAAAAATAAATGGGGGAAAATGCCATGGAGGGATGACCTTTTAGGATAAACGTTCTGTGTCTGAGACCTAAAGGAACTGACAGAGAGCCTGAACCATAGGGGTCTGACAAGAAAGCATTTAAAAGCTTCCCTGCTGGAGGAGAAATGGCTTTCATTTTTTTTCATTGCTAATTGATGACTTTCACTATTGTTTTAAATGAAAGCGTCTTATGGGTGTAGAGTTTAAAGGGCCGCTGTTCTCACAGAGACACGATCTGACAGCAGGTGTATTCAGAACACAAGGCGCATGGCAAAGAAGATAAGAAATGCCCTCCTTTAAGCCTACACCTCACCCATAAAATATGGCTTGTGAAAATATGCAGTCTATATTTGCTGCAGTTCTTTCTTTTCAAACTTCACTAAGCCATTTTCCACCCTGACTAATGCCAAGCATTATGAAGCACCTCATTATTTCCCTGTCTACCCTGGTCCCACTTTGGAGCACTCCTGTCAGGCTTTGTTCCACTTTAGATAATTAGTGGGGTGAACTGGAGCCTTCCAAGTTTGTGATGTAGGCTGACAAAAACAATGAAAGGGAACCTGGACTCTTGCCCTATTTCCTTTTAACTATTTCCTGGAAAAAGTAGCCTGTATCCATTAGCTGATCTCCCCATGATGTGAACAGCAAGCAGCTTCTTAGGGTTCTTGAGGCCTATGCTAAAACTGTAAGTAATGAAATCAAGGAGATTACTTTGTTCCCACCTCCAGGGTTTAAACAGATAGAGGGGATGGGAATTAGATAGATGGGAATTAGTTTGGTTCTCCATTTCTGGTTGTCAGATTCTATTATCAAAATAAAAATGCCCTGATCACTATTGGTAGAGGCACTAAGAAAGCCAATGGACCCAATAAGAAACAGGATGGGCAGAGACACCCAATAGCTCCTCTCTTCATGCGGCTCTTCTGAGTCTTCTCAGTCAGAAAAGGTGTTTCTTGAGGGCTTCTCTGACTTCCATGACTGAGAAGGAATGGAGAGTTGACCATCACCTGACCCTTCCCTGGAGCTCTGAAAAGTACACCTCTCTTTTCCCACATTCAGGTTTATTGGTTAGCCTGTCAGGTACTCTATTTCTTAAATTTTGCATTATTTGATGTTCCTTGGTATTTTTAGGTAGCTATTTTATTGAAGTCATTCTTTAACAAGTTAAAATACAAGGAAATACAGAAAATACAAAGAAGAAAATAACTAATATTTATATTCACTCAGTAACACCCTACTGTAAAAGAAAAAGCTACTATACAGCAACAATTAAGTTGATTATGGAAAACTGATAAATTTTAGGAAAAAAGAAAACAAAATAATAGAAATGCAAACAAACAGCAAACTTCATTGTTTAAGAATTAGCTTCATTATTCATGACAAATATTATTTCACACATAATCCAGATAAGTAGTAGAAAGCCATTTTCATAAATATTGAATTATACTATGACTGTCTTCAAAAGAGAACAATGCTAGCCTTGCTTTTGAGGCTGAAATGCAGGCAAGGTGATAACTCTCAAGTTCATTTGTAAAAAAGATTTTTAATTCCTTATAAGGAAATGATTATAAAATGATTGAAATTTCAGAGCCATTGTATTTTGTAAGTCAATGTGTTCATAATTTTAAACAGTTGAAGCCCTGCCATGAAAAAGAAAAATTGACACTTCCAACATATTTTTTGGCTTTCTTGCCTCATGTACTTGTACTTATTGCTTATAAAATTGCTTTTTTAAACTTTGAAATTCACATCAATGTTTGTAGCATTATGCTGATAGTTTGGTGATTGTGTCTAAGTGGGTCAGTTTCCCGAATATGAAACTTTTTCTTTTCTTTTTCAAACAAACTTATTTTACATACTAACCTCAGTTCCCTCTCCGTCCTGTTCTCTGGCATACCCCATTTTCTCCCCACCCCACATCCACTCTTCAAAGAGGGTAAGGCCTCCCTTTGGGAGTCAAAAAAGTCTTTCACATCACTTGAGGCAAAACCAAGTCCCTTCCTCCTGTATTTAGGCTGAGCAAGGCATCCCTCCATACGGAATGGGCTCCAAAGAGACAGTTTATGCACTAGAGATACATGCTGGTACCACTACTAGTGGTCCTACAAACTGCCCAAGTCACACAACTGTCACCCACATTCAGAGGGCCTAGTTTGGTCTTATGCAGGTTTGCCAGCTATCAGTCTGGATTCAGTGAGTCACACTAGCTCAGGTCAGCTGTTTCTGTGGGATTTCCCATCATGATCTTGGCCCCTTTGTTCATAGAATCTTCATCCAGTAACTGATGGAAGCAGATGCAGAGCTAAGCAATGGTCTGAAGTCCTTAAGTCCAGTCGTAGTGAAGATGGAGCAATATTACAAGAGCAAAGCGGCCAAGACTTGTTTCTTTTCATTGTGATACCTTCATCATTGAGAATAAGTCCTAGAAAAAATAGACACTCAATATGTAGTCAACAGAATTTGATTTATCACAGTAGTCTTTACTGAGTAAAATGAGCAAATGATTAAACTTTTGTGGAATGAATGCAGAGTTTACTTTGATGACATTTAACACAGCATCTGTATTTCTTTATTGTATATATTTAAAAAATGGTTGATTTTATCTCTTCCAGTGACAAATACTGACAGCTTATTCCTCAAAATTTTATATTTAATAATTATTTCTTGCTTTTGTAATTGATTAGTATCTTATGAGCCCATACTGTGGGTGCAGTGGGTCACAGTAGGAAGCCCTTAGCACTGTGTAATCATTAATCCATGTCACTGGTTTTGAAAGTTTATGTGAAGAATGTCACCAAGCTGGCTTCTTTTATCTCTTGTTGGTGAGGTTATTTACTCAGCTTTGATGTGAATTTAACAGTGTTGCCTGGTTTGAATGCTATCTGCCTTCTTTTAAAGAAATACAACCTTTGACATACCCGTTGTATCATTGCATTTTAAATTTTCTTTTCTGGTAATTTCAGCCATTGTGCCATATCTGTATGTAACTGGCTTGGTTTTTGATTTGTCTCTTGGAATGTGCTGTCTTACTTTATCTTTCCATATATGTATTGCTATTTTTTGGTAGCAGTCATCTTGTGTAAGATAAAATCAAATAGATTTTAGCCTTACAGTGGATACATGTTTACTTCTGGTGGTATTTTGATTTAACTTTTGAGTACTTGAATCCAGGGCTGTATTATAGATTAATTCTGGTCTTTGTGATGCTCAATTTACAAAATCTATCAACTATCTTGAATTATACTTTATATTAAGAATGAGAGTTAACAGGCCACAAAGTTCCTCATAGTATTTTTTTTTTTAGTATTTTGTTGTATTTATCACCTTTTTCTTTTTATTTTTTGCATGATTTTTTTTATTTAAAAATTTCCATCTCCTCCCCTCCTCCTCGCCCTTCACTCCCCTCCCCTCCACCCATACCCTCCCTCCCTCCCTCTCCAGGCCAAAGAGCCATTAGGGTTCCCTAATCTATGTTAAGTCCAAGGTCCTCCCAACTCCCCCCAGGTCCAGGAAGGTGATCAACCAAGCTGACAGGGCTCCCACAGAGCCCGTCCATGCACAAGAATCAAAGCCTAGCGCCATTGTTTTTGGCTTCTCAGTCACCCTCCACCGTCGACCACATTCAGAGAGTTTGGTTTGGTCGCATGTTCCATCAGTCCCATTCCAACTGGAGTTGGTGATCTCCCGTTAGTTCTGTCCCACTGTCTCCATGGGTGAACGCACCCGTCACGGTCCTGACTTTCTTTCTCATGTTCTCCCTCCTTCTGCTCCTCATCAGGACCTTGGGAGCTCAGTCCGGTGCTCCAATGTGGGGCTCAGTCATTTTCTTCATCTATCGCCAGGTGGAGGTTCTATGGTGATATGCAAGAAATTCATCAGTATGGCTATAGGAACTGGCCTTTTCAGGCTCCCTCTCCTCAGCTGCCCAAGGAACTAGCTGGGGGCGTCTCCCTGGAATCCCGGGAACCCCTCTAGAGTCAAGTCTCTTGACAACCCTTAGATGGCTCCCTTAATTGATATATGCTTCCCTGCTCCCATATCCACCCTTCCTGTATCCCAAGCATCCCATTCCTCTGAGCTCTCCCCATCCTCCCCTTCACGCTTTTCACTCCCCATCTCCCCTTGGCCCAGTCTCACCCTACCCCCAATTTCCCAATTTTTGCCCGGCGATCTTGTCTACTTCCAATATCCAGGAGGATTACTATATGTTTTTCTTTCCTCATAGTATTTTTCTTAGTCCAAATTGTACCTGTGTTATGATGGAAGACTCTTGTGAGTGATTTTTTTGGGGGGTGATCGTTTATCTTTTCTGAGGAATGATTCATTTTGGGGGTAGTATGCATTTACAATTTCCTGTTTTGATTATGTTCGCCTCACCCCTGTCCTATAAAGCTGTATTATATTTTTTTAACTAAGAATGACAGATTGTGTTATGTTTCTCTGGCAAATTAATCTTTTATTCCATAGAGATGAAGAAAGAATGGTCCCCAGAGCAGGTACTAGTCCCAACTACATAGGGAGAGATAGTTCAGTGTTCTTCAAAGCTGTGAGCCATGAAGCAAAAGTCAGGAAGGATCGGCAACTTCTGGCATCATTATCACAAGTTGCATACATTTCCAGCAGTCTATACACATCAATGTGTTAAGTGTTCTGAGAGAAGTTTTTGCAGGTGTTGGATTTACTAAGATAAGGATGTACTTCCTGAGGGTCTATCCAGGTAGGCTCTGATCCTTTTGTAAATCTAGGCCACTCCTTGTCAACTTTCCAGAAATTAGTAGCCTGTCTTTGTATTTAAGACACATACTGGATTCCATATGTCTTGGTCATTTAAATGTTGAGTTTCTCTGTGGTTTTTTTTTTGTTTTTTTAATCTGAATTTTTCCTAAATCCCTTCATTAAATAAAGTCTGCTAATTTTTTTTTATTTTCTCTGTGAGTTCATTATAATGGTACATTGTAAATTCTTGAAACTCAGTTTCCTTCACATCTGTTGGTGATAATACTGCTTTTCAATCTTAGATTTTCTAGTTCTCTTCTAAATACTTGCATTTGGCTGTTCTCTTTGTTTTAGGGTAAAATTTTTGTTACTCAAGTAAAGATAGTATTATACTTGGTTAAGGTCTCTTCAATGAACTGCCACACTCTATGTTGGTTGTAGAAAGCAGGAATCTTTTTCTCAGTGAGCCAAAGATTCCGCACATCAGAGCACTGACAGTTGGTGCCTGTCTACTGTGTCTACCGTAGTTCCGGGACAATCGTCTTAGTCGCACATCTTCACACTGTAGAAAGTGACCTGGGGGCCATGTGAGCCTCTTTAAAGAAGACATCAGTGACATTCACAGCAATTTTTCTGTCATGCTTTTCTCTCCTAAAGACTCCTTATGCAAATACATCATGAAAATATGTTTCAATATTTGAGTTTTGGGGAGATTCAGTTATTCAGACCAGTTTTCACTTTTATTCCTTAATTAATCTGTGTATAGCTCAGCCTTTTATTTGAGTATACAGTTTTCTGAGCAAATGTATTTATTAAATTTTTATATAACAGGGAACAATTATAAACAAATCATCTTTTCTATAGGATGTACTACTTTGGGTTCTTGTCTAGGTTTATTGCTTGGTACATCTCTTACTATAATTATTTTAATATTGGAGATTTTATTGGATATATATATATATATATATATATATATATATATATATAATGTTCTGTGATCTAATGTATCCCCAAACCCTTCCATCCAACTCTACCCATATTCATCCAACAACTTTTCCTCCCAACTTCATGTGCTTTGCTTTTAAACACAGAATACACTCAGTCCTGCATGAATGGACATGGGTGGGTGCAGGACTACCTATTGTAGTATGTGTTGTTTCTCTGGGATCATATCCTTGAATAAAATGCCCTATCAATCTACCAGTAGCCTTCAATTGCCAGTAGATCCTGAGCAAGTGTGTGTCTTCATGAATTATCTTATTTACTTTTCTATCACAGTGATGAAACACCATGAACAAGAAATCTTATAAAAAGAAGCATTTAATTGAGGTTTGTTTACAGTTTGAAAGGGTAAGTTTATGATCATCACCATGAGGAATATGGCAGCGGGCAGACAGGCATGGCACTGGAGAAGTTTCTGAGAGTTTACATGCTGACAATCAACATCATACATTTTTCTTAACAGCTGAAAATATTCCGTTTTGCAAATATAGTGTATTTTCATTATATCTTGATGGACTTCTAGGCTGTTTTCATTTTTTTTCTATCATTATGAATAAAGCAGTAATGAACACGGATAAACAAATATCTCTGAAGAAGGATTTCAAGTCTTTCAGGAATGTGATCAAGAGTGGTATAGCTGAGTCATATGGAGACTCTAGTTCCAACTCTTTTTTACTTTATTGTTTTTAAAGAAAACAAACTATCATTTTTCATTTTATATACAAACCCCAGTTTCCACTCACTTCCCTCCTCCTATTCCCTCCACCTTCCCTCCACCCCACCCCCATTCACTCCCCCAGAGAAGGCAAGGCACATTGCTCCAAGGAAGGACCAAGGCCCTCCCCCACTATATTCAGGCTGAGCAAGGTATCCATCCAAAGAGAATAGGTTTCCAAAAAGCCAATACAAGCATCAGGGATAGATCCTGGTGCCGCTGCCAGTGGCCCCACAGTATGCTCCAGTCATACAGCTGTCACCTACGTTCAGAGGTTCTAGCTTGGTCCTATGATGGTTCCTTCACAGTCTGGCCAGAGTTAGTAAACTCTCATTAGCTCAGTTAAATGGTTAGTGGGTGTCCCCATCATGGTCTTGACCTCTTTGCTCATATAGTCACTCCTTCCACTCTTCCAATGTACTTTGGGAGCTCAGCCCAGTGTTCCACAGTGGGTCTCTAGCCCTGTTTCCATCAGTTGCTGGATGAAGTTTTTATGGTGACCTTTAACATCAATAAAGGTCATCAATATGACTATAGGGCAAGGCCAGTTTGGGCACCCTCTCCTCTTTTGCTTAGGGTCTTAGCTGTGTCATCCTTGTGGAGTCTAATGAATTTCTCTAGTGCCTTCCTTCCTGCTAGCCACATAATGGCTCCCTCAATCAAAATGCTCTTCATCTCTGTCCTTCTCCCATCTTGACTCTCCAGTTTCCACAAGTTCTCCTCCCCACTCCCATTCTCCTTTCCTCCACTCTTCTCCCCCCACAACCATGCTCCCAATTTTGTCAGGAGATTTTGTGTAATTCTGTTTCCCAGGGTATTTAATATATGTTTCTTTTAGGGTTCACCATGTTACTTAGGTTCTCTAGGGTCATGAACTGTAGATTTGTTATTGTTTGCTTTACAATGAGTATCCACTTATGAATGAGTACATACTAAGTTCATCTTTACCTCACTTATGATTTTTTATCAAGTTCATCCATTTGCATGCAAATTTCAAGAGGTCGTTGTGTTTAACCACTGAGTAGTACTTCATTGTGTAAATGTACCACATTTTTGTTATCCATTCTTTGGTTGAGGGGCATCTAGGTTGTTTCCAGTTTCAGGCTATTACAAATAATTCTGCTATGAACATAGGTGAATAAATGTCCTTGTAGTATGATTGAGCATCCTTTGTGTATATGCCCAAGAGTTGTATTGCTGGGTCCTGAGGTAGGTTGATTCCCAATTTTCTGTGATACTGCTCTACTAATTTCCAAAGTGGTTGCACAAGTTTGCATTCCCACCAGCAGTGGAGGAGTGTTCCCCTTACTCCACATCCTCTCCATCATAAGCTATTACTGATTTTTTTCTTAGCCATTCTGATAGCAGTAAGATGATATCTTTTTAAGGAACTTCCACACTGATTTTCATAGTGCCTACAAAAGTTTGCACTACACCAACAGTAAATAACTGTTCCTCTTTGTCCACATGCAAGACAATTTCTGTTTTTATTTATTTATTTTTTGTTTTCTTCTTAGCCATGCTAACTAGGGTAAGGCAAAATCTTAAAATAGTTTTAATTTATGTTTTTTGATGGCTAAAGATGTTGAACAAATTTGGAAACATAGTTCCAAACAAATGGCATTTCTTCTTTTGAGAACATTCTGTTTAGTTTCCTGTTTCTATTAGCATTGGGCTATTTATTTTCTTCTTTAGATTTTTAGTTCTTTGTATATTTGAGATGTAAACCCTCTGTCAGATATATAGCTACTAATTTTCTCCATTTGTGGATTGCCTTATCACTTGAATAATGATATCCTTTTTTTGTACAAAAGAATGGTCTTATGACTTTCCACTTAGTTAGTTATTGGTCTCAGTGCCTCAGTGTTTTACCTAAGTCTTTTTAAGAAAATTCTTTCCTGTGAAAATGAGTTCAAGTGTATATCTTACCCTTCTCTAGTTCAGAGTATAAATCTTCTATTAGTTTCTTGATCTATTTTTAGTTGTTTTGTGTGCAGTGAGAGATAAAATCTCTTCTTCCTTTCACCTGTATTTATCCAGTTTGATCATCTGTTGAAGATATTGTCTTTTCTCTAACATGTATTTCTGGCCTCTTTGCCAAGAATCAGATGGCTATAGGAGTTTGAACTCCTCAATTCTATTCCATTGATCAATGAGTCTCCTTTGATGCAAATATTGTGCTGTTTTTATTATGATGTCTCTGAGTATAACTTGTGATCAGAATAAAGATACTTCTGGAACTGCTTCTATTGTTCAGTGTTGCTTTAGGTTTTCTGTGTTTCTAAATGAATTTTAATATTTTATTCCAATTTCTGTAAAAAGTTGCATTAGAGTTTTTTATGGGCTGCATTGGATATGTAGATTGTTTTGAGTAGGTGGCCATTTCATAATATAAATCCCAAAGATTCATTAATGTCTTGATTAGTTTGTTTGTTGACTTATTTGGTGTCTTTCCCTCTTCTAGTATCGACTTCAATTAACTACTTTTTCCATTTTAAGTGTTCATTTCAAAAGTCTTTTACTTTCTGAGCTAGGTTTATCCCAATATATGTTATCTTATTTTATTTTATTTTGAAGCTTAGGTATATTGGATTCTACTTCTGATTTTCTTTCTCAATATATTTTTTCAGCACATAGAGAAAGGTATCTGATTTTTGTATTTTATTTTTTTTTATCCAAATTCTTTGTTAAGTGTGTTATTAACTATAGGAGTTTTTGTTGGAGTATTAAGCATGTTTTATGTCTAGAATCAGATAATCTACAAATAAAGGTACTTTAGCTTCATACTTTCTTATTCATATCTTCTTCTCTTACTGCTCCAGATAACCCTTGAAGCTCTGTATTGAACAGACATGAACAGTGGACTTTCTTGTTTTGCTTTTTGTTTGTGAAAATGCTTCTAGTTTTCTCTAATGAGCATGATGTGTGCTGTGGGTTTGTCATAGGTTCACTGTATTCTGTTGAGTTATATTTCTTCTATTCCTTAATTCTCTAGCACTTTTATCATGAAGGGATGCTGGATTTTGTCAAAGGCCTTTTATGCTTCTAATGAGATGGTTGGTGGTTCTATATCCAATCTACTTATGTAGAAAATTATACTTATTGATTTATATTTACATCATTGGAATCAAGCCAACTTGACTGTGGTAGAGGATCTTTTTTTTTTTTATGTGTGTGTGTGTTTATTTTGTTTGTGGATTTTTTTGTTGTTGAGAACTAGGGATCTATGTTAGTTGGAAAATTAGCATTTGGTTTCTCTCTTTTTCTTTCTATTCTTTGTTTGTTGACTGTGTATTTGGTCTTTGGGAATTCATTGGTCAACTACTCCAAAAGAATTAACCCACTCTTGGGCTTTAGGTTAGCCTCTGGAGTCTAGTAGGCATTGTTGTCCCATTATACGTTAATTCCATATGGGTTCTTTTTCAGAATGTGTATAGATATATTATTTTAGAAAACTTCTACACTACTAACTAGGTTTCTATATAACTTTAAAAAAAGTCTTTAATGTTATTTTTCCTCTCCCAGTAGTCCCTCCTCTATCCTGTCCCCTCTGTCCTATTTCAATTAAACATTTTCTGTTCCATTACTACTTTTTAACATTTAATACTATTGTGTTTTATCTCCCTTTTCTTTAAAGATCCTGCCTCACAGTCCCTTAATTATTTCCTGCTCCTATGAATATTCCAAATAAAGCTCACTTACTGTAATATTCAAAGATAACATCTATAAATGAAAGGAACTATGTGACATTTGGCTTTGTGTCTGTGTTACCTCACTCATAATCATTGTTTCCAGATCCATTTATTTACCTGAAAATTTTATTTTTCTTAGTAGCTCATTAATATGCAGTTTTATAATTATATTACAATTTCACTACTAATTCATCAGCTAATGGACATTTAAGCAGCTTGCATTTCCTAGCTATGGAAGAGTAAACCACGAATGAGCATACAGCTCTATAGGAGAATAGGAATCTTTGAAGAGCATTCCAAAGAGTGGCTTAGCTCAATCATGTGGTAAACCTATTTTGAACTTTTTGAGTAACCTCCACACGTTTTCCACACTGGCTTCACTCCCACCGGCAGTGAATAAGTGTTTTTTTTCATTCTACATTCATGCCAGCATTTTTTTCTTTTTAAATTTAACCCTTATAACTCTGGTATGGTGAAATCTTAAATAGTTTTAATTTGCTTTTCCCTGTGGGGTAAGGATGTTGAGCACACAGCAGTTGTGAAAGCATGTACACCCTGTGCGAGCCAAAGACAAACTACATTCTAGCATGGAGAGGTGAGTTGGACATGTTGACAAGTTGCTCTTGTCAAGGAGCAACTGTTGATAATAAACAGACACAGGGGAGGGAAAGTCAGTTTACCAATCTCCAAAGGAAGACTGCACTTTTAAGAATATATAATGAATACAAATTGAACTTCATTTAAAAAAAATAAAGGATATAAAGTTGGGTGGGTATATAATGGGGAATGAATCCGGTAAGAGTTAGAGAATGAATATGATAAAATTATGTATGAAATCCTCAAATAAAGAATATGTTTTAAAAGAATAGTTTTGCCAATTGCCTACTATCCCATTGGTAAATCCTCAGCATCACTTGCAATCCTTACCTTTAAGTACATGTGGTCGGTCATTCATGCTTTTTAAGTACATGTGGTCGGTCATTCATGCTCTTTAAGTACATGTGGTCGGTCATTCATGCTCTTTAAGTACATGTGGTCGGTCATTCATGCTCTTTAAGGAGAGATATTGGAGTTCAATCTTCTAAGTCTGAAAGATTTGTGACTTATTTCTTATATAAATTTATTAGATAATTTAAATATTTCAAGCTTTATTTTTCTTCTTTAAGCAGAGATGGAGTTAGCATAATTTTTGTGTTGAAGACATTAAAACTAGGGGACAGCTCTGTCTTTTTATGCCTTGGTCTTTGTGACATTTTCATATTTAAGAAATTCTCATATTATAGTGCCTCACAAAGAACAGTTATTACTTTTCTGCATTTAAAATCAATTGATTTTCCAAGAGTTATATAACTAATAAGCGGCAGAGATAAATTTTCAAACTAAGTGTCTAGGTCAGTTTTAAACTTCATTTCTTTATTGTGAAAATTGTTTCCCTGGGACTGAATGAGCAGCCCACTAGAAGGCAGATGGAGAGCCATTCATCGTTGGGCTATTGCATTTCTGGTGTGGATGCTCTGCTCTATTTCTTTGGCACATTGTACAGGAATATTATATAATATGGATTTTTTATCTTCTAGTCAAGATTTTTGAGTTTTTCCTGCTTTCTCTTGTGGCTGCGATTCCCTCAATTCTCAAGTCAGTTTCTTGAGAACTCATCCCTCTCACCTACAATATATTGGTAAGTCAGGCATATACCAAGGTTTGTGGTCACACATTTCATTTGTCCCTATTGGATTTGTGGGCAGGCATTCAAATGCACAGTGATTTCATGCCCGGGAAGCCTCAAGAACCATAGATCAGTTGGCAGACAGACTGTGAAACATGCAATGTTTATGATGATCTATGTTGTATAATCATATGAGATAGATTGCATATATAATGCTCATCAGTGTGGAGTCATCTGGGGAAGCATCTGTTGAATTTTGTTTGCCAGCTTGAGGAAAAGATATTGCCAAGAGTTTGGCAAAGGCCTTTATGTGCTTATTGTATGAAGCGAATTTATACTTTTTACTGGGACTCCTGGGGTGAGAGGGAAGCTGCACTTTCCTCAGCAGAGAAGTAACCGTCGGGCCACACCCAACATTCCACACTCCACTGGAGATGCACCATATGCCACAGGATCCTCAAGGGGTTTGACAGCAGAGAGTTTATACTAATGGATTCATTTACTTCAGTGCAAAAGCACAGCTGGAAAATATTCTTCTTAAGCAATAAGAACATCAAATCATGCATTTGCGTACTCCCAAAGACACGAGTTTAAAACTTAGGTGTTTGCTGTGATTCTAGGTGTTCACACAAGTCTATAGATTCAGACATGTTAAAGATGGACCTTTCCATTAAAGTATATGCTAAGTTTCATTCCTGTTCGCCTTTGACTGAAATTATATATGTACAAAATAGTCATTGGAAAAATATTTCCATGAAAATGCATTTAAAAAAACTATCAAGATACAAATTGCGAGGATCAAATAAAACTTATAGTCCATCGGCAATGCTAAAATGCAGCTTTGCTTTTATCCATATGTTTTGAAGATAATCTCATACTCAATTTTTGGTGCAACATAGAACATATATTTTTTTTCTCAGATTGTCATCATCTTTAGTTTATGACATAATTTTATAGCATGAAATAAGAATCCATGAGCAGGAATCTCTAAACATTCTTCTACTTGGAAAGTACCATTCTCTAGAAAAATAATCTTTCAAAATTTCTTTATTTCATTTTTTAAAACATATTTAAAAAATTGATTCTTGGGAATTTCACATCATTCACCCCAACCCCACCCATTTCCCACTTCTCCATGCTTGTAACATCTCCTTCAAAAGAAAATAAAAAATAAAATTAAAAATGATGCCATACTTGAACCACTCCACTCCTTTGTCTTTCCTGCCTCTCCATAACATATCCGTTCATTGTAGCATCATTGGAAACTGTGGTGTGTCACTCAGTGTACCCTTCCGCCCAAGTATCTTTATGTGCAAATGTTCACTGTAATGAGTCGTTGGTCTGGTTCAAGGCCTCTGATCTCTGCTACATCATCAGTCCTGGATCATGATTTTCCTCAGATATCCTGCTGTTGCCCAGAGTCATGGAGAGCCTGTGGCTATGGATCCCCAATACTGCCTTCTTCAGGAACTCCAGCAGCTCAAAGATAGAGTAGATGTTGGGGTTCTGAACGAGGGTGGTAGTTGAGTTGGTCAGTCTGGGCCTGCATTGATGTCCCCTCGCCTCTGGCAAGGGACATGGCCAGATCTCTAGCACCGATGTCACTGCTGGCAGTGTAAGTCAGCTACAGAGAGGGTCAGACCTTGCCCTCTCGGGCTGGGGCTGTCTCAGCATGGCACTCTGAAATCAATATGGCTTCAGGTGGTAGCCGCAACCACTGGCATCAGCATGGCCTTTGTTGGTAACATGGACCTCAGACATCAACACAGACCCTGACTGTAGTAGGGCCATGGACCCGGACATGACACTCAGTGGCAGCTGGCCCTAGACATCATTTGTGGCCTCCGGTGGCAGCAGAGACTCCTCATGTTGGCCTGTTCCTCACTGCTCTCATGTCTCTAGTTCCACCTCTTTCTCTCCAATCTCTCCACCACGTACTCGATCTTTTCCATCTCTTCATCACATAATTGTCCATTGCAGCGACATCTGCCCTCCTGGGCTGCAGGGACAGAGCTGGTGCTTCTTAAATTCTCTTTCACAATACCCTACATGTAATGTTCTTCAACTATCTCCTCCCCATTACCTTATCTTCTCCCTGCTTCCCACCTCCACACCAACCCATCCACCTCCTATTTTCATGCCCCCCCCCCTTTTTTAGTTGGATTATACTTATATTAATTAGGATTGGCTACCTTGGCATAATGGGGCATTAACTATTTAGTAAACAGACATTTACCAGTGGCGACCTCACTTAGGAATATAATTTTCCTTTCTCCAGGAAACATTAACTGCATGTAATTTCTCTGGAAGAGAAATTAAACACCTTCACATTTTGAGATGGAATGTTTATGGGGTCTATATTGGTTCAGACATTATAATGAAAAGCACTAGTATTGTGAGTTCATGTATGCAACAAACAGCCACACAGTGTCCAGAAGACAATCTTTCATGTCACTCCTTCCCAACCTCTAGCACAAATATTCTCTCTATTCTGCCTTTTGCCATGTTCTCTGTGCCTTGTTGGGAATGGTACGGATGCTCCACTTAAGGCTGATCATTCACTAGTCACCAGATCACAACACTTTGACCTTTTAAACGTCTCTCTATGCCATTGCCTGCTACAGACAGAAGGTTTTCTGACCAACTCTGTGACCAATATCAACTATGACTAGAAACGTAAGTATTTTGAAGGCAATTTGACATCATATCCCTAAGGCAAAAACAACAGTATCATGTCTCCCCTAAAACCACTGGTTTTGAGTAGGATTCCAGTACTGTGTATCAGTTCTCATTATGAAGCAGACCTAGAATCAGGTCAGAAAGGGGTTTGTTAGTTCTGTAACAATTATGCCACTATTGCTTCCACAGGCATAGCTTTCCATAAAGGTTGGCTTTTCAGCTCACAGAGTTCACAGCTGAGAAAGATTGCTGATGACTTTTCCCTCCCAGCAGAATTCATAAACCACAAGGCCTGGGAATAGTTATCCACAGGGGCATTAATTATGGTCATTTATTTCTGGGAATGAATTCCAATACCATTTACAAATTAACTTATTTCTTTCTTCACAGTACTTTGACCAGATCAATTGAAATTGATCCTCTGAACTTAACCTGCTGATTTTTAACCTTATATATTTTAGAGCTATGAGAAAGAATTTCCTTTAGTAACTATTCATGATTTTTCTTCACATGCCAAGGGATATACTTTTGACATTTTTAAAGATTTCAGGAAAAATTGTTTAGCCTCTGCCCCATCCTGTTTAGAATGCTAAGAAATTGAACTGGCCTCGAACTCTTACATAGCATTCCCCAAACACTGATTCTCCACTGCATTCTGCTAACCCTTGTCCCCTTGCCTTTCTAAGACAATATAACATATTCAAACACATTTTCTATAGTGAGTGCTGCATGTAAACACATTTTCATCATGAAATCCATCATCAGGCTTTTTGTTTCCTCTCATAGGATGAATCTATTTTGAAACTTATTAGTCATAGACAAATTAGGAAAATGTTTCTTCCTGATTTGTCATTGTGTTATAAATGTCTTGTTACTAACCAATTGCACATGGCAGTCTTGCTCTGAATTACTCTGCTTGTGGTGTAAATTGTTTTCATCCTTTCTATTGATAGAATCTAGATGCTATATGAAATGATATCCTAATTAGCTTTGTTGCCATTGGCTAAGCTTGGGGTTTATAGAACTTGGCTCAATTTCTGGAGGTTTAGCAAAGTATGAGATATTTGTTATAACGCCATTTTACAAAACTTACTGTTGCATAGCCAATTTGAACTAAATTAATATTCTGAAAATAGAAATTATTAATAGTACATACATAAGAATTGCTAGTCAATCACATTGTATAAAAATTTCTGAAAAAATTTTGAGTAAAAGAATTTTAAGCTCCTGAAAAAATATCAGCGATTTTATCTTCAGTCTATCAAAATATAAGTCCTGTTGGGAAAGTTGATGCCTTGAAGAAATTTTGGAGGTGCTGATGAGGTGAATGAGAACACGGTGAAGGTTCTGACTGCAAGTATCATCTCAGGAACCCACATGGTGGAAGGAGAGAACTGCCTCTTACAAGTAGTCCTCTGGTGTGCCACATGGCATGCACATATACTCAGACACAATGCATGAATAAACGTGAAAAACCAAACCTATTAGTCATATGACAAATTTTACACACAAGGGACTTCCTTAGCCTTCTAAAGAACTGCAACCTTTAACTAGATTCTAGAGAAATATTCAAGTGTAGGCAATTTAGTAGTAATTAGTAAGTTTTCATATAAGTATATACACATATAACCTCCTTATGCTTATATAGGCAGACAATTACTGCAAAGGTTAAACAGTGGTCATTATTGGTACTTGTTCTTATTTAGCAAATGTGCTTGGAAATGTTGTGGATAATGTGTGCTTTAACCTTAGGAGCTGGATATAAATTACACAATATGTTCTTTGACTATATCTATCACACACACACACACACACACACATACACACATATGCATCCCTTAATTATCTTCATTTCTAGCATTGAAATGTTGGCTATTTAACTTAACAATACATTATGAAGTTCTCTGTATCTGCACATACAATCTCACTTCAATTACTTAATGTTTTGCAAATACATATGTTTGTGTATAAGTGATAAACTAAAAGAAATACAAAATTATTAGGCAATGGAATTGACCTCATTTAAATTGGACCAACTTACAAAGTCTTTGATAGAATCTTTCTTTTCATTTTTGGCTCCACTAAATTCTATTTCAGATTATAATTTACCTTCAGTCCTGGCTAGTTTTATGTCAACTTGAGAGAAGCTAAAGTCATCCTAGAGGTTAAAGATCAATTGATAAAATGCCCTTGTAAGAACAGGTTGTTGGCATACCTGTAGATCATTTTTTAAATTAGTAATTTATGTGGGAGATTCCAGCCCATTGTTGATAGAGCTATCTCTGGGGTTATTGTTGTCTGTTCTATAAGAAAACAGGCTCACCAAATCATGAGAAACAAGCCAATTTAGTAAAACTTGTATAGCCTAAATGTAAGCTCTTGTTTCCAGGTTTATGCCAGGTTTGAGTTCTGCCTTGGCATCCCTCAATGGATTATGATCAAATAAACCTATTCCTGCCCAACATGCTTTTGGTTATGGTGTTTCTCAGAGAAATAGTAATCCTTATATGGTAGTTGAAAGAAAATGATTCCCAAAGGGAGTTGCTCTATTAAGAGATATGGCTCTGTGTGGAAGGCCTTGCTGGTTAGCCATTTCAGTCTATCATGACCTGGCTACTTTTTCCAAAGATTCTAGACATGGAGATTCCTTCTACAATGAAATTTCCTTCTCTTTACCTGTCCTTATCTGGAGAATGTCTCTGGGCTCAAGAACTGACCTTATCTGAAAGCTGTCTCTAAGCCCGGATGCCTGATTTCTCTAGGGTGACCCTTGGCACAGTTTCCTGCAAGAAGCCCCCTGCCACATATATGGTAACTAAGACTTATATCCTGGGATCTCTATTATAGGACCCTACTGCCACAAATGAAGCCTTGTGATAGAACCATGCCTCTTAATGCAAATTAGGGTTTTCCCCAGACTCTCCAATCTTATATATTTCCTATAATCGGAAATAAAGTTGAGGCGATTCACTAATGTCTCTCCTGGAAGACTGCCTCCAACATGTTCATATGCCATAGAAGGATCTCTCTCATCACTTCTGCCTTTTTTTCCTTGTACACTAATGAACCACAGGAATAAAGGAGAACCCCCACAGCTTTGTTGGAGTAGGTTTGGCCTTGTTGGAGGAAGTATGTCACTTTGGAGGCAAGCTTTGAGGTCTTAGAGTTGCTCAAGCCACACCCAGTTTCTCAGACCACTTCCTGTTTTCTGCATGTCAAGATGTAGGACACTCAACTACTTCTCCAGCACCGTGTCTGTCTGTGTAAAACCATGTCACACCATGACAAAGATGGACTAAGCCTCTGAAAATGTAACCACAGTAACTAAATGTTTTCCTTTATAAGAGTTGCCGTGGTCAATGTGACTCTTCACAGCAGTAGAAACCTTAACTAAGACACCTAACTAGATGCCTTTCTTATTTACATACCTATGATTTCTAATTCTTTAAAGAATTAGAAAGTTTCTTTTATAGACTTCTATGGTTATAAAACCCATAGTGGTCCTCCATTTTAGAATGCTTAGCACTGAAAAAAATAGCAAGTGGCTATATTGTTAGTGTATTACCTAGATATCATAATATACATGAATGCCATTCGGAAACAATCAGCATATTAAGGTTTGGAGTAATTTTGAAATCCATGCAGAGATTGTGGTATTCTAGGTGTTTCTATACATGTTAGTCAACTTTCAACATCACTGTCCTCATTACCATTCTCTCCAAGCTACAATTAACAGAAAAGTCATCTGCGTTTTTTTCTACTTACCAGGCAAGCTATACTAGTTAAGATGTTTTCTATTTCGTTAGCTCCTCATGCAAAATGGGATTCTTTTTACTTTTGATGGCCAGTCTCTATAATACTTTGACTTAACTATAGAAGAAACAAGAAAGATATTCAGAGACAGGTTACTTACAAACTGTTTGAGACTAAACCTGTCATCTTGCTCGCAATTCTGCTTAAGTGCTACAGTTAATATGTGCCAACATGAAGTGTACATCCTGATGGAGATTAAGAAAGTTGGAAGATAAAAAATGAAATGCTGAGGTTTAAGGACTTGCAAAATATTTTTGAAAGTATGCTTCTGAATGCAGGAAGCGGTTCACATTAGGTGAGTTCAAGACATGAGAGTTGGAAAAATAAAGACATATTCAAGAAGGTTTGTTGTAAATAACAGAGAAGAAATATGAGTGTAACTTGCGAGACCTGAGAGCCACGTGATGATTTATTTCAAGATGAAGGATCCAGACAGGAGGATATTTCAAGACAGGCAGGAGTCACTGAAGTAAAACGAATGAAAGATTTTGGTGGAAGCATAGGAAAATTGAGAGAGTACGGGAGATCCCAAAGGAACTGTAAGTAGAAAGCATTTAGGGCCCCAGATGGACAGATGCAGTAGACAAAGCTCTTTTAGTTACAAGTGACTGAACATCCATTTGAACTGGCCGTGAATACAGAGGATAAGTATTGATCTATACAAGCAAATTGCTGTCTTTTCCTTTTTTGCTCGTTCTCAACATCAATATATTTGTTTCTTTGTTTCAATTTTAGAAGTTTAGGAGAAACTAGTTCTATCAAATTATAATAAACAATCTGTTAGTTCATATTTTTTTCAAATTCTCAGCCTAAAAAGAAAGGTACAGTTTCAGAAAGTTATGAAGTCAGTTCAGTTTGATTTCCTTTTCTAGAACCAATAACCTGAGCTTAGCCACTCACAGATGGGACACAACAACTTCACACTGCGTTTCTTGTTTCTCTCTCTCTCTCTCTCTCTCTCTCTCTCTCTCTCTCTCTCTCTCTCTCTCCCTCCCTCTCCCTCTCCCTTTCCCTCTCCCTCTCCCTCTCTCTCTCCCTCTCCCTTTCTCCACCCCCCTCTCTCTCTCTGACTCTCTCTCTCTCTCTGTCTCTCTGCATTGGTGAACTTGTTCGTGTTTTGAGATGATCTCTCCTAATGTATGTGAAGTTAGTCTCAAACTCATAGTACATTTTGCATTACTATAAGTAGGTGTGGTGATTAAAGCAAGTTAAGCTTCATGGTCTTCTTTTCAGTTTACTGGTGTATTTAATACAAGTCAAAAACTACATAAAAGAAGGGAAAGGGTGAAATGTTAAATAATGTAGGCTTCTCTGTTGTTACATGAACTGCTATACTTTAGGAACCACGGTGAGCTGTGAGTTTTATGAACCAGACTAACAATTATAAACCTTAACTGGATTGTGAGATTGGATCTTTGGTTGGTCTGAGCTTTTTTGTAATTGGTTGAATTTTTTAAATCAAAACAGATCTTTTATGTTTGTAAGAAAAAAACTATCTCAAAATAAATTATAGCCACCTTATAACTTTAAATAGGAAAAGTAAAACTTGACTATAGAGACAGGGTATTGGCATTCTGGAAAAAAATAAAACAAGGAATCCGTCTACATTGTACTAGAAGATTAAGTAAACTGAGAGGTCAATTTTATTTTAAAGACCAATGGCATCAGTATAAATAAACAAGGCAAGGAGGCATTTTTGATTCTCTGCTTCATTTGATAGTCACAGGGAGCCTGCTGATTGTGTCACACATGGAGGGAGTGGTGCTCCCTTGTCTGCTTACTTTGAATTGGGAGTACCAGATTAGACTTGCCTTCTACACCTGGAGCCTTCCACCTTACCGCTATAGTCAGAAAGGCAATGAATTAACTATGTCTCATTTTCTGTCCCCACTTCTTTTTTACTATAAATATGGAAAGTACGTCTTTTGCTTTGTGTTCCTTTTACGTCTAGAGAAAACTTGAGGGAATGATGTGGAGTTGCTGTGTTCTCGTTCCTCACTCTGTGGAGTTATAATCTTACAAAACTGTATCACTTTTGTTCAAACTGAGAATTCAGCATTGCTGGGATTGTTGTCAATGTAGACATTTTACTTGAATTTTTCCAGCTTTTCAATTACTATCAATTTTTTATCTCCCCTGATCCAACCTAGGACAGTTCTATTCTGTTTTGATTTCCACCGCTTCTGCTATCTTCCTGTTTCTGTCATTTTGATCCGGCTTTCCCATTCTCTGATCATATCATCTTTTTCCTTTCCAAACCTCCTTCCTTTTCCATCATTTTATTTTATCTAATTGTTTCCTGACAAAGGGATAAATATTAAAAAGGGAAATATTTTGAGAGGTAGTGAATTATCTTGGGAATTTTAATAACAACCTGGAAAAAGAGTATGTCAAAATGGAATTTTTCAATTTTGTTATTGTAGTACTGTGAGGAATTGAGAAACATTAAACATAAAATCTCGATCAATTACACTCTTTTAAAACTTTGTTTTGATAGAAATTAGTTGCCTTATATAATAGAATGTTTGTATATTGTTTTCTTCTAAAGCAGATTTAGAAACTATATTTTGTAATACAATAGGAGTGTTTGTTGGGCATTGCTACTTGAAGACATTGGCAGTACCTGGAATCTGCTCTTAAGCTCAATTGGGATGCTATAATACCTAGATGTAGTCTTAAAGCATAAGCAATTAACTATGAAAGTATGATTCCAACAGCAAAGCAAAGGCAGAAAAGCCGAGCATTAGTAAAGAGACTCAAAAGACATAACATCTGATCGGTCTAAAGATAAAGTAAATTTTACTGGAAAACTTTGTGTAGGTTAAGGAGGTACCTCAACATGAAAGTGCTTCCAGGAAAGATGTGAGCAGTAGACCAAACTGTCAAGAGATGGATGACTCTTAAAACCACCAGCAATGGCAAAATATAATACTGAGAAGTAAGAATAAGTAGGTTGGGAAAAAGGAAAATTATATTCCGTGCTAAAGAGATTTAATTATTTTTAACTCACCAAGATTTATGTAAAAAGAGAAGAAAGAAATCCTATAAACGTTAGACTAAGAAGGTCCAATAAGGGAGGATTTTCTGGCACTGTTCTTTTCCCTTGAAGACAGTGTGGAAGATCAGTTAACTTGTTTAAGGTGACACACATAAGTGATGATGCAGCTCGCAATGAGCCTCCAGGGACAGGCTGCTCTGTAATTAGATTGGCACCCTTCACAAAGTCGCTTTCTCGCTTGCTCACTCTCTGAGTCTTTTAGTTCCGTTAGCTTCTAAGTGATAAAAAAACCACACATGCACATTAAAAACTTTCCCTTCCCATGAGTTTTTCAATTTAATATGCATGAAAATTACCACTATATTTTGCTATATTTTTCCAAGACACCGACTTTTCTTTGCTTAAATAGATAGGTAACACAACCTTCTATCACTGATTCCAACATGTAGATCAATTATCTTATCTGGAGTCTGGAACAAAGTGTATCCTTTTGCATATGGAAGGTGGAACTTCCCATGAGTGATGCTTTTTCAAGCAGTCATAATGGGTTGGTAGATAGAGAACTTCTTAGTACCCAAGTTTATTTATGGGGAAGAACAGCTATCTAAGAAAACAAAAGAAGTAAGTCCTTATGTAGGATGTATACTAGCCATGTGGATTCAAAAAGAAGTAAATTTAGAAATGGAAACAGTTAAAAGAAACTCAGGTGGGGTTGGAGAGATGGCTCAGTGGTTAAGAGCACTAACTGCTCTTCCAGAGGCCCTGAGTTCAATTCCCAGCAACCACATGGTGGCTCACAACCATCTGTAATGAGATCTGGTCCCCTCTTCTGGCCTGCAGGCATATATGCAGGCAGAACACTGTATACAAAATAAATAAATAAATAAGAAACTCATGTGCTTCTGTCTCACGTCAGTTGTTCTCTTTATGTACAAGGTGGCCATAGATTCTAGGGTATAACTCAAGCTTTCCCACTTGATTGTGAGGTTACTTAGCAGAATTTTCAACTACACCACTTTAAAATGATAATGCATGGCCTGTGTCATAAGCAAGCTCAAAGGCATGTTATACCAGCTGAAAGGGAATTGCATGTGATCAACGAGGCTTGCAGCTTTCATTCCAGTTGCCCTACCTATTCAGTTGATGATCATTAATGTCTATGGAGCCCATCCCCAGAGCTAAAATGTTTGCTTCAGACTAGAGATAAAGGCATGGATGCTGATCATTGGCCTTAGGAGTTCATTTGCTATTTTAGGGAAAAATGCAGCAGAAATGACTAAAACATAAAAAACAATATTCTAGATGACAGTTTTTGACGAGTATCTTACACATGTATGAACATAAATATACAAGGTCTCTGGCACAGAGCCTAGCATCAACCTCATCTTGGAATGTCATAGATTATGCTATTACAATTGAATATCATGGACAGGGGCTCATCAGCCAAAGGGATTGATTTTTAACACTTACAAAGGCTGAATGTATAAGACTAGTGTCTGAGACTTTAATGTGCTATGGTGAGGGTCTTCTGGGTTGGAAACTGTCAATAACATATCATATGACAGAGAAGAGGCATTAAGAACTCTCTAGGGTCTCTCGTAAAAACAGTAATCTCATTGACAAGACTCTACTCTCATGACCAAAATCCATTCTAAAGGCTTCATCTCATAATGCCAATACATAAAATGCTGGATTCTGAGCATATGCTATTGGAAACAGCAAAAACAATCAGTCCTGTAAAAACTCAGACCCTGCTCCTGCCTCCCTGCTTTCCATGCAGCTTTTTAATAAGATCTGCAGAGGAGGCATCTGAATACTAAAGTCTGAGAATCGCTTTGGGAGAAACTTTACAAATTCATCTTAAGATTTATTATCCAATTTAAGAGTGCAGATTTATCTCTAGAGTGAAAGCAAATCAGGTATGTTCTTTTAAGTTTCCAGTGGAAAATTGAATCCACGTGTGAGATTGGTAGATTCCAATGCCTACCCTCATTATACAAAACAACCTAGAGCTGTTCAAATGAGATTGCAGTCCTCTCTGTTCCAAACTCGTTCATGTATAATATTGAGAAGTGGATACGAACTTAATCATGTAGGAGACTCTTGCTTTAAAATATTTATATTAGCAAAATCATGGGGAAATGATTAGCTCTGAATGGAGGTACAGAGGAAAGGGTGAAAGGGAAGTAGTTGAAATAGGAAAAAACGAGGTGTCATACATAGGTTTTTGTTTCTTTGAAGGGATTCAACGACCTCAGCAGCTCTTATAAAGGAAAGGATTTAATCGCATGTCTTACACTTCAGAGGGTCAGTTCAGTTATCATCATAGTAGGACATGGTGGTGTGCAAGCAGACAAATGCTGGAATTCTACATATTTAAACCACAGGAAATAAGAATGAACTGAGACGCTGGGTATGAGACCTCAAAACCTGCCCCTGCAGTTTATGGAGGCCAATTACAATTCACACTAACAGAGAGGAGTGTTCTTTTGTTCTGGACAAAGTAATGATCCTTAAAGCAGAAGGTATACATTCTAACATTAATTTTCAGAATCAATGTCCCTCAGAGTAACAATTCCCATGAGTCACTGTGGCCTGTGAGAACGTGGACTGAGCAGGAGCTCTCCCTGGGAAGAAACTGAATTATCTTTCTTCTGTTTCTGTCTTCTGTGAAGACCAAAGAACATTTTACCACCTTCCATCTGAATGGAACATCTTTAGTTTTCTTGCAGTGCTTAGTATTTTACGAAAGAAAAGCTCTCAAAGTCTTCCTCAAAGACTTTGAACGCTCTTCATTCCCAGACTCTTCTGTCATGTCATATGACATATACATGTGTGTATATGTATGTAACAGGGAGTCAGGGCAGTAGACTAGAAAAGCAACTGTCACCCTCATCTTCAGAGAGAAGCACTGGGACATTCGATGGAAATAAAAGGTAATGTCAGAAATGAAATAAGGTATCGAGGAAAGAAATGGATTTATCTGGAGAGAACAGAAAGGCTACAGTGTATTTGGTCCACACACGGTCAGTGTCAGTTTTCTACATCTGCTTAGCAGTTTGCATGTCTGCTCCTCATTTCATCGGGGACTGCACTCTCTTTGTCTGAAGGAAGAGGCAGCCTTCAACCCCCACCATGGCAGGGTTTCTTGAAAAGGTTTGCCATACATTTTTATTATAATTTGAGTAGATTTCATGGTGTCATCAAATAGTGGAGGAAAATAAAGCCAAAATGAGTAAAAATCTGAGCAGTCAGCAAACCTTCCCGTGCTCCGTTCTTAACGTTTATGAGATGAAGCCTTTCCCTTTGCCCTGATATAGTGTCATGAATTTGGATTATATGTCAATTATCTGAATTTACTTCCCTATGTGTTCTCCATTGAATATGAATGTGAATTTTAATTTAAACCTTTTCCTATGCACAGAAGGCTTCCCATAAGAGCTATGCTGTAACCACCATTCTGAGCTATTTTATACACACCAAACATCTTGTCTTCCCAAGGTCGGCTATTGCACTCCATCACTGGAAATGAAGTGGGACGTATGGTTTGGGTTAATCAAATTTCATGCTCTGCTGCCTCCATCTTATGGCCTGTTTGCTAATTGATCAAGTTTTCAATTAAAATATTCCATCTTGGTTTTAATCCTTTGTTAAGGTTTTTACTCCATTAGATGATTTCATGAGATAGAAACTGCAGCTAATCTCTATTAGTGTCCGTTTGAGGAGGCCAGTGCAAAGCTGCTATTGATTGTCTTGGGTTGCTCGTTGACTTCATCTCATTTTTCATGGTGAATTATTTTAACTTGGACTTCTTTGTTGATTCAGAATTAAAATTTTTCATCTATTTGTTTAGGGGTGGATTAATCCACTGCATTTGTTACCAGGTTGTTTGTTTTTTAGGCCCGCATTGTGCACTTTTCAGCTGTCTTGTTCAGTTGCAATTAAGCAAATTAGAAAGGCTAGTCTCTCGAGCAGCAAGAAAAAATGGCTATCGTTAATAAATGGGAAATATGTGATGCTTGCTTTCAGGTAGGGTGCTTCTCTGTGAGATTGCCCTAATGAGCTTTAAAATTACTTGATTACCAACCCATTTTATTGTTTCTATAGATCAGTTGAGTACTAACACATCAAATATAAGTAGCCTCACATCTCACTGGCTGTGCTGATTATCCCCTTTTATACTTGATAAGGAAAGTTTCTTCCCCAAAGCTGTAGTAAATCAATTCTGCCTTGAAATTCACTAAATGGATAGTGGATTCAAATGTAGTAGTTATTAAGATCAATACTTATAAAAATGGAAAATGCATTGGCTAGATCCATGTAAATAAAATTTGCACATTGAAAAATAATCCTTAATTTGAAAATGAGAAAGGCCTGACAGTGTCAGCCCCAGGGGAACATCTTCGAGACTGTTTCATGGAAGACTTTATCATGCATCACAGGCTGGATTAGCGGCTTATTGTGTAGAGCCTTCACAATGTAAAACTCTAAGTTTATGGTAATCTCCAAGTTAAATGTTAAGGCCCAGACAATATTCTTTTTCCTGCTTAAGAGGCAGACTTACTTTCACCCTGGTTTCCTGCTTCTTAAAACCCGTGCTGTGGAGATTGGACTGATGGCTCTTGGCCTTTGTCCTGAGGCATGCTGTTGATGGTACTTAGGGGAAATACACTATTTTATGTTGAATGATAATTGTAGTTAATCTCTGTATCTTTGTAGAGATACTGTTATGTGAAATTTAGCTTGTTTCATAGATCAAAAATTTCAAGGACATTTTTTAAATGGTAGAGAGAACTTGAATGCATGATACATGTTGATAAGTACACTAAACCTCCATGGAAATTTAGATCGAAAGCATTACAATGTGAGAAATATTTAAACCATGTTCAGCATGCAGAGTAAACACTATGATATCTGTAGGTAGTAGTGGCATTTAATTTGTATTTTAACAAATAAAGCTTGCCTGAAGATCAGAAAATAAAACAGTAACAGTGGCCAGATTTACAGATCATGCAACAATGGCACACACCTTTAATCACAGTAACCACAATGACACACACCTTTAATCCTAGTAGTCATACTAACTTGCCATATAAACCAGGCAGTTGTGGTGCACACACCTTTAATTTCAGAACTAGAGAGGAGTATAAGACAAGAAGAGACAAATAACTCTCTTTCATTGTTCTTGGGAGATTTCCTGGAGGCAGGATCACCATTTTAAGACTGAGGTTAAGGTAAGAGCTAGTGGCTGACTGTCTTTTTTTTTTTTCTGGTCTTCAGGTTGAACCTCAATATCTGTGAGTTTTTATTAATCATGCTTCAGTAGGCAAGTGTGCACTTGGTGATATTATCCAGAAAGGACATAGAACCTGTTCAAGAGAAATCTGGGAAACTATCTTGAAACATTCCTGTATCTTTTCAGAAGACATACACCGATAAAAAATTATTTTCCATAGAGTATGACTTCCTATTTTATAAGAATAGATTTAAGTCTCTGTACACAAAACTCTCTAACTATTCCAGTGGTGGCTTGTCTTAACAAAAATCAGTTTGCCTTTTAGCTAGATGTGGCATATATCTTTGATCCAAGCACTTGGGAGGCAGAGACAGGAGAATCTCTGTAAGTTCAAGACCAGTCTCATCTACAGAGCAAGTTCCAGTATAATCATGACTACCCTGCCTTGAAAAAGATAACAACAACAAAAAATAAATAAGTAAAAGAAAAAGAAAAAAGAAGAGCAAGCAGGCAGCTTGTTTTAAAAATGTTTAATGTGTATGTTGTGTTGTAGCAGACAAAATTGAAATCTACCACATCATAAATTCAAAACCAATTTTGTCTATGAATGCATACTCTCAGAGGGAAAGATATTTCTCCCAATATTTCATTGCTTTAATGCAGGTGTTTTCATTCTCAGGAGCTCATAGGATTACTTGAAGATATCATACTTCTATGGCTCACATCAACAGATTGTCAGTATTACCTGGGATATTGTATTATTAGAAGATTTCCAAGTTCCCACACGCCTTGTCATTCTGGTGAAAGTAATTTTATGTAAATCTTCTACAAACAAATCTTATATAGGCTTTCTAAATGTTCTAACAGGACCATACTATTAGTAGGCCAAAATCTTGACTTCTGAAAAAGATTTTGAACTTTACCTATTTATCCAAGTTATCATAACCACAGATATCTCTCTGAATTATTAGGCATTATGTAGTCCAAACTGTTGAGTGTCTCTTTTTACAGATCAGTTCCTAGCTGGAGAACTTTGGCAGTTGAAGACTGCTTGGGTAGGTACAGTTTTCTTTAGGGAATTAGTCCTTTAAAGTGACCCATGCTTCAGTGATGGTCCTGAACCTGTTTACATAAGGACAATATTGATTGAACTCAATGAGTTATGAAAAGAGATCATGAAGTTAGGAATGGTACATGACAATGGTCAAAGAACTGAAGGGAAGATGGTAGTGTCTATGATTATGACACATGGTATGCATGCATAAAATTCTCAATGAGTAGATGACAAAATTATATGTACCATATTTGAATTTCTTTGTAAACATATGTGGTGGTTTGAATGGCCTCCATAGACTCATGGGTTTGAATGCATGGTCCATGGGAGTGGCACTATTAGGAGGCATGGCTTTGTTAGAGTAGGCGTGGTTTTGTTGAAGGAAATGCGTCATTGGTGGTGGTCTTTGAGGTCTCAAGTGCTCAAGCTAGGCTCAGTGCAGCAGTTTCTTCCAGACTTTCATTCCCAACATGTTATCATGACACCCTCAGCAAATCCTAAAGGAGATAGAATAATGAGTACTCACTTCAGTATTAGGCAAATGAAAAGTTTTTTTTTTAACTTTTTCTAAATCAAGGCTCTTTAGGAATTTTGGAGAAATCCCACCTTATATCAGATCACACCTTTTATTATGTATTACAAAAGGAATATATATTGTATTGCATGAAACTAGTATAGAAAGAACCATAATTGCTAGAGTAAGATTAGGTGTTAAAATTTGGTTATATAATGTGTCTTTCTATATTAAGACTAAATTACACAATGAATTCTCCATATGTATCTCTGTCCATCCATCCATTATCTAACCATATCTATCTACAGTGATTAAAGTATCTTAAAGTGACTATGGTTTTACAATCAAATATCAGAGAAAAAGTAATGATGATGATGTTTAGTATTAAAAGAGACAAATTCAATTTATAGAATAAACATCTTTCTTTCTTAAAATTAGGACTTGTTTGGCATTATGTACCATCACCTAAGATATACATAAGGATGTAATTTCAGGAAACCTCAAAGAGATCAGCATTCACAGATGCTCAATTCCTTTATATAAAATGATGCAGTGTTTACATACAATCAATATTTATTGTCTTGATTATATTAAATACTTCTGATTACTTATTAATACTTACACAATGTAAATTTTTAAAGTATTTGTTATATTGTATTGTCTATTGTACTGACAAGAAAAGTCTCTGTTCATGTTCAGTACAAAATTTTCAAACTATTTTTGATATAAGATTGCACAAATCCACAGATTTGGAACCCACATGTATAGGCAGGCAGCTTACTATACAGGAGTGGGTATATAATTCACTTTAAGCATGTAGATGTGTAAAGTCTGTGTATATGTCATTGTTAAAAGGCTGTAGGATAATAACATGTGGAAAAATGCTGTGAGAATACAAACACAGTTATTTCGCAAAAGTAGAATTGAAAGAAGGAAGCACAAGTAGACAATAACTTGAAGGTTTATTATTTAAGTATTACATGTATCTGTAATTCCACTAGTACTTGGTTAGTACTTTCCTTTTTTTTCTCTTACCATAGGTTTCTCCAGTGGTCCCACCTTCCTCAGATCATCAGAGCCAGTGAGTATCCAAAAGAGATACGGCTTGATAGCACATTCCCTGGATGTAATATTCCATATCTTCTGCCACAGTTTTCTTGATGTTGGCAATCATAACCAACACATACTTGTAGGGAAATAATTGCACAGGTATGCATAGGGAGGAATGAGGTTGTTGTGTGATGTTTACCAGGGAGAAACGAAATATTCACTCCAGAAAGGGCACCTACCAAAGACCAAAGAAACATGTAAATCCAAGTGTAGGTTATCTAATGAGTGAGTTTAGTACAGGGACTTACAGGAGGATAACTTAGCATGCAGCACTTGAGTGCAGCTGTGTCACTGAAAAGCCAAACTCAGCATGGGTGATGATAGAAATCTACAGCCCTGGAGCTACTTGTACAATTTTCAACAACTCAGCTGGCTGGAGAGTTTCCCATTTCCATTAATTACTTACAGATTTTATAGTGTATGGATGGACACTGTGAATGTTGCAAGTTTCATTAACTTCCTGAGACTCGCAAGTTTCCGTTTTCTTATCATCGTGAATCTCATTGGTCCTCTTTTCCTCCAGGTGGATTTGTGTTACTTCCAAAGGGAAAAAAATAGACGGAAGGGGTTCACTAGTAATCTGGCCATGACTGTCACACATTCTCACATGCCTATTTTGCAGGAGGGAATACAAAAATTTCCAAAGGCTTATTTCATTACCAGAGTCCAGTGACAGATAAAGTACAGGCTTGAAACGTCTCTCAGGCAAAGCTGATGGGTTGTATTCAAGGTATCTAGGTAATTTCTCTGGATGCTCTCCCTACTGTAGTTAGCATATTTGTAGTTGGGAGATATATCATGGACTGGAGAGTTGTCCTTTGAGCTCATTTTGTTGGTCATAAACACAGTAAAAGGCCATATTTATATGTATTCTAGGCAAAGGAGAGTAGATCTGTGACTGAGTTTTAGCAGAGTAAGGAAAGCAAGTCTTCTGCCTCAATAAGATGGAAAAAAACAAGGATGACCTGGAATATTTGTGAATACATGACCGACTGACACAGTTTCCCAGCACTGAAAACCATTCATTTTGAATATTATTTAAGAAATAATATAGCCCTACTGGCCTGAGCCTTTAAGCATATAGAAGATATATAAGAGAAAGTATATTTAATGAACATTTGTCTCATATCTGAAGCAACATCTCAGACACACACATGTGTCACCCTCATGCAAAGGAAACACAGATATATAAGAACATGTCTTAATTATCCCTTACCTGAAAATATTTACACAGGTCTTGATACAAACCAAGTTCTTGAAAGTGTTGGATAATTGAAGGATGCTGACTAACCAATCAGTTATCAAGGGTAGCTGACTTATATGAGTTTTATAAACTTACCATAGCCTAGAGTAATAGTCTAATTTGAGCCTGAAGCAGTATCCTAAATAATATATCAGACGGCGGTGTTTTTGTTTTTCTTTGTTTCTATATTGTTAAGGTATTTCCTTCAACCTCTGGTGTAAAATTCTGGAACTAATTGAGTAGCAAAGAGAATGAAAGGCTCAAGCTAAGAGCTTTGGAGTCAAATATTAGATTTCAGAGCAAAGACTTCAGAGGTACTGACAACAACAATAAATTCAGTTTACTAAATATGTACCTTTGTCAGTCAGCTTTTATTATTGGCCCAGATATATCACAGCTCTGCTTTTCCCCCAGTGCATCTTAAAGACTTTAGATTCTTTTATAGAGCACATAATATCTTGTCAATTGCATTTGTGTGTTTCACTTTTTTTTCTTTTTAGAGTCATGAGATGCCTTTATGCGACTCTTTAGCCATGCCTTGGGGATCTTGAGGTTGAATGATGTGATGATGCAGGAGGTTGGTCTAGGGAATTTAAGGAAAACTGCTATCACCTGAGCATAGACATGCAACTGAGGCAAGAACTGAAGTGCTTCTTTGTTTTTTAGCAGCATCATACATGAAAATGGTGGTAATCAAATTGATTTTGATATCTACGTGATTTTCCTATCATTAATGCACTGGTATTCTCAAACTTCATATGTGCACCTGCATCAAATATGTGAGTTTTTTTCATATTCTTTTCTAGCTCGCATTCTCATACATTATTTGGCGTGTTGCTAAAAGAAAAAATAAAGGAAAATAGCATTTGCCATCCAGGAGTCCTTTCTGTGTTGTTTTGATGAAATGTCACAATGCTGCAATCAGTAAGATTTTGCATCCTTGTATGTGGCAAATGAGAAATTTCAAAGGGCAAAACATCTGGCTTGCAGCTTGGGGCAGAGTGGGACAGTGCAGGATCTCAGTGGCTTGGGCAATGAAGGAGAGGGAGGTAAAGCATTTAAGCAAGGGAGGCCGCTCTCTGAACTTAAACATGTCCTACGGGGTTGCAGAATAGTCAGAATCCTGCAGAGGAGCAAGACTTAATGGAGCGAAGGAAGGCAGTCCCAGTTTGAGAATTGCGTTTCTATATTTATGCCACTATATATTCTTGCTGCTGCTGCTCCCTCTGCTGCTCTCTTGTCTGTCCCTAGCTAATAGCTACCACAGTGAATGCATGCCATGTCTAGCCATGCTTGGATTGCTTCACTTAGCATCATTCTGCTTAATACTTACAAAAACCCCATTGGGAAGGTACCACTTTTGTCTTCATTTTGTCAAAAGGGAAACTAAATGAAGATGGGTCTAATTGCACATTTAATAAATGATGTGACAGCTTGACTCGTGTGGCCTGCCTCTTGATAATTGTGCTTACTGAATATTAGTCTCTCTTTCCCTTCATATCACCTATTAAAATTGAGAGTTACTTCTCAAGTCATCAATTTAGCTGAATAGCTTTAGTCTGTTTCCTTTTAGAAATATTTGTGTCTATTTTAGAAAATCACATAAGCAAAAAGAGGGAGGACACAAGAATTACACAGAAGTGTCCAATATCAGACCTTGCTACATTCTTTGCATGTCTAACACTCATGAGCATATACCAGACAATCACTGTGTATCTCTTTGTGCTGTCTTGTGGATAAATTACATCCTAACACATCTTCAAGCTTCAAGTTGCATATATGCATTTCATGCTCATTCAGTTGAAGATTGTATATGGAGTGAGCTTGGCATAATAATAATGCATGGGAAAAAGCCCCAGTGGCTAAAGTACCTGTCAGGGAAAGCTGCAGCATTGTCCTGGAAGGAGACAACTTGCCATTTAATGTATATTCTAAGAAAATTTGTCCTGCTCTCCTGCTCTATTTATTGTGTGTCCACAATTTCTTACGAGTATTTTTAGACTTCTCTCCTCTCCTCTCTACTATTTTCTTTTTGTCACTAAACAAATGTCTCCTTTTCCCTCACTCTTCACTGCTTCTTCTCTATGGTGACCTCTTGATGTCTCCGTATATCAGAGCAGAGACTTCCACTGGGATATATTTTTCCTTCCTTTCCTTTTAGCATGATACTTGCCTGTCATGTGTTGAAATTTTACAATACACGACCAGACTACCTAGAACGCCTTCTAAACTGGGACAGAAATACCCAGCTTTCCTGCCCAGTGCATAATATCATCTTGAATTGACTCAGAGAGTCTGGTTTAGATATGATGATCCTGCATAATTAGCAGTGCCTCTTTGCAAAATGCTTATCAAAAAACTTTCTGCTTAGATGACCGACCTTGCAATTGTGCCACCCATGGGCCTTCATTTGGTCAGAATGTTAGGGTGTAAGTTAGTCAAAATATGTTCATAAAACACAAAATAACAATAAGTGAAACTAGTGTATTGATATCTAAATTAGACTGATAACAGGGAGACATAAATTTTTAAACTATATTTGAAAAGCATGATTAATAGAACAGAATTAGCTATGACTTGGACAGAGCAGCTGTGTTTAGAAGTGCACCTGCTTTTCATATGTTTGAGCAACTTTTCCAAAAGAGCAAGACTGGCTAAATATTCATCCCGATGATGCTTAAAACGTAATACCATTTGGATTATATTTTAGGATGGATACATTAAAACAGAACCAAATAATGAGAATAGAAACAAAATGTGCCAAATACAAGATTTTTTCAGTGTTCTTTAAAGTGCCTAGGTCAGGGAAAGAATCCAGAATAATAAAATGTAATGAAAATATAAACACAATATATAAAATAATGTATGGAATAGTGCCAAAATAGCACTTAGGGAAAAATTTATCATTCAGAATTCCTCCAGTTGGGAGAATAAAGAGAAAAACAATTAACTATGTCTCTAACCAAAGTCATAAGAAAAGAATAAAACAACCTTACAAAAGAAGGTTGTAAAAAAGTAACTGCTAAAATATATAAAATGAGAATTAAGGAAACACGAATTAAAATGGTTTGGGCTGTACAATAACACAAAAATTAAATTCTTATTGTATAAGTTCAGGGGCTGTAAATGATGTATAAAAATACCAGCACTTACTGGGAGATTAGTGATATCAATGGAGAGACAAATGAGAAAGACAGAGAGGTAACATTTTCATGTGCTCCATGTTCTTAGTGTTCGTTGTTCTTAGTGCAATCTTAGTGAAAGCATCAACACAATTTTAGGATTTTCTTCATAAGCTAGTGAAAATGTTTAAGAGTGTATCTGGGAGCATAAATTGGTGAGCATCTTGAAGAGAGTACTCTAAAAGAAAAATGAAAGTTGTTAATCATGAAATTTACAGTAAGATTCCAAGAGAAAAGCAAAATTTCCATTTTTGGGGGGAAGAAAGTAAAATGCTGCATATATTTTAGTTATAATTAACTTTTAAGTTTAGAAATTATGTTCATGAAATAAAGAAGAAAGAGCTAGTAGCTGAAGGACTGAAATGCTCATTTTGAAAATAAAGAGTAGATAAACGTGAATATGAAAAAACAGTCACAGTGAGAATTCCATATTTGAAATACTTCTCAAGAAGGAATAGGTTACAGATGATGTTCTAGCAAAAGTGAAAAACCAAAACAAAAAAAAATCATATAAAATGTCATTTACCACTGAGAGAAAATTCTTAACAACATAGCAAATAATTCAATGATAGAAATGAGCTATTCAGTTGAACAGCCATTTATTTAACATATAAGCTCTCTTGATACTTAAAATCATGTTATCACTTCTCTTAGCAGCTTACACTCCTGTCAACCAATTGTAATAAACGAATACAAATTAGAATATGGGCTCTAAACTACTTTATACTAATTAAAATGGTCCATTTTAAGTTCAGTGTTCAGTGGAATAATTCTTCTTCTTCTTCTTCTTCTTCTTCTTCTTCTTCTTCTTCTTCTTCTTCTTCTTCTTCTTCTTCTTCTTCTTCTTCTTCTTCTTCTTCTCCTTCTCCTTCTCCTTCTCCTTCTCCTTCTCCTTCTCCTTCTCCTTCTCCTCCTTCTCCTTCTTCTTTCTCCTTTTTCCCCTCCTCCTCCTCCTCCTCCTTCTTCTTCCTCTTTTTAGACAAGGTTTCTCCATAGCTTTGGAACCTGTCTTGGAACCTGGAACTATCTCTTGTAGATCAGGCAGACCTTGAACTCACAGAGATCCACCTGCGTCTGCCTCCCAAGTGCTGGGATTAAAGGTGTATGCCACCACTGCCCGGCTTCAGTGTAATTCTTATCATAAATGCGCTTTGAAAAAAGAATACAGATTCATTTGGATCAAAGCTATAAATTCTCCAAATTCCTCTGCACTTGTGGACTTTCAGCACAATCTGTATTAATTGTAAAAAATAAAACACAATGTATATTGAGGAAAAAGCAAATATCAATTATAACGTCCAGAAGTAAATGCTATTAATATTTTATTGTATATGCTTCAAAAATTTTACTATATGCACGCTATACCAAACTAATAATGTATTATATAATGTATTAACATTACAGTATACAAATATTTTCTGTATTGATAATAAATTTCCAAACTTTGCTTTCTACTTTCTTAATCAGATTCTACTGTAAAGATCCACAAGAGAGCATTGGACTCATCTTTCCCCCCCTCCCCAAGACAACTTCAACTTTTCACGATTAATCTCAGTCTTGTCCAGTGAATACTATTCCATATTAGATGTCCTGGGGCTGCCTATATTGATAAGCATATAGATAAGGAACCTTTCCCGATACATTTTACATTAGAAAGCTGTGTCAATCACTGGCTCTCTTTTGGCTGCAGAGGGTTGCTGCTTACCAGAAAGGACTACATTCCCTTTTGTTGTGGTTTACTTCCTGAAGGGAATGCTGCATCCTTGAGCCTCAGAGCTGTGGGGTCTCCATGCTGAACAGTCGCTGAACTCCCTTTAAAATTACTGGTGCTTTTTTCCCTGCCTAGTGCTGAAATCTACTATTTTGGATTGCTTGCTACTTTCCAGAAACTGTTAAGATCAAAATTGCCATGATTAACATTTCCTTCTACAGTCAAATAAATTTTAATTGTAACAGGCATTGGATTTACTTCCTGCTTGTATTTCTCAACACTTAATAATGCCTCTCTATAAACTCAGTTTGAGCATTATCTTCATCCCCCAAACTTCCTCATTCTCTGTACAACCCTCACTGTCCTGCAAGTAAGTTTACCGGTATCCAAATAACCTTTATTGGTATTAAAATCCTTATTTCTTGGAAAACAAACAAACAACAACAAAAACAACAACAGAAACATCTACCAGTCTCTTTCACTTGACCCTCTCTTTCCCATCACCATTGTCTTAAGGATGCAAGTATAATGGTACTCAGCATGGCCATTGCTATATTTGCCTTCCAGCTTGTTTTGCCCTCCCCTGAATGTGGCTTCTGTATAATGTGTATTGCATCATTTATGTTTCTTGAAGAGTTACATTTTCTCTGTTCAGTTTTAATATATTAAGTGCTGTTATATTGGAAACAAAGCATTGTTATCATTATTTTTATTCTATAATTATTGAGTTTATAAAACTCCTCTGTGTGGCTGTGAACTTCATTATGATATCCATTAGAAGGAAGAAATAAATTTTGCTCTGTTTCTGTTTCTTGGTCTTCCAGTGGGCATATTCCATGCCATAACTATTAGTTTTACCAATGTCAAATGATATGATATCAATTGGTAACAAAACAAAAACTTATTTTGCAATGTATTTTCTTGCATAAATGTCTCTTTCAGAATTTTAAGAATTTATTCAGACTATAAATAAGCTGAGGTTGACAAACTGAGAATTAGAAATATCCTTCCCTTCCCAAGGACAACTGCTGCCGGAGGGCTGCATTACTAACACTGTGTAGAGGGTCTCCATGAACATCCCTAATTGATATCTGCTTGCATTTTTCCATTTCCTCTTTGCTAAATTTAAGAGACTTAAAATGCCACATCAGGGAAAAGGTTTTCTAGTCAGTTCCAGTTCTAGGGCCTCTGGACTCTGTGTCTAAAGTGAGTGTTGTCTTTAAAACAGGAACTTACCTTCCATTTGGGGGGCAAGCAAGGGCAATAATAATCGTTTATAACATTTTGAGAATCTATTGGACAATCCCAACCTACAACTCAAAAGTGGGCTTCTCATGCCAGGTGTTAGGGTTTTTGTTAGGTTCTTAGAGGGAGCTTTGTCTGCCTAAATGAGAAAGTTTCATTTGAATGTATGTGTGCATATATATTTGCATATATATGAATATTTATATATACATAATGTTATCACTTTATTAGGTAGATAATTGACAATAATAAGTTAATAAGCAGTTGCAATACTTATTACTAATTAATAATGATCAATAAGCAATAATACTTTTATAAATTTTTAAACATTTTTACTGTTATTTTACCTTCATTTTTACTTCTGTATTTATTTCCAAGATAGTTCTAAGGGTGCAACCATGATCCACATAACTTGTTGTATGTTCTCTAGAAGAACTTAAGGTTCACTTATCAAGAAGGCAAACATGCCTCATATTGGAAACAAGCCAATTATCCAGGGCTAATCATAGACCTTGGAGGAGAGCTTATAATCATCACTTTACTAAACCAGCAGAATCCCTAACCACATTTTAAATATTTGTCCTTATGCCTACAGATAAGCCTAGTCTTCACCTCTCTTCAAGGAAACTTCCCTTGCAACAGAAAGAGACCATTATAGAAAACTATAACCCAATCTGCATGCAAGGCTGTGATACTCAGTCCCAACACAGATATCTGCCAAACTACTCCCACACCTAAGGCTCAGATGAACACTGCAGAACAGGGGGTGGAGAGACTGTAAGAACCAGAACAGAGAGTGTTCTCTTTGCTCTGAAATGTCAGATGCTACACCCACAAAGTCTCGCCAACATAACTGTGTAAATATAAGTGGAATAATGATGATACCAATAGATGTGCCAAAGTGGGCAGAGGAAATCCCATGAGGCCTCAACTCTAGACAAAGAACTATAGGCAACAAAGGAATGCTAAGAGTGGGAAAAATAGTCTTCCCCAGGGAAGAACACATGAGTTACTTATCCAATACCTAGATCTCTCTGAAAGCAAACAAGCAAGCAACATTACACAGAGTGAGCAGGTTTTTATGATGTTAAGAATATGTATTTAATATATATATTATACATATATACATTGCCTATTGCATACATATACATGTATAAATGTGTGTAACAACAATCAATGAAGATAGAGGCCAGGAATTTGAAAGAGGCCATGGAGGTATATGGAAAGATTTGTAGGAGGAAAAGGAAGAGGGAAATGATGTATTAATATTACAATTATTACAATCTCAGGACACAAGAGCAATAAAATTTAAATATCTGTTTATTTTTTTTATCTCATGGATTAATGATAACTTTGAAAGTGTTTTCTCTCATTTTCATCCCCTTCCCCTGAATTATGTCTTCTTATTTTTTCCATTTTTTGGAGGACTACGTGTATTATTATTAGATGTTAGTTAAGTTTTAATCTTTGCCTTTTAGTTTTAATATTTTAAAAACTACTACCTATTTTATTATCTGCTAATAAACTTGTTTACATGTCCTTTATCTTCTAAAATTTTCTATTTTTTTCCTTCTTTACTTTTAAAAACTGTCTTATTTTACATAAAAATCCCAGTTTCCTCTCCCTTCTCTCTTCCTGCTTCCCTTACCCCCACCCCATCAACTCCTCTGGGGAGATAGAGAGAGCTCCTGAGTAAATTGGGAGACTGACAGGAGGGTAGAGGGTAGAAGCAGAGTGGGGAGGGGAGAAGGGGAGTGGGGAGGAGAACTTGTGGGATCAGGAAGGTCCGAGTTGTTGGAAGGACAGAGAGGGAGAGGTAGGAAAGAGATCTCTTGATAGAGGGAGCCATTACCTATGTTTTTCTAGTTAATTCATTTTATGTCAATTGTATTAATCAATATTTTATTAATAGTATTTATTTCTAGGGTACACTATAACATTTTATTCTATGAGCACCCTGGAAAGATTCAATAAATTTCATCAACATATCTAATACCTTATTTTTAAAATATTTTTCTGTTAGAAAGATATTAAAAGTCTAAAACTGTGACTTGTAGAAATAAAGCATGGAAAAATAGTTGTTACTAGGGAATGGAGAGAGGGTAAAATACAGAGAAGAGAGAGGCATGGATCAAAGGGCTTAACAGCTTCATCTGCTGGAAACACCAGTTTAGTAATCTATTGTACTATCACTGCTAATGTATTTTATATTTAAACATAAGAAACAGAATTATTTTTGATGAAAGAAAAGTACTAATTTTTCTCATGGTTTGCATTTTTGATGTTATAAGGAATCATTTCTAATTCCTCAACATTGTGCTTTATTAAATTTCGTATTTTGACTTACAGATTATTAGTAAATCTAACGTACAATTTTATTTTAATGAGGTTAACATCTCAAAGTCAACTCAAGACAGACAGACAGCTTCAGTAAGATCCAGGCTTTCTCTATTACTTCAATAGTCTACTGGTTTTGTCTCTGGACTCAAATCTCACTCTGTACTTCCTGGTTAATGTTAAATGTTTTTTTTTCAATGCCCAAATGAATATCACTTTGATTTGTCTAGTGTGATAGAAGTGCCCATTTGACTTTGATAGAAAAAGTACCGTTTTCTAGGGTCTAGAGTCATTTCTACCTTCCATATTCCACTCTGTGACCCTTCTCCTGAGAACATTCTAGAATTTCTCTTCCATGCTATTTTGTCCCAGACCTTTAGTCTTGCTTTATGCTCCATAACTTTTAAGACTCCCTCTCTGCCTCTAATTTTTTTCCTACCTTCTACTTCTTTAGGTTTTAGCTTACATTTTATCTTTAGAGAAAGAATTATTCGACTTGTCCATAGATAACTAAAATATCTCTGCTATCCATTCTATAGTTATCTACTAATTGCCTTTTCTTAACCAGTTTTTTTTCTTTTAAATAGATTTTCCCTTCCCTTTCTCCTCACTTCTTGTGAGGGCAGAATTCATGCCTGCCTTGCTGCTTTCTATACAGTGTTGAAAACATGCCACAAGCTTCTTCATGCACATCCCCTTTCTGTGAGAATATTGCTGCTCTATCTCTTTGAACTTCAGATGGATTTATGAGTTGTTTTAATCTCCAAAAATTCTGCAAAGACTATAATTGCATCATGAAACCCCATGTGGCAAATCCACTTTACCTTCCCAGAAGAACAAAAAAAAACACACAAAGATGCTCAATAATCATTAGCTTCACACATGTGAATGATGAGGCTGTTTCCTCCTGTTGAAGGTATCTTTAGAGTTGTCCCCCAAAGTAGCAGTGGGCATTCTCACAAGGGAATGCCCCATACTTCCCAGTGATGGGATCAAATGGAATTCCAAAAGGGGAGGTTAACGTCAGAATGATGAGTCTACAGTCCTGATTGGGTAACATAGATATTTGGGAAAAGGTGATTGACCACCATACTCTTGTGATGCGAAGCAATATAGGGTGTATTCTCATTAGGTATGACTGTGACAGCAGTCCAGTTGATGGATTTCAACAAGACTATCAGAAATTTGTCCCTGACCCAAGGCTAATGTCTTTTAGTACCTACACACTTTTATCAAAGTGTGGAACCTATGACAGGTTCAAGCCTATAAAAGATAGGTAGCTAGCAGGGTAACAGAATAACTTAGATGCTACTTTCCTCAGTCTGTAAGAAGCAAACCACATAGCAACTAGAGGATCATTCAGATCTAAGACTCCACTGACCACGTAGATGTCTGGAAACTGTCAACTGCCTGAGTAACACCAGACAGGACGCATTTCAATTGCTGGTCCCAGAACCACCAAGTTGATTTAAGCCTCAAAGGTATGAGGCTGCTTGCTTTGCCTTAATAGATTGTTGAATTTATAGTGTCTGTCCATTTGTCTTGACACAAGGTAGTGGAAACATTGATCAACTTTCTATGTTTGATGGATACATCTGCATTCTTTCTCTAGATACTCACCTACAAGAGCATTAGCATGAACATTCACGGAGATCATGGCTTCTACTAAAAGTTCCCCCAAAACATTGTGTGCCTCACAAATTTGTAAACATCAATTATTCTTATAAAAACAATTTCTTCAAAAATCTATAAAATGGAAAAATGTGATGGAAAACCTAGTTTTTCTTTCTACAAAATCTATTAATGTTTTGATGAGTCAAAGGAAGTTTACAATGTTTTGAAAATTCTATAGCTAAGGTATAAGATTAGCATCTAATAATGGTGATGAAACACTCAACACATCTAAAGAGCTTTTTCTTTAGTAATTACTAGTTCTGGATCTCATGCATCATGTGCCATATGGTGTAGACATGCATCATGAGACATATGGTTCTCTCATATAGAACAGTCTTCCATTAGTGTTTGTTATAGGCTCCTCAGGTTCTTTCAGTGGTACATATACTTTTGTGCAATCCCTTCCAATTAAGAATGGGCTGTTCCTACTGATGAGCTTTTAACCAATAGATGATGGTGAAAAGTGATGGGAAGTAGAAAAACACAAGCTCTTCTGAGAAAATTGGGAGCATGGGGACCTTGGAAGGGGGTTGAAGGGGAGGGTATAGGCAGAGAGGGGAGCAGAGAAAAATGTAGAGCTCCATAAAAATCAATTGAAAAAAAACGATGGGATGTCATTTCTGGGGCTGGGATTTGGAACAATTGAGACTTCTGTTTTGCTCCTTCACTCTCTTTTCACTCTGGGGAAGGAGTTGCATTCTTTAAGCTGCCCTCCATACACACTGCATGAACATAAACAGGTGCCTTACTCCTAATTAGCAAGAACCCAACCGTCACAGCACAGTGGATCCTGGAAACAGGTTTTCTAGTGACTTCTGACAGCTGTGTAGGTAACCTTGGAAGGAGATCCTTTTCATTAAAAACCTTAACATAATAAAAGCATAGGGGTCCTTATCTCCAGAATAATGAGATAACCTAATATAAAAAAATCTCTAAAACTTAGATTCTAGGATACAATAAACAGTTAGTGACTAATAAACCACCAGTGTTTGGCTGATATATTAAATTGCTGCAGGGTCAAATATGACCGCTAGGATGAATAACCTTTCTTCTTTCTATAAATTAGGTATTAAAGACTGTGTCCCTAGCATAACAGTGTGCAGAGGTAAAGGATCCTGAGGGTTCTAACCCCATCAATAGGTTATTCCATTGATAGATTTAATGTGCAATGGACTTGGTGGTGGAAAAAATGTAGGAAATGGGACCTGTTCAGCGAGGTAGGGCAATAAAGACTTCTTCTTCTCCCTCTCTCCTCCCATTCCTTCCCTCCTTCATTCCTTCTTCCTTCCCTCTCCCACTCTATCTCTTTCCCTTCTTTCTCTTTCTCTAGACAGACAAAGATACTATATAATCCAGCTATTATGTTATTCTACATTGCCTTAAGTCCAAAGCAACAGAATTAAGTGAATATGATGAAATATCCGAAATTGTGAGTATAAAAAAATCGCAATAAGTGAAAGTAATTAATTACAGTGACAAAACACATGCAGGAGTCATTATTTATAAAAGGAGAGAGAGAAAGAGAGAGAGAGAGAGAGAGAGAGAGAGAGAGAGAAGAAACACAGTACACAGATTTAGTTGAAAACTCCTGGCAGTCAACAAGAGGAAAGATGGAGAAAGGGGTCATGGGGTTTTTTTTTTTTTTTGTTTGTTTGTTTGTTTTGAGCTGGGACAACAATAGAAATAAATAGCTTATTAAAGAAGGAAAACAAACTCTTAAGAATGGAAGTGGTCTAGTGAAAATTTGGTTTGGAGAATAATTGCCAATAGCATACAACCATGGAGGGATGGATGGTCTTCTATAGCTCCCCTACCATTTGTGTTTTGTAGACATTGTTACAAGCATTAGATTTTGACTATGGTAAGGAAGGGATGGCTTCCTTTGTAAAATGCTTTTTTTTAATACTTTAATCTCAATGTTGCTCTTTCAGCTTCTATTTTTATATCACAACTTGAAATATAAGAACTTTTTAATGTCAATAATGAATGACTACACCAAATAAAGATAGAAAGAATATTACAGCTCAATTGCACAGGAGAGAAATAATGAAGATAAGATAAGATAGATTAGTCTAATTGAAAGCAGATGTCTCATAGAGAAAAATCAATAAACACAAAGATTCTTTATTAAAATGTTAACCAAATATATAAAGTCTTCACAAAGCATCAGGAAACATTCTTTATAAAGGAACAAATACTTTATATTTATAGATTTATGGGCAAGGAACCTATCCTGTATTCTTTTGATGTAATATAACATGAAGATCAGGGATAGAGAGCATTTGCACATATATTGTGGGTGGCCTTTACCTGTGTAAATATTGTAATAGATAAAAAAAATTACAAAACTGACAATAAAGGAAATAAAATTGTGGCTACATAGGAAATGCTAATTTATTTTATTCATAATGTAAACTCCCCTGATTGAATCCGTAAGTAAGTTTAGAAAGAATACTATTCCTGTATAGACTGTTGAAGAAATAAGAAAGAAGTTTAAATTGAAATTTATTTTTTCTTATAAGAACTGCAATTTTCATTTGTAAGTAAAGATATTTTAAGAAGAGAATATAATAAATAATTCTATCTAATGAGTATAGAAACAAAAATGCTAACAAAATATTTTTAGAATAAATTCATGCATGTACACATAATATATATTTATAAACACACAAATATATACACATTAAAAATCATTCAGTTCAAGAAACAAAAGTTAAAATACCTTGGGGTTAATAATTTTTATGTAACACTACAGTTTCTAGATCAGTCTAACTTTTATGTTTACCTTGAGTAAGCTAGTCAAGTATCTCAGAACTTTAACTTAAGGGCCTAGAAATTTAATATGTCATTATGCAATAAATAAAAGACACATAGATTGAAAAAGAAATAAAAATTTAAAATTCAGCCAATTAATGCTTGCTTTTAAATTTATATAGGATTGGAAATGGAGTAAAACATTTGTACAGAAGAAGCTAAACCAGACTACTCATCAGTATGGGTTGTAAGGTTTTGATAAATGTGATAGCAATCAACATGTGCACTTAGTACTACTGAAATAAAAGATACTTATGAGTTAAACAGCATGAGTCAAGAAATAGGCTTCCCAAATGCTAGCCCTAAAAATATATACATAGATAAGGAACACATGGACTGAACTGAGCAGGTTATGTTTATATATCTGGAAATATATAACATAATATAAAACTATACATACAGTTAGTATATGTAAACAATTCAAGAAACAGAAGTTCTGAATTGACAGACAGCAAAAATGTACATAAAAGAAGTTGAAGGAAAGAAAAAAAGGGAGAAAAATAATGCAATTTTGCAATATAATCTCAAAAAAGAATTATTATTTCAAATTTAGTGTGTTTGTGTTCTTATTCTTTCACTGTGGGAGTATAGGGTAGTGTATGTTTTATTTTATATAGAAGCTACCAGAGTTTTCCCAAGATTCTTCCATTATCTTCTATTTCCAACTTAAGCATATGAGGATTCTCTATGCCTCACCAGTTTCTTCATCTCATCACCTGCCTTACTATTATTAGTAATTTTAATTATAGCAATGCTAATGTGTAAATAATGTCATCTCTTGGTTTTAATTTGCATTTTCCTAATGACTAGTGACAGTGAGAATCCTTTTGTCTACTCTTCAACCATGTAAACGATTACTGTAAAATGCTTAAGAGTTTTTGCCCATTTGAAGAAGTTGACTTCTTACCAAGAAGAGCTTCTTCGCAGATTTTTTGACACATTTTGTTTTAGCTGAATAAATGTATTAGGAATATATTTCTCTTCTTTTGTGACTTGCCTTTGTTTAATAATGAAGTATTGTAAAGCCAAGGTTTATTTTATAAAAGTGTGATTTATCACTATATCTTCTTTGGTTTGTGTGATTTGTTTTTCTGTCTATGAAGTATGTGATTTTCATTTCAAAACTTCTATACATTCTCAATGAAAGAAACCAGGCAAAAAAAGTACACACAATAGAATTCAATCTACACAGAGCCCTATAAATTGCAGACTGATCTTTACTGATTGAAACAATAGTTTGCTTCTCTGAGCCATTAGGGTGGAGGGAAGTGACAGTGTATCAAAGGAAAAGGCATGGAAGGTTCTGTGTCTCGGTTGTGATAATGGTTTTCATAACTGCATGTAACTGTGAAAATACACTGAATTGGACAACTTAAATGAGTTCACATTATAGTACAAAAATTACGCATATAATTACAAGGAACATTTGGACAGAAGTCTAATGTGGGGGATGCAAAGCACTATGGTGTGTTCTTCTTTGTGTTTGGACATTATGTAGATATCATGTTTGCTTCTGGGAAAAATTCATTCTTTTGTAAGCTTAAAGAAAAGTATAATAACTCAAAGAATTATGTAGAGGAAAAATTATATATCATTACTCACAGAAATTATTCAAAGTGTATTATCATGATTGTAAATAATGTGGAAACATACTACCAAAACTTAAGTATTTAAATAGTTTTAATAAAATACTGCCAACTCTAAGTTCAAGTGATAAACTATATAGTACTTAATAAAATATTAAAATACAGCATATTCTTCTTTATGATTCTATAAAATTAATACATTTTTATCTTTATGTGCAAAATATTAAAAAATGGTTAATTGCTTCCTAAATTGGTGAGATTTAGATAGTTCTAATTATGGTATGTCAATTACTATAAATTTTTTAAAAAGTAACTCTGAGAGAAACATATCTTTTAAACCAAAAGTAATAGCCTTTTGATTTATTCAGTGATTTCCACAAAAATGAGCATTTTGAGGACAAGTGTACAGACTCGCTCATGGCAGTACTACTTATCATGTTAATAACACTGAAGACAATCCCAGTGTTCGCAACTAAATTTTGTTATATAAACACAAATTCCACCACAGTTAATCTAATATAATCTTGCTGTGGAATATTATAATCTGATTAAAATATGAGCTGATTCTATACATGTGTGCATTTGTCTGCAAGTGTGGTGATTCTGTGCATATCTGTGCATGTCTAATGTGTGCTACTTCTTTTCATTATTTGATGACTCTGAATCTGCAAATTTTCTTAGTGAACAAAATTTATTTGTAACCCTCAAATGAATTCTTAAAGCACTATCACATTTGCTTATAGAAATACATTGCTACAAATTTGTAGGAAATTTAAATTGCCAATTGCCACATCATTAGCTAAGAATAAATAAGGCTGTGACTCAGCTTTTTGGTTTCAACTCTCATATGGTGAACTACTATCAATTTAAGGACTGTTCACTGGCAAATTCATGCATTCTTTGTTTTATTCTTTTAGCAAGTCTTTGTTGAAAATGGAAGCCAAACCTCACATGCAGACTAGTGTTCCTAGGGAGAAGACTGGCATGTACCTGGGGGAGAAAAAAAGTGCCTGTGTCTGAGAAGCTTTCTTCAGTAATGGTTACAGTGCCACTGACTATGTTCGCAGTGTCTTCAAATACATACATGTTTTAAACAGCATTGCTTATTGAGTGGTGGAAATTTTGTGACTAGAGGGTTACAGGAAACTGCCCCTGTAGTTTGCTATGGAAAGTGATACAGTCCTCACTATTTCAGAGTCTGGAATTACTTTATAGAAAATATCATATCTGAACATGTGTAGACACAGGTCACAATGCTGTTACTTGATGTGGGATTTCCCTTTCTTTGTATGCTGTGAATACCATTGGATAATAAAGGACTGCTTTGGGCCTATAGCAGGGTAGAACTTAGATAGGCAGGGAAAACTAAACTGAATGCTTGGAGAAAGAAGGTGGGGTCAGGGAGAAGCCATGTAGCCCTGCCAGAGATAGACGCCAGATGGAAACTTGCCAGTAAGCCACAGTCACGTGGTAATACATAGATTACTAGAAATGGGTAAATTAAGATGTAAGAGGTAGCCAGTAAGAAGTTAGAGCTAATAGGCCCAGCAGTGATTTAAATACTATAGTTTCTGAGTGATTATTTTGGGTCTAAGCTACTGGGAACGGATGAACAGCCTCTCCTACTACAATGCCTCAGTTATATAGACAACATTTTGACTAAAATACATTTGTTACAGAATAAAATTATAATTACTACCTCCACTTCAAATAGAAACGATATGCTACTAGAGTTATATACTTGTACAACTTGTAAGGAAAACATGAATCAATATTAAGATGTGACTAACACTTGTCTGTGAGAAGTTGGAAAACAGTAGGTGGGGGGATCAACTGATAAGAAATGCTTGCCATTGTATGATAACCATGTGGCCACTCACACAAATACCTATTTATTATGTAAATAGAGGAAATATATAAGATATAAGGAGTATTCTGCCTTCACTCATTTCCTTCCTTAAAATTTAGTTATAGATTCATAGCAACAATGTGTTGCCAAACTCTGATGTGTGAACTATCACCCCTATGGACTGGAAGGTAATCTATATACAAGATATGCTGATGCAATTGTGGCATAAAGCTTTGGGAAAAGAATCATCCAAGACTTGATTGGAATTAAGACCCGTTCCAGTACATGGAACCCATACCCAACCCTGCTTGGGTAACCAAGAACCTGAGACTAGATTGACTATGAACCTAGGGGAACACCAAATACTACTGTTCTTCTTCAGGAACATAGCTATAATGTGATTTTTAATTACATTCTGCTATACTCATGAATCAGTACCTTGCTTAGTCACCATCAGAGAGGATTCCTCCTACAGTAGATAGGAAGAAACACAGACTCACAGCCAGACATCATGCAGAGAGCAAGAGACCTTAGAACACTTAGTCCTAAGTGGGATATTTCCATCAGATTCCTCACCTTAGGGCTCAGAGAACTAAGTGGAAAAGAAAGCAAAAAGATTGTAAGAGCCAGATGGGATGAAGTACACCAAGAAAACAAGATCCTCTAAATCAACTTGATCAAAGCACATTTGACTTCATAGAGACTGAGGTAGCATGCACCGAGCTATCACAGGTCTATACCAGATGGGGTCCTAGAAATAGAAGCAAACATTGACAAGTGTCCCCATCCCTAACCTATAAGCTATCATCAATTCATTAACATCCACAAATGAAAAAAAATAATTTTCTCCAAGGAGTCTCACTGGAGAAACAAGCTAGTTTTAAGGATAGATTCCCTAACCAGCAGAAGGCAGCAAACACGGAAGGAACTCAACAGCATCTTTTGAGGATCTTTGTCTCATAATGTTGTATCAGAGCATTTTTATAGGTTACAGGTCTTTCCTATATACTATAGCTTCTGGTTTGGGATTTTAATGGAATTTCTGAGTGTGCCAACATATGTCTTTGTGTATATATGCATTTTCTTTGGCTATTTTTCCTATTCATTGTTTTGTACTGTTGTGATTTGTCTGTATGCCTTGTCTTATCTTGAAAATGAATGAAATTTATGCTCTGGCAATGCTGAAGCCTGCGTGGGCAGCCCATATTGGGTTTAAAGGTCTAAGCTGATGAGAAAGACTAATTAGGTCTCTTTCTCAAGAGGGTACCAGATCTCATTATAGATGGTTGTGAGCCACCATGTGGTTGCTGGCAATTGAAATCAGGACTTTTGGAAGAGCAGGCAGTCCTCTTAACTACTGAGTCATTCCTGTTTGTTTTCTTTAGAAGACAGAAAGAATGTGGATCTACATGGCAGGGGAGTAAGGGATAAACTAGGATGGATTGGGTGAAGGAAAATGGTAATTGGAATATATTGCATGAAAATAATCCTTTTTCAATAAAAATACCCTCTTCTTTGTATAATACTCCAGCCTAATCAGGATAATAACTTATTGTGACTACCTCTTACTGAGAATGTGTTAAGTCAGTCACTGACAAATATAATTCCATAATATTTCAGATATTAATTTCAGCTTCATTTCCCCATGAATTCTTTACCTATAAAAGGCCTGTCCTGTTTAGTGTCTCATGGGAGATGTGAAGAAGGGCATAAGGTGGAAAGAGTCTACAGACCTTACTGGGTTTCATGTTCCCTTAATGAAAGCCTTGAAGGAGATTAGGGTAATTTACAGGCAGGAGAATGTTAGACGATCATGCCAGATTCAGCTCATTCCTCCTAATATTTCTTTTCTTCTACATAGTTCCATTCTCAATTGAAGACATTTCTATCTAGGAAAAAAAAACCTACCTCTTTGCAAATCAAGTTTGAGCATGAATTCTGTTTATGGTAATTTAAATACTACGTAGGTGGCAGAATTCAGGCATTTGCATCCATGTAGGGTTCTCTCTGTCTTTCTGTTTCTGCGTCTCTGTGTCTATCTTTCTGTCTCTCTCCGTCTCTCTCTCTCTTTCTCTTTCAGTGTGTGTGTGTGTGTGTGTGTGTGTGTGTGTGTGTGTGTGTTTGGCACATGTGAACACATGTTTTGCTCCTAGTCTTCTTTGGCTTTTTCTGTCATCTTGTCTGTGTGTGTGATAGCTGGTCTCACAGGGCCCACCCCTGATGGATGTGAACATTGCTAATGTTTATGACATATCAACACAGAAGCTTTGGTGTAGCAACTATGTGCTCTCCCTCCCACATGGCCTATTTTTGCCTAAGACAGAATTGCTTTTATATTTTATTTAGGCACATTCCTATTGGGTTCATTAGCGTATTCCTAATAAATATTTTGGTGTCATGTAGAAGAAAATCAACAGTGAGGTCATAAAACATTTTTTAATGTAGCCCACAGACCATTGCTGGTAAGCTGAGAGTAGCAGAAAACCCTGTCCCCTTCCTAAACCTGCAAAACAAGTGTGTGTTGGAGGTAGAAGAATGTGCTCTGTGCAGTTTTGCAAGCTTCATGTGCCTAGTGATTAACAGAAAAATAAAACTCTGTATGTTCTGCATACGACCTAATTCTCGGAAGTGTTATGTAATGCAGTCTTCTTCCTCTTCCGTTTGTAGCTGAATTCATCCTACAGGTAAGTAGGAGAATCTGGTTTATCACAGATATAGGTATGAGAGCTTCATAACTCAAAAGTAGCCCTATTCTAACTGGGGATATGATGCAGTGGGTAAACCACTTGCTGCATAAGCATGGGGACCCAGATTTGAATCCCTAGAACCTTATCACTGCATTGTTGTGAAGTAAAGGACAATCTCAGGCTAGATCCTGGTGCAGTGGGAGATTTTATTTTAAGGAAGTAAGGTAGAGAGTGATAGAGTAAGAAGACATCAGAATTCCTCATTTGGCCCCTGTCAGTTATATACCCAATGCAAAGGTATGCACATGTAAAATACAAATCGAATACACAACACATACTCTGTCTGTGTGTCTGTCTCTTTCTTTTTCATGTACATACACCCACACACCTACATACATGCGTGCATGCATGCATGCACACACACACAGACACACACATTCGCACAGAGGATTTAAAAGAAAGAAAAAGACACTCCCATCTTGCTTTCTCATTTAGAAACCAGAATCACTACTGAGCCCCTGCATATGATGTATATGAAATAAGCTTGGTCCCAGACATACTTCATCACTTAAGTTCCACACACGCTTTCTTTAGTAAGTGGGACAGAATGCAGTTCATGCCTTCATTTCCAAGAATCTTCCAGACATCTGGAATTCCTCTACCTTTGTCATAATACTGAATAAAGGATGTGGGGATGAGAGGACTCCTGTGTGCACACTTTGTTTTCTTAGTTATCAAGGAGATTAAGTCCGTGTTTATTTTATAGCTTCTGAAAATCAGATGTTAAAAAAAAATTAATCTTATTCCGTTGTCATCTTGACAGACCAAAGCCTTCCTAAATAGAGTCTGGCAACTGGTAAAGCTTCTTTCTAATTTCTTCTCAGTTCAGGACTCTTTCCACCATTTAAGCACCAAGTTTATGATGCAGTCATCATAAGGGAAATGCTTTTCAGCTACAGAGAAGAGAACCCCATCTTAAATCTCCTCAACAGTAAACATCAGACTTTCATAATGAATTGTTTGAAGGTGGGCAGTCCAGGGCTGGTTAATATAAAACATCATAGAGAACCTGTGGTCTTTTGGTCTTCTTCATCTATGAAGGCACTGTTGTGGTTCCAGAACAGAGATAAAGACAGGGCATGCCAATACCTCATCCTCCTTCATATCAGTGAGGACATTTTCCTGTCATGTGTCAGCGATCGTTCTCATGATTTTGTGGCTAAAACTGCCAAATGCTGGTGTAGGAGTTCCTAGATTGGAGCAGTCAGGATTGTTCTCTGCAGTTGGAACGTAGTTGGAAACAAGCTTAAAATTTTCCCTTCAGCTTTAAATAAAAAGGCAATAACAAAACAAGAGAAAAATTTTAAAATATCAACTCTTCTATATTTATTCATCGTCAAAAATATTAGCCTTGACGCAATGGCTGGTGTTTAGATCAATCAGAACCTGCAATGAAACAATATGACTTTCTTTTTTCTCGCTTAGTAGCACATGCTTAAATTCACCACAGAGATCATTTCAATGAAAAGAGAAAAACCATAAACCTGAACATTTTATGGATTTGTTCTTATTGATATCAACTGACAACTTTAAATATATTTAATAGAAAACTCATTTCAATAAACTGTCCTAATGTTGTTCTCACACAGTCAGGCCGTGAGTTAGAAATTGCTATATGGCTATGTCTGTAACATCATCGACAACAGAAAGCAGTTTTAAATTGTGGAAGAGATACTATGAGTAAAACTTTCTACACACAATATATTATCTCTATGTTATATATAGCATGTAATCTCTATACTGTGTAATGTGTCTGGGTAAGAACGCTGAACTGACCAGTATGTGACTTTATTTTCATATGAACTTTTAGGAGAAGTCAAGATACCACAGTAACGTGCTTTCATGTTTTCAATGTGTCTTGCTGGCTGTGAAATCCAGGCCTCATTTACTTCCAGCCTCTTTAAGATAGAGAGGACTCTAGTGTTGTTATTACTGTGCTTAGCTTAAGCCAGGCACAAAGTGCATGAATTTGCCAGACAAAGAACTGCTAGTGGAGACCAAGGAATATTATATTTTAGAAATAATATGCCTTGCCTTTGTGAATTGCACACAGTCTGAACACTGGATCTTTGCAAACATTTTATAAAGGCATAAATAAGCCATTTGTGACTTCAAATTGCAACCATCTTGAAAAGCCTGAAAGCTGTTCCAGAAAGGAAATGCCAAATTTATCTCAAGTTAGTACAAAAGGCAACACTTGTCTGTTGGCTAGACTGTAAAGCTGCACACTTGGGAGGATCTTCAGGGTTAAAATAATAGCCTCGTGCTTTGTGCAATTTTAGTTTGATTGTTGACTATCTAGGGAGCTAATAGAAAGTCAAATAAGACTGTGAAACCTCAAGTTTTTCAAACACTTTTCCATCGGATGAGCAAAAAGAACAGGACAGAAAAATAGAAGTGACTTGAGAACTGGAGATAGTAGCTAGATTTCTTCTTCTCTGATACAGTGTTTAAAGCACTGCAAGTCCACATTTCTACAGATTTCATTTGCAATTTACAAAATGCGATATGGGATTAGAGAAGCAATAAACTGTGCATATCACTTAGGGACTGTGTTAGTTTTTCTTTAACAAAAATAGACATCTTAAAATGTGGTAAGGACTTAGAAGTTGGCCCAACGTATCTACACAACGTTGTCAGCTATGTCAGTAAATAAAATCTTAGGTTTGCCCCTTCAATTGCTCGAAAGAATTATTATTCGCTGAGTCATGAGTTGTTGAGTTGAAACCATGGTGGCTGTTTGAAGATTTATTTGGTCTCTTGTCTTTATGAACTGCAAAACATGTGGCATCTCCTTGGTTTGGAGAGGGAAGAATTCTTTTCTGCTTGCTCTTTATTGTGGTGTTTTTCCTATAAGAAATATGCCAAGTCAATGTAGTTTGAACAGAATCGTCTTTAAGGCAGGGGTTCAGGTATGTTTTTGTACAATCTACTTTTGTTGTCATTTTGTATGGTTCTGAAAGAAAGTGTGGTGAGAAGAAAATCCTCATCTTGGAAAATCAGCAACAGACCCTGTGATTTGGGGATGAACTACGTTAGTATCAGCATCTGTTGTCATGGATCTTCTGAGATGAAACCATGTAGAACTTCACATGTGGTTATTTCATGCATCATCACTGAATTATAACAGCATTAAAATTATGTAGATTATTCATTGGAAAATAACCTATCATAAAAAGACAAAAGTAAAGACCAGAAGATTTATTAAGGAAGAGTTGATTTGTGTCAGTCTCTGGTCAACTTTCTTTATTCTCTTCTCTCTAGCTGCATTCCTGCACTACACTCTGTGGTACTATAATCATCCATCATTCTTTGCATGTCTGCTTGCCAGGTTTACTCCGAGGTGAACACGGCTGTGCTCTCTTTGTGAACTGCAGCACTCTTAGTTTTAGAAAGCAGATGGGCAGCTCAGTGTGAACAAAATGCCATGCAGCTTGACCCCATCCCCTCTGAGGAGGCCTAGCTTCAGACAGCTGTCATGGCTCATCGGAAGGTAGAGCAGACGCTAGCTGATCCAGCAATTATAATCAGATTTAAAGCTGAGAATGACAACGGTAGAAAAGTTAGTTTGACTTAACTTCAACTCGCCATGCATCTCTCAATTAGTTCTCTTTTCTTTGTAGCTGCCTCCAGCCTGCTTCTCAGTGAGATTAGATTCTCATCTCTTTAACTTCATCCAAAGCCCTGCCATTTTCACCATAAATTGACCTTTTTCTCTGATTTTTACATTGAGCTAACTATACTATCACCATCCTGAATTTCCTAAATAAAAATATATGATTCTTTTGATTTCATATTCTTTTCCTTGCATTTGCGTATTTTCCTAAATCTCAGACATTCACATTTTGCAAAATCCCTACTATTTTGGCATTGTGAAGTGAAACGTTTTGGTAGTAGAGATGGCCTGTAAGCTTTCTTACCTTGTTTTATTAACTATATGGTGACAATGTCCCAGTGAAGTAACCTCATGTCTCCCAAATATCCTTTGTCTTGCTTGGTGAAGAAAGACGCTTAAAAGAAATCCCACACTAGCCCAGAATTGAGTATAATAGAGGGTTATTTATTTAGGGGTAGACTCACAGATAGGAATCTTCTGATGAATGGGGAACAGCAACTAAATCCCGCAGCTGGAAAAGAGGACAGATGCACACTTTACATGGACATATGAAGTATGAGAGGCCATGCTCAAGTGAGCGGGTAACTTAAAGGCTACTGGCAGCAGGAATTCCTACAGCAACTTGGGTTATAATCTATTTTGGGGAGTTTTAAGAATTTTAAGGTGGCTAAAATACCTATTGAGGAAAAGATCTGGTCAGTCGTCCTCAGCTTAGACCATGAAATGCAATATGGACGAGTTCATCAGACCTGCCTTATATGAGTTGCCCATGCATGCTTCAGCATTGCTAGGACATAAATTTCAATTTTTTCAAAGTACCTATTACTTGAAATATGTTGGCTGTATCTGTTGAGATAACTGCATTATTTCCCTTTTGAATTCCCTAAGTGAATATGTTTGGCATGATTCTTTTCCTTGGTATTTTCCTGAAAGAAATCTTTTATTCTTAGGAAACTGAGAAGTCTGATGTCATCTACTGAATTCAAATAGGTCAGTGTGGTTCATCATCATTCTATCCTTTCCATTCCCTAGAACAAACTTCTAATTGCAATTTCTACTCTTCTTCGAAAATGTGATATTGAGTCTTTACTTTGTAAATAATAGACCTTGTATCTATGTGTCAAAACATAAGCCTCTTCTTTTGTGTTTCTGTCCCACGTGCTTTCTGTTATCCTTTGAGTTTGCGAAGCAATATTTTTTATATATATAATTCTAAAATCTTTTAAAAAGCAAGTGTAGGATTTGAGTTTTAATCCCTCTTGCTGATTGGGTATCTGTGACAGCATCACTGGACTTTTGCATCATGGAAATCTCATACAGACTCTAAGTTCCCCGATGGCAGGAAACAAAATTTTCTGTCTTTTCTAAATCTATAGCACCTGCAATTGTGAAGGACATAGGACGTAATTGATAAACACTGTGTTAGCTGAGTAATGGTTTAGAAGTTTGCTCCCTGAATTTCTTTGTATGTACATCTTTGGAAAATGTACAAGACAAAGAGAAAATAAATTTCATTTATTCTTTAGATTCTTTTACTGCTTAAAATAGCTAATTAAGAATAAAATTCCCTATTTAAGAAGCTGGCAAAGGAAACAATACAGTGTTCGTCCAGACAAGAATTATTTTTATCCTGTGTGAAGACTATTTTTTTCTCTCATTCCTTAATTCCTTGCCTGAGCTACTATGCTCTGTTTGATTCTCTCCTGTGTGAAAATCTCTCGCTTTATGTATAGCAATGCCCCTTCCCGTTTTCCAAATTCATGCAGTATATTTGGTTCATGTCTTGCAGCCACACCATGTAACCCCTTATTGTTACTTGAAAATACCAGGGCCTTTGCAGCTATGTTAGAACTATTTCCTTTCCTGATCTGTTTGCCCGGAACATTCTTCCTCCTCCATCTACTGCCTCTTTATTTCCTGGAGGCAAAATGCTAGCATGCCCTCTAAGTGGCCTCTCCCTTCACCAGTGTATTTAAAGGATGGCCTTATGTTCTAATGTTACCTTTTGTTCCATTCTTTTCCACCCACTCCCCTGTTTTGTCACACTGGCTTACAGCCTGAAGTCACCATACTGCCTCTTTGCTGACTCCATGGTTGCTGTCTTGGTGCACTGGAATGTATGCTGTACAGTGTGACTGGGTCCTGTAATCTATGCTGATCACTTTACTTCGATTACTTACAAGAGCACCTGACATCCACCAGACACCCTCAAATTACCACATGAATAATAAGGTGACAGTTTAAGCTACAAAATATATGCATTCTGTATCGAGAAATAATACAACACCTAACAGTGAGAGTGTATGCTTGGGCTATGAAAAGCTGGCCACTTCTTTATTTTCCACAGAGAGAAAACTAGCCTCAGTAAAGTTAGTCTCATATAATAACCCAATTACTTTGATAAAGCAGGGTTTCATTTCTCCCCAGCTGTGAAAGGACTAATGGATCCTCAGTCTATGTGTTTTTCTTCCATGCGTTTCCTGTCTATTGTATAACAGATGAAATGAAAAGAATTATTTTAATAGTTGCTAATGTTTTCAAGCAAAAGTAAAACATGTCTTGGCCTCGGAGCTTGCCAGGGTTTCTGACTCACTCTGCCAGTCAGCGTGGAGAGGAAATAAAATTTACCTCTGCAATTTCAGCAGAGTCACAGAGACGTGGAAAGAAAACAGCATCTCAGTTTATAGTCTCATAACGTATGTGATGACATTCAATATATAAATTACACAAGCTCGCTAATCAAAGGAAACTTTTATACTTTCTGCTCTGGCCACTGTATGATATTGTTCTCATCATTGTTACCTGTGTCCTTATTTATCTCCCATGGTCAGCTTTCCAGCCATTTCAGGATAGAGCTCCAAATTCTCAGTAATGGTCTTATCTCTTCTCCCACACCCTCGTTGACACTGTTTCTATGATTTATATGAGTTATTTCGTCCCAAGGTCAAGCTCCAGTGTTACATGCTTTAGCGGTTGTTTGCTTCTAATCTTAGTTTTTAAAGTTTGGATTTGCATTCCTATTATTTGTTTCTATAAGAACTTTAACATTTTACAAATATTGATGCATGCATCTTTTCTCTCTAGGAAGAATGTAACATTCTCTGAAGGAAGAAACATTTCATGCCATTCCTCTTCAACTCTAGTCACTCCAAACACGACAGGAGTCCATTATGAATGTGGGCTGAAAAAATGCACATTCAGCTGAATAAAGTATTACAGGTGATGTTGAAAGATGTAAAATGAATCCAGGGTCTCATGAAGGTCAATTAAGACTTTGCTTCCAACCCTCTTAGTCACTTGATTTTTGAAGACAACTTCAGAGGAATTAGAAAGCTAAAATTTCAAATCATTTTTATTCTTACAGAATTGGGTATGTTGATAAGAATGATCATCCCACAACAACTGTGACAGAAGATGAGTAAACTCTTGGATATTAGGTGATTTACATTATGTTAATTAGTTGAATCTTTTATTTTAATACTTAAGACAATAATAACCAACAGTCAGAGAGAGAAGAGAGGAGGAGAGGAAGAGGGAGAGAGAGAAAAAAAGAGAGAAAGATAGAAACACAGAGAGAGAAAAACAGAGAGAGAGAGAGAGAGAGAGAGAAAAAGAGAGAGAAAGAGAAAGGGAGAGAGAGAGGAAATATTCTTCCTATGTTCTTTCTGAGGACTAGATTCATTCAAATTCTAATTGTTGTCTGCAAGTGGGTGGCCTCAGACCAGGAAGCATTGCAGTTTGATGACTTAGCTCAAGCAGTGCAGCGAGATGGGAAAATCACTTTTTTTTCTATTCAGGTCATCAAAGGGTTGAATGACGACTACCCCAAGTTGGTGAGGGACATCTTGTCTACAAATCAGTGTATTGAACCATCAGTTTTACTATGAAAAAACAGAACAGACCAACCTGACATAAATTTAATTTGACAACTAATATAAACACATAAAACAAATCATCATATATCTTTAATTGAGCTAACTTTGTTTTCCACGGGGAAAGCATACACACAGCTTCGAAATACAGTGAAAGCCAAGGAAATCTTTGAAAATTGTTTATGTCATTGAGATATGAATTAATGGAAAGAATCAATGGCCCCTTTGTTTTAGATAGGATTATATAGTTCAAAATGCTCCTTCATGTCCTGGGCTCTGTCCCTCTTCTTGTTTGTCAAAGAAACTTGTGTTGACTGAGAGAATGACTGCCCAGTGTGTCCATTATGGAATCCTTTTATCCCATATGTGGGGAACTTCCTCTCACAGAATCAGTTTCTGCATTTTGATGATGACAATGTTGGCTTTTTCTCTTTCCTTCAATAGACAGAAAACTTTAACAATACCTGGGATTTTATCCAAGCTAGAAATTTCTGACATACCTTTATTTCTCCATTTCTAATTTACTCCATATAGCTTCTCTGGTGAGCTTTTTTTTTCCATGTTTTTTTTTTTTTTTTTTTTTACTTAAAAATTTCCATCTCAGCCAGGCGGTGGTGGCGCACGCCTTTAATCCCAGCACTCAGGAGGCAGAGGCAGGCGGATCTCTGTGAGTTTGAGGCCAGCCTGGTCTACAAGAGCTAGTTCCAGGACAGGCTTAAAAAAAAAAAAAAAAAAGCTACAGAGAAACCCTGTCTCGAAAAAAACCAAAAAAAAAAAAAAAAAAAAAATTTCCATCTCCTCCCCTCCTTCTTCCCCTCCCCTCCCCTCCCCTCCACCCATACTCCCCTCCATCCCTCTCCAGACCAAGGAGCCATCGGGGTTCCCTACTCTATGTTAAGTCCCAGGTCCTCTCAACTTCCCTCAGGTCCAGGAAGGTGATCAACCAAGCAGAGAAGGCTCCCACAGAGCCCGTCCATGCACAAGAATCAAAGCCCAGCGCCATTGTCCTTGGCATCTCAGTCAGCCTCCACCGTTGGCCACATTCAGAGAGTCCGGTTTGGTCGCATGTTCCATCAGTCCCATTCCAACTGGAGTTGGTGATCTCCCGTTAGTTCTGTCCCACCGTCTCCATGGGTGAATGCACCCCTCACGGTCCTGACTTTCTTTCTCATGTTCTCCCTCCTTCTGAGCTTTTTATATCATTATTTATTTTGGTATGCCTTTAAAAATTTACCTTTCCATGCTCCCATATCCACCCTTCCTGTATCCCAAGCATCCCATTCCTCCGAGCTCCCCCCATTCTCCCCTTCATGCTTTTCTCTCCCCATCTTCCCTTGGCCGCGTCTCGCCCAACCCTCAAGTTCCCAATTTTTGCCTGGCGATCGTGTCTACTTCCAATATCCAGAAGGATCACTATATCTATTTTTGGGAGTTCACCTTCTTATTATCTTCTCAAGGATCCCAAATTATAGGCTTGATGTCCTTTAATTATGGCTAGAAACCCATTATGAGTGAGTACATCCCACGTTCATCTTTTTGGGTCTGGGTTACCTCACTCAGAATAGTGTTTTCTATTTCCATCCATTTACATGCAAAATTCAAGATGTCATTGTTTTTTACCGCTGAGTAGTATCCTAGCATGTATATATTCCACAGTTTCTTCATCCATTCTTCCACTGAAGGGCATCTAGGTTGTTTCCAGGATCTGGCTATTACAAATAATGCTGCTATGAACATAGATGAGCAAATGCATCTTAATTTAGGGAGCCACCTGAGGGTTGTCAAGAGACTTGACCCTAGAGGGGTTCCCAGGTTTCCAGGGAGACGCCCCCAGTTAGTTCCTTGGGCAGCTGAGGAGAGGGAGCCTGAAAAGTCCAGTTCCTATAGCCATACTGATGAATTTCTTGCATATCACCATAGAACCTCCACCTGGCGATAGATGAAGAAAATGACAGAGCCCCACATTGGAGCACCGGACTGAGCTCCCAAGGTCCTGATGAGGAGCAGAAGGAGAGAGAACATGAGAAAGAAAGTCAGGACCGTGAGGGAACCTCCACCTGGCGATAGATGAAGAAAATGACTGAGCCCCACATTGGAGCACTGGACTGAGCTCCCAAGGTCCTGATGAGGAGCAGAAGGAGAGAGAACATGAGAAAGAAAGTCAGGAACGTGAGGGGTGCGTTCACTCATGGAGACGGTGGGACAGAACTAACGGGAGATCACCAACTCCAGTTGGAATGGGACTGATGGAACATGTGACCAAACCCGTCTCTCTGAATGTGGCCAACAGTGGGGACTGACTGAGAAGCAAAGGACAATGGCGCTGGGCTCTGATTCTTCTGCATAGACGGGCTCTGTGGGAGCCTTCTCAGCTTGGTCGATCACCTTCCTGGACCTGGGGGGAGTTGGGAGGACCTTGGTCTTAGCATAGAGTAGGGAACCCTGATGGCTCCTTGGCCTTGAGAGGGATGGAGGGGAGGTATGGGTGGAGGGGAGGGGAGGGAAGGGGAAGAAGGAGGGGAGGGAAGGGGGAGGAGGAGGGGAGGGAAGGAGAAGGAGGAGGGGAGGAGATGGAAATTTTTAAATATAAAAAAATAAACCATGAAAAAAACATTTACCTTTCCAAAGACTTTCTAAAATCTTTTGAGGAAATACATGGGCCAAAGAATATTGTTTTCCAAGAAATTATATATAGATGTACATATATATGTATTTATATGTATATATTTTGAGCTAAAACTTAAAATCAATACCTTAGTCTAGGTAATCAGAACCCAGCGGAAGGTTCCATTCACTTTTCCTACTTGGGCCATTCTGTGAACGTGGCTATCCTTTGAGTGTATATATTTGCAGTAGAGTTTCACTGTGAATCTGGCCTTGAGACAAACAAGGAAGTGACATGTTCATATTTCCCTCCAGCATCACGAAGACAAATATGACTGTTAGTGATACTGACTGAAATGGAAATTGACAATGTTAGTGCAGTTTCAGTGATTTATCTTTTACGTCATCAATGAAGTAAAAAATGTCTCTTTATTCGGCCTAGTTGTATCCACAAGTTTAACTGGGCATGTGGACATAATTTAGAGTTAGGATTCTTGATCTGCAAGTCCCACTCCCCCACAAAATGAATTCAGATTTAATAGACGACATGATGTTAGAATCCAGCTTGTATGCAATGACAAGTCTGCCATGCCAAATTTATCTACCTAAAAACATAAACTTTATCATCCCTGTGTGTGGACTATGGTGTCATCTTTGGTTCCGAGATGCAAATAGAATATGATCCTATGAATCTGAACTTTTGCAGGTAGAACATGCTTTGTTAGGAGGTTGACAGGCGAAGAGTTATGGTTCAAAGAGCCAAGGGATGCATCTTCCACTGGTTCGTAACAGGAAAGTATAGGAACAAAGTTTCTGGGTGAATAAGTAGCACATACTTTTGGGGTTCTGGTGCACAAACTATGCAGTGCTTGTGTTTCTTCACTTGTCACAATGCAGGGGTGCTGGTAAGAGAGAAGTTCTGCACAGAATTTCGAGCTGTGACAGCCAAATTCTCATTGTTCAGGTGAGCTGGCTGCGTAACACATTCATTCTTTAACCAAATAGTACCTGAACCAATGGAGTGGATGCTGGGGACACACTTTGTAGAAGACACTTCAACACATCCTTAGTTCAGGAGTTCATATGTGGATAGGCAAGGCTCCACCCAGTTGCATATTTCTCTGTAGCACTTCTTGCATCATTTGGGATCACTATGGGTTTATCTAAAATTTTCTAAGTGCAGGAATCTATTACAGAGAGAATCACTACACTAGGTCTCGAAGAATTAGAAAATGTCTTTTCTGGAATAGCATTTTGACAATTTTTATTAGAGTCACATAGTAGTATCTGATTTGTACAAAATAACAGAAAGTAAAAGAATTCAGTCATCAAGCTTTTTTGATAAAAATAAATTACATTTTTGTGTTGGTTTTGTATCATGATTGTTGAGATAGCACTCAATTTAACATGTACTATTTAGTGGTTTATTTTTCTAAACAGCAAATAATCCTTATCATATTCAAATTTTATTCATGATCTAGAGTCATTGAAATGAAAAGAATTATTGTTTGATACTATAATATGGAAATACCGTTCAGTCTTCAATAAGAAGAAATCTGAGTGAATCGTTAGTGCAGTACAATGGGGAACTCAGTATCCCTCTGGCATAGAGTAAGATCATCCTATTCAGTAAGAAGAAGTTGAAGGTTAAAAGATTAAAGCTGAGAGTAAATATTGAGTCACAAACAACTTAAAGATACACTTGCCTCAGGAGACCCAAACTCAATATTACTGTTGTTTCAAAGTACCTTGGCAATAGATTCACATTTCCTCCTAAAATTAAAGTGTACGGCTCCAAACAAGCAGCAGTAATAAGAGCAGCACCTCCCAAATGAAGATGGCTCACTCCTGATGGCTCACCTCTGCCCCCTTTGATGATGTTCAAATGCAGCATTCAGTGAAAGTATTGAGCTCTCTTCAGAGTTGCAGTAAAGGTTTTCCCTTATTTCCCATATGCCTTTATGTCACCTTCAGGATATAAAGGTGTTTTGGTTATATGTCATCCACAGGGATTCTTTCTGTTGCCGTTCAGCTCCGGATGCAGTTTTCGTGATGAAGAGTGTCGTGGGTACCAGATACTTTCCTCAGGATCAGGCATCACTTTGACACCAGTGCCTCTTGAAAGACTGTAGGTTGATTCCCCTTCTCCTAGAGTCGAACATTTTAATAATGATGTACCTGAAACATTATGATGTCCCAATAGCAGCCTTGCTATGGGACTCAAATTCTTTCCCTTGGGCATATTGTAAATCTAAGGATGTGTTTCTGTCCTGGTGTGCTCTTTCTAGTGTTAACATGGCAATCCCTTTCAGCATCTTAATTTCCAAGACAATGCACTGTAAGCCTTCCCACAGCATTCCTCTTCAAATCTAAGCTCTGTTTTACAAAGGCAGGTCCTCTCTAGGGAACTGGCTGCTCTTCTTGAACTTGCTTAATGGGAAACAAAGTATAAGCAAAGGTAACAATCTGATCAGAGGCAGTTTTCACCTGAGGAATACTAGCTCTTAACTCTATGTAAATCTGCCTTAGTCTTTGTTAAGTTTTGGAAGTATTATCTTTTCTTGTGTCCTAAAAATATTTGCTTTTCTAACTGCACTGAAACATGGACTTGCGGAAGAATGTTCTTGAAGCACTAACTTGTATTAGTTTTTTTTTTTCCTCTGAAACTCCAAACTCTCTTCACTTATAGACAGATAAAACATCATCATCTACTCATTTTCTCTAATTCTTTTTCCCGCTTGCCTCTAGGGGAATAAAAAATTAGAAAAAAAGTTGGCAGCAAATTAAGGACACAAGGCAGAGAAAAATGTAGGTTCCTGAAATGTTTAAGGAAGATGGACATCATCTGCTTTTGGGAACTGCCTAAAAGAATTTTGCTGGTGCATTAGTTATCCAAATTACCCTTTGCTTTTATCGTGCCGACAATATACAGCTGGATTGTTAAATGATGTGCACTGTTTTCCCCCAAGAGGAGAATTGGGCACTTAATCAGGTCAATAATTATTCACGCATTAGCACGGTCTTCCTTTTAAAGTGTACCAGTGACTCACTGGGTATATAGTCATTATTACTGATTAGCACGAAATTATTTTTGCGCATCAGTGGTTCATGTGAAAACAGCTAAATTTATTGTGCTGAGTTATTTAACAGTTGGAGCATGTGATGAATCTGGTGTTACTGTTCTGACTGAAGTCTGAATCTGTCTACACATACCAGTACATAACCATGGAGCTGCAGTGGCTCAGTTAGTGTGCTGTTCTTATACAACCAGTAGATGACCATCAGACACAACACTTGGGGTTGGAGACATGACTAAGTGGTTAAGAGCCTTGACTGCTCTTCTAGAGGACCCAGGTTTGATTTTTAGTGCCCACATGGCAGTTCACTACTGTCTTTAACTCCATATCCATAGAATTTGACACCCTTTTCTGACCTCTGCAGGTACTAGAAATGCAATTAGTGCATAGACATACATGCAACAAAACACCTATATAGATAAAAATATATACATATCTCTTGCTTTACACCTAATATCCACTGATGAGTGAGTGCATACTGTGTTTGTCTTTCTGCGGGGAGGGGCTTGGTCCTGCCTCAGTTTGGTATGGCAGATGTTGTTGACTCCTCAAGGAAGGCCCCCTTTTGAGGAGAGGATGGGAAGTGGGAAAGATAGAGGTGGGGATGAGAGAAAGGGAAGGAGGGGAACTGTGGTTGGTGTGTAAAATGAAAAAAATTAAAATAAAAAATTTTAAAAATATGCATGCTACTTAAATAAAAAGCATATTGCAGAGTAATATAGGAGATGAATGATACAACTAGCAGATGCAACCTCTGAAGTTTGATGCTTACTATGAACATTAATAGTGGGCTTTCTCAATGAAGCTCCCCTACTAGTTGGTGGATTTATCTGGTAAAGAAATAAATGGAGAACACAAAAGTAATAGCCAGTAGAAAATTTTACAAGAAAATTTAAACAATAGAGAAGAAAACTAAAAGAGAAAAGTAAGAGACAGCAAGAATAGCTGCAACAAATGAGAGACAGGGATGATTCAATTTGAAATGTTAATTAGATGAGAGTTGATGAAAGATCTCAACTTTTCTTTGACTTATGCTGGCTTTCGTATCAGAAATGAAAGATAAATATGCATTCTATTTTAATATGTTAAGAAGAAAAATTTGAAAACATAGCTAGAAATGATCCATTTGTAAACTTGGTAACTGTATTTAAAGATGATAAATTTATTCACTTGGTCTTCACTGTGACATTGTTTAATTCTCCCTACTCCTACTTTATGGACTCAGAACAAAATTTTATGATATCAGAACAACATTTAATTTAACTGCAAGCATTCAGATCAAATGACTAAAATACAGATTCTCATTTGATCTTGGTTACAACATTGCTCTCTTACTTAAAAGAAATACATTAGAAACAATATCATCAAAAATCACACTCACATTCAGATTTCCTCAATTATATAATTGAGTATTTGCAGTTGGTTTGTTTGAATCAATATTCAAACAAGGTCAAACCATGGTGTTCATCTTTCATATCTTTCATTTTTTTTATTTGCAGATGATAAAAGATGCCACTAGGGAAGTTCGGCAGATGATAGGTACACACAGCAAAATCATAAAATACAAAATTAATCCACACAAATGAGTATGTATACATGACAAGCACACAAAGAAATTATCCAGGAAAATAGTGTAGTCCAAAAAGGCCTCGAGTTGGTTGTCCTTTCCAAGCTTCTCATTTGTTTTAAACCTCTTCCAGTCGACTTGGTTTCTTTCTGCTTATTCCCAACAACTAATTTGGTCTCAGAATCTTTGAAACTTGCTAGTCTGAGAATCTTCTTTTTAGCTTGTCTTATCTATGAATGAGTCTCAACAGTCTTTATTGTTTACTATTGGGAGGGAGGGGCCTAGAGAATCTTGTTAGTTTCAGGTACTTCCTGAGGCTGTATTGACTTTTACCTTCTGCCTTAAAGCTTCTAGGAGAATGGAGTGTTTCCATCATGGAGGAAACTGGTACGCCACAGATGGATTTGAGGTCTTTGTGGACTGTGTCATTTTGTATGCCTTTCAATGTCTACTATCTCTGTATTTTATTTAATTCTTATTTATTTAATTTAATTTTTATTTTCATGTTTGAAAAAATGAAGATTGTCTGCGTGTATTCCTCTGACTTATATTGGCTGCTTTTACACTTTATATGTGTTGTTCTATGTTCTGTTACAGGTACACATTTTGCTCTCTTTGGTTTGAGGTTATGGTTAAATGACTTCGCATCCAAAGTCATGTTTTATATGAAAGAACTATACTAAAGACTTGAATGTTTTCCTTTACTCACCCTTTGAAATAATGCATGATTAATCATTGAAAGTAAATGATAGATTTTCTGAAAGTCCTTCTGCATTCCTGGATAATAGAGTATTTGAAAGACATCAGTACTTGCAGATTTTTATTTCAGTGGTGCTGTTTCCCCACGTAGAGTTTAAAGAGGCTTTCCAGGTTGACTCTTCCTACCTTCATATGTAACTGCCACGGTCTTTGATAGATTCTAGACAATCAGCTCACCTCCCATATTTCCTTTCCAGTTCCAAATGTCCTCGATAATTCCGGATTCCTCTTTGTGTAAACTGGTGGGTTTAGAAAAAAAAAATGAGAGCCAACTTCCAACTACTATCGAGTTTAATCAATGGCTGCTTATTGTTTCTAGGCCTTTTGTCATTTTAGAGGACATGTTTATCACTTCTTTTAGAGGGAGTAAATTAAGGGTTTATAATGACATTTCTAATTCTAATTTATCATTATGGGCTTATAATTAATTCAATTGATTTCATAATTACTTATTTGCCTTTTGAATGAAAATGCTTCTAGGCCTCTTTAGCTGATCAGAGAGAGTGTTTTCCTCCCAGTTTTCTTTCCCATCCACACCCCCTCAGGAAAATTTTACTCAGGGTGGAAAAGAAAACTACTAATTTTTTCACTTAAATATTCCTTTCTTTGCTGACTGAGCCCTGTCTAAATATATGATGTGTCTGATTTTTACCTGAAGTTTGGTAAATGTTTCTTATATCATTTTATCTTAAAATTATAAAGCACTTATGAGCTTTAAAATGTATTTAGGAAGAGACTTTTCCTCACCCTCATAAGTAAATGCTGTATTAATTTTGTGGCTTAGTTTCTCAGTACTTTTCAGACTCATGATGTGTGTTATATTAGTCAAATGCATGATTACCACAAAAACTAAAGTTAAATACTTGGTCTTTTCCCTTTAAGGGTAAATCTTAGTGGTAACTCTATAGCTATCATTGCCATTAGCCCCTTGGCCTTTCATGCTGTCCTTGTGCTTCATGGTGGACGTTTTCTATACTTTACTCATCCAGTTTGCTATTGAAGAACGTAAATTTGTACAGTATCTTTAGCTGTTACTAATGTAAAATGCTTTAATGAGTAGCCTGTGCCCAATTTCAACAACACTTTTAAAGTTGAACTTTTTAGAGTAAATTCTGGAAATTAGAATTTGTGGATCATAGGATAAATACACATGTAAATCTGCTATTTATTGTCCATTTAAAAATAACTTTCCATTCTTATTATAACACATTATTATATAGTAAAAACATTTTGCAGTTTCCAAGAGTGTTATTAAGCTTTTAAACTTTTAAGATATTGGTAAGTAAAAATTTGTATTTCAGTATAATTTATTAAACAGGTTTTCTTAGAGTCCAATTTTTATGTTAAATAGTTAACGTTATGTTTATTATTTACATTTAACTTTTAACCATTGATTATTTGTTTATTTTGTGTCAGTGGGTGGGTCTGTAGGTCAAGGGGAGAGCCTGAGGGACTTTATTCTATATCTGTTTACCATGTGGGTCCATGGCGTACTCACTGCATGGCGTTCTTTGCAACTCTTCCTGTGAAGAGCTGCTTTTCAGTTTTCTTTCTACTGAAACCAAGGCTAGGCTCAGGACATTTGTGAATAGTAGGAAGCTGCAGAAGTGATCTTGCGCCAGTTTTAAGTCTTAGGCTTCAGACATTCTGCACAACCCATTCCGTTTCCAGGCATCCACCATTCAGGGGCAGGGGCAGTGTGCTGCCAGGCAGGAATACGTGGAACACAGAGATGAGACCTCATTGCTAAGGACCACCTATAAGTTGGAACACACAAACCCCAAAGAAACAGTAAGAACCATAGGCCCTGTCAAAAATCAGACATCAAAATGAGAACCTAAGTAAATTTTTAACCCCCTAAATGTTGTGGTGTTTAGTTATAGAGAGTAGTTCCGTACACGAGCATTCAGCTTTCTCAGAGGCTTTATAATCAGCTTTCCCATGTGGTATACGGTTTGATTAATGGATAAACTTACTTTTTTTGTTTTTTGCTGTGAATTTCTACTTCTTTTAAATTAGCTTCCCCCTTTTGTTTTGATTTCTGCTTACTCTTCGTTTGCCCACAAATTAGCATGATTTTCTTTTTTTTTATTTGTTCATTTTTTTTTATTAAAGATTTCGATCTTCTTCCCTCCTCCTCCCCCTTCCCTACCCTCCCCTCCACCCATACCCCCACTCCACTCCTCTTCAAGACAAAGAGCCATCAGGGTTCCCTTCACTATGTTAAGTCTAAGGTCCTCCCAGCTCCCCCTAAGTCCAGGAAGGTGAGCAACCAAACTGACAAGGCTCACAGTGAGCCCGTCCATGCTGTAGAGTTCACGTTCATTGCCGTTGTCCTTGGTTTCTCAGTCCACCTCCACTGTCAGTCACATTCAGAGAGTCCGGTTTGGTCCGCTGTTCCATCAGTCCCATTCCAACTAGACTTGGTGGTCTCCCGTTAGATCTGTCCCACCGTCTCAATGGGTAAACGCACTCCTCACGGTCCTGACTTCCTTGCTCATGATCTCCCTCCTTTTGCTCCTCATCGGGACCTTGGGAGCTCAGTCCGGTGCTCCAATGTGGGGCTCTGTCATTTTCTCCATCCAATGCCAGGTGAAGGTTCTATGGTGATATGCAAGATATTCATGAGTATGGCAATAGGATCTGTACATTTCTGGCACCCTCTCCTCAGCTGCCCAAGCACCTAGCTGGGGGCGTCTTCCTGGACACCTGGGAACCCCTCTAGAGTCAAGTCTCTGCCAACCCTAGAATGGCTCCCTTAAGTAAGATATATAATTCCTTGTTCCCATATCCACCCTTCCTATATCCCTACCATCCTATTCCCCCAGGCTCTTCCCATCCTCCACTTCACACTTTTCTCTCCCCATCCCCCCTCCCCCCATCCCACCCCACCCCTATGTTCCCATTTTTTGTCCGGCAATCTTGACTACTTCCAGTATCCAGGAGGATAACTATATGTTTTTCTTTGGGTTCACCTTCTTATATAGCTTCTCTAGGATTTTTTACGAATTATAGGCTCGATGTCCTTTATTTATGGCTAGAACCCAATTATGAGTGAGTACATCCCATGTTCATCTTTTTGGGCCTGGGTTACCTCAATCAGGATGGTGTTTTCTATTTCCCTCCATTTGCATGCAAAATTCAAGATGTCATTGTTTTTTTACCGCCGAGTAGTACTCTAATATGTATATATTCCACACTTTCTTCATCCATTCTTCCACTGAAGGGCATCTAGGTTGTTTCCAGGTTCTGGCTATTACAAATAATGCTGCTATAAACATAGTTGAACAGATGCTTTTGTAATATGATTGGGCATCTCTTGGGTAAATTCCCAAGATCCGTGTCTATCACCATGCACAAAACTCAAGTCCAAATGGATTAAAGACCTCAATATCAATCTGAACACACTGAACCTGTTAGAGGAGAAAGTGGGAAGTACTCTACAACATTTGGGCACAGGAGACCGCTTCCTACGTATAGTCCCAGAAGCACAGACATTAAGGGCAACATTGAATAAATGGGACCTCCTGAAGCTGAGCAGCTTCTGTAAAGCAAAGGACACTGTCACTAAGACAAAAAGGCAGCCTACTGACTGGGAAAAGATCTTCACCAACCCCGCAACAGACAAAGGTCTGATCTCCAAAATATATAAGGAACTCAAGAGACTAGACTTTAAAATGCTAATGAACCCAATTAAAAAATGGGGCACTGAACTGAACAGAGAATTCTCAACAGAAGAAGTTCGAATGGCCAAAAGACACTTAAGGGCATGCTCAACCTCCTTAGCAATCAGGGAAATGCAAATCAAAACAACGTTGAGATACCATCTTACACCTGTCAGAATGGCTAAAATCAAAAACACTAATGATAGCCTTTGCTGGAGAGGATGTGGAGTAAGGGGTACACTCATCCATTGCTGGTGGGAATGCAAACTTGTGCAACCGCTTTGGAAAGCAGTGTGGAGGTTTCTCAGGAAATTTGGGATCCACCTACCCCAGGACCTAGCATGATTTTAAATAGCAACAACCACATTGGACCTAGGATTTTATTTTCTTCTGTTTTAATTTGTCTCCATATAATAAACATTTTTTGCTTAATAGTGCTTATGATTACAAATTTTAATTACAAATCCTATTTTATCCCTATGTTTGACAACATTTTCTAATCCTTTCTTTTTTAGACATTTATTTTATGTTTGTTGTCGCCACAGATAATTCTATAGTAAACCACATTTATTTTATTGAATTGGTTTCTCTTGATAAATTTCCATGAAAGGAATTACTGTCAAAGCATATAAAAACTTTATGGTTCTGCCATATTTTGACATATAGCTTTTTCAAGTAATGTAATTCAAAATGCCACCAGCAGTACATACGAACTAGACTCTTATTAGCTGTGGATCTCAGTTTTTGCAGATTAAGACAGCTTTAAATTCTTTTCCCAAGCAAGTCTTAGAATCCATGACCATGTTTACTCTATTTAATTAAGTGCCAGCTAAAGCTCTATCAGTAGATTTTCTTCCCTACAAAAATATTTGTATTGTTCTGTGGTGCCAATTGCTCTTTGTTATTCTTTGTTGTTCTTACTTAGTTTATGATTACTGGCTAAATATTCCCATATTGTCTTACATCTAGTGGTTTCATTTTTAGTCATCAAAGCTGAGAAGTAATCTCATTTCTATTTTTTAAATTTCCCTCTGAGTTGTAATGTTTAAGTTTTTAGCATCAAGCCATTCCTCACAGGCTGAGTGCGTGGCGTGTGTTCCCACCATCTCTGCACCTGTCTTTGCTGCTTTCCAGATTATGGTCTCAGAACTTTTCTATGGTGCATTCACTGCTTCATGGATGTCTTTTCGAAGAGTGTTTGCTGTATGTTTGACATCTGTGACCTTTCTGTCACTGGGGTTTCTACTCTTGTGGATGCTGCGAGAGCTGAAATACTCCGCACTGGTCCAAGCTCTCATTTTATGGATTATCTTTTATCCAGGGTAGAAATAGTGAGCCAGCATGGCTCTGCAACCTTAATCCTTGTGGATTTTTGACAGATTTCACTATACACAAGAAAAGAATAAGGAGGGAGGGTCCTCTGGTAGTCACAGGCACAACAGTATTTTAAATTGACATTTCTGGTGTACAAATGGCAGCAGAATAAACTGTCACACATGTCTGCTGACAGTGTCATGGGATGATTTATTTTTTTTCTCTTTTAGTAATTCTATAAGCCACCTGTATTTTCCAGAAAAAGTTTGTCTAAATAATCATGTAGAATTCTTCCTTCATGCTTGGACAGAGCTAGAAACACTAGTTGATATACATCTAGAAGATAGGAATATTTCTTATTAATTAATTTGGTTTTGCTTGAGAAGATTTCCCAGCACCTTCTTCTAAATACAAAAAAGGCAAACTTTTTTGAAAGACTGAACATTGAAAAAAACCAAATATCTGCTTTCCCAAATGGTAGATAGATTAAGTTTTAGATGTCAAAGCATAACTAATAGTTGAAAAACACCTTTCCTATTTGCATCACTGTTTTAAAGACTCATTCTACTTTTGTCTAGAATTTTAATATGTAGTTGCTTTTTATCTCTTTCATTTTCAGATGATTTAGTCTTCAGACAATGACACTTTATAGTTACAAAAACTTATATAAGTGTTTATGTTTGTTTCCTTATACTTTCGTGCCTATGACGTGGGTAGTTGATATTTTAAATGTGAATATCAGCTAAATGTATTTTAGTTAAATTTGGAGATTCTTTTGTTATTTCTTTAATATTTTTCCTATTTATTTTTTAAACTTCTTTATTTGCAATAAATAATACATGTTGACTTTTGATAAATTCCTGTTTTATAACTGCATTGTTTCATTCCATTCAGGGTAAACTAGAAATTTATTGTTTAACATTTTCTTTTTTATGTGGGTTTCTTTGTTTTGAAATGTGGGTGGGAGGGTATACTAACAAGTCTTTGTAGTCACATGCTTACTTACCATGCACTATACCTAGGTTTGTTCCCAAGATTAAATAAATCAGTGTACTTAAAACTTTAATTTTATAAGATTTTAAATGTTAAAGATTTTTCTTTTTCTTTTCTTATTATTATTTTAGTATTTGTTATAAATCTATTTCTTTTTCTCTGTGTCCATGTTGTGTGGTAATGTGCATGCCATAGTGAGCATGTGGAGGTCAAGGACCATTTCTAGCTGGCCTTTCTTTCCTTTCCCCATGTGGACCCCAGGAATTAACCTCAGTTAAGCAGGACTTTTACCCATTGAGCCACCTTGATGTTTTTCCTCCTTTTTAAAAAATGTACAGAACAAAACCAAAATCAGTATTCTAATGTGGATGTGCTCATTCTCTGATATTGCAATATTATAACCAGTACTGAATTAAATTCTTATAATGTCTTGATCTCTCTTTCTCCCTTCTTTTCTTTCTTTTTTCCTTCTTTCATCTTCATGTTTCTGAATTAGTAAGTGTCTGGTAATCCGAGATGCTCATTATGTAGAGAGGCCCTAAAAACTGATTGAGCTCTATATCCTGAGGTCCTGAGTGAGGTTGTTTTAAGTGTGGATTTCACTTATGAAATAATCTAGACTTTGACTGTATTGGAGAGAGTCCTTTGTTGCCAGTATCTGGAGATTTTTTATTAATTCCTTTTCACTCAGTTTTCTTTCTATCTTCTATGTGGGTGACAGAGACTGGAATGCTGGCACTCTGGATAACAGTGTATTTGAAACTCATATCTAATGCCTCTCTTGTATCTTGAATGCTCTCTTGTGTGTCAGACTCTTAGATAAGTTCCTCTGGTTGCCATCCATCCCAGAGGCACAGCTTCATATTGGGAACACACAGGAGAGGATGTATGGCTGCAGTTCTTCTAAACCCCAGCTGCAAATTTGCTTCCGCAGCCTCACATCCTCATGGAAGCCCTTAATGTTGCATACCTAGATTTCAGCGTGTGGATCTGCTCAGCTCTGCTCTATAACTTTCTTCTCTCCACCCACCCAGCCTCCTTTCTCTTGCAGGTTCTTTGAAAGTGTAGTAACAGTTTGCTTGGTTCCTGAAAGAAAGATATAAAAACTGCCACAGTGCTTAGTTTTCTTTAGCATTGATGTTTTATCACTTATTAATTTTAATGACCACAATTTTGTGATGTTTTCAATGGAGTATAAATAAATATAGATTCCAATGTCAAATTCATGATATTTAAATAGAAAAAAAATTACAAAACATATCCTGGAAAATTCAGGAAAGTCTTTGTGAAGATTGGATGCTTGCATCTGAGATGGTGAGAGAAATTCCGAATTGTCCAAGCTAGCCTAGGAAATGCTACCCTGCATCTAGTTTTCAAAACTGGGTATTTAGTAGAACTTGTTTCTTTCAGAATATTATATCTTCCTGTTCAGCTTATGTTTAACAGTTAGTATTAAAATGTGTGTGTGTGTGTGTGTGTGTGTGTGTTCACTTATTTGCTTGACCTCTAGCTCTTGTCAATCACTCTCCATAGCAATAGATTCTCTAGCTTAATTGAGTCTGTGTTTCTGCGATTCCTCTTTTGCATTTTCTATGCTCCAAAAATCTCTTTTCCTTGGCTTCTTGAAATTTTATTTCCTGTTGACATAATATTTTCAGATAATAAATGTTAAATCATATTGCATAATTGTTGCAGATTTTCTTTGTATATGATATATATTTTATCAGATAAAATATATAAATGGCAGCGTCTCAACCTCTTTTCCATTCAAATAAGAATAAATGAAATGTCCAGCAAGAGTTAAATATTGTAGGAGAGAAAGAAGATCACAAAGAGATGAAAGAGATTTATCAGACACGGAATTTAAAGAAAAAAAGAGAAGAGGAAAACATGGAAATAAGGAGGCCATTAGGAATATGGTAATACCGTGTGGGGGTGTGTGTATGTCTGTGTGTGCACACACATGTGTGTATATGCACGCATGTGTGTAATTAGTTGTTTTATGTGAAAACTGAAACATTTCTTCTCTAAAATGAGCCATTGTAAATAATTGCTAAATTATACATGGGTCACCATTGAAAGCACTTGTGCTATCGTGCATACCCCATTCAAACAGGTCCAGCAGGCTTCACATACTGCACATTCTATTTCTATTATCTATGTAATTTGAAGCATGTAAAAACATCCAATGGATTCTCTGGAATGGAGAATTTCTGTCTGTCGAAGTCAAGTCAGAGGCAATACCCAGCTGCCTATAAAGCCATCAGGAAGGACAAAGCGTTTGTAAAGTCATCTAAGAGTCTCCTCAACGTATTTGTTATTTTTTTCAATATTTGTTTTATAATGATGTCTTCCTATATATAATAGTTTTCGCTGAGAGAAAAGCCATTTATTAACGCTACAGAAAAAGAGTGTTGCTTCCCTTTGATAGGTGTACAAGGTCAGCTTTTAAGTAAAGAAATGATTGCTAAATGCCATCTGTCAATGTTGTTGGTCCAGTATTACCACAAACACTATTATCTATGCTGAGATTTAGGGCATGTACTCCAAATATGGTATCCTGGTATTTGAGTAAACACCCGAAGTGAAAATGCCAGTTATACCTTCCCCAAGTGCCCTGAAGCAAGTCATAAAACTCAGGAAGAATGCTCTGGCATTCCCTTGAAGCAGGTCGTAAAGTCCTTCGTTCCTAATTACAGAGATGACCTCCAGATATCCAGAGCCAAAGCTCTGCACTCTGGCGGAGAAGAAGAGGAACAAACAAACCTTACTCATTTCCTTTGTTTATTATTATCTGATCATCACTTCATATCCACCTCTCCTTTTCTGTGACCAACCATAGTTTTAATACACCTAATATTTTAAAAAATGAACATTAATGCGTTATAATTTCCTTATAAATGTCTGTTTCAAAGAAAACGCATATCAAATACATTTGTATGTTTTCGTTTGTTTGTTTTGGTTAGGGTTTGTCTCTTTAATTAGTCTCAACCATAAATCTAGGATGAGGGGGGAGTTTCCACTTTCTCTTGCACTTGTAAGGGGAAACCTGCGGTCCTTTGTCAGGAGACTGCCAAGCTGTAGAGGGCCATGCCTTTGCTTCCAGATTGGAATTTGATTTATGGCTTCAAATCTGTTTGTTTTAGAACTTGGGGAACTATTTTTTTATATGTATTTATTTTCCAACAATAGGAACAAAAATGCTAGATTCTTGAAGGCAGTGGGGGTAATAAACAATAGGGGAAAGAGTATTTTCATTTCCTCCTTCAGAATGCCCTGGATCTCTATTTCCAGTGGCACTTTGCCCCTGCCCACTAATCATCAGCTTCACATCGATTCATCTTTGCATACTTGGATTTTGCAAATATTTGGAATAAATATTTTACACTGTTCACATTTTCAGAAACTCGGTGTTCTACGTTAGGAAAACAATAAGCTGTGATGATCTGTTTTATTTCCATATGACCAATATTTCCTTTTCTCCAAACCTTATTCTCACAATGTTCCTTTAGCTCACAGCTCCGTGCTCCAATATGCATATTGGTTCTGTTCCTCTTAGCTTATTGTCTTTCACATGTTAGAGGCAATGAACTCATGATAAAGCACTAGATCATGACCACAAGCCACATGTGGCACTTTCTCCTTCTTACCTTGTCAGCTAAAGCGATAGATATGTTTGGTGAATAGTACAAGCACTAAGCCTCATATGTACACAAACAGGTAATTAAAAATAAAATGTCTCGCCGGGCAGTGGTGGCGCACGCCTTTAATCCCAGCACTCGGGAGGCAGAGGCAGGCGGATCTCTGTGAGTTCGAGACCAGCCTGGTTTACAAGAGCTAGCTCCAGGACAGGCTCTAAAGCTGCAAAGAAACCCTGTCTCGAAAAACCAAAAAAAAAATAATAATAATAATAATAAAAAATAAAAAAATAAAATGTCTCTAAGAATAAACCTAGAAACTTTCAGACACAGAAAGAGAAAAACTCTCATGAATGTTTATAACTACAGTCACTGAAGAAATGCATAAAGAATGATAAAATAAACTCCCCCTTCACTCCTTCCTGCACTGTTACTACCTTCCAGAGACAGAGCAATTATTTTCTAATCCTTTGAATGGGGTTCAAAGCTAAGGATTATGCTGTAAATATCACTGTAAAATTGTGTCCCTCAGTAGTTTGGTGACCCAGAGGAAAAGGGCATCTGACATATGAATGAATCTTCTCAACTCTCCTTTGCTACCTGTATCAGAAAGTGAGCAATCAATATAAACAACATTGAAGAAGGACTTTCAAAATATCTACTTTCCTTGTCTTTATAAAGCCTCAAGGACAGTGTTTGCTACCATTTTATAGAGCAGGTTACAGGGCTTTAAAAGGGTCACTAAACTTAAAAATAATGTGATAGTTGAGGGATTTTGAGTGATGGTGAGTTAGGTCACTCAAACCTTGTATAACTAAGGTTCTGCCTGATGGTAGAGAGAATAGCCAAAGAAGAGTAAAAACACCAAAGATGATGATCTTTTATAATCGGTTATGCAAATGTGGATGTTAGATGCCTAACACAGTCAGTTTAACATCAAATACATGTAGAGTTGCATTATCTGAGTATATTTATGCACTAACTCTTCTATAACACAAAATACTAAGGAAACTTTATTTACAGAAAAGCCATAGTACAGCTCAGAATATACTAGAAGATAGTAGAGGAACCCATGAGTGAGGATGCCCAAGGACCTTATGTCATATATTTATATTATTTACATTATTATATTATTTATATGCCCAAGGACCTTTTTATTCCATATGTTTATTTATGTTAGTTTTTAAATTTACAATTTGTCACTCAGATAGAAGCTCAAGTTCTAGAGCACATGTGAATGCTAATAGTTTTGTTTATCATTTATGAGGATATTCATCTAAAAACCTAAACGATTTTTAGATTCTGGTTCTGTGTGAACTTTCTTATCATGTTTATCAGAATGAAGAGAGGGAGGAACTAACAACTGCTGTTCAAGAAATAACAAACTTTGACTGAATGTTTATGAATACTAAAATCTTTCAAGATTTAATAGATAACTATCTTTAGAATAGTTTATTATTACATTTTTATGATATAGGTTGTGATAATCTAAAATACTTGTTATATTAATATATCACTTTTTGCCCTTCAAAGAGAGTGTAGGACAAACACAACTGCCCTAATTTATATTTCAAACCAACAAATTGAATTTTAATCACACATTTTTTCTTTTAGGTTATAGGCATAGAAGTAATCATATAACTTTTCCATCTATACAAGTGGCTGTTTTACCCTGCATTATCTATCTATATCTATCTATTCATCTATCTATCTATCTATTAATGTTCTATCTATCTATTATCTATTTATCTATCTATATACATATTTATATCTCCCATAGTCAGTGAGAATAACTTTTTTTTCTAATTATTTTTACAAAATCTCCATAAATTATACATTTAAAACCATAAATAATAGTGATACACTTTCCTTAGGGAATTCTGGATAAGGTATTTAGCTTAGGGAACATTTGGTAGGATAAAGACAATCTCCAGGATAATGGTAATTATGAAGCTCTTTAAATTCCATTTTTGTAATATTGAAATAAAAAAAATAGCACCGTTTAGAGAAATCCAGGTCCAAACAAAGGGAAGATCACAGTTGGGTTACATCAGGCAGAATTACCCCCTTGTTTCCTGTGGTAGTGCACACACAATCTCCACTGCTTTCCACTCTGTTTTTCCCTGGCCTGGTCTTATTCCCACCAACACACAATTTACTGACAAGTTAAATGTCAAAAGACTGGTGGGTACTTTTGAAATAGCCACCCCGTTTGCTTCCTCTTCTTTTGTTATGTTTCTGAGTCCATTTCTTCTCATCTCCCAATTCTTTAACTCATTTTCCTGGCATTTCCTCACCTCTCTATGTTTAGAGCTTCTGCTGACTTCTCATAGTATTAGGAACAGATTCTCTATGAAGACAGGAGTTGGTTTTGCTTCCTTCTCTAATATCCATGTAAAGACTGGCTTTTTACAACAACAATTTAAAATGTTGACCATATATTTTAGGAGAAATTTCCAAAATATTAAAAGCACAGAATAAAAAAGAAATACTCTGTAATGAACAAGGTAAGCATGCCATGTTTTTTGTACATCCTGTATGCATTTGTTGAAAAATTAGGTTAATAACTTATAAAAGTTAGTATCATACAGTATTTTACAATTTGATTTGTTATTGTTGTATTTTATGGTGGGTGATGATGAGTTTCCTCGTGTTGATATCGGAAGACAATTGTGTGGACTTAGTTCTCTCCTTCTGTCTGACTTAGAAGAGTTCCAGGGTGGGAATTTAGAATATCAGACTTTTCTTTTTTTGAATAGAAAATATCTTCACTTGCTGAGCCATTTTTCTGACCCCAGTATTGTGCATTTTATACCGTTTTTTAATATGGGGAAGTTTTCAAAACACTTGGTTTTTAATAGTTTCAGATTTCATCATATAAATAACAGCTTTTAGTCCCTAGTGCAAATGAGTTTTCAGGATACCGAATGCGTTATGAAAGAGTTATGCTGTCTTGAAATGAAGCATAAGGTTTTTTTTTTTTTTTTTTTTTTTTTTTTTTTTTTTTTTTTTTTTTTTTTTTTTTGATATGGCACCGGCTTTGGGAAAAAAGAAAATCCTGCTTTTCATGTAGTGTTACCCTCTCTGGTTCATTTTACTTTGTCTTAATACCTTCTTTTCATACAATATATTTTGATAATATTGCTTTCCCAACTTCACCCATATCTTCCACATCTCCCTACCCATCCAAATTCTTGTTCATTCTTTCTTTCAAATTAGAAAACATCCCATAAAACAAAAACTTTAAAATCAAAATAAACAGTGTTAGTCACTTTTCTATTGATTTGCTGAAACACTATGATCAAAAGGGGGTGGGGGAGGAAAATATTTGTTTGGTTTACACTTCCACATTGTAGGCCATCATTGATGGAAATCAGGACAGGAACTCAAACAGAGCAGGAACCTGGAGCATGTGCTAACGCAGAGGCCGCGGAGAGGTGCTGCTTACTGGCTTGATTCCCATGGCTTGCTCTGGATGCTTTGGATGGCACCACTCATAAAGAACTGAGTCCTACCCCATCAATCACTAGTTAAGAAAGTGCCCCACAGTCGGATCTCGTGGAGGCATTTTAATTGATGTTCCCTACTTTTCAGTTAACTTTCGCTTGTGTCAAGTTGGTATAAAATTAACCAGCACACTTACAAAGAAATAAGCCCCAGTAAGACAAAAAAAACTAGAACAAACAAAAACTGCACACACACACACACACACACACAGAGCCTATTTGGTGTGGGCCAACAACTCCTGTTTATTGGGCCTTTCCTGGAAAAATCACACACACATTCCCTCATTCCCTGTCACCAACAGGGAGGAAAGACAGAGACAGAGACATAGACCAGCGTCACAAAATTGTTTCGTTTGGTAGTTTGGGATGGAAATTACTCGTAGGTCTTTCCCCATTATGCTAAATATGTAATCTATAAAATGAGTACTGAAAATCCACATTAACCTATGTAAAAATTTATGAAATATCCATCATTCACTCATAAAAGTAAGTTAGTATCGTATTTTGATCTCAGAGCACTAAGAAAGGTGCAATCTACTTTCAAATTCATGTCTTCAATTAACCTACTCCTGATTTAATTTTTTAAAGGCTTGATAGTCACCAAAATGACTTCCAAGTTGTCAATCTGTCTGGCCTGTTGTAAAACCCTGTCAAGAGAACATGTCCCTTTTATGGGAAAATGCTTATGCTTCCATAAAAAATCACAGCTCTTTCCTAGATTAAAAATGCTCAAGATAGCAAATTTAACATTAAGTAGAGAAAGATGTTTCTGGGAGGGTGGGTGTTATTTTCCTGCCCTGGTAATCAATGCAGGCTAAACTTCTTAAATTCAGGTTTACTGCTTTGGCTAGTGTAAAGCAAGCTTTCGACTAACAGGCATATCAGTGTACCCATCAGTGGAAGATAGTGAGTATATTGAAGATATCTATTTTGCCTATTTTCATGCCTCATGATAACAAGATCCATAACTGATGCTTATATATGAGCAGTCTTTTGAAGCTATTATTTCTTGGCCTAATGTTCCCAAGCAGTTTGGCTTCTATGAAACTAAAAGTGAACTGGAGGGTGAATGTTCGTTAGTCAAGTGAGAGAACAGTTGGATGAATTTTACAAAACATTTTGAATATACTATTTTGAAACAATGTTCCATGCTTGTTGACTCCTGATGAGCAACTTATTTTTTCCCCAGTGCTGAGAGTTGAGCACATGACCCTTGCAAGGCAAGCCCTCTCCCCCCACAACTCAGGAGCCCCATTGGTGAGCAGCTTTTTATTAGTTAATATAGAATTGTTAATTCTCTAACTTGATTGTTTTCCCCTGAGGATAAAATCAGACGTTGCCTGTAATTCCATTTTAAATTTTTGCTTTACAGATCCATTTGTGTTTACTTCTATCCACTCTGCCAATCTGTGTGTATCTGCACTGCATGCATGCCTGGTGTCCCTGGAACTAGAGAATTTAGGATTGTAAGCCACCAGGTGGGAGCTGGGAAATAAACCAGGGTCCTATGCAAGAGCAGACAGTGCTCCTGCCCACTGAACCATTTGGCCAGGCCTGCTTTTGAAAGATTTTTTTTAAAGAATTATTTTGTAATTGACATAGTGGAGAAAGAAAATATGCTTGCCTAGGGAAGACAGAAAGAAAGAAGTGACAAGCAAAACAATATGTTAGAGTTTAATGGTTTTCCAAGAAAAAATAGCTAGACCATCATCGCTAACAAAATCAGTGATAAGACCTAATGCAGGGCTTGACATGTTTTATGCATTTATTCTCTACTATCTTTTCAGTGCCCAATAACTCCAAGAGGATGTGTTCATTGGCTTGTTTGTTCCTTTTTAATCGTAAGATATATATTGGAATCTACCACTTCACAACAGAAATGAATCTATGTTTTGATAGAATACAGTCAGAAGAATGTGCCATGCTTTTATACTTCAGCTGAAAGTTTCTTCATCTTAGATGAGTGAGAAAATAACAAAAATAAGTAAAATTATGCTACACAATGCTTTGTCATATTTCCATACAATCTCCTGTATGTAAGGTTCTATTGCTGTTAGGCCTTAAAGCCCAATATCTTTTTTTTTTATTTTATGGCAAAGTATTCCTGTGATGAGTGAGATTGTCTGACTTTGGTCTAAGCTCCCTAGAAGTGGAGATGTGAGTACAAAGGTCTGTGATCCCTGGGTTGTTGGGCATTTGCCCCCTTTACCTATTTTGCCTGCTAAATTGTAGGTCTTGTCTGAGTAATAACCTTTATCACAATATTTTATTGCCTACTTCTAATGATTTGGTGGCAATATTCATAATCATATTTTACCTATGTTAAGTTTGAAAATTCAAATTTAAAGAGTTTTGAAACAATTTCTTCGCTGAATAAAATAAATTATATTTGTGTATTCTGTTTAGATTATGTAGTCTAATAAATATTACTTAATATATATTTTACTTATAAAATATTCTAAAATATTTAAATATTGTTAAATATTATATATGTATATACACATACATACACAATTGAGTTCAACTGCTAATATATTATCCTTTTACTAATTGCAACAAATAAGAAAGCAGAATGCTGGTCAAATCTCCTTGGCCAGGTCTTCTGCTAAACAGCACTTGAAAACTTGTAAATGACTTTGGGTACGTCCCTTAAGCTATTAGCAGTTATATTTCTTTATTGAGGGAAGGTGATAATAGCTGTCTTCTGGCAGTTAACCTTTGACCAGTATGCAGTGCACACACTGATTCCTTTTTTATTGAAATATTAAGCTCCTTGATGTGTCCGTGTTCATAATGGGGCTGAATATTTTTTAATATCCTCCCAGCTGGACTATAGAAAGAAGCATGAAAATAGATGAAAATTAATCCTCGGATTGGACTTTTTATTATTGTGAGCCTTTCTGAAGAATCATTTGACCCAGTACAGCTAGCAGAGGTTATTAGAAGGGAATTAAGGGGACAATAAATAGGCAATGTTTATGGTGAGCTGTTCTAACCTACACCACAAGTGCTGCTTAGAAATCTCTAGAAAGCCAGTCCTTAGATGAATCTCAGATATTTGCATTCTGAGTCTTGGGTCCCATTCTGAGTCTTAGGTCTAAGTACCCATGGTTTAAGTGGCGGTTCTGATCTTTGATGCATGCTGAAACTAAGAACCACTGGCATAAAATGAAGAAATGAGAAATTTTCAGTATAAGTCCACTAAGACATGGAATCAGAATTTGTGCTGGGCTAGGAGTATCTATGTATTCCTTAATATTCAGAGGTGTTAAACTTAACATGGGTGCTTATCTTAATATTCATGTACCAGGAAAGCATCATAAGATATCAGAAAAAATTAGCAGCTTTGATAATAAAGTATTAAAATAGAAAAAGGGAAAGCAATGATGGGCGATGCTGAGATGTTGTTATCACATAGATTTTTTTCAATTGTCCCCTTTATCTTAAAATGAAGGGATAACATCTTTGCAAGACTTAACACACATTAAAAGATTACAATCATCAGTTAGCATTATCCCTATTCATCACCTGATTTTATAAATAAAATATGATTTGTGTCAAAACACTGAAAGGTCTTGAAGTTTTGTTTAGTTCTTTGAGACTAGAGATATCAAAGTCTTCGGAGTGATTTATTTTGTTACAAAGGATTTAGTGTATTGTACGCTTAATGCTGGTGGCCAAGTTCTTTGGAGCGAAAGCAACTTTGTGCAGTGTGGGAGAGATTATTCAAAAACATTATTTTTGCCCTGCAGAAAGATATCTTTATATTTGTGGCATCTTGAAATATCCTTCGGATACCAAAAATGTGTGAGAATATTAGAAAAAACATATGTCTTTCTTGATTCCTTATACACCAGCAATTATCAAAATAGTTGTTTGTAGAGATAATTAGCAAAGATGCTTAGACATCAAACTAAACTACTTATACACCTCAACATGGCATAACCCCCAATACTTTTTAGAACTCATAAAATAATGACTTTAGAATGCCTCAAAGATTAAAAAATCTTGTCTTTATTAATACCTTCTTTTTTCATCTTGATTCACTTGTTATATTCATACATTCATCCAAGATAAGAAGGAAAGATTGTAATTTGTTCAAAATTTGTGGTATTTTTTTCTGCAAAAAATCGAAGGAAGGGGAAAATTAGTACATTAGTATTTTGTCTGTCTTTGTAAGCAAAGTTTAAACATTTTCTTATCTGTGACTATTTTCATTATGTACCCTTGTCCTTCTGTTCTTCCTCATCAAGCCATGAAGGCCTAAGTAAACATGAGATCTTTCCAGGTGGTGTGTCTCTTTCACCAGTCACTGTATGAGCAAGGATGTCTGTTGATCATTGCTAACTCTACTGTGGCCCCTTATACTTTTGGTTCACTAACACTAATTTAGTGATGTAAATCTGGTAATATACGCTCTTTGAAGGATGTTGCTGGTGAAAGAAAATAAAAGTGAATATTTTAGACCTCTAAACTTGAAGTACTGTTTATATGATGACAGGCAACCTCCTTAATATCTGATGTTCTATCAACTTGTCTTCAGTCTTATTGGTTTTTTTTTTTTTTTGTGTGTGTGTGTGTGAAATTACAGGGTGACCTTGAACTTGCTATATTGCAATGGTAGACTTTCTAGGTCTGTTCTTTGGGCTCTACCTCCCAAGAGAGCTGTGATTACAGACTGTCACCAAGCCCCGCTTACATGGTATTCAACCCAGGTCTTCGTGTGTGATAGACACACATACTGCCAACCGAGCCATCAGGCTCAAGGTGTCCTTCAGTCTTGAATCTTTTTGGATATATACTTCATGAGAAACTGCATTCCATCATCTGGCTCGGTCCTGCTGAGGGTTCCAGTGAGGCTGTTGGCCAGCATCGTGTCTTGAGGACCTTTTTCTTTTCTTGCCATGCTTTTACAACCAGTCTCTGTTTCACTCCTATCAGTGCCATCAGGTACTCTGCTAGGCCAAGCGTTCTGAAAATATTACACAAATATTGCCCTTGAGAACATTCCAAATGCAGAGGTAACGTTGTGTTCGAGTACAGTCAACATGGACAGCGCATGTGTACCCTGAATAAAAAACGCAACATGTAATCTCAGAAATAAGATATGCATAACACAACGCTAAGCCCATTTCCTTAGAGTGGGTCCAATTCAACAGCATGTTTCTTTTTTTCTTTTTGCTGTTCAATTGCCTTAAAATTTATACACAAAAGAAGGCAAAAGATTAACACTATAAACATACTCACAGTTATATGAAGAATTCAGTTGAATGGAATCAGTTACATTGCGCATGACAATGTGTTGTGAGTTCACCAAGACTTTGTACGTTATATCCCAGAGTAAACAAATCAACAAAAAAGCTACAGTGGGAATGATTTTCTATTATTCAACAGGAGCTGCAAACATACAAAGACATTTGCAAATTCTGTACATTTAAAGACAGCATGTTTCTTAAAATTTATTTCTCATTCTGCATTATTGTAGCTTTGAGAACACTATTTGGAAAGTGTATCTGTAAGAGCATCATCTACAGAAGTTTGCATTTTTCAGTGAACTCTGATCTCAAGTCCAGACAGAAACATGCTGCAGAAATATGAGTTCAGTCAGGGGTTTGTGAAGAAATGAGAGTAAAGAACATGTCCTGATGTGATGCTAAGCAGTTTGAATTGAGCTTGGAATTTCAGGTTCTGATGGTCCCAGTGAGTGGAGAAGCAGGAATATTGTGTAAATCATTTCCGACCCTGCTTATATTTCTCCTCCTTTGATAAAATATCTGACGAAGTAACTTCAGGAAGGAGAATGGACTTCCTGGCTTGCAGTCTGTCAGGGAAGGCATGGCCACAGGACACCAAGACAGAGGTCTTCATAACACAGCAAATGAGGAAGCATGGGATACAGACTGGAGCCAAAGCTATATAACTTTTAAGGTCCCATGCCTTAATGACCTACCATTACCAGCCATATTGGACTCACATACCACTATTTCCCCCATCTACCTCAACAATAAATCAAGTATACAAATACAGAGCTTAAGGGGCAGTTCTAGGCTATAATCGTAACCTACTGTGTCTCTGAAGCAAATAGAGGATGTGTAAAGAAAACAAAGATAAAGGACCAGCATAGTGGTGCTTGGATTGACCAAGAATTGGTTCGCAGGTCTAATGGTGCAGTCCCTCCACTCTTCCACAGACTAGGACAGGATGAAGAACATGTATTCCATAGCAACTGGTAATGGGTATATAAAGGGGCTTCATATACCCAAAAGCCACTTGTTACTTACTGATAAACAAATCACTTACATTACACTTCGGAAATGACCCCTGTGTCCCTGCTTAAAAGAGGCATCTTAGGATGGGGAAAAATACTGGAAATAATAAAAGTGGAACTTTTGCACTAGAAACTAAAATCACTGAAGCCAGTAAATGCAGCAAGAAAATAAAGTGATAAAATTGATAGTTTGAGAAGATGCCTCTGTCCACTCATATTGAAGGTAATAGGTTATCTTGATTTTTCTCTTAAATTCATTCTGCTCAGTGCAATTCAACTTGTTTTAGGAAAAAGTCAACCTTGCACAATACTGAGACAATTTTAAATATATTCAGTTTTATAGTTTATTCTTATTTCTTTTTAAAATAAAAATTACAATGTAAGCAACATATGAATATATAAGGTAAAAACATAAAATGCAGCATATATAGCTATTAGGGAAGTGTCATTTTTATTTTTATTATTTTTTAAAATTAATAAATTTTTTAATAATTAATAAATAAATTCCTGACTTTAAATTTTTTGTACTAAATTTTTTTTCTTGTAGTACATTTAAAAAATTCTTAGATATTATTGTTTTTTATTTACTCTCCCCTAGGCTATTTCATGAGGTCTACGATTTCCATTACTTGAAGTTTGTCTCCTAAATTGTGTCAGATAATTAAAAAAATCAACTCAGTGTAGTTTTATAAATCAATACCTTAATCTCTCATGTATTCACAAGCAAACATTAAGAATTGCATGGCAATTTATTAGCTGTTGATAGCACAATAAATGTATATTACATATAATACTATATGTACATATGCCAAGTATATACATACATATTCTGAGATATACAAACAATCCATTAGTCAAAAGATATATGTATACATGGAGTAAATAATTTGAAGAACATAGTTTAATTTTTCAATATATGTCAGCTTATATCTGAAAAATAGCCTATAAGTTTATATTTTTACCAATTTTGTGTTTTATGATAATAATATAATGATATCAATAGTAGATATAACAAACGTTTCAATCTTTAAAATTTGACTTTAAGCTCGACCTAGTGGCACATGCTTGTTATTTTAGCGGTTAGGTAGGCTGAGTTGGAAAGATCAGAAGTTTAAGACCAGTTTAAAAGGTGAGAAAAAGAGAGGGACAAATAGTGGAAGGAAGGAAGGAAAGAAGGAAGGAAGGAAGGAAGGAAGGAAAGAAGGAACGAAGGAAGGAAGGAAGGAAGGAGAGAGGGAGGGAGGAACGGAGGAAGAGAGGGAGGGGGAAGATAAAAGGAGGAATGCAGGAAAGGAGGACTGAAGAAAGGGAAGAAAAGGAGGGGAAGGGAGGGGAAGGGAGGGAGGGACGGAGAGTGAAAAAATGAAAGGAAGAAGGGATAAAGACAGAAGAATAAGAAAATAAGGACAATTGAAGAGAAGAAGAGAGAGAGGAAGGATATTAGGAAAATAGTTATTCAAAGGTTTTTGGTTACTACTACTATAGAACTGAACTGTTTTCTTCAGTTTTGTGACAATTGTTTCTTTTTTTGTAAATTATTCACCCTTTTCAAATATTCAAAATGGTGTTCATAATTTTTGTCAATGTTTAAAATCAAACATTTTGTCAGTTCCCTATTACAGTTCTATTGCATTACTTACTTCAATATTTCCACCAGTTTTAAAAAACATTTAAGGTCATTTTTGAGGGAGAAATTTCTGTTATTTCTTCTTGTTTATTTTGATAAATTAAAAGCTTTTTGTGTTTACTGCAATACTTTTTAGTCTTTTACAGTCATATATTGAATTTTTTATAAGACTATAAGTATACCTATTACTTTCTCCTCAATTTGATTTTAGTTTTTACCTTAATTCTCTAATCCATTCTAAATGAATTAAGGAATATTACAAGAATGACTTCAGTATTTCTTTCATAAATTCATTCCTGTTTTTTTCTTTTCCAGATAAAACTTATGGCAATAAAATGCTATATCCTTAACTTCCTTTTTCCTTTGCCCTTTGATTATTCAGTGAGTCACTTTCCCATCCAACAAAACTCTCTGGCAATGACAACACCCCTGGCTGTTTTCTGGTCAGAATTCTAACTGTGGAACATTCCTACTGTGTTCAGGAGAAACACAAGTAAAGCAGCCTGTTAGGAAGACAGATGCTGGAGAAATTCTCAGCATTTTACTCAGATTAATCCACTGCAAACTTTGAGCAGGGAAATGGCAAAGTCAGACTTGGCCTTTACCAGGCTCCGCTAACTTTTCTCTTTGAGATGGATGGCAGATACACACATCACAAGTCTCTTTACTTAGGTGAGACACTGCAGTTGACAGAACAAGGAAGTATTGAGAAGAGGGAAGGAAGTTACTAAGATCTGGGTTACTATGCACAGAATTCTAAACAGAGAATTTGCTAGAAGATTCCATTTATAGTATAAGTAAAACATGGAACTGGGGAAAACTCCTGTCTGTCCTTTGTCATGATAAAATGTTGACTATTGACTTAGAGAATCAGATGAAAAAGATTTGGAAGAACCAGTTTAGAGTTGTTTTTGTTTCTTACTCCTTTTTGTGTGTGTATGCACCTAAGGGTTTTATTCTATACTTGTAGATCCTGAAAGGCTTGCTGCATGCGTGCAGAACTGTTGAGGGGACTCTGTATTTAGACGTTGTTGGGGACTGTGGACTTTCAAACCCTGAATTTTCTGTGATACCCCTGTCTGCCTTAGTAAACAACTTGTTTTCCTATGCTTGCAGCTGCTCTGAATAAACAACTTGTTTTGCAGCTGCTCTGAGCACAAGACCTTCAAGAGTTTCTAATGGCAGAGGAGTGGTTTCTGGCAGGCTTGCAGCTGGGAGTTACATAAGCAGCCCTGGAACACAAAAAAGAGGGAATTCTTGGAGCATTCTTGTTCAAGAGTGACCCATGTCTCTGTGTTTGTCTGTGTCTGTGTATTTCAATCTCCAGGCCCTTGCCTGACTCCCAAACCATACTGTAGCACATAGCACATAGAGCAGGCATTGCATTACAGGCATCATGCAGTTTCTCAACTGAAGATACATCTTTTTATTATAGTGAAAACAGAGACCTCAGCATTAGACTATGCCATACAATCAAAAGACAGAAGTAGACATAAAAGAGAAGAGAAAAGGAGAGACTTATGGGGAGAGGAGAAGAAGGATAAGGTGGGTGGTGGAAGAGGAGAAAATTAGCCCAATGGCAAGTGTCTAAGAGATTTGTAAATGTCAGCAGACGTGTGCTTCTCTCTGTATCTGTCTCTATTTCCATCCATTTTGAAATACACTTCAACTTTTTTTAATTAAAGGAAAGCAAAGAAAGGAATGAAGATAAAAGGACAGAGGAAAGGAGTGAGAGGAGGAGGGATGGAGAGAAGAAAAAGAGTCACAGAGGAACAGAGAGTCATGAGAGAAGGAAGAGAAACAACAGAACCAGTGAAGGGATTGGAGTGCATGTGACTACTGAGTCACATGGCAGAGGCTACAGGGATTGTGTTACATGTGTAATGTGTTACATGTGTGATTACAGAGAAGTCAGAAGAAATCTGAAAATGTCCATTGTGTGTAGTGATGTGGACACCTTAAGTGAGATTAGCAAGAAGAATTTTGTTGGATTAGTGGGACCAAAACCTGGTGGATAGGGAAAAGAACAGAGTAGGGAAAAGAGTCCCTATTTCTTTGAAGAAATTGTGTAGAAATAGAGATGCAGATTTAGGATTTTCTTTGACAAAGAGTGGGGAGATGATGGAAAGTTTACTTCTTGGAAATAATAAAAAACAGTCACTAATATTCTCTGATGTATGGGATAAACTAAAATTTTGTATCAAAGAGAAAGCATTGACAAACTCGAATTTGAAGGCAGGCAAGTAAATGTAGTGATGGAAGAGTTCAATGTTTTTCTATTATTTCATTCTCTTCAGTGACCTAGGAATGACAGTGATGCTGAAAGATTTGGCACAGTTGCTTGGAAGTCTATGGAGAGGTTATAAAAGCAAGGGAATGAGTGGAGTATGAAAGATTTGTCAGCGAGAGGCTTCTGCTGCATCCTTCCTATGTGGGTCTTACACGTAGTGTAAGGGTACTTATGATGCCACCAATATGAGAAAATGGAAAAGCTCTTATTTGTTCTGGGACTTTCAAACCACACTAGGTTTTCTTCACTTCCTCCTGGACTTCAGGAGTTCTGATTTCATTTGATTGTGATTTGATTCTGAAATGCCCTGTACAGGTTTCTGATTAGAACGCAGTTTGGAGACCATGGAGGTCTAACTGTGGGGGTCTAACTGTGGGAAGTAGGTCCCTAGACACAGGCCTATCAAGGTTAGATAAATCTATTCCTTGCCTCATCCAAGCTCTGTCTGCTTCCTGATTTCTGCCACGAAGACAGCTGTTTTGATGTAAGAAGCCACTGCCACATGCTCCTACAGGGGCCATTCCTCTATGCCTTCCCAGTCATGATGGATCAAGACTTTATTAAACTGTTAGCCAAGATAAACTTTTCTTGCCATATGTTAAAATACTCTAATAAATACTCAAACAAAATGCACAAGGCAACTAACTTATAAAAGATATCATTAGCTAATTCATGGTTCTGAAGATTGAGCCTAGACCAGGAAGGCTGATTATGTGGTTCTCTAGCAGGAGAGTTGGATAGAAGAACTATGTTTATATCCTGGGCCAGAAAGCACTAAAAATCAAGACCTTCAATTCTCCAAGACCCCTACATCTACTGAATGACCTAAGGCTCTTTGGAAGCCCTGACTCTTTGCCATCCAAACGCCTTCCAAAAACACCGTCCTGAGGACAAAGTCTTTGTGTGTGGGGGGGGGGGGGGTGGGAAGGGTAAGGGTAGTGGTGCTCACATTCAAACCATACCATAATATTTAATACATAGAATTACTTTTTGGCTAAATATTGGCAATCAGGTCTTCATTGTAAGCACTCTGAAGCTCTGCCCTATCATGAAACTCCAGCTGTGGTAGTTATTTTTAAAGATGCATCACTGAAATTTTTGAAAAACAATATGATGTGCCAGTAGTAAAACTTCGAAGCCCCCTCCATCATGGCAGCTGGATTTGCCAAGGTCTGCTTTTCATTAATGCTTGGACACCACTGGTTGACTCAGTATCTGAAGTATCAGCAGTGTCCAGCAGGAGCTGTATGTGTTGTGTCATGGGGAAGAACTGTTTCAAAGGCTTTTGGGCTGCCTGTTGTTTTTTGTGAGGTCATCATTGGTAAGTACAATGGTATACTCAATGATTGCTTGACGATGGCTTGCTGCTGGTGTTCAAGTTTATGAAAGAGGAAGTTAGTTTTCTACTCCGAGTTTTAAAAATTGAAGGAGGGAAGAACATGAGCAAGGAAGTCAGGACCGCGAGGGGCTGGTCTAATGGGAGCTCACCAAGGCCAGCTCGACTGGGACTGAAAAAACATGGGATCAAACTGGATTCTCTGAACATGGCGGACAATAAGGGCTGACTGAGAAGCCAAGAACAATGGCACTGGGTTTTGATCCTACCACATGTACTGGCTTTGGGGAGCCTACTCTGTTTAGATGTGTACCTTCCTGGACCTGGATGGAGGGGGTTGGACCTTGGACTTTCCACAGGGCAGGGAACCCTGACTGCTCCTTGGACTGGAAAGGGAGGGGGAGGGGAGTTAAGGGAGGGGAAGGAAAATGGAAGGTGGGGAGGAGGCAGAAATTTTTAATAATAATAATAATAATAATAAGATACAAGTAAAAAAAATTTAGCAACATTTTCAAGGATATAGTTGTCCGAAGGAGAATTGATTTTTGGAATATGATGAAAGTACTGGCTTAATCACTGAAGAACCAGAAGGCATTTTGGGTTGACCAAGAAGTGAGTCATACAAATAATTATTTCTTGTTAGAGATGCAAGGTAGATTAAAAAATTATGATTGTAGTAGAGATATATAAATGTTAACAATGAATAATAGCTTCACTAATTCTATTAAAATTCTTACACATAGGTTTCTACTCTGATATACATCTGCCACAGAGAGCTTTCAGTGTTCTGACGGACCCTGTAAACATAGTAGAAACACACTCCATCTTCCTGCAGCATCAGTTTATTTGATAACAGTGAATTAATGATAAATATATGTTTAAAAGATTTTTCCATCTACTATAAAGTTCAAACAGTAAATTTGAAAAAAAATACTTAAGAAACTTTTACAAAGGGGGTCTCTATAGACTTTCTTATTTCAGTGGGTGACTTATTCATGCATATATCACTTATTTTGTGATTTTTTTTACAAGGAATAGAGAATAAGCATCAATTCAGAAATACAAGATGAGATAATAGAAACCAAATATATTTTGCAGAGAGCAAGAGAAACAAACTTAGTGAGCAGATAATAAGCACCAGTCACTGTGGTCCAGACAGCTGTGTAGACTTAACAGGACCACCATTCTGCTGCCCCAATGGCTTGTGAGGACCACACAGCTGGCAAGCTAGTAAAGCTGAATGCCTCTTTAGTTAAAAATAGTTGGAAGGACGTAAGTTGAATGTAGAGTAGATGGTCTCCATTTGAATAGGCAGCAGTAAACGACACTTGGAATATATGCATGCACCTTGTGCTTTAAGGCACCTGGAAAGTTCTGTGTGATGAAATGCCATTCTAGATTTTATCTTGGGCATTTATGCAGTGAGCATTTAAGAAATTATTAAGAGAAAACTGGATGTCATATGTAAATGCTTAGGAGTTCTTAAATTTAAATCAGAATAATTACTGCAGGATAAATAAGGTAGACTGTTTCTGTTTCCATCTAGCAGTTGATTGCTCAGTTTGTGGATGCTCATGGCTTCATTAATGCTAGTTTTTCAAGTTCCTTTTTCTTGATGTACAAACTTAAATCATTTTTCTTCCTGTCACTGTCTATCTGAAAAGGTGTTCAATTATTTCTATAAAGAAATAAATTATAATGCTAAAATGATGTACTTTGTGGTTGTTATGTTTCTTATCTATCATAAGTACATTATAGGTATTTACAAATATATGTATAGTTACACACTCATTTGGAAAAAATTTAAGTTACATAGACTTTATTTTTTTCTCTCAATTTCCTACCTTTTACATTGTATTTTCTATTATAAAAGTTAAGCTGTATGAATATATATATCAAGAATGAAATCCTCTTAAATGTTGCTAGGAACTTCTTTAGCTACTATTTTATTATATTACCTTTGCTCTTCAGTACTTTCAATTTTTTAAACCAATGAACAGAGTATTAATTTTCTTAACAAAATATGTTCATATTTTAAAAATACATTTTGGAACAAACAATATCTACCTCTTTAATTTCTGAATAAACCACCTGGGTAACAGATTTGAAACAACACTACACATTGGGGAAATAGTTTGGAGGCACCAGTTAGTCTATGGCGAGTTAGTCTCTGTCTTGATAGCCAAGCGCGTCCATAATTTGGGGTTGATATATACATGATCTTAAGAGAGGTTCTTTTATTATGAAAAGCAGTAAGATCATGAACTCAAATGCAGAGGAAGTGAAATTCCTTAGAGTTGACAGACATCAATTGAGGAAATATTTCATAACCAATTGTCAAGAGGAACATGAAAGTGAAATTCTAAACACCAAGTTCTGCACCAAACCTGTGGGTCTTGACCTCTTTGGGGACTATATGTCAGATATCTTCCATGTTAGATATTTACATTAATTAATAAAAGTAGTTAAATTACAGTTATAAAGTATAAATGAAATAAAATAGTTAAGTTCACCACAACATGAGGTGCTGTATTAAACGGTTCAACATTAGAAAGGTTGACAATATGATCATGATACTACAGACTTCTGAGAGTCCGTTGAGACAAGTACCAAAATTATTTTTTTCCTTAAACACTTGCTCACACTTTACACAAAGGACAACTATTAAACTGATAAGGAGGTAAATGTCCCTACCACAAATTTGGAACTAGTACTTTGATTTTTTTTTTAAATTGGGAAGCAGTTTAAAAAGTAATATATGTATTACGATCTTAGACTATCTAGCTGTATCTTAATAAATATATAGTAGAAGTTAAAATCTTTACCTTTGTATGTCTTTTCCTGCAGTGCTACACTTACCTAAAATTTACTGAATAGAGTAAATATGCTGAATTAGTAATCTATATTAAGGCTGGTTTGGGGATGTTGTAGAAGGTTTTTTTTCTGTTTGTTTCATTTTGCTTTGTTGTTTCTCAAGACAATGTTTCTCTGTGCAGCCTTGGCTATTCTGAAACAACCTGTAGATGTGGCTGGCCTCAAACTCAGAGATCCACCTCCCTTTGCTTTCCAAGTTTGGGAGTAAAGGTGTGTACCACAACTGCCCAGTGTAGAAGTTTCCTAGTGCTTAGCCTCATCTCCTTAGAGGTGTTGTAGAGTATGACACTAATGACACATGTTCACATACATTACTTAGAGGCACAGTTTAAAGGAAGGTGATGAGAATGATGCCCTCTTAAGAGAGAGTGGCTCCTTAGAATGACAGTGACAATTGTTTTGTGAGAAGTATGGAAAGAAGTTGATCCATACTCACAAGGAAATGTGAAATTCTATGGTAAAATTACACTAGAATGTGATAATTTTCTGCTCTGTTAAAGAGTCATGACAGCTCAGAGGACAAGAGGATTAACTGAATAATATTCCTTAAGGTTGTTGTCTATTTCCCCAGGATTTTAAACTTTTCAGAGGCTGTTTGAGCTGAATAGTGATTCAGGCTCTTTCATAGATTTCTGGGTTTACAAATTGGTTGTCCTATAGAAACTTGTCCTCAGGAAATATATATTTTCCTCTCCCAGTGGGTAGAAGTCCTTATTTTAATAATACAACCTACATTGTTATTGTTTTACAAAGATGCATAGCATTACTGTGAGATCAATGTACTAACTTTTGCTAAAGATATTTACAAATAAACATATTTGTAAAAATATTAACTGGTAAAGGTTATAAACACACTCAGATACACATAACATATTGCTACCATTACTGTATTGAGAGATGTGTTTTGAATTTTCTTTTTCTCCATTTTTGGAAGATGAATCAATGAAAATCTCTTTCTAAAAATGGAATGTTTACTTTCAAAAGAAAAATTGTCATTTGCTTACAACATCTGAAACAATTCAAAGTTAAAATAAAGGAGTGTCTGAGGTGGGATGCCCCTCTGCAAGTTGTGAAAATATTTTATTACCATTATTTAACAAATAAGATGCTTTGACCTATGACAGGGCAGAATAGAGATAGATGGAAAATTTATTTAGAAAGACAGGGAGAAAGAAGGCAGAGTTGAGAAGATGCTGGCAGCTGCCAAGGAAGTACGATGCCAGAGGATTACCGTAGGTAAGCCACAGGGTATGGGGCAATGCACAGATTAATAGAAATGGGTTAATTTATGTGTAGAGCTAGCAAGTAAGAAGCCTGAGTCACTGGCCTAACAATTACAGTTAATATTAAACCTTCCAAGTGATTATTTTTTAAGTGTCTGTGGGTACCGATGGGTGAATGAGAAATCAATCCAGTTGAATCAGGCAGGAGAGCAAAAAGTCTCCTGCTACATTTGGCTTATCAATGTGAGACTCTTGAGTTTCCTCAAAAGACCTGAAAATGATTAAAAGGGGGTGTGTGTTAAGTACAGCACAGCAGATTCCCGCCACAATACACAGAGGCATCTCTAAGCTATGCAGTATGGTGCATGGATAACTCATGGGCTTTGATAAAAAGAGGATTCTCCAGGCCACTGCCTACAGGCTTGAAAACACAGTTGTGGGTTTAAGAGCACAACTGAATGCTACTTAGTGCTGCTTCCTAGAGCTGGGGAGGTAAGCATGACTCACCTGTGTACCTCCACCATGTTGAATAGTCTGATGGGCCAAATCCAGCAGCCAAATCTGCCACTTTGATCCTAGCCAAAACTACCTAACAATTTAAAGCAGTGATTCGGAAAAAGATTACAGATGCACAATAAAGACAGATTCAGACAGAAAGAAACCTCTAAACAGGTCACATATGTGCATAGGCTGGGGAGGGGGGAGGATAGAAAGTCATATATTTAAAATATAATCTAGATATAACAAAAATGTTCTTTAAAATAGAGTAATAAAAATTATAATAAGCCACATAAAGATGGAAAATACAGAAAATCTGGATTATGAATACTACTATCTTTTCTTTGAATTTTTTGACTATTAATTAACTATAGGCAGACATTTGATTGCGGGGGTTGCTAAGAGGGGTGGAGTGGGGGTATGGGTGGAGGGGAGGGGAGGGAAGGGGGAGGAGGAGGGAAGGAGTAAAGCATAAAAATAGAATATACACAGAGAGTGGTTTGATGGACCAAGACCCCTTAAAAATTTCTGTGAACACCTCCCAAAATTAGCATTAGATATGAAACTTTAATTTTTCTAAGATAAAATACATGATAGACTATTTTTTTAATTTTGTCAATTACAAATAGATGAAATATTGTAACTGTAATTCTTGCTTGACAATCATTTTGTTATATGAACTTTTACTATGTTAAAGTTAAGAACTTCTTTTTTATGAGATAGAAAGGGGAGATGATGTGTGATGCTCCTGTGTATGTTATGAATATGTTTTATTAACATTGGTTAATAAAGAAGGCAGAGTAGAGGAGATGCCAGCCACTACCAAAAGAGTAAGATGCTATAGTATTATTGGTAGCCACAAGGCCTGTGGTGATACACAGGTTATTAGAAATGGGTTAATTTGTATGTAGAACTAACTAGTAAGAAAACTGAAACATTGACCAATCAATTATAATTGTTATTTATCCTAATGATTAATTTATAAGTGGCTGCAGGATCATGGAGAAGGAGAGAAACCAGCCCAGCTAGACCAGGCAGGAAAGGGAAAACTCTCCAGCTACAGCTGTCCAGTAAAAAGTCTCAGTGAATAAAGATGCTTTCTGTAAGAACTTAATTATGTGAGTTCTATCCCTAGAATCCACATAAAATATCAAGAGAAAATTACCCCGGGAAATTTGTACTCTGATGGCTACATTTGTTCATGCACATGGACATCAAGACACTATAATAATAAATAATAGTTTTTAAAATAAAATTTAAAAATGAAAGAAGTCATAATGACTACATTTAGTTTAGCTAAATAAGTGTTAAGAAATGTGTTATCTAGTTTTTGACAGGGTGTTTCTGAACCAACCCAGACACATAATCTAGACACTACAGTGCACAGGATACTCTTTGAGATTATACTGTCTACATGGCTCTGTGCTTGAATAAAATGAGTGGGAAAGACTACAGGTAAAAGAGAATCATAAAAATAAGAATTCTATAGAAGATGCTATAACAAAAGGAAAATCATGGACCTAGAATATTGTGAAAGAAACAGTACACTGATGAATGACAAGACTATGAACAACAAATAGAATTGTGTAAAATGGATTCAGCCACCAGGGAGGTGAGACCAACAACATGGAGACAATGATGCTTCAGTCCATGTCTAATTACTGTCTACACAGAAAAAAATCATTCACTTAAACTGAATAGCAAAGGAAAGTTTGGTACAAAATTGGTACAGTATTTTCATCACTTGTGCTCTGGGAACAACCTGCTGCCATTTCTAATGCAAGCTTCCTCAGTCACAGGGCCTGAATCGTCGTCAATGGACTGTGCTCCACATTTTGTTTCTTCCCTTGAAACCTGAGGATAATCAAAATGGAATTCTGCATTATAGATGTTGTAGAAAGATTCAATGACAATTACATATGATTGTGAATTCTACTATATTACTGTACTGTATGCATATGTGATTAAAGTAATTACATGTAAGAACAAAAGTGGTTAAATAGGTATATAAGACTGATTACATAGCTCAAAAAGTGTGGTTGTTGCCATGCGTATACATATTCATATCGGCGTGCATGTATTTATGTATATGCTTATATGTGAGAAATTTTAAATATATGTCGTTGAGTGTATGACTACTCATATGTAGATCTAAAAAGTATGAGGTTTTATTCTATATGAGAATGTATATAATTAAGGTACTTTGTGTAAAATTCCTTAAGAATTTTACACCCCACTGAAAAGAAGGCAAACAGAATAGGCACGAAGTAACAATGGTGGTAGATGTGTGTGTGCATGTATGTGTAAGTAAGTTGGTATGTGTGCGTGTGTGTATAGTAGTCTCAAACAAAAGTAGTTTCTAAATTCTTGGGAGAGAAAATGATTTAACTTCATCAAAATTTTAGTTGATACTAGGTTCTTTATCAAACGGCACTAACATAGTTTCAAAGTGGTGATGTTTTCTCAACTTTTCTGCCACTTTTCTATGCTCCATCATCCAAAATCATATAGGTCATATGGGTAGAGTTGGAAGCATCTAGGAGTTTTCAATAGAGATTTAGAATTTTACATTTTCTCCCCTGATATTGCATTAAAATTAGCATGTCTTAGGTGCAATGTCATGTAAGATTTTTCTGTCTTGTGAACCTTAGAGTTAAGCTTATACAGAATTTATCAAATGTTTTCACAAGAAGAATTTATGTTACTAGGAGGATAAACACAAGAGTTAAAGATACCAAGCATCATATGATAGGTAACCATCTTTGTTTCTTCTGTTTGCTATTAGCTGTGAATATCACTATCTAGATTCTGGATGTTGAGGAAGAGTCTATCAATAATAAAAGCATTTCATTATGTTTGTATGGCATATATCCTTCATAGTCTGGTCTTGTGGATATCAAGAAAAATATTCATTAAAGAAACCCTCTAAAGGTGGTCAAATAATTTAAATAGGTTGATTGATAAAATTCCTGAGGAAGACATTAAAGTAATGAAAATAGTGTTTGTTATAATTTCAAATTGTAGAGAATTAGTTCACATAGTAGTACTTCATAAGGACAAATATTATCTTAATCTTTTCATTTAATAAAATGATTATGATTATTTATTTTTTCTTCTATAGAAAACCAGAAAATCTTTCTGAAATGCACTTAACTTCCATATTGTCATTAGCAAATTAGACAAATGGAGAACACAAATTTGAGGAATAGCTAGAACAGGATTCATTGTGGGAGGAGTGACTTGCATATTGTCTGTAGGAATCAAGAAAATGGATAGTAATTGAGTTTGAGAGTTCAGTCATTGCATCAGTGAAGTTGTCATCCTGCTTGAGACATACAAATAAGGAAGAGGAGCTTTTGTTCAGATATGCTTAAGGATCAGTGATTATTTTACTTCTTTTTACAGTAGGAAAAGGGGATTTCATTAGGTATCCCAGGCTACCCTGAATTCCTGAGCCACCTTATTCAGCCTCTCATGTGGTAGTATGGGATGCACACATCACCAAACTAAGGTATTTATGGTTTTTAGGACCAACTACTTAATCATCAGACCCCTTCCTTACACATTCAGTCTATATACAAAGTAAACATACTCCTTGGCATTGGTCACAATTATCAATATCTGAATGATGTCAAGTGCTTCTTGATCTATCTATATAGCACCAAAGTTTTCCTCTGAAACAGTTGGGAAGATATGTGCCTCCCTTGCCAACATCTAGGTTTAGCATTCCTTAGGTACTAAATCAGTGGTAGAGCTAACACAAGCCATTTGACTTTGCTGGTGAAAAGTTACACTGAAATGTTTAGAAAAGATTTTAACTAAACAGGCAACAAAAGCAGATCCTTACGGCACAGCTGAATTGACAAGAGATTTTAATTTTATTTAAAGTTTTGTTACTAGATGATGGCTTCCTAGAGTGTGAAATCAATTTATTAAAGTATTGCCTTTATTGACAGAAAAATATATTTCTGAATGCAATTTGTATTTCAGGCCAGAGTACTTGTTCCTAGCACCCTCTTCTGGCCTGCAGTCATACATGAAGAGAGAACATTGTATACATAATAAATAAATAAATCTTAAAAAAAAAACTTTGTCAAAACTGCAGGGTACATTTATCTCAAATTCTTGCTCTTTGTTTGCAAGTTTACTGATAAGGAAGTATCCAAGCTATCATCAACCAGTGTAGCAGGTTTTATTTTCTTTGGGCTCTCTGGCAATACAGGATGCTTTGAATTTAGGTCCACCATTGCCCTCTACCTGGGTAGTTAAGAGAAATAGAAACTTAAGGTCCAGTTACTATTTACTAGTAAGAAAGCATGTAGAACTGCTACAACTAGAGCTGGGTTTGGCTGGCTACATTTTCAGTTTTTCTTATTTAACTAAGAAAAATGTGTTTTATGAGGGTTAATATTAGCAAGAAGTCTTTATTGGTTATATATCATTATTTGGTAGCCTTGGAGAATCGAACTTCATAAGAAGTTAGATGTTAATGTCAAATTGGATAATATAGCTCATTTGTGTGTCTCCTAGCAGCTCACTGGTATCCATCCATATAGGTGATTCTGAAGTGCCATAGTATCAGCTCCAGGCTGCTTTCTACAAGGAACTATATAGTATTTTAACAACTAGCCTTTAGTCATACCTATTTTTAGTGGATACTATTTAATATTGAAGGGAAAAAGCAACATAACACATGCTTCATTGTTCAGTGCAGCTTGGAAACCCAATCTTTTTTTTTTTTTTTTGTTTTCCTTTTTATTTTTTTTCTCATGGTTTATTTTTTTATATTTAAAAATTTCCATCTCCTTCCCTCCTCCTCCCCCTTCCCTCCCCTCCTCCTCCCCCTTCCCTCCCCTCCTTCTCCCCCTTCCCTCCCCTCCCCTCCACCCATACCTCCCCTCCCTCCCTCTCAAGGCCAAGGAGCCATCAGGGTTCCCCACTCTATATAAAGAGCAAATGTGCCCCATCGATGGGTCTGATGGGGCTCTAGTCAGTACAAATACATTGTTTTCAAAAGCCATAGAACTGATAAGAGCTCCCAGGGTCTTCATCACAGAAAGCAACCTCTTGGTTGCACCCTGAAGGCAGACAGTCAAAACATAAATGACACACGGAGCAGCAGCAGCATGAGTGATGGGCTGAGGAAGATCTATTTTCAGTCATTGTATTCAGCTTGTTCCATCCCCACCTTATGTCTTACTTATCACTTGTATTCTAAAACATAACAAAGGTTTTCATGCTTAATTAATTGGTTGTTGCGATTGCTACAATTATCGCAGGAAAATTCATAAGAACAAAAGTAAACTCAGTTTCTGGATAAAAATTAGTCATGATCTAAGTCTTGTAGTTGAGTATTTGAAGAGGACATATCAGGCCCAACTGGTCTCAAGTGGTCTCAAGTGATTAAGAATGCTTGTCTTAGTCTTATAGTGCTATGCATATATTACTACAGAAGTTATAAAAGTATTACCTCATTGTTTTCCCAGGTAGAATTTTAAACAGTCTTAAGAATGTTTTTGCAGAGCCCCAGGTACCAAAAAAATGTAGTGATAATATCAAAATAATGAAAAGATTAGGAGTATTATAAAGATTTTGTTAAGCAGTGATTTTTCTCTCTTCATAAACTCCATGGCATATTGATTCCTCTTGTAGAAGGCCATGCTATTATTAAAAACTGTGAAGTGTAGTCATTGCTATACACCAAGAAAGCACTCTATCAACCGCTGCATCCCCACTCCTGTAATCTGTGTTTCATTTGACTGGTGATTGGTGTCCTCTTAAAAGCTCATGACACAAATTTGGGAATTAAATGAAGGTGTTTAGTTGATAGAGTTTCACAAAATAGAGCATGACCGCTAAATAAAACCTTTGTACTTGCTCCTGCATACCATTTAACAAAATGCTTCTGGTAGCAATGTGTGTTAATTTCATCTATTCAGTTTCTCTGAATATGCCATGATTTTTCTCAGTTCTGATAATATGAGCATGGAAAAAGTATCAGATATTGTAGGGTAAGGTCTGCCCTACATTGCAGATGTCAATCACACACTGCAGCTTTTGGTGTGTTCAGACTGACTGGTTTGAAATGAGAATCACCACCATCATCTACTCATGTTTGATGAATTTAACAGAACAGTTCACAAGATCCTGAGGGTAAATTTGCTTATATATAGCCATTCCATGCAATGTGCATGAGAAAGGAAGGTAGAGGAACAGATCTATAAAGGAATACATAGCTCTGAATGTAGGAACACACAGCTTACATACCTTCCCCTGGCATGACACCAACCTTTATGTGCCCAGCAATCCGGATGTTCTCCAAACCCTGCCCCAGGGGTTTTGTGAAGGCATTAACGTCATTGGCCATTGGTGATCAATTTCACTTTCATTTAGAGGTTTGAAGTAAGGTTGGAAATTCTAAATGTCTAGTTTCTATTCCTTTGGCAAACAACACAATGCAGAAGCTTTCCTGTGTTTATTAGTCTTGTTCCATAAAACAAAACAATACAAAACCAAATTCTCATATATCCAGGAAAATTCGGATGGATTCAGAAACTTAGCGCCAACGATTATTCTTACTCAGGAAGTCACAAAATGTCCTAAGGACATTGTTTCAGGAACTGGCTTTGTCCAAACCCAAATGTAGAGCAAAAGAGTCCCTTACATAACCATGTGTAAAAGCTTTACCAGCTCAGTGTTATGACACTGGAACTCTCATAGGGTGTATATTTACTATAACTCAGTAGCCCAGGCTTTTACACAAATCTATTAAAATAATATTATTTAAATTCAACTGAGTTAATGATTAAATTCAGAGACATGTCACATTTAAATTCTGCATTAACACATGAATAAGACTTCTGAGGATAGACTTTATTTCAAAATCAACATAATTAAGTTGGTCTAAATTGACCCACATGATGCCTGCTACAGCTGAAATGTCAACAGTTCCTGAAAAACAGTGGAAGTGACCCAGCATCAGCGTCATAACTGTGTGGTGTTTAAGCCTGGTTAGCTTCAAGCAGACATAGAATGGTACCCGTGGGAGCAACGTTAAGAGATGATGATGTCATTTTAGATTATCTAGGTACAGAACTGACAAGGAAGGAGAGAAAGAGAGAGGGGCACACACGCACACACACACACACACACACAGAGAGAGAGAGAGAGAGAGAGAGAGAGAGAGAGAGAGAGAGAGAGAGAGAGGGAGAGGGAGAGGGAGAGGGAGAGAGAGAGCGTAGAGACAGAAGACAGACACATACAGAGACAGAGAGACAGATATGGAGACAGACAGACAGAGAGATAGAGAGAAAGTCAAAGACGGAAAAAGAAATAGAGGCAGACACACACACAGAAACACACACACAGAGTACAAAAATACAGATAGAGATAGACAGACACACAGAAACAAAGAGGAGAGACAGACAGAAACAGAGACTTGGAAAGAGAAAGCAACAAAAGACAGACAAAATAGATAGTGACAGACATACAGAGACAGAAAGAAATAGACACACGTAGACAGAGAGGTATAGATATTGATACACACATGCACACATGTACATGCGTGTATGCACTCACACACACACACACACACACACACACACACACACACACACACACACAGAGAGAGAGAGAGAGAGAGAGAAAGAGAGAGAGAGAACGAGTCTTGTTAAAATTGAAAATCCTTAATATTAAATTGATGGCTCCAAAATCATTATCAAGAAATTACTTTTCAGGTAAGATGCTCCAGGTTAAAAGTCTTAAAAACAAAACAAAACAGAACAAATCCAAATATTGTTTAAGGCAATGAAATCTGTTTGCCATCATTTTTGTCCTCCCAGGTGATTAAACACAGAAGAAAACAGTCATTTGATAGCTAGTGAGGCTATTTACTGAAAGTATATTTAATCACCATAAACATTATTTTTACAGCAAGACTAGCAGAAGAGACTATGGAGGTATCCCATAAAGCCTTTTTTAAAAAGAAAAAAGTGATAGTTCCACATATTTTTAGGAGTGTTTCAAGGCAATCTGTATGCAGCTGGTTTTTCCAAGTACTGCCTGACATTGTAAGCTCTGGTTTGGAAGCCAGATGGCATACAATTCAGTCCCCAAGTGGGAAAATTTTCATAGGCTAAAGAATAGATTCAGGGCTTGTGCTGTGTGACTCAGAAATGATTCCAGTGATCTGTTTGGATAAAAACATCAAGTAAGGAGGACACAGGTTGGGGCTACATATTTTAAATAAGCCAATAGAAAAAAAGAATTACATTTTCTCAAAATTGGAATAAATTCATATTCTTGTCTTCTCCTTTTAAAGATTTTACATAAGTTATTCTGGAAGAAAACATGTCTACGCTCAGCTGTTTGGGGATTTCAGCATATGCTGAAATGTGTATGTCAGGAGAATAAGAACAGCCCCAAAAGGAGCTGTGCCAATCATGTTGGGCAACGCTGGTTGGTATAAGAAATGCTTTCAGTGAATGTACTAAGACAAAAGCAAGTTAGTCAGCACAGCTAGGTGGGGATGAGACAGGCATTCACTCACGTGGATCTGAAGTAGTCGTCTATTGAGACAGGTTTAAGTGAAGGTACAGCTCTCTAATGCTAGATCAATAAATCCTTTAGCTGGTACATACCTCCCTCGTGTTCCTTTGCCCTAGTTCTCTCTTCTTGAAGCTTTGCCACCTCTCCCTTTCTATTCCAGTTCAGGAACAGCAGTCTCTCAATTAAATGTGCAACTTTTTCCTTACAGATATATTCTTTCTAAACATATTTAGGATGGATTCAAAATAATTCTTTGTTCTGTCATTTAACTCCCTTACAGTACTAAGCAGAAATTTATTGGTCCCATTTTTGCTCCTCAAAGGTGGCTTCACAAATAATCCCCTGAATAATGTTAAAATCCCTCCTGCTCTACTAAACACATTGCAGTCAACAGCAGTTTAGTGCAGTGAGGTTCGAGAAAATTTCCTTAGCTTGTTCGTGGGAAAGGTGATGATGAGAAAGAATATAAGGAAAGAATATTTTACACCGAATAGTCATTTTCAAGGACAAGGTTGATTTTATTGGTTTGAAGAAAATCAAGGATACCTTCCATAGGAAGCAGGTACCATACATGACACTTGAAACAGGCACTTGTACAGACATGGAACAGGGAGTTTAGACTCCTCATTGCATGGCTAGAAGATGTGTTATGTGTACCAATACAACCATACTGAAGAGCCAATACAAAGTGGAAGCAATAATTGTGGTAAAAAAGAATAATATCACATTATTAATTTAATATAAAATATAGCATTTATGGAGAAAATATTACCAGCAGTGAGATCTTTTTAAAAGGTACATGATTATTCTTTTAGCCTTCTCTTATAGATTCCTGACACTGAGTTTTATGGACATTTTGTCCCTGGAAATGTATCTGAGTCACGCATAGATTCACACATGAATCTGTCAGAGTCACTAGGTGGCATTTCTCAAAACATAGTAGACATTGGTCCACTGTTGTTCTTCTTTGATACAAGTTACTGGGGTTTTTCTTTCTATCCTACAGTTTCAATTTCACTAAAATTTAGAAGACATTCAAATATTTCTCTAAGCCCCACTTTCTTACGTTCTAGTTTTTCTTTTAAACAGAATCATTCCAAAGGGATTCATTTATTACATCATGAGAATGGTCATCACTTTTTTTCTCTTTTCACAGGAAATTTTAGAAAGTATATTTCGTCCTTTAATGGTATCCCCTTTTTTTTTTTGATATACTTATCAATAAAACACAATGCAAGAGGAAGATCAGGACCCAGGGGAGAATAAACCAGATAAATGTAGCATTCCTCATTTTATCAACAGAATATTGAGGAAGTTCAAGGTGTTTATAGAATTGTATTAATAATATTCTTTCAATGTACTTGGAACAGGATGGTATATTTAGAGCATTGAAGAAATGTAATGAAGTATTAACATCCATACATTTAGGAAGAACATGTAACGATTCATTTTAATAAATATAACCTATTCCCTTGGCAAAGATAATAGTGTATTTTCTCTTAAGAGGTGCTGAGCTCCTAGGAAGTAACTGATGGTGGCCACAGGACTTTAATCTCTAAATTACCACATGGAGAGTTAAATTCAAGAAAGAACATTTGATGTGATTTCCAAGTACTTGTCTGAAAGAAGCATTTTCCAAGAACACTTTGCTTTTGATAGAAACATCACTCTGCTCTATACCTAATTTCCAAAGCCTAAACATAGCTACTGTTGTGTGGCAAAACAATATAAAGCAATTTGTAGGTTTTTAATTATGTCCAAATGCATATAATCAAAGCAGTTTAGTAGTGAACATAAAGTTATATTAAAATGGTGTGTGTGGATTTAATTATATCATATTGTTTAATTTACCTTCTAATTTTGAATAATAATAATTACAATAATAATAATAAACACATATAAATCTATCCAAAGAACTTAAGACCTTGATCTTACAGAATTTTAAAATATCTTAACATCTACTTTTTGAAGGGAAGGAGACCACAAAAAGGTATACCGGAAATGTTTCAAGTTCAGATAGGCTTATTCTTATAAATAGATTGACCTTTTCTGTTTTCTATGCCTTGAAAAATTTCATAACATACGTTCAGAAAGATTCTAACCTCAATTTGTGAATTAAAGTGTGGAGTGCTTATATCTATACCAGTATGTAGCGTATAAGTCTAGTCCAGTGTGTTTGTTATGGTTTTTTCCTTTTTGGAGTTTGTCTTGGGGCAACTGGAGCAGTATTCTATTTGATAGCACTGGCCTGCAAAGAGAGGGTTTAACCGCATTGCCTTCCCCTCTATAAGAGCAAAGCAGTCAGGAGAACAGGATGTCCAGTTATGAAACCTCCTCTGAGTGTTTGGTTTGTTTTCAACAGAAGTGCTCTTACGAGTTGAGTGTATTCGAAGTACTTTTGAAAATAACCTGAAATGACTGCAACAACTTACATCAGCTGTACTTCTCAACTTGGGCAGATGGGTTTGTGTACTTCCTGCTTGCTCACTGGTGTCCTACTCACCTCGGACTTTTCTGAAATGTTCTGTCCACATGATCAGGATGTTTGCCTGACATCTATGTTTTCTGTAAAGAGAATTTTCTCGTGACAATTTGTAGGTATTTAGAAAGCTAAATGGGATATCCCTTAGACTATTTAGACAGAGGAAGTACAAAATGTTTCACTTCCTTAAACAAACAAACAAATAAATGAAGCCCTAAGAAAGAGATAAGCATTTCAGAAGCAAGGCTCTAAAATCTAAGCTGAGCTTGATTTGCAGGACACTGAGCAGGAGCTCCAAGCTGGAAAATGACAGCCTCATGGCCTGTGATAGTATGGACTTGCTTTGACTAGCTATGGCTGCGGAAATGAACAAGCAAACTCCCTGTGGAAGAATTAAAAATGGAGTCCACGATGAACCCCAGAAAGGGCCATTCTAAGGCATGAAAAGCAGTGTAAAACCTACTGTAGCTAGGTCCATTAAGAAACATGAACTAGATAAAAGAATATTTAAAAGGGGTTCACGGGGAGGCTAGACAACTTGCTGTTTCTAATGCTGCAAAACCACAACCAAAACCACAGAGGGTAGGTGATTTTTGAATGTTTCGAGTAGTTATTACACTGGCTTTTTATTTTTAAAAGTTATCTCAGTTAGGTGTTTTCAGAAATCCACTGCTACTATCTCAATTCTCTTCTAACATACAAGAGAACTTGGATTTACACACAATGAGCTCAATTGGACTTTTGTGGACTTTTATTTTGCTTTGTTTTAGTTTTTGTTTTGTTTCTGGATTATTGTCCTTTTGTCTATTTTGGCTTTTATTTTTCGTGTGTGTGTGTGTGTGTGTGTGTGTGTGTGTCTGCCTGTCTGTATATTTGCTTATTTCTACTTCTCTTTGAAATAGTATTTTAACTAATTCAAACTGTTATGATTGGCAGACCTTCAGTTCAGTGGTTTTGCACTGACTTCCCATTTTGAGAGGAGAACATTTTCACATGAGCTTTTGTCCCTAATTCCCTCACTCTCACTTTTGAGGCTTTTCTGAGAATCATACACTCATGGAAAGACACATGCTATGACCGTTGTTCTGCTTAATTTCTGGGAAATAAAAGACTGCTCAGAGGTTGAAATCCCGGCTGTGTTTCTTCTTACTAGGATATGACCCTTCTCAAAATGGTGTCTGTATCAGACTCAATGGGCTGTGTAACCAAGTATCAAAAAAACTGATAAAATTCAGCTTGAGAGACTACCCTCCCACACTTGGGGAAGCTAGAAATCTGAGCTCAAGATACCAGGGAATTAATTCCCCTTTTCATCTATGAGGGAGTATGGGTATCACATCTCTTCCTTGTGTCTAGTATCCTGACATGTTCTTGGCTTTCTAGGTCTAAACACTGTCCCCAGTGTGTGAGCCTGTCTCCATGTCCAGTTTTCCTTTGGATAAAGAAGTAGTTATTTTTGGTAATGTGTCAACGTCTAGTGCGTTGGGGTCCCTGGGTAAGGGTCTCACACAAATCAGGACACAGGGATGCAGAGTGTGAACAGCTGCATAACAAGCTTTATTTTGTATGGCCTTTTATACAGACTAAAAAGCATTACCTCAACTCTGGAACCCCCCTTTACTCATGTACATGATCATGAGAAACTCTTGCCTCTCCTTGTAAGAAACAATACCTCAATTAATAACAGTAATAAAAATGAAAAGAAGTACATAGAAACAAGGCAAATATACAGAAGCAAAGAACTCCTTTGTAACTGATAGAGCGTGAAGAACGGAGCTCACAGGCCACTTCTTTATCCAGGGTACAGATTCTGACAGAACATTTGAGAAATGGGTAGAGAAAGTTTGCTTTCATCTATGCTTGGTTTGCCAAGCAACCGTTTCCCAGGTTCGTCTCATCTGTCCCAGGAGGAGCCTCCACTCTAAGCCAGTTCTGTGTCTCCACAGTAATGGTCACCTTAACGGTCCCAGCTTAGTTTCATCATCTGGAGAAAACCAGTTTCTAATAAATTCACTTTCTTACTGACCTGATGTTAGAATTTTAATGTGTTTTCATAAAATAAAATTCAAACCCTAACCATGTCCAGAGCATATTTAATGAAAACCTCACTTCATCTTAAATGAATTGATGCTGGGATTACTATACCATTTGCTTGTTTCCTAGAGTATTTAAATTTGTTCTGCCTACAACAAACTTCCTTCATCCCAGTAGCCCACCTGAAGCTGTCATCCTGTTTTTATCACTTTATAGTGAAACTTTATAAACAACTTTCAAATGCTTATAATCTCCATGCCTGTACCAGGCATTCTCTTTCAACTCACCACATTTTCATATGACCTTTTACCTGTGAAACAGGTCTTCATCGGATTAATGCTGCTCTCCACATTTTTTTTAAATCCCTGTAAGGATTTGTTTTGCTTCTTTTTTGTATGTTCTGGCCACAGTTTGTAATATTTCAGTGTGGATGGATGGGAGGCATGATCTTCCAGTAGTCCAGAGTATTCCTGTGTTCTTCTGGGTTATGTGAAGAATGTAAGGCCGTGACCACGCTGTAGCTGAGTGGGACCTTGACACTGTAGGAAGTTAACCAGCATATCTGTTTACGCCTTACTGTAAAATTGGTACATGTTCCAAGGTTAGTGTTCTGTAATTCATCTCTCCCCTGAGGAAGGCATCCCTCGTAAACACTTGTTATCACTTTTGGGGGGTTGGAAGAACAGACAATCAATCATCATGGTGACCTCTAGCTACCATTTCTTGGTGTGAATAAAAAGCCTTCTGTGTCTTAACCATGAGTCATACGTCTTCTGCCAACTTTCATAAAACAGTAACAGACTAGCTCACTCATTTACACATAGAGAACCTTCCAGCCCCTTCAGAGTGCCTGATGATAATTTGACATTATTTGACATTCTCAAAGGAGCAGCTCTAGGCCAGGCTTTTTGGACGTACTTTGCACGTCATGCCTTGTCGACTGTGCCATTAACTTTTGGAGTTTCTTCAGTTTAAAAAAGAATCATCCTGGGAATCCCCCCTCATTATGAAATTTCAGTACCTATAAATGTTCTAGTTAACATGATGCTGTGCAAATATATTCCCATATTCTAGTAGCTTGCTATGGTATACTGTTGTATCCAAGTAGTCACTTGTTGTAGCAATTGGATATTTTGTTGTCGTCTGGAATCTGTTATTTATTACTAGATCCAGGTTCCATTTTTAGCATGGTTGTCTTTTAACTTCCTACGGTAAATGGAATAATAATTTGCCTGTTTTACTAGACTATCCCCTTCTGCAATCTTATCATTTACTATTTATCTAAGACTAACTACTTTCATCATTCCAACATCGATGCCCTTTGTCTCTACTGATATTTCTCAATATTCTTAGTTACCTATTATCTTTTATTGTATCTCCTAACCCATCCCTATGATTTCATTCTACTTTCCCTCCGATCTACCCAACAACTGAGTTGAATGAAAGATCACATTAAAATTCACATTATTTAATGAATTTATACAGGGGATAAACTCAAGCAATCTACTGTACAATGTGTTAGCTATAGTGTTTACAAGGTTCTATAAACTCAATCATAGTTAAGAATAGATTTTATATGTTCTCAACTGCAATAATACATACAAAGTAATATAGTTATTAGCACGATTTACTTCAAAACAAAGTGCTATGTTTCTTAAATATATTATTTTTACTTGTTAATTAAAGAAAAAAAGAGAAAAAACGTTTTGTGTTTGAGTCATTTCAACCCCTCGCCCACACACCTAAACATGCTTCAAAGTTTGTCCCATTTAGGTTTAACGTCACCAGTTTACTGAGGCCATTCCTTTTCCTTGAGTCACAGCCAGCACAGACAGAGCCTTGAATGCCTTCTTGCTCCCATTTTGACATGTCCTAACATGCTTATCTAACTACCCTTTAATTTTTTTCAGAGTATTTTTGAGAATGTCATTTTAGTACCTATAATATTTAACTCATGTCTGTTTGCCTCTTCAGATATGGGTCACATTTGGATTAGTTCAGATTGTATGATTAGCAATTTGAAGTGTTTACTCCAAATGGAAATACAAAATCTAACAGTGAACAAGAGCTTGAACACCTAAGAGATACCAAAATTAGTTTTTCTTTGTTTGTGTTTATACCTTAGCTCCTAACTCGTACATAAAAAAGAGATATTTTAAAATTATAAATGATTTGTGTCAGTCATTAGTTAAAATTCCCTGGAATCACTATTTTTTATCCTAACAAGTTCCAACCCAAGGTGACTTTTCTCTGGTGAACATGTGACCTCCTTTGTACACCCTCTCTTTCACAAATCTATCCATTCCTGCCATTTTACCAGCCATGTGTCAACTGCTTGCTTCATTTTTTTTTATTGTTAGTTTATTTTGTTTCTTATTTCTCAGGTCAAATGCCCTCAAATTTGTGCCTCCATCAATTCTTAAACAATGATTCTCATAGCCAAACCATTTTCACCTTATTTTTTCTCAACTTGGTCATGCTGCTTCCCCCCGCCTCACATATTTACAGCTTATGATCTATCATACCTATGTGACCACATTAATCAAATGCTTGCCTTATCTCCAGCAGTTAGGAGCACCAATTATATTACAACATTTCAATAAGTAATTATGGATAGATTTTTACATTTAGGGGTCAGGTAATTCTAGCAATTTGTCTGATTTAAAAAAATGCAATTGTTTCTTTTTTTTCTCATTTTTTTATTAAAAATTTCCATCTCCTCCACTCCTCCTCCCTCTTCCCTCCCCTCCCACCCATACCCCCAATCCACCCCTCTCCAAGACAAAGAGCCATCAGGGTTCCCTTCACTATGTTAAGTCTTAGGTCCTCCCAGCTCCCCCTAAGTCCAGGAAGGTGAGCAACCAAACTGACAAGGCTCACAGTGAGCCCGTACACCTCTCCATGCTGCAGAGTTCATGATCATTGCCGTTGTCCTTGGTTTCTCAGTCCTCCTCCACCGTCAGCCACATTCAGATAGTCCGGTTTGGTCCCCTTTTCCATCAGTCCCATTCCAACTGGACTTGGTGGTCTCCCGTTAGATCTGTCCCACCGTCTCTATGGGTAACGCACTCCTCACGGTCCTGACTTCCTTGCTCATGATCTCCCTCCTTTTGCTCCTCATCAGGACCTTGGTAGCTCAGTCTGGTGTTCCTATGTGGGGCTCTGTCATTTTCTCCATCCAATGCCAGGTGAAGGTTCTATGGTGATATGCAAGATATACTACTCGGCGGTAAAAAACAATGACATCTTGAATTTTGCATGCAAATGGATGGAAATAGAAAACACCATCCTGAGCGAGGTAACCCAGGCCCAAAAAGATGAACATGGGATGTACTCACTCATAATTGGGTTCTAGCCATAAATAAAGGACATCGATCCTATAATTCGTAAAAAATCCTAGAGAAGCTATATAAGAAGGTGAACTCCCCAAAAAACATATAGTTATCCTCCTGGATACTGGAAGTAGACAAGATTGCTGGACAAAAAATGGGAACATGGGGGTGGGGTGGGATGGGGGGATGGGGGGATGGGGAGAGAAAAGTGTGAAGTGGAGGATGGGAAGAGCTTGGGGAATAGGATGGTTGGGATATAGGAAGGGTGGATATGGGAACAAGGAATTATATATCTTAGTTAAGGGAGCCATTCTAGGGTTGGCAGAGACTTGACTCTAGAGGGGTTCCCAGGTGTCCAGGAAGATGCCCCCAGCTAGGTCCTTGGGCAGCTGAGGAGAGGGTACCAGAAATGCAATTGTTTCTTATATGCGAGCAATGAGAACTCTTATGATTTCTATTATAACTTAAAATGAATTTTATCATTTAGAATTTATCCAAATGAGTAAAAAAAAGTAAGTTTATGACTTTTTGATTCTTCACTAATTTATCCCTGTGGGAATTTGCCTGTCCTCTTTTTGGCAAAAGAACATGGAGCCAAGAAATTCACTAATATAGTGGAATCTTTTTATATCAAATTCAGAATTATTTCAAACCAAAAGACATCAAAAGATTCTTCAAATATAATCTGATCTTGAAGAGTGCCTTCTTCCCAGTATTTGGACTTGAAAGCAACAAACTATACAACCCATACTTCAAACTGACATGCAAAGGAAAACTCGAATGTTTCAGCCTCTTTAAACTTAAAACATAGACTAATGATTTCTTTTATTATTTTTATGTAAATAAAACAGGTATGAAATTTTTATTATATTGAATATTAAACATTACCAACTTGAAAACAATTCAAAATAAGAAGACGAGTATTAGCATGGTGTAAACTAATATGTTTCTAAAATTATTACAAAGAATTCTCTGTTATTCAAGACAACAATCTCCAAAACTTAAAAATAAATGATTTATTTTCATAAATCATAAACATCTAACGTCTATAAGTGCAGTTATCATTGTAGTGTCTTTTCTGAGCAAACCAAAATGATGGAGTTTTTATCAAGTGTGATGTTGCAGTCACACTGGGGCTAATCTAATCGGAGCTCACCAAGGCCAGCTGGACTGGGACTGAAAAGGCACCGGATAAAGCCGGACTCCCTGAACATGGCAGACAATGAGGGCTGCTGAGAAGCCAAGGACTATGACACTGGATTTGGATCCTACTACACATACTGGCTTTGGGGGGGCCTAGCCTGTTTGGATGCTCACCTTCCTAGACCTGGATGGAGGGGGGGAGGAACTTGGACTTCCCACATGGCAGGGAACCCTTACTGCTCTCTGGACAGGAGAGGGAGGGGAAGTGGAAGGGGGAGGGGGAGGTAAATGGGAGGTGGGGAGGAGGCAAAAATTTTTAATAAACAAAAATCAATGCATGAAGAATTAACAGTGGCACTTTCTGAAAATACAGCATGTATACTTTGCCTTTTGTATGTTATCATTCCACATTACAGCCAAGACAGGGGTCTAAAACACATCAGATTTTAACTATTTTGTATTATGAATTACAGTGTTGCTCCTAGTCATACAATATTTTTGATATTGTAGCAACAAATAACAGAAAGAAAAAAAACTTTTATTTTCCTCTAGACATCATTTTCAACAAGTATCAAATCTGTATATCTTTCTTTATGTTGTGTTACTTGTGCCCATAAAACATTTCCCTTGATGTTGTCATCATCTCTCTCTCTTAAAATCTTACCTCTCCCTCTCTGAGAAGATCCCTGAGCCTTGGTTTGGAGGAGTGTGACATGTGATTCCCGTTTAGAGTTGAGCACTCTACAGTTCCCTCATCTCTGCATGTTGGTTAGTTGAGAGTTTGTGTGTTAATTTATGGCTTCTGCAAGAAGTACCTTTTATGACAAGAGTTAGGCATTACACCTATCTATGGGGGTGGCAATCACTGACTAGGAATAGACTGATTTAATACTACTAAAATTTAGCAGAATAGTACAAAGTTCTCCTCTAGGGTACCTTTACAGTGTACCCTAGAGCACAGTGTCAGGCATTGGGACCATCTCTTGAAATTTAATCTAATGTAAAGTGCTTGGATATGCCTATAATGTTCATGCCACTATACTCATCATGACCATATTTTATAAGGCCAGTCATTGTTGTGGCTTACAGGGTTCACAGCTAGGTAAAATTGATGATTACTTTTCTTTTCCAATATTATACATAGCTTCTCATGTTCTCCTCTATACCTTCTCATGTACCCCTCTATACCTTCTCATGTACCCCTCTATACCTTCTCATGTACCGCTCTATACCTTCTCGTGTACCCCTCTGTCCCCTCTCATGTACCATGCTGTACTCTCTCATGTACCCCTCTGTACCCTCTCATATAACCCTCTATACCCTCTCATATACCCCTCTATACCTTCTTATGTACTCCCATACCCTCTCATATACCCCTCTATACCTTCTCATGTACTCCCATACCTTCTCATATACCCCTCTGTACCCTCTCATGTACCCCTCTGTACCCTCTCATATAGCCCTCTATACCTTCTCATGTACCCCTCTATACCCTCTCATGTACCCTCATACCCTCTCATGTACCCCTCTGTACCCTCTCATGTACCCCTCTATCCTTCTCATGTACCCCTCTGTACCCTGTCATGTTTCCCTCTGTACCCTCTCATGTACCCCGCTAAACCCTCTCACGTATTTCTCTGTACCCTGTTATGTACCCACCCTTCTCTCTTGCAATCTCATGGCTCCTTTTTCTTTATTATTTGGTAATTTTAATTTTTTTCTGTAAATGTTTATCTTAATGATTAGGTACTCACTTATTTTCCAGTGTTCCTCATTCATTTAATAGTAACTTTCTTTCCTTTTCCCTGTCTCCCACCATCTTGTATTCCTTTTATTTCATCATCTTGCCTTACTTCGTTTTGTTTATAAATGTATTTAAAGAACAATAGAATAATGCAATTAGCCTAATTGCTAGTAAACCTCTGTCTTCCTGACAAGGAGCCTTGATAGTGTGTTAGCTAGCACAGCAAAATGTAGAGCAGAACAACAGCTACTTATTGATGCGAAAACCCCAAACACAGACCAAGAATTTCCTCATAGATTGCAGTGCTGGATAAAGGGGGATTAATTAACGAAGAAGAAATATGCAAACAAGATCACTTTATTTACTCAGGCTTCTGAAGTGTAATCCTAAGTAATATTATCAATAGAAACCCAGAGTCAGATATGGGGTAAAAACCAAAAGCAGCTACCAGTTGCTTCTTTCCTCTCTGGTTACTCAGCCCGAAAGGGCACCTGAGATCAGCTCTATATCCCACCTTATCACTTCCTGTCTCCACCTCTGTACAGATCTCCACACTTTTGTGGTTAAGTAGTGGCTATCTGCACGCTCCAATCTCCAGGCAAGCTTCATTTGTCAGAACACAGACAAAGCAACCCAGCCAGCTTCTTTTCTCTTCCTGTCTCCTTCTTTGGGAGAAGTTGTGAACTCTTAAGTCAGAGGATTAAATCTTTAGTGGCAATCAGGATTCATTTTTTTATTATGTCAGATAATAATATTGTAAATAACTGTTTTTCTAGATGACTTATTGCGTCAGTCTAACTTAACACTGACTCCTCTCTAGAGAAGTGTATCCTACTCCTGATTTCTAAGAAATACTAATCAGTGTGAAAAAATAAAATTCTGAAATCTTAGTGGAAAATTGTAAAATGTTTGTATTCTTGACCTGTAATTTAATATTTAATGTCATATAAGTCACATGCTTAAGTTACATAAAGCAGAACTTATTTCAAACAATCTAGAAAATTTACTAATAAATATATTAGTAAATTTATTTCAAATTATTAATACTTTTAAACTGGGGGGTATATGTTATCTTTACAAATTAGAGGAAGCAAATGTATTATGAACACACCAGGGTAATGATTGCCTTCTCCAACTGGCATTCTTAGGCAGACATAAACTTTTGTTTTTGGGGGAAGGGAAATTCTCAATTCTGTTCTTGGGTTTCTGTACGTATTATAATCTGGATCACTGGTAGTCATTTGTCAAACTTTAAGAAATGCACACATATCAATATGCACATTTTTTCTCCCACTTGAAGCAAAGTATTATATTTCTTAGGTTTGAAAGGAAGATAGGACATTTTCCAGAGTAAATGGCATGCATATGCACTATACATCAGAAAGGGTCCTGGATCAATTGATGTCCTCTCTGGGGAGGCCATTCACTGTTCTTTTCATGTATCAGCTGGTCCTCTTTGATGCAGGTCTCTCACTACAATGCAGGAATTGGGAACCGGTGTAAGAACCAGCTGATGCTTTGGTTACCATATTGTTGTAAATACTAAAGTCCTTTGTTACTGACATTTTCTGATTGGGACAGCATTTATAAAGTATGACAGGGACTTGTGAGTAGTCAGCAGGTTAAAGATGTTTGCAACAAAGATGGAGAACCTGTGATTTTTCTCCAATATCATGGTGGAAGGAGAGATAGTTGTCTTCTGACCTCCACACTCATACCATGCCATCTGTACATATACTGACACACAGAAAAATATGTATTTATCAGTCAATAAATAATACAAAGCTAAAAAGAAATTCCAGTTTTTAAGTCTAAGAGAACAACTTTTAGCCTGCACCTCGTGTAAAATCTCAGGCACTTCATGGCTTTTTGATAAAGGATACATCGCAATCAGCAATTAATGCCATGGTCAGTGTATTTTCCAAAATGAGACTTTGGAAATTTTCCACTCTTAAGAAAGTAGAGGATTTCAAAGTGTCTCAAGGAGCTACTCAAGGCAATGTGATTAAGATTGTGAAATTAGCCTGTAAAAGCTGAACCAGGAACCTAAATGAGCAAGCAGAGTTCTTTGGGGTAGCTTTAATTGTAAGTATTAGTCCATGGAGGCATTTTTTTTTTGGTCTAAATGTATATTTATGATTACAACTTGCTTAAGGAAAATAAAATTACTAACATTTAATCTCATTCTATTACAAATGGTTTTCTTTTGAAACACAGCTCAAAACTATCCTGAGGATTGTTATAGCACAGATATGCAATTAATGTCCAGGTTGTTTGTCTCAGTGGGTTGGCAGTGAGGTCCAAAAATCTTCATTCATTTCATTTCCAATTGTTATTGGTGTTTTTCATCTGAAAACAAACTTAGGGAAGGGTATGGAATGATGCTCAAAGACATTACAGTTTATCTAATTGTCTCATTGTTTAGAACCATTCCCAAGTAGATGAGAGCCCAGTTCTGCCATCAGTTAGTTGTATAACATTGATACATTTATCTAGTTTCTCCAAGCTCCAGGTTCCTCATCTATTATAAAGAATCAATGACAGCAATAATAATAACACAAGACTCACTGAGAATTTTGAGCAGTAAATAAACTAACTCATAAAATGTTTTACCTAATATATGGGACTGACAGGTCTATGGACTATTACTCATATGCCTACATCAACGTGGATGGCATCTTGGGCATACCCTGCTCGGTGTAGATATTATCAGTAAAGCTTTGACACTACCTCATGTTGCTATGTGGGCACAGTCGTATTCACTTGCATGATTTTCTAAAGACAGTGATGACATGATGTAAGAGGTTTTGAAATGTGCTTATGTCATTGCAAATCAAAGCGAGATGCATACATAGGCAAGCAGAGGGACCACTCTAGTAATGGATAAAAGTGCAATCGCAGATCATCCTCCAGAATGGCTGAATCAGTATCTGCATTTTAGCAGAATTCCTAGGCAGCTCTTGTTCTTTGCAAAACATGAAAGGTACTGATTTAAAAACATTTTGATGGTATGAATGAATTTTATTTTATTCTGTTTATGGATATGGCTTTTGTCTACTAAAACCAATTTATAGCTTATAATGCTACACATAGGAGGAAATAAAGGGAAATTGCAAAGAATGGATGTTAGCTCCTTTTTAATAGAAATGTATTACATCAAGTGTCACTCATTATCATTAATCTATTGCAGAGCTCAATATGAAATAACAAGTCTTTAATCTTGTGCTTTAGATTACATTAACACGGGTAGAGTTAACTGTTGATTCATGATGCCCACTTTCCTTCTCAATAGGAGAATTTACCATTCTCCATAAAATCTGATGAGGTTAGACACCCCACACAGAGCTCATCCTGGTGAAAACCTGGTGTCAATGGTCAAAGAGCACATTTCATTATGGAGTTTGTTGGTGCCTGTGATCTGTGCCTTCAGGGAGGCTACAGCTCAAATAATATGGAACAGATGTCAGGAACCGATCATCAGGGAGGCTGTGGCCGTAAGTGGGCTTTACAACACTGAGAAGGAAAGGAACCAAGCAGAAATCAGAAATCAAGAATGTTTTGTGATTGATAAAAATGATCTGTGATACAAATTTAGTTTTTCAGGAAATGATGGCTTTTTCCTCTTAATTCTCTGTATTTTTCTCTTCCCTTTTCCCCCATTTTCTCCCCCCTTTTTTTTTGAATGTAGATTGTCAAAGGACCAGAACTCTGCATATAGTTAAATTTTTGATCTGCCTTCATTTACTTACAAGTTAGGTGTTACAGGAAGCCCTCACGCTCTGGTCATATAATTTTTTGTAGATGAGGCTCATACACAGTCTAGCCATATTCAAATCTTTTTAAATTTTATTCTCAATTCTGTAGTTTGTTATAATCCATTTGCAATAACAAGATTCAAACCAAAGTTTATCTTTGATTATATCCACTGAAAGATTATACCCGTTATACCCATTGAAAGATTCTCTTATTATACCTTTTTATGTTTTAATTGGATTAATATAGCTATGAAAAATCTTCTTACAATTTGAGTAGTATTCTTTCTTATTTAAAATGTGTTATAGTCATATATAACATTTTTATGTTAAAATCATTGAATAGCTTAGATAATTTTCTTGGCCATTTGTCTCATATATTTTGATACTGATTTTACTGTTGTTTTTTCTGTTCAGTTTTCTATAAATTCTGTTTATAAGAAGTCATTTGCATGTTGTATTTTATTTTATGTTTTTAATTATAAGGGCTATCACACACAATATTATATGACAGTTGGAAAACTTTGGATTCACTGTTGTTTTAAAGCAAAGAAATTTCAGAAAAATGGTGTTTATGTTACATGGATTTCTCTTATTACATCTTACTTAATACATTTCATGATCCTGCCTAATTCATTAGATAACTTTGAAAAATATATGGAAGAGAATAAATAATTTTTATTCTGGTTATGTGCGTAATTAATTAATGAATAATTGCAGAAGCAGCCTAGATAGTCTATAATATATCCTCTTTGGTTGTATAATTTTAGAATATTTTTTTTGTTTCTGTGATATCAATCCTTTCCTGTCCATAAATTAAAGGTGTTTAATGTGTCTCTGTCCAGTCAACTTGATATAACTCCTAAACTCTAAGGTTGGTATTCAATTAGAATTTGCAATTTCTATACTACTATTGGACTATACGCAGGACAAATGGTGGAATAGTCCAGCCATCCTGAGTAAGGCAGTTCTCCATACACTCATCCTTTCTAGCAAACTGAACGCGTTTATGTGTGAATACAGGTGTGGCTGGATGACAAATGAGGGTTTCACCTGGCTGGTTTGCCTGTCAGAGATCATTGCTTCTGAACACGGGATCTGCCCTGTTCTTGGGTTACAGACAGTGATATTACATAAGGCCTGGGACAGGAAAAAAAAAGACCAACAGAGATGCTGCACAGGATGTAGGGAAGCTTCTGTACTGAAGCTTTCAACATGAAAAAGAAATATGAACATATCTTAAAAGTCCCCTTTTTCTTACATTAATGCATTTTTAAAAGATAGCTGAATTATATTCAGCCTTTTTATTTTCCTCTTAGAATAGGGCTATGTGTATAGTTTGCATATATTTATATGTGTGTATATTTTGCTATATCTCTGCATAATTTGTTTCAAATAAATCTATGACAATGTCCTATAGGATTTTGCAAGTAAGATTTTCATTTATATTTATTGTACATTATGCTTTATTTTAATTTTAACTTTAATTACTTTTTTATTTCCCTCAGGTTATTTATAAATATTAATACATTTCCAAGAGCAAGTGTGATTTTTTTTTGCCAGCAAATATTACTTTAAAACTTCCGTTACTGAATTGTGACAAATCACATCGTCTGTATGAAATTTATTAGCATATTTGTTATTAGCATACTTTAAAATTTGTATATGTGCATGAACACATTGCTAATTGAACTAAAAAATGTCTTCATTACTAGTCATTTCTTACCTTCATGGTCTGATTGAACTCTGGATTTTATCTCTGTTACATTTTTGCCTATGTGCATCAGATCTTTGGGTCTTTGATTTATGTTACCAGTTTTGTCTATTATTATGTGAGGCGTCCTATCTGTTTCATAACAGGTCATGACTATTGATTCTTGCAGTGTGCTTTTACTAACTACCACACTTAGGGGACTCTGTCTCACTCCCTTTTATCCTCTCAGCCAGTGGGCTCCGTTTATGCCGACTGGCGTGGAGCTAGTAAATATTTTGTAACTCATCTTTAATCATACATTTCTGTGCTACAGTCTTTCCCTATGAGTAGGGCACAGTAGAATTTTAATAGGTAAAGGAAAACATACTGACCTGGAAGCATCTTAACAGGAAAATATACGTAATATTTTGTTACTATGAAGGTCACTTGAATTATTTCACTATATTTTGTAGTTTTCCAGTTTGCAATTTTTAGGCTTTCTCTTGCTAATTTTTTCTCCTTTGATTGAATAGGTTTTCTTTGCTCTGTTTCCATCTTGAGTTTTAAATGTTCTCTTGATTGTTCACAAAGTATTAATATTTATTTTTATTGAATCATATTTTATATACGATATATTTTGATCACTTTCTACCCCTTGCCTAACTCCTCCCATATGCTACCCTCTGCCTTCCCCAAACAACTTCATGTTCTGTCTCTCCAACAAAACAGAAACAGAAAAAAATGTCAAAACAAATGAACAAAGCCAAATAATATAAAAAATAACAAAACAAAAAAAGAAAGTTCACAGACAAACCATGGAGTTTATTTTTTTCCTTGTATTTAAAATAGAATTTTTTGCTCACATTGCATATCCTGATTATAATTTCCCCTTTCTTTTCTCCTGCCAGGTTCTTCCTATCATCCCTCCAATCTAGAACACCAAATTTTAGACTTTCTTAGAAAACAAACAGGCTTTTAGGCAGTATAATATAATATAATTAATATAGAATAATGAAATATAAGATAGAACAAAAACTAACAAATCAGAATAAGACACAACAACCAAGTAGAAGAAAAGGATACCAAGAAAAAGACACAGAAACAGATTAGGAGCAGAGATTCACTTATTCTCATCCTCGGGTGTCCATAAAAGCACTAAGCTGGAAGCCATAATATATACCTCAAAGACCTGCAGCATAAAAGACAGAAAAATATGTAAATACAAAATAAAAATAAGATAAAAATTTAAATAGGCACTGAACTGACTTTATGGGACGAGAAACTTCTAGATATGTTGTTCAGTTTGTTTTGTGTTGGCCATCTATTGCTGAGCCTACCTCTAAGAGTGGTTAGTTTTCTTTTAGTTTCTTTTGTGTTAGCCTTCGATTGCTGAAGCTATCCGTAAGAGTGGTTTTGTGTTGGCCATCTATTGCTGAGCTTACCCTGAAGAATGGTTTGTTTCCTCCCTGAAAGTATCTTGGAAAGAACTACATTTCCATTTGCAAATGGTTATCAATTGATGATAGCTTCTGGGTTAGGGATGGGGGAACCTGTCTGCTTCTCTTCTCAGCTCTAAGGCCCCACACCCTGTTCATGCTGCCACACTCTCTGTGAGTTCTTTTGTGCACTGATCTGGCTTACTTAGGGAGCCTTGTTTCCATGGTGCCCTTTATCTCTCTGACTTACATTCTTTCTGCCCCCACTTCCAGAGAGTTCCCTGAGCCCTAAGAGGAGGGATATGATGGGGACAGCACATTTAGGACTGAGTGTTCCAAGGTCTCCCTCCACATTGCCTGGCTGTGACTCTCTGTACTTGTTCCCATCTACTTCAGGAGGAAGCTTCTCTGATGATGGCTGAGCAAGAAACTGAACAAGGAGTATAGCAGAATGTCATTACAGTTCATATTATGGGTATGTTTCTATAGCAAAACAGTAGTATTTGGTGTTCTCCTAGGTCCATGGCACATCTAGTCTCAGGTTCTTGATTATCCAAGCAGTATTTCATATGTGTTCCACCTAATGGAGTGACATTATTGCCAATCAGATTTTCAATGATTACTTCAGCAAGCTTCATGCCACTAATCTGTTAGTGTATCTTGCAGGCAGGTCATCAGTGTAGATCAAAGAGTTTGTAGCTGGGTTGGCGTTTACCTTTCTCCTTTGGTAGCATGTAGATTACCTCTCAGACTATTTAACATTGGCCCTTAAATGTGATACTCCACTATTACTCTCACAGTTTGCCTACACAGTTTGCCTATAGCTAAATTTTGAGGAGGGAAATGAGTGAATATAGAACACTCCTTTTATCTTTGACAGTTCTCTTCTATATCTATAATGGATAGGTGTTTGTGTGAGTGATCACATGGTTATCATACAATGGTATGCATTTCTTACTGGTTTCCAGCTTCTCACAAACAAGTGATATTCAAAGATATTCACATCTTTATACTGATTCACGCTTTTCTTCAAAATTACTCAGTACATAAATAACTCCAGTAGCATGCCATTTGTACTGGATGTGAAGGTATTAATTACAATTTTATTTTGTAACAAATATATTTAGTCAAAATGTTGTCTATGCAACTGAGGCACAGTATTGTGAACTGTGTCTACACATGTTGAGACATCATGATATTTTCTATAAAGTAATTTCAAACTCTGAATTAATAAGGACTGTGTAACTTTCCATAGCAAACTACACAGCAGTTTCCACCACTCAATATGCAATATGCAATGCTCTTTAAAACATGTATGTATTTGAAGACACTGTGCACATAGTCAGTAGCACTGTAACTCTTACTAAAGGAAGCTTCTCAGACACAGGCATTTTCTCCTTCAGGTACATGACAGTCTTGTCGCTAGGAACACTAAGCTGCATGCTAGGTTTGGAATTATTTTCAACAAAGAATTGCTAGAAAAATAAAACAAAGAATGCATAAAATTTGCCTATAAACAGTTCTTAAATGGATAGTAGTTCACAGTATGAGAGCTGAAGCCAAAAGGCTGAATTACAACCTTATTCAATCTTAGCTAATGATGTGACCATTGTCAATTAAATTTTTTTTTTTTTATGTGCAAGGGTGTTTATTTCTTTTTTTTTTTTTTCCTCATGGTTTATTTTTTTTTATATTTAAAAATTTCCATCTCCTTCCCTCCTCCTCCCCCCTCCCTCCCCTCCTTCTCCCCTTTCTCTCCCCTCCTTCTCCCCCTTCCCTCCCCTCCCCTCCACCCATACCTCCCCTCCCTCCCTCTCAAGGCCAAGGAGCCATCAGGGTTCCCCACTCTATGCTAAGACCAAGGTCCTCCCAACTCCCCCCAGGTCCAGGAAGGTGATCGACCAAGCTGAGAAGGCTCCCACAGAGCCCGTCCATGAAGAACAATCAGAGCCCAGAGCCATTGTCCTTTGCTTCTCAGTCAGCCCCCGCTGTTGGCCACACTCAGAGAGACGGGTTTGGTCGCATGATCCATCAGTCCCATTCCAACTGGAGTTGGTGATCTCCCATTAGTTCAGTCCCACCGTCTCCATGAGTGAACGCACCCCTCTCGTTCCTGACTTTCTCCCTCATGTTCTCGCTCCTTCTGCTCCTCATCGGGACCTTGGGAGCTCAGTCCAGTGCTCCAATGTGGGGCTCAGTCACCTTCCCCATCTGTCGCCAGCTGGAGGTTCCCTCACGGTCCTGACTTTCTTTCTCATGTTCTCTCTCCTTCTGCTCCTCATCAGGACCTTGGGAGCTCAGTCCGGTGCTCCAAGGTGGGGCTCTGTCATTTTCTTCATCTATCGTCAGGTGGAGGTTCTTCTTATTATCTTCTCAAGGATCCCAAACTTATAGGCTCGATGTCCTTTAATCATGGCTAGAAACCGAATATGAGTGAGTACATCCCATGTTCATCTTTATGGGTCTGGGTTACCTCACTCAGAATAGTGTTTTCTATTTCCATCCATTTGCCTGCAAAATTCAAGATGTCATTGTTTTTTACCGCTGAGTAGTATTCTAGCATGTATATATTCCACAGTTTCTTCATCCATTCTTCCACTGAAGGGCATCTAGGCTGTCTCCAGGATCTGGCTATTACAAATAATGCTGCTATGAACATAGATGAGCATATGCTTTTGTTGTATGATTGGGCATCTCTTGGGTAGATTCCCAATAGTGGAATTGCTGGGTCCTGGGGTAGGTTGATCCCGAATTTCCTGAGAAACCGCCACACTGCTTTCCAAAGTGGTTGCACAAGTTTGCATTCCCACCAGCAATGGATGAGTGTGCCCCTTACCCCACAACCTCTCCAGCAAAGGTTATTATTGGTGTTTTGGATTTTAGCCAATCTGACAGGTGTAAGATGATATCTCAAAGTTGTTTTGATTTGCATTTCCCTGATAGCTAGGGAGGTTGAGCATGACCTTAAGTGTCTTTTGGCCATTCGAACTTCTTCTGTTGAGAATTCTCTGTTCAGTTCATCGCCCCATTTTTTAATTGGGTTAATTGGCATTTTACCGTCTAGTCTCTTGAGTTCCTTATATATTTTAGAGATCAGACCTTTGTCAGTTGCAGGGTTGGTGAAGATCTTTTCCCAGTCAGTAGGCTGCCTTTGTGTCTTAGTGACAATGTCACTTTGCTTTACAGAAGCTGCTCAACTTCAGGAGGTCCCATTTATTCAATGTTGCCCTTAAAGTCTGTGCAACTTTGTAGGAGTGTATTTTTATAAACAAATGTGATAGTTCTTTTTTTTTTTTTTTTTTTTTTTTTTTTTTTGGTTTTTCGAGACAGGGTTTCTCTGTGGCTTTGGAGCCTGTCCTGGAACTAGCTCTTGTAGACCAGGCTGGTCTCGAACTCACAGAGATCCGCCTGCCTCTGCCTCCCGAGTGCTGGGATTAAAGGCGTGCGCCACCGCCGCCCGGCAATGTGATAGTTCTTGAAAGATTGATTTGAGGGTTGTAAACAAGTTTTATCAACTAACAAAATTTAAAGATTCAGAATCCGCAAATAATGAAAATCAAATACCACACATATGTGCATTTATATGCATAGGATCACCCCACATGCAGACACATTCACAAATGAATAGAACTAGCTCATGTTTTAATCACATTATAGTATTTCAAAACAGTATTATACTATATTAACTGTTGTTGGATTTGCTTTTGCATGACAAAATTCAGTTTTGAACACTGGACTTGGGGACTGGTCTGAAGAGTGCTTGATATACCCAGTGTCACTACATTAGAGCAAACTGCCTTCCCCTTTCCTAGCAGACATAAAATGCATATAGCTGCTTTGTTAGGACTTTGGGTTCACGTCCCCTTCTCTGTGCTGGGATTTTGTATGGTTTGAACTTATGCAGGACTTGTGAATGCTGTTATAGTCCCTCTCAGCTTATGTACATGCAATTATTTTAATAATATTATGTTTTTAAAGGATGTTAAATCATATTTATAGAATTAATTAAGCTCTACCATGTAACAGTTTCTGCTCAATGTTTGCACAAAGATTTGCACTTCTAAAGGGAAGAGAGAATTGAGATAATTTTAATATTTACTCTATTGGAAATAGAACTATAAAATTAAAAAATTCATATGTTTCTATGCTTGCTATGATGTTATACCATGAACATAAGTTAATTAAAATGTATTAAAATAGTTCCAATTAATAATAAGGAACTTGTAATAATACTACACAATGCTTAAAAGTGAACATAGAATTACAGCATTACGCCCTCACAACAATCTTTTTTGAGGAAGACAACATTGATAATCTGGGGTTGGAGAGTTGGCTCAGCTGTGAAGAGCCCTGGCTCTTATAGAGGACTGGGGTTCAAGTCCCAGCACCATCTGATGATTCCCATCAGCTGGTCACTCAAGCTCCATGGAATCTTATAGCCTCTTCTGACTTCTGCATGTGCCTGCACACACATATGCACACACATTTACATATAAAAACACATGGATAATGCAAATTATCATTAAAATGCTGATGTTTAATGGTAATTATTTGTCTAAGTATTTTAAAGAATGCCAATGAAGAGAGAGATGCATGGCTTCATGATTCTATCTACTACTGGAGGATACTAGCATATAATCTATATGTTTCTATAGTTCACTAGCAGTCAATAAATACAATAAAAGAAAGAAAAAGTGCAGAGCACAGGACCTTAAATATGCCAAGGGAATTTTTGGAGGTGTGAATGGAGAGAAATGGTGAAATTTTCTCTCAATGTTTTTTCTTGTCAAATTTCTAAACTAGAGAATTATTAAGTATTAGTCAGGGTTCTCTAGAGAAACAGAACTTAGAGAATAAATCTATCATCCATCTGTCTATTCATCCACCCATCCATCCATCCATCCATCCATCCATCTATCCATCCATCCATCCATCCATCCATCCATCATCTATTCTCACATGTATGTTACGTGTGTGTGTGTGTGTGTGTGTGTGTGATTTAGTAGTATGTCTTTAAGCTGTGATCCAGCTAGTTTAATAACAGATGTCTATCATCTGAAGGTCTGAGAACCTAGTAGTTCAGCTCATGACTCTGGATGTCTCAGCTGGTCTTCAGCATATGTCAGAATTCTATAGAAGTAGGCTCTAATGTCAGTGAAGGAATCAATTTGTTATTGAGAGTGAGAGCAAGGAAGCAAAAAGCTAGCTCTCTAGCTTCCGTTCATGTCATATATATGCTTCCAGCAAAAGATGTGCTACAGATTAAAAGAGTATGTTCCCACCTTAAGGATCCAGCAAGCTTCCCTTTTCATGTCCTATACATAGTCTGTCACAGAAAGTGTGCTTTACATTTAAGGTGAATTTTTCCACTTCAAAATATCTGGATTAAAAGTTTATCTTCTCAGCTCCAAAATTCAGATAGAAGTGAGCGTTTTCACTTCAAATGATTTAATTTAATTGAGGAAAAAATCCTCACAGGGATCAAACATTTGGATTTTAGTTAATTCCAGATCTAGTCAACATCAAAATTAAGAGTAGACATGAAACAATGTATATATGCCCTTTAGTTCAGCACCAGCTATTAAATAGTTGATCTCACCACCATTCTCCATTCTCTCTCCCCCATTCATAGTATATGCTCTCTCTCCCTCTCTCTGTCTCTCTGTCTCTCTCTCTCCCCCTCCCTCCCTCTCTCTCTCTTTGTCTCTCTGTCTGTCTCTCTCTCACACATACAATACACACATATACATACACATGGACAAACAAGACCTTTTGGAGATCATTTTAGATTGAGTTTCATATATTGGAAAACTGTATCTCTACAGGCTCAGAAAGCTTATCAAGAATAAACAAATGTGTGTCTATGAGAACTCACCAGTGGCTACCTGAACACCACTTAGTGTTGATATGTAGCCAAGATAGGAACAGAACCTGCCTCTGTTATCTTAATGTAAGTTTGGGCCTCTCCCATTCTCTTTAGAACTCTCTACTCAGCATGTCTGTGGCAGAGGTGAAGCAGAGCTACAGGGCTGTCATGTGAGTGGAAAGAGTTCAGTTACACGCCAACAGACAGAACAGCATGGTGAATCACAGGCCAAGCGTGTCCAATGGCGAGCTTTCATGCGTTTCGTGCTATATTGAAAAGTAAAAGAGAAATTGACCAGTCTAGTCCTATGCTTTTAGAAAATAAAAATTTGAGACTTAACATTGCTTCAATTTCTTTAATATAATTTGAATATATAACTCAGAAAAATAGGACACATCCTATTAACATTTGTAAATTGAATGCTTAAATTAAGAAGAAATAATATTTTATGCTTCTGGCTTTTACACTAAAATTTCATGTAGGAGACTTTTAATACCCTGTGCACCCCCAAAGTAATTTGGTTTTTCTACCCCCATTACCTACACATAATGTTTTTCTGATCCTTTCAATATTTAAAATTTTATTTTTAATGTTTTAGACATGCATGCTATGTCAAACGCAAACATTTCCTCCAAATCTATCTATCTATCTATCTATCTATCTATCTATCTATCTATCTATCTATCTATCATCTGTCTGTCTGTCTGTCTGTCTATCTATCATCTATCTATCTGTCTGTCTGTCTATCATCTATCTATCTATCTATCTATCTATCTATCTATCTATCTATCTATTATCTATCATCTATCATATAACTATTATACATCAATCTTTCTATCTATGTATCTTTTTATGTATCCTATCCATCCATCATCTATCATCTGTCTATATATCTAAACATCCACCAATCTTTATTGGAATATATGACCAAAGAAATTTGGAAACTAGATCTTTCAGCCCTACATAAGAATCTGAGAGTGTACTTGGCACTTTGAAAAACATGAAAGGCCTGATGTTCATACAAATTAAACTGAATTTTTTACAAATCATCGACTTAGACATTTTGAGGAAGAATCAACTATTGTGAGGGAGAAAAGAAAATACTGTACAGCAGCACTTCTTAAAGTGTCGCCCTGGGACCATCAAAATCAGAGTCACTGACGGGTTTGTTTTTGAAATGAAAATTGATAAAGATCCTTTGGTAAATGAATTTCAAATTAATAAGCACTAAAGTAGAAAACATGAAAGAGTATTCATTGACAATATATAAAAATTCTCTTTTGTTAGATTATATCTATATTTCTTGTCCAAATACTGGAGAGATTTCTTCAGTAGTCCTTGAATATTATGGCTGAAATCAAAGCATCCCTGTGCTCATCCTTATTTTCATTCATCAATGTCATCATCTTATTTATTATTATTATTATTATTATTATTATCATAGGAAAATAAGAGGAAATGTGCAGTGACAGGCATTGATGTTGAAGGACATCTTGAAGAGTTGGTTCTCTCCTTCCCCTTTATTTGGCCTCCAGGGGTTGAACTCTGGTTGACGGGCTAGCATGGCAAGTTTTTGAACCTGCTAAGTTATCTCACTCTCAGCTTCATCTCCTGAGTTTCAATTTTGACATGGATTAATGTTTAGAACCAATGTTGTTAAAATTTGAATTAGTTAAATTTCTATTTACACAGTATTATCATTTTTGGGTCACATCTTAGCAGTTATAAATACTCTCCTCTACTTCCGTGTTCCATCTTCTGAATCACACTATCCATAACTGAACCTCCTATCACTGATGTTTATTATTTGAGTGACTTCACCAATCTGTAGAATAGCGGGCTGTGTTCTCGGCCGACTAGCTTTACACTGGAAATAATTACACCGAAACTGCATTCATTTAAACATTGCCTGGCCCATTAATTTCAGGCTCTTATTGGCTAATTTTTCCATCTTGCTTTAACCCATATTTAGTAATCTGTGTAGCACCCTGAGGGGTGGCTTATCAGGAGAGATCTTAACCTGCATCTGACTCAGAGAGGAGAGGCATGGTGACTGCCTGAAGTGTCTGCCTGACTCTGCTTTCTTTCTCCCACAATTTTGTTTTATCTACTCTGCTACCTAATTTTCTGTCCTATTAAAGGGCCAAGGAAGTTTCTTTATTAACCAATGAAAGTAACACATAGACAGATGACCCTCCTCCATCAGCATATGTCTATTATTTGAATGACTTGAGAAACCTCAGTCATGGTTCTGTCCTTAGGAACTGAGTGTCTGTGAAAGGAATATATTTATTGGTATAGTTTAGTGATTGGAAACTTACTCGGGACAGAAGCAGTTTTTAAGTTTGATTAATTATAAACTATGTACACTAAAGCTCTCACTCTCTGAGCAGTATAGAAACTAGCTTATATAATGTGGCCTTTCTGGAGTTCTTAAAGATGACTTAGGCAGCAGAATCAACTATGTAATCTACACATTTCTTGAAGAATGTCCTGAAAAGGGGCTATGCGTGAACTGCTTATACATGGGCACCTACAGGATCTTGAGTCAAAGCTAGGTTTTGGCTTAAGTAGGCCACTGCACAGAGCCAAATTCCAAGCAAAGATACAGTATGCAATTTACAAAGTACAGAATTTATTGACCCTTAGAATGCCTAAATTTGTAGGAAACTGGAGGCTTCAAATGTAATGGAGACCTAACATTTCCAAGTAAATTAAGATTTAGGGACTATTAAGTGCTTATTGGAAGCTCCCCAGAAGCTTAATGGTAGAGATTGAAGATGATAGTCTGCTCATTGGTTCATTTTCTTTTTCATTAAGTGAAAAGCTCTAAATATTTTGATGTTGAAAGCTAAGAATTACTCAGCGAAATAACAAAGGCAAATGAATTAAGACAATTCTATACCTGACTTTGTAAATAATCTGAGTGTCTAATATAATATAAAACCTAAATATCATAATAAAATAATAAAATAATAAACTTTTAAATAGTTAATACAATATTAAAAAATGAGAGGTTATATTTTAATTTTTCAGTATACATTTTCCTTGTAAAACTTTTTTCTCATAAAATGTAATAAGGATAATATTGATATTTTAATTACAATATTAACCTAGCAATTGTAGGTGAATATTAGTTTGGTCTCATGGTTAAATAATGACAATTTTGCACTTCATCGATACATATATTTGTACATAAAACAATAACAATCAATTAATGTGATATTTACTATTTATTTTCCTCAGCTTTTTAAAGGTTATAATATTTATACTTTCATAATAACATTTTGTCTATATAAGTAAAGGAGCCTTGCCTGAAAACAACTTTTGAAATGCTGGTAAGTTTTAATTTTGAGAAGAAAATTTCTTCTAATCACATTGTTACTTTATTTGGCATAACTTTTGATAGCATTTTAAAATATACTTTTCACTTTTCACCGTATTTAAGTCTGCTTTTGCAAGAGGAATGTTTTCATGAAAATATTTCATTTCGGTTTTATGTAATTTAGATTTTTTTAAAACAAAATTTGGAACAATAGTGCTTTTTTCCTTTTTATGCTTTTTCTTTTGGGGGGAACTTTAGACAAGACACTTTGATCATATTCTTTCCCCTCCCTCAACTCATCCCAAATCATCCCTCCACCCACCATTGTAAATTTTCTTTTAGTAGTATCTTCAACATGTGTACTTTGGGTGAACCAAAAATAATAAAATGCTTTTTTTATCTTTTGAAATATTATTTCTATTTATTTATTTATTCATTTATTTAATGTATTATTTTATGTGCTTTGGTATTTTGTTTGATAGTATGTGTGTATGTTGCTTGATAAGATGTGTGTGTGTGTGTGTGTGTGTGTGTGTGTGTGTGTGTGTGTGAAGGTGCCAGATCTCCTGGAAGTGGAGTTCCAGACAGCTGGGAACACCTTATAGGTACTTGGGAATTGAATTCAAGTCCTCTGGAAGAACAGTCAGGGCTCTTAACCAGTAGAACATCTCTCGAGTACAAAATAAGATTTCAATTTTTTCCATAGTTAGAAATATTATCGCTAAACACTTTCTTAAATTGAAAAAAAAATAATTAGAAAACTGAGTTTTTCATTAACCATTGTCTAATAATTGGAGCTTCATAAGAAAATTTGCTTTTTTCTATGAAGTGAGAAAATCTCTGTGTGGTCTATGTATGTGTTAGTATGGGTTTGTGCATCTAAACATGCTTCAGAGATGCTCTTGTCTTCCCCATCCAATGCTAGGATTACAGATGTGTGTCATCAGGCCAGGCTTTATTTGTGGGCCCTGGGAACTGAACTTAGGTACCCACACTTTAGTGATAAACATTTTACCCACAGACCCATCTAATAACCTCTGAAGTGAGTCAATGTTTAAATTAAAGTTCTTTCTCTGACTGTGGATATATGCTTTTCCATAGCTCCCCAATGTGTTTTACTACAATGTTCATGGGTACATTTTAATTTTGTAATAATTTACTGACAACATTTACTGCCTAAACTGTAGCACTTCCTGTCTCAGCACTTATGCTAGGCAGTTAATTTGTGCAGATATTGTAAGACAGGCTCCAGGAACATGCAAGCAAGCCAGTGTCCTATCATTCTTGCTCCTATGACTGTTACTGCTGTCAGTGTCACTGTTGACGCAAAGCTGGTTTCACCTTCTCTGCATATTCCACTCTCCTATCAGACTCACTCACAGATCACAACATCAAATTGAAACTGTGCACATTCAAGACAGCCAGAAAAAATGGCAAAGTAAACATGAGGGATTCTGCACACTGTGTGCTCTATTTCTACACATGCTTATCATTTTATCTTTATATCATAGGTCTTGAAATATTAGAATTGAATCTGCAGCCTCACCAACTGTCTAGATTCTAGACTAAATTTACAAGAGGTTAGTTTAGAGTATTTAAATTACAATAGAATCTTAGTAATTTAGTTTTTTTGTTATGTTTTGATTTTGAGACAGGAGCTCAAGGAATATACCTCTCATTAGCCTTTTAGCCTGGAACTCCCTTGGGCCAGGCTAGCCTTGAGCTCACCGACTTCCTTTTGTTTCTGCTTCCTGAGTGCTAGGATAATAGGCATGCAACACCATGCCTTGTGAATCCTTAGTATTTTTTTAATCATTTAATCACTGAAATTGATCATCATTTTACCTTTGCCCATGTTGTAAGGGCAGTTAGTACTTTCAGATCATGAATATGCAAGCTTTATAGACTGCAAAAGAAGTGCTGGTTTAAGAATTATTTTACTTTTAGGAACTTCTAGTTACAGGCTATGGCAGTGGTTCCTACCTGTGAATTTGGTAGAAAAATCTTTAAAAAAATTAATTTTGAATTTATACTACATGATACCATCAAATAAAACTCTATGTTGTTTCTATATTAGTAGCATATTGTTCATTTGAATTATAAGTTTCTTAAAAAGATAATATACTACTTTTGACCCTACAATCTAAATACAAATACATAATAATTTTTAAATTGATGAATTGAGTTCAATAGATATCAAACAGTATTATAATTACATTTTAAAGTATAATTACGTTAACAAAATGTGATAATCTATTCTATAATTATAAGTTGCTGTAATTGTTCCTCTTTCTATACTAATTACATGATGCATGTCTGCTGTGTAAGGTATGAATTGTTGAAAAAGATTGGTCATCAACAATGTCATGCCATGTTTATATTCGATTACAACAAAACTCCTTAATTACTGTTGTTCAAGTACACAAAAACCACAAATACATGGAAATTAAACAATGCACACCTGAATAATCAATGGGTCAAGGAAGAAATAAAGTGAGAAATTAAAGACTTCCTAAAATTCAGTAAAGATGACCACACAACATAACCAAATTTATGGGACACAATGAAAGCAATGTTAAGAGGAAAGTTCATAGCACTAAATGCCTATATAAAGAAGCTGGAAAAATCCCACACTAGTGAATTAACAGAATATTTGAAAACTATAGAACAAAAAAAGCCAACTCACCTAAGAGAACTAGGCAGAAGGAAATAATCAAATTGATAGCTGAAATCAACAAAATAAAAACAAAGAAAACAATACAAAGAATCAATGAGACAAAGAGTTGGTTCTTCGAGAAAATCAACAAAATAGACAAACCTATATCAAAACTAACCAAAAGGCAGAGAGAGAGAGAGAGAGTATCCAAATTAACAAACTCAGAAATGAAAATGAGGACATAACAATAGACACAAAAGAAATACAGAGAATCATCAGGTCATATTTCAAAAACTTATACTCCATAAAATTGGAAAACTTAAGGAATGAATAACTTTCTGGATAAATATTACTTACAAAGATTAAATCAAGACCAAATAAGCAAATTAAACAGACCTATAACAACTGAAGAAATAGAAATAGTCATCAAAAGTCTCCCAACCATAAATGTCCCAGGACCAGATGTTTTCAGCTTAGAATTCTACATGATTTTCAAAGAAAAACTAATACCAATACTCCTCAAATTATTCCACACACAGAAATAGAAGGAACATTGGTAAACTCTTTAAATGAGGCTACAATTGCCCGGATACTTAAACCGCAGAAAGACATTACTAAAAAGAGAATTACAGACCAATCTCACATGAACATTGATACAAAAATACTAAATAAAATACTGGCAATTTGAATTCAAGAACACATCACAACCATTATCCACCATGATCAATTTGGCCTTATGCCAGAAATTCAGGGATGGTTCAACATATGAAAATCTGTCAATGTAATCTACCATATAAACAAACTTAAAAATAAAAACCACATAATCATCTTATTAGATGCCATAAATGTTTTCAACAAAATACAACATACCTTCATGATAAAGGATTTGGAGAGAGCAGGGATACAAGGAATATACCTAAACATAATAAAGGCCATATGCAGCAAGGCAACAGCCAACATCAAACTAAATGGTGAGTAACTCCCAGCAATTCCTCTAAAATCAGAAACAAGACAGGATTTTCCACTCTCTCCATATCTATTTAATATAGTTCTTGACGTCTTAGCTAGAGCAATAAGATAACATAAAAAGATCAAGGATACACAATTGGAAAAGAAATCAAACTCTCACTGTTTGCTGATGATATGAGAGTTTACATAAGTGATCCCAAAAATTCTACCAAAGAACTTCTACAACTCATAAACACTTTCACTAATATATCAGGAAACAAGATTAACTCAAAAAATCAGTAGCCTTCCTGTACACCAATGATAAAAAACTGGGAAAGAAATCAGAGAAACAACACCCTTCACAATAGCCACAGATACCAAAAAATATCTCGGAGTAACTCTAATCAAACAAGTGAAAGACTTGTATGACAAGAACTTTAAATCTTTTAAGGAAGGAATTGAAGAAGATACCAGAAAGTGGAAAGATCTCCCATGCTCCTGGCTAGGTAGAATTAACAGTAAAATGGCAATCTTACCTAAAGAAATCTGCATATTCAATGCAATGCCTATCAAAATCCTAGCAAAACTCTTCACAGACCTTGATAGAATGGTACTCAACTATATATGAAAAAGCAAAAAACCCAGAATAGCCCAAACAATCCTGTTCAATAAAAGAACTTCTGGGGGCATCACAATCTCTGATTCGAACTCTACTACAGAGGTACAATACTGAAAACAGCCTGGTATTGGCATAAAAAGACAGGAGAACCAATGGAACTGAACTGACGATCTGGATATTAATCCACACACCTTCAAATACCTGATTTTTTTACAAAGAAGCAAAAAACATCAAATGGAAAAAGAACCATATTTAACAACTAGTGCTGGAATAACTGGATATTTATCACCATGCACAAAACTAAAGTCTAAATGGATCAAAGAACTCAATCTTATAGAAGAGAAAGTGGGAAGTACACTTGAACACATTGGTACAGGAGACCATTTCCTAAATATAAGCCCAGCAGCACAGACACTGAGAGAAAAAATAAATGGGACCTCCTGAAACTGAAAAGCTTTTGTAAAGCAAAGGACATGGTCAACAAGACAAACTGACAGCCTAAAGAATGGGAAAAGATCTTAACCAACCCCACATCAGACAGAGTGCTGATCTCCAAAATATACAGAGAACTCAAAAAAAATGGTCTTGAAAAGAACAAATAATCCAATAAAAAATGGAGTACAGACATAAACAGAGAACTCTCAACAGAGGAATCTAAAGTGGCTGAAAGACATTTAAGGAAATGTTCAACATCCTTAGTCATCAGAGAAATGCAAATTAAAACATGTCTGAGATTCTACCTTATACCAGTAAGAATGGCCAAGAACAAAAGCCCTGATAACAACTTATGGTGGAGAGGTTGTGGGGTAAAGGGAAGACTTCTGCATTGTGGTGGGAATGCAAGCTGGTATAGCCACTTTGCATGTCAATGTGGCTATTTCTCAGAAAAGTAGGAAACAACCTTCATCAAGACCCAGTAATACCACTTTTGGATATATATATATATATATATATATATATATATATATATACAGGATGCTCAATTATACCATAAAGACATGTGCTCAACTATGTTTATAGCAGCATTGTTTGTCATAGCCAGAACCTGGAAACAACCTAAATGTTTCTCAAGTAAAGAATGTATAAGGAAAATGTGGTACATTTACACAATGGGGTACTACACATCAGAAAAAAAAAAATGACATCTTGAATTTCACAGGAAAATCAATGGAGCTAGGAAACATCTTTTGAGTGAGGTAACCCAGACCAGAAAGATAATTATCACATACACTCACTCATAAGTAGTTTCTATACATAAAGCAAAAAAGGCCTACAAATCACAGTCCCAGAGAACTTAGACAGCAATAAGGACACTAAGAGAGACTTACATGGAACTAATCTACATGGGAAGTGATGGAGGATTCTCATTTGCTAATAAACAAACTGCCTTGGCTTTTTGATAGGGCAGGATTTAGGTAGGTGGAGTAGACAGAACAGGAAAAAGGAAGTGAAGAAGATGGCTTAGAAAATTGCCCTGCCTCTCCTCTCTGGGCCAGTCGCCATGAAGCCAGCCACTAGGACAGGCATGCTGAATCTTTCCTGGTAAGACACTACTTTGTGGTGTTACACAGATTATTCTATATGGGTTAGTCAAGATGTGACTAAGAGACTGAAAATAATGGGCCAGGCGGTGTTTAAAAGAATACCATTTGTGTGTTGTTATTTTGGGGCTTAAGCTAGCCAGGAGGCCGAAAGCCGGGCGGCAGAAATGCAGCCCGCACCTCATCACTACAGGGAAGTAGAAAAAGACAAGATCTCCTGAGTAAATTGGAAGCATGAGGACCTTGGGAAAAGGTTGAAGGCAAGGGGACAGGCAGGGAGGGGAGCAGAGAAAAATGCAGAGCTCAATAAAACCTCTAAGTGTTTTGCAGCGTGTTAAATATATATGCAGGCTAAAGGTTAAAGTCCTTAAAATAAAAAAGAAAGAAAAATAATAGTTGGGTGTGGTGCTACATGCCTTTAATCCCAACACTTGGGAGGCAGAGGCAGAGAGACCTCTGCAAGTTCAAGGTGTGGTGGCACACATCCTTAAATCCCAATGCCTGGGAGGCAGAGGAAGACAGATCTCTGTGAATTCAAGGTGTATAGCACATACCTTTAATCCCAGCACTGGGGAGGCAGAGACAGGCAGATCTCTGTGAGTTCAAGGATAGCCTGGTTTACAGAGGGAGTTCCAGGACAAAGATATACAGAGAACCTGTCTCAAAAAGCCAAAAGTTAAAAGTAAAAATAAATAAAATAGAGGTTAAAATAAAGCCATGTAAAGATGAAAAATACACAGAGAAACAACTTGATACTGTAGGGTTATTATGCTCTCTTTGAATTGTTTGAATGCCGAGGAAGGAGCAACAGCTTTTAAAGGATACTTGTTTATAAATACTGCTAAACTAATTCAAGATAGGTATTTTGAAAATACCTTGACTTCAACATTGAAGTCAAAAGGTAAGTTACTTTGGAGAAGAGATTTTGCTTTTGTTTCCACAGGAAATGAGAGGCTGTGGATTCATACTGAGTTAAGAAAAATCAGGTTTGACCAAAGACCACCTGAGAAATCTCTGGTAGGAACAGATGGCCTGGATTTCTGAGTTCTACATCCAGAACAGATTCAAGATGCTGCCTGAGATACTCCAGTCAGTAGTTGATCATAACTCTGAATTTTCTTTAGGTCCCCGTAAGAATACCAGCGCCCCCAACCAGCCAGAAGTAGCCTGGAATACTTTGCTAACATTCCCCAAAAATGGACTATGGATTTTTTTTTTTTGTTTAAAAAAAGAGGGGGAAGTGGTGCGGGAGAAGTCTGTATTCTGTCAATCATATTTCACATAAACACTGATTGGCTGGTAGCCAGATAGGAAGTAGAGGCGGGGCAATGAGAACAGGACTATTCTGGGAAGAAGGAAGTTCTTTCGGCAGTCCTTCCCAGATTACCAAAGAAGCAGGATGTGACCTGCCCCACTGAAAAAGGTACTGATCATGTGAATAACATAGATAAGAATAATGGGTTAATATAAGCTACAAGAGCTAATAAGAAGCCTGAGTTTACGGGCCAATCAGTTTATAATTTATGGAGACCTCTGTGTGATTTTCTTTGGGGAAAATGGCTGTGGGACCTGGTGGGAGGACAGAAACCAGGCAGGACAGAAACCTCAGGCAACATATGGTCTCTGAGGGAATTCTTAAATTTTATGTAATCTGTTCTTATGATTATCAGGACTTCTCCCTCTGTGGTTAGAATTGTTTTTAGGAAGTTCTTGCCCATACCCATAGCCTGAAGTACTTTTCTATGTTTTAGTCACACAGTTTCAGGTTTCAGGTTTTCAACTGAGTTTTTTGATTCATTTCTATTTATTTTATTTTATTTTTATTTTTTAAGACAGGGTTTCTCACTGTCACCATGGCTGTCCTGTAACTTATCCTGTAGATGAGGCTAGACTTAAACTCATATGCTAGCCTGTATCTGCCTCCTGAGTGCTAGGATTGAAGGCGTTTATTAAAGTTATTGAAGTTTATTTTTTATAGCCTAAATAGAAAAAACAAAACTAATTTCATTCTTCTGCAAATTTGCAAACACCATTTATCCAATAATCTTTACCCACTGTATGTTTTTGACAACTTTGTCAAAAATCAAGTGTCTCGATGCTTTGCTGGCTTTTTTCTGGGTCCTATATTCTGTTCTTTTGTACTACCTGTTCCTTTACATGCCAACATTAGGTTGTCTTTGTGACTATAGTTCTTTAGTGTAATTCCAAAATCATGTCTTGTGATAACTCCACTTGTGTTCTTTTTGATTAGGATTGTTTTGGCTAGTCATAGAATTTTGTGTATTGACCTGAGTGATTGGTTTGTTTTAAATAGTCCTTCAAAGAATAACAGGATGTATATAGTAGAGGAAACTCTGAGTGAGGGATATCCTGAGTGAATGTGTGTTTTGACATAGGCATGGCCCTGTTAAGGATTCTGAAGTCTTTAGAATGTGGGACAATTGGCTAAGCCATTATTAATGTGACCAAGGAATGGTGTAGCTTTTCTCTAGAGAACATATATGAGTATTTATGGGTCACTCACTTATTAATGTGCGTAAAGAGGAGCAAAAGCAGCTTCCTCATCCCAGATGATTGTACCCTGAGACTACTGACCTACAGAGGCCTTCTCCCAAAACTAGTTAACCCTTCATCATCACCACTCTCTGCCCCATGCCCAATCAACACTATACATGGTAAATATTCTGAAGTTCCTACAAGTAGTGGTCACAGTAGTAGAAGCTCAGCTGATCCCAACTTTACTGTTTGTGTAGTATCTCTGTGTCTGTCTTTTCTTCATTCCTTCACGATGTGTACTCAAGGTTCTAGCATCCAAAATTTGGGCATTGTGGCAGCATCTAATTTTGATGGGGATTTTATAAAAGTTACATATGGTCTTTTCTAGTCCAGAAACACTGAAAGCCTTTACATGTTTTAAGTATCGATGTTGATTTACTTTTTCAGCGTCTTGATGTTTTCATTGTAGAAGTATTTCCATCCCTTGATTAATTTTATTCCTAAATAATTCTCTTTTTTGGATCTATTATGAAGATGTTTTTGCTTTTTGAGTTCTTTGTTGTTATGTATTTAATGCTTTTGTATCCTGTAACTTTAATGAAAGTGTTTATTAGAGACAAGAATTTTCTGATAAGTTCTACAAGACTGATAAAGGAGAGTTATCTGTCTACGTTACTTTCACTGGTTAATTAATAAAGAAACTGCTTGGCCCAATAGGACAGAAAATTAGGTAGGTGGAGTAGACAAAACAGAATGCTGGGCAGAAGGCAGGGGGCAGACGCTTCAGGCAGTCGCCATGCTTCTCTCCGAGATGGACGCAGGTTAAGATCCCTCCTGGTAAGCCACACAACGTGGTGCTATACAGATTACTAAATATGGGTTAAAGGAAGATGTGAGAATTAGCCAATAAGAGGCTGAAACTATGGGCCAGGGAGTGTTTTAAAAGAATACAGTTTCTGTGTAATTATTTTGGGTAAAGCTAGCCGGGTGGCTGGGACACAGCCCCGCTACTCCATCTACACAAGATATTTTAAGTATATTGAAGTTTAGGGTTGTTTAACATATTTTCTTATTTGTTTAACTTCTTTTCTTATTTTATGCATTTTATGGTTTTATTGCCTTTCTGCAGTAGCTTTGACTTCACATACTGCATTGAACTAGAGAAGTGAGAGTGGGTAGTATCCTCATTTTGTTCCTGATTTTAGAGGAAATGGTCTCAATTTTTCACTAGTTAGTATGAAGTTGATCTAGATTTCTCTTTAATATGCTCTTCATTATTTTGAGGTATGACCCATCTATTTCTAATTACTCCATAACTTTTATCCTGAATACTATTTGAACTTTTTTAGATTTCTTTTCTGACCTATTAAGGTGATTACATCCAGAAGATAATTTGCATCATTTTATTTGTATATGATAAATTAACCTTTCAGTTTCAAGATAAAATTCACTTGGTCATAATGGGTATTCTTAATGTATTCCTGAATTCAGTTTGTAAGTATTTTGTTGAGAATATTTGTGTCTCTGTATATAAGGAAAATTAATCTGTGGTTTTCTTTTTGTTGTGCTTTATCCTGTTTTGTTATGAAGATAATACAGGTTTCATAAATAAATTTGATAGAGTTATTTCCCCTCACTGTTTTGTAGAACAACTAGTGTCAAAGACCCTTTCCCACAGTAAAGTCTGAATTTTTGGAGCCCAAACCCTGTCACCAGTGATGCCAAGGCCACAGGAGTCAAAGCCCCAGTATGGCCCCAACATATTGCTGACCTACTGTTGTATTTAATAATGTGTCCTAAATCAGCTAGAGTATTTAATATATGTCCTACAGGTTCAAGCAATGAGTATGCATCAGGACTTTTATACAGGCTCCCTTGACAAGCATTAAGCACACCAATGTTGTTTCAATTTTACTCATGAAGAAAGAGTACTTGTAAGAGTTCAAAAAAAATCATTTTGAGAAAGAATGTAAAATTGGGTGGGTAGAGAAGGGGGGAGGAACTAGAAGAACTTGGAGGAAGCAAAGAATAAGATCAAAATAAATTTAAATTTAAAAAATTGTTTTAAAAAATAAAAAACAATAAAAATAATCATTGGTCAAAAAAGAATATGTTTGGTAATTCATTAAATTGTATAATTGAGAAATTATTTTTAAACCTTAAAATATATTTAAAATCTTATTCTCTCAGGCTCCCAAGCTGTCTACTGTGTTGGGACTTAAAAACTAGCAATAAAAGAAAATCTCACCCATGAAATCATAGAAGACTTAAAAAGGTAAAGTAGCCACATTTACTACATCAATGTGCCTAAACATACATAATATATTTTATAAATGTAGAGAAAAGAGTCAGATAGTTGTCATGTTTCTGTAGTTCATTACTTTACTTTGGCTATTCCATTATTCACCAACTTAGGAAAAATATATTTTTTGAAAAACTGGACACCAAAAAATGAACTTTTGTCTCTCTTTCATTTGTAATTATCTTTTTTTTTTTTAGAAAAAAATAATGGAGAACCAAATAAATTCTCCATGAAGTAAATCTTTTGTAAAATCCCTGTAGCTATTCCCACCAGTGAGCATCTGTGCAGAGATTTGAAGGACAGATGTAGAAAATGTTCAGAAAAACCCCAGGATTGAGTAAATAATACATTTTAAAAGAGAACACTTTTTCTTTCGCAAGTAGCTGCATATCTGCTCTGGGGTGTCATGCTGGGGACCAGAAGGGGGTGATTTGGGCAGCAGGGCTTGAAAACCTTCTATTACTTTGATGCCCTGAAGCAATCTCTTCAATGGGACAGGTATTTTCAAAACAGCACTTGCTAAAAGAATCCATTGACTTTGTGTTGGAGTATCAGCAGCTTGAAAACTTCTGACTAGGGTTTCATTATTGAAAAAAAAATACAAATGAAACTTCTGTTGAGAGAATATAGCCTCAACAGGGGTCCTGATGTGGATCTTTGTATAAGAGAAATGAAGGTAGGCTCTGTTTTAGATTGCACTAATTTCCCAACATCTGTTTCCTATTTAGCATCTTAGAACCAGTGCTCTTTACCTCAATGCTAAGAATATGTTAACTTTGTAAAATAAACATGAAAAGGAATATCCCATGTGTGTTTTTGTCTCTGTGGGTGAAGAATATGGCTAATGCATTTCAAAAATAAAACATCTTTATTTTTGTTAGTTAACTGTTAAGCGAAAGAATTCCATTTTTTTTTTCTGTTTTAACATAGGCTCTTTCAAGAATGTAGAGACTAGGTATTGTCACCTGTGCAATCGTCACAACCCATTATGGACACATGAAGAAGAACGCTCAGAGTAGTGTGCCCCCAAGGACCATCCAAGCATCTCACTCCTGTGCAGAGCCACAAGTATGCTTCAGTGCTTCTTGAAATGTGTCTTTGTTGATCCCTTCCAGCACTTACTAACTCAGAATCTGGGCAGTGCTCTGAAAGGAGTATTTTACAAACTTCTCAACTACTTGATTATTTCTGCTTTAAGTTTGAAATGAATGTTTTGTAGTTTGGCTTTATTCAGTAATTCTTAGTGTACTTTTTGTTACTACAATTAGAAAAAAAATGAAATGTATACACAGGATTCTCTAGAGTTGCCATAACAGTCTAGCAGAGACTGGGTAAATTGCGCTACACAGTTATGTTCTCATAGTCCCAGAAGCTGGATAAAGCAGTCCAGAGTCTGACATGGGTTCCCACCCTCTCTAGTCTAAAAATAAAACTACAGTAGGCAATTATGCCCTTGTTATAGTACAATATCTCGGCACTTTGCACTTAGGGTTCAGTTTAACCTACAGTTTCATGTATCCATTGGAGGCCTTAGAATATATTTCTGGTCGCAAAGTCCCTACACATTTAATTGGTGAAAGTATGCCACAGTTTGTAGCTACACTGAAATAGAAATAACTATATCAGAACATTATTTTATATATTCCCACTACAATAGAAATATCCACCATCACTTTTCAGGTTAAATGAGATAATAGACACAGATCTTCTGGAACATATTACAAAATCCCACCTAATGTATTCTCTACCATTTTCTACTAATTTGACTGTGGACCAAGGCTGCTGTGAGATGGCAATTAGTCTTTTAATCTCACTATATTTCATAGATTTGATAAGAGAAACCCAAGCATATATTGGACTTATTTTGACAATATTCTCTATCAATTTCTCAAAAGATAAGTTTTTTCAAAAGTGAAAATAAAATGCAAGTAAAACATGGGTCATGCAATGCAGCATATAAATAAATAAAGTAATACAGAAATAAAGTATTAGATGGTGTAGGAACTGAGGACAAAAGGAAGAACCTCAGTAACTATTTGTCAAAGGACAATGCTAGATCATTAATATATTTATAAGAAAATAAGGAGTGGGCACAAGAATTTCAAGCAGCCTACACTACAATTATCTTAACTACTTTTCTATTTCTCTCACAAAGCACCATGATCAAAGCAACTTACAAAAAAAGCGCTTAATTGGGCTTATGGCTTTAGATGGTTAGAGTCTCTGATTGTGGGTCAAAGGGATAGAGGCAGCTAAGAGCTCACATCTTGATCCACAAATAAGATTCGAAGACAAGCACACTAGAAATAGTCCCTAAACCTCAAGCTTGTGCCCAGTGACACATCTCTTCTAACAAGGCCACACCTCCTAATCTTTCCTAAACAGTTCCATTGACAGAGATCAGTATTCAAACATACGAGCTTATGAAGCACTGTGAACCCAGGTTATGTGTTTTCTTCTTTCTTATTTTAGCCATTTGACATTTGTCTAAGTCAAGACATATGGAACTTAAAATACTAATATGCATAATTGTTTTTTCATATCTTTCCTATGCTGCACCTTAATCATGGTACAAAATTTTCAGAAATTTTTTTTTTGGTGTACTGTCATATTTTTATGAAAACTATATGAGATGTGGTCATGCAAACACTAGCTCTGGAGTCAGGTTACATGGCTTTGATCAATGCTCTGCTATTGCATCATTGCTGAGACTTGGTAAGTCATCTTCCCCAAGTCTTTGTTTCTAGATGAAGGAGCAATTAAATACATATTTAATATGCTGTGTTTGTGTATTACAAGAGATATTACTTATAAAGAAATACAACTTGGCCCAGTGTAAAAAGTCAGACATTGATATACTTATACCATAGATACTATTTCAATTTTGATCACACATTCTGGGAATATTAATTAGTTTTATCTTGACATAAAGACCGTAAAGTTCAGAAGCACAGAGGTGGAGAGAACTTCCGAGGTTTTTCTGGATTGCTAGCTTTTATGTGTCCAGAGGTCATAGATCCTTTAGAACTGTTATAAAAGGCAATAGTTTTTATTATAAGAGTTACACATTTATTTAGCAGTCTATTGCAGGGAATTCTTTTACACTTTAAACTCATTATTGGCATCGATGACCATAAGATCAAGAGAGTGTGTCAACCCTTACTTTCTGGCTTCATTCATGAAACCGTGACAAGATATGTCCTTGAATAGTCTGCTCCCACTATTAAAGTTGCCCTCCTTCATGCCTTCTCTGTCTCTGAAATATGCATCTATTTTCTCTTTACTATAGAAATGCTGAACACCAGAAATAAATGATATCTCTTGATGATGCTATATCTTATTTCAAAGAAATTTGTAACATTAATTGGTTTTAAAATCCTCTTTTCTTCAGAAGCATTTCTCAGCAATGAACTTGCTTCTTTTAAGTGAATGTAGTCAGCTCCCTTTTGTATGTAAGGAATATGTTTAAAATTTACCATGAGTGTCTGAAATTATGGACAATACCAAATAAGTCACACATGAATATGTATATATACAGTGTATTTATACATATGTGTATTTGTTATATATGTGTGTGTGTTTTAGATAAGTCTTTATAAATATTTTCCTACATGTGAATGCATTTAAGCACAATTAATAAATAAGGCATTTATTTATGTGACCTTTCCTAAGGACTTGTTTTCATCCCAGGTAGAAATTTCCCAGGAAGAAAGGGCAACTACAGACCAAATAAACAATTCCAGTAAAGACTTGTTTAGTCAGTAGCTGACATTATTGGGTTTAAATGTAAGATTATTAGTAACTCAGGAAACCACATATCTCAAAAGTCTACTCCAGATTATGGGACAATGCCTGAAGCCTGTTATCACCGAGTTTTCTGCTTAACTACTAGTCAGCTCCACTAAAGAGTCTTCCTTGAAGGAATTGTTTACTGCCTATATAACCTTAAGGTGAATCTCCTGAGTCATAATTTTCTCAGAATTCTTGATTGTTTTAAGATTCTTATGAATGTTGAGTCTATTGAGACTCCAAGAGGGAATGTTTCAATCACAAAAAAAGATAGAAAACATCACAGTGAATGATTAATAACAACTAAAAGTAAAATTTGAAAATTACAGCAAATTTCAGTAGTGAAATAAAACTATTAGCATATTTGTATTGTGTTTTTACCTTTTCAATCAGAGGATACAATATACACTTTATGTGCTTATGCTTGGAGTATATAAATTTCACATATTAATATTAATCTACCAAGACACTGTTAAGTAAGGTAAGAGTTATTTCAACACTAGAACTAATATACTAATACCACAACAATGATCTAATAATGGAGAGTATAAATTTCACATATTAATATTAATCTGTCAAGACACTGTTAAGTAAGGTAAGAGTTAGTTCAAGACTAGCACTACTATACTAATACCATGACAATGATGTAAGAACGGAGACAGCTGCTAGGCGATGCATGAGCAGGTAACATAGCTGGATAGTATAATAATTCATGTTTTGATACAGGTGGAAATAGATAGTGAGGATTCTATCTGCACAGTAAACCATTAAAGACCCAGAGTTTGTTTGGTAATATCATGTTAAGTATTTTCAGAGCACAGCTGGCTGGTTACTGTCTGACTAGCAAGATATACATTTGGCTGCCTAGCCTTTCCTCCAGGTTCTTCCATAGTCATTGAATCCCCTGCCTTCTCTTACTATATTAGAAATTTGCCATACAATTAAGGACATAAAAGGAACAGACATATCAGTACACTTGACACATAGAGTCCTCAAAATTAAACCAAGTATAGGAAAGGGCAGCTGTATTCCATCATACTTGTTAAGGCAAGACTGTTTACCACTTGCTGTCTGCTTGGCTCTCTTTCAAACATAGATTTTTATTTTCTTACTTTTCATCCTGTACATGCTAGATTTTATTTTCATGTTTTCAAAAAGGAGATAAAATATAATTTCTAAAGAATTAACACAACCATGTTTTCCACTTTCTCTTTATAAACAATTTATCTAATCATTTTTATATTTCCTATAGCTCTAGACAAAGAAATTTTTATTGCTTCCGTACTTTTTCCCCCTGATAAGGCAACTTCTAGAGCTGATAAAAATATCAGCTGTCGTGTTGAGCCAGGATGAGGTCAAGGAACATTTTAAATATAGGAGTGAAGAAAGTATCAGGGTTAAAGTTTTAATCCCTGCTGCTGAACACTTATGGATATGCCAGCCTAATCCCACAGTGCCTGGGTCCTAATGGCTGCTGGCATGCCATCTGCTCCTGTTCATATTGATGTGGCCTCAAAGCCCTTTCTGAAGCCAAGGCTTACTTCTGTCCTGAATCATTAACTTTCACAGACTCATCATATAGTACCTCCTGCCCACACTAGTTCTGGTTAATATAGAAGTAATTGACAGGTGGCAGATATGAAACACACTAAAAACATTAAGGTCAAGTGCACATTCCTGCAAGATAATAGAATTTTGACAGAATTATCTGAGTTAATGCAGTCTGGCTCAGCACGCTCTACAAATTTACCTGTATTCTCTTTCATAAAAGTTGCATATGTTCCTACCTTGTTTTTATGACCCTCATCTCATAAAAATAAACATAAGAAACATTTTTCATTTTAAAAGACTCAAGGCGTAAAGGTAAATCTTGTTGGAAGTGACCTCAAGAGCAAACATAGCTGACCCACAGCAGTGGGAACACTTAATTGATGAATATTTGCAGTTCCTGACAATGTTAATATTATTGGATTATAAGCAAATCAAGTGGGTTTTAAATGTACACCCAAGGGTTTTCAATAGTATAAACAGCCCTGTCCCAGACATGGTCTTATTAAATTTTCCGTATAATCTTGAATAGGTGTGTGGAACACCTTCTACTTCTTTATTACATGCAGAACAATCATTAGGACTGCACACAACACAGAGATATGAACAGGTATTTAAGTCAACTGATTTAAGGTCACGACCTTTGAGGAGTACATGGAGGCTCAGAAACTGCATTGTGACTTGTTTAAATGGCATCAGACGTGACCTGTGAAAGGTACATTTTTATTTGACTAGTTTTATTGCTTCAAATATGTGAATCAACTTTGAGAACTCCAAAACTGTGACTATGTTTGAGCTTGCATTTTCTGTTTCTGATATTTGAAACAATCTTTTGAGTGTCTTTTCGATTTAATATAAGTCAATAAAGAATAAGGAAGTATGACAGTGTTACTTCTCAAACAGGGAGATGATACAAAAGCTATTTCTTCTAGAAGAATTTTTAATGGGTCGGTCATAAAGCTGCTTGTAGTAATTTAGTCTAGACTAAAGAATCATCTATATTCATTCAAACTTTGAAAATAAATAGTTTATCTATTTTCCTATTTTCTGATTTCTCTTGATAATAAAGACAGAATGACATATTCACAGGTAGAGTGTTTTTGAATCAAATTTCTAGTAAGTGACCTACCCTATAATACTTTTTGTCAAAACAAAAATTGGAAAAAAAAGGAAAACATATTCAACAACTGGTGCTGGCATAACTGGATATCACATGCAGAAGAATGAAAATAGATCCATAACTATCACCATGCACAAATCTCAAGTCCAAATGAATCAAAGAACTCAACATGAAACCAACCACACTGAACCACCTATAGGCAAAAGTGAGAAGCATATACACTTGGACACATTGACACATGAGACCACTTCCTAAATTTAACCCCAGTAACATAGACACTGAGAGAAACAATTAATAAATCGGACTCCTGAAACAAAGAAGCTTCTGTAAAGCAAAGGACATAGTCACTAAGACAAAATGACAGCCCACAGAATGGAAAAAGATCTTTACCAATCCCATATCAGACAGAGGGCTCATCTCCAAAATATACAAAGAACTCAAGAAATTGGTCATCAAAAGAACAAATAATCCAGTAAAAAATAGTGTACAGATCTCTCAACAGGGAAATTGAAAATGGCTGCAAAACACTTAAGGAGATGTTCAACATCTTTAGCTTTCAGAGAAATGCAAATCAAAACAAGTCTGAGATTCCATCTTACTCCTGTAATAATGGCCAATATTAAAAAAAAGAAAAAAGAAGAAAAAACCTGATGACAACTTATGCTGGAGAGGTGGTGCAGTAAAGGGAACACTCCTACATTGCCAGTGGAACTGGAATATGGTTCAGCCCCTTTGGATATCAGTATGACAATTTCTCAAAAAATTAGGGAACAACCTTCCTCAAGACCCAGTAATACCACTTTTGAGTATATATCCAAAGGATGCTCAATTGTACCACAAGGACATATGCTCAATTATGTTCATAGCAGCATTTTTCATCATAGCAAGAACCTGGAAACAGCTTAAATACTCCTTGACCAAAGAATGAATAAGGAAAATGTGGTACATTTACACAATGGCGTACTACACAGCAGTAAAAAATAATGACATCTTGAATTTTGCAGGAAAACGGATGGAGTTAGAAAACATCATATTGAGTCAGGTAACTCAGACCCAGAAAGAGGAATACCATATTATTCACTCATAAGTGGCTTTTAGATATAAAGCAAAAAAACCACTAATCTATAATTCATAATCACAGAGAACCTATACAACAAAGAGGACCCCAAGCGATACATATATTGATCTAATGTACATGGAAAGTAGAAATAGACAGAATCTCCTGAGTAAATTGGGAGCATGGGGACTATGAGAGAGGGTGGAATTGTGGGGAGAGAAAAGGAGGGGAGCAGAAAAAATATATAGCTCAATAATAAATAAATAGATAAATAAATAAATAAATAAATAAGAGTCTATGACACTTAAACTTTCGATGACGAATGTCCTATTTTGTGATAAATAAGTTAGAAAGTTTATTAGTTTTATCATACTTGTTTTCAATATTTCTAAAATGCATGCCTTTGCTCCCTGAGCAGCTCAGTTATGTGCAGGAATTTAGGCACTCAATAACTAAAATTGTGCTTCAGTCAGTTTTTTGCTGTATGTGATTACAACATGATACAATTTGCTTGTGATAGTTGTCCATGATTGTGTGGACATTTCCTATTGGTATGATTTGAAGCAATCATGTTGTATTTAGTTATAAAGCTCTTACGGCTAATGTTAGGGATGCTTCAGTATCCTGTTTTCACCATTTCATTGCACAAAGGAAGTACTAAGGCTACTCTACACTCAAAGTGAGGGGCTAAAGCTAGTTGTACCCCTTGATTAAAGGAATGGCAGAGTCGCTTTGTAGAACAGGTTTGTCTAGCTAATGGCAAGAGGACAACATGCAAATCAGGACAGATCTGAGTAGAGCCGTGCTAACTTTTTTATTATTATTGAGTTTTGTCGATCTCTACATTCTTCTTTGCTCCCCTCCCTTTCTCTCACCTCCCCTTCAACCCTCTCCCAAGGTCACCATGCTCCAAATTTACTCAGATCTTGTTCTTTTCTACTACCCATGTAGATTAGGTCTACATAAGTCTCCCTTAGACTCCTCATTGTTGTCTACATTCTCTGGGATTGTGATTTGTGGGCTGCTATGAACATAGCTGAGCATATGTCCTTGTGGCAAGATTGAGCATCCTTTGGATATATACCCAAAAATGGTATTACTGGGTCTTGAGGAAAGTTGTTTCTTAATGTTCTGAGAAATCACCACACTGATATCCAAAGGGGCTCTATCAGCTTGCATTCCTACCAGCAATGCAAGACTGTTCCCTTTACCCCACAACCTCTCCAGCATAAGTTGTCGTAAGTGTTTTTGATCTTGGCCCAGCTAACTTACAACTCACATAACACATCTGAAGTCATTTGGTTTCATGGCATCATAGTCCTCCTCTTCTTTCCCTCTCTCTTCGTTCCTTACCGCTCTTCCTCTACCATCACTCTTTCTCCCTTCTCTAAACATTGATTGTGATGTTCTCCAGCGTGAATGTTGTGGATATCAATGCTATTTCAAAATGTCAGGCAAAATGAATGCTTGTAAGTTCTTAGTATTTGGATATGTGCTCAACTTCAATTTTAAGGTAATATGAAGAAGCTTCTAACATGCTTTCTTTAAGTAGAGACAGTAAAGTTGGCTCCACAAGGCAATGCACTAGCCTATGATAACTTCGTCAAAATAAGGTCATTATCAATAATACTTTAAATTACCAATGAAAATGATGGGTAGTTAATGATATTTAGAAGATAAGCAAGTATTTTCATTTGCTCTTCATATTTCATCTGTATTTTGTGCATGGCCCTTTGCACTGTGCCTCTACTTTGTTCTACATTAACAACTGAACATAATTTCTATTTTATTATCAATTAATGTTCATAACCATAAATATAGACATTTATTTTAAAAGCAGAATTGCCTACCCTCAAAGGAAAAGCAAATTTACAAATGAAGAAAAACTGTTCAACAAAAAGGAGGAAGGTGACTACTCTTTTTTTGTAAAGAATTACACTAAGGAATAACCTGATGTGGCCCAGTGGATAAAAAGAGGTTGGTTACACGTCTTATGAGAGTACATATGGAAGCACACAAGCATACATACACACACACACACACACACACACACACACACACCATTCTAGCACAATAGAAGTTATATGCTAGGGTTTGGAATATGAAATATCTGCCAAATACTTATATGATAAATTTTGATCCCTACAGTGTGGCATAATTTTGAAGTCTGTAGAATATTTATGGACTTCAACTTGGGTAGTAGAAGTTCCTCACTAGGCATGGGCTCTGAAGTTTAAGTATGTCTGATTCTTGCCTCTACCCTTTGCTTCTTGGTCTATGTAATTGGAACAATACAACACTGCAGACAGAATTCGCTCCACCTAACACCATTGCCTGAAAACCATCTGAAAACATGATAGAAAACAAATTCTTCATCTATTAAGTTATTTTTGCTCTGGTAAAATGTCACAACAATGAAAAAACAGACAATAAGGCTAATTGGTACTGAAAAGTAGAGTAATTTCTGTGATAAATCTGACCACGGGATTCTTAGGTCTATCAAATGTGTGTCAAAGTGTTTGCAGTTGTGAGTCATTGAAAATTCACAGTTCTGTGGAAAGATATTTATGACTAATTACAGTGAGAATCCAGAGACTATATATGAATATGGAGAGTAAAGACTGTCATAGGGTTTCGTATAGTAGCACTTAACTGGCTATTGGGATTGAAACCATGTTTGTATGTCTTGTAAACATGTGGCCATATTGTTTCTGTTTTCTAAACACTTGTCTGAAGCTGACTTCAACAGCACTGGGCTAACGTATTGGTTAGAGAAGATTGGAAGACATTATCACACTTAGGCTTTGGAATTGTTGTGCACTGTCTTTGAGGCAGCTTTAGAGTGATAGGAGACATAAAAGAGTGTTGAAAATAATATCTTAAAATATGTAGTTTGTCATGGGTAGGGAAATAAACACAATATCATAAAGAAAGTTGGAATGTAATTGTTTAAGGATATTAGCAGCATTACAAAGAACTCATATATTTTGCATTTGGGCAATAGAAAGGATGTTCTGAGGCTAAAACCTTATCTATAAGTACTTCAATATATAAAATTGAAAGTTCAATTAAATGATATTAATTTGTAGTGAGAGCATCTGGAAAGAGAGTGCTGTGGTATTCACAGCTCAAGCAAGGACTTCTGAAGAAATATTTCCGTATTTCAACCATGCAGACACTTGGATGTTGTTCAGAGGCTTTCTCTACTCTTTGAGCTGACTATTGGACTTAGTAACATTCATGTAATGCTGATCTTGCAGGTATGAATAATTAAAGTTACAGGATCATGGAGGAGTGTACCAAGTTCTCACAAAAAAGCCACTGCTCCCAAGAAATGTATACCCATATTGGAACCCAATGAACAAAGCCCTAGGATGGGTTATATGGGAAGATTCAAAAGAAAAATCTAATCTTTACTGGAGATTATAAAATGTGGATATATCAGAAACATGCTGTCTCTGTTGAGGAAAGTTTTACATCTGAGTGACTCAAGAAGGTGACTCTTAAGTATGCTGCAAATGGCAAGGCCATATGGTGAAGCTGTCTGGAATGATTAGATCTAAGAGGATGTCACATAGTCTAGGTGCTGGACTTGAAGCTTGTCCTGATTTGAATTAACCTTTTCTAGTTGTCTCCATGTTTCTCATTTTTCAGTTGAAACTGTTTCCTGACAGCACCTGTATATTAGAAATATGTAATATTCATGATGAGTTTATAGACACTTATGACTAAGATACTACTCTTGTGTCTCAGAGCAGAATTTGGACATTTTGAACAGTTACTGCTATAAATATTATAGGGGCTTTTGTAGTTGGACTCAACTTTTTGATATATACGATTGCTAAATTCTTCAAGGATCAGATGCTGGAAGCTAGCATTTTGTTGTGTGACTTCCTAGGAACCATTAATGCCACTCAAAAACCTCTTATGGTAATGGATACTATCATTTGAAGAATGGTATACTACAGAATAAGGAAAGATTTTCAGCAGCAACACTTCTAATAGTGGGCTAGTATCTAAACTGTATAAAGAACTAAATAAACTAAACATAAAAAAACCCAAATTAGAACAAATTGGGGTGCAGATCTAAATAGAAATTTCTCAAAAGTAGAAGTACAAATGAATAAGAAATACATAAAGATACATTCAATATCTTAAGTTATAATAGAAATCCAAATCAAAGCCACTTTGTAAATTTATCATATACCAACCAGAGTGGTCAAGATCAATAAAACAAATGAAAACTCACTCTCACAAGTATATGGAGTAAGGAGAACGTTCATCCATTGCCAGTGGGAGCCCAAGCTTGTACAACCACTATCAAAATCAGTGTGATAGTTCCTGAAGAAGCTAAAATTACAACTTCCTGAAGAGTTAGTTATAATTCTCTTGGACATAAACCCAAATGATGTTTCACTCTACAAGAGAAACATTTGCTCAACCATGTTCATTGCTGGTCTATTTATAATAGCTAGAAGTCAGAAACAGACTAGATGTCCATCAACAGATAAATGGATGAGGAAAATGTGGTTTATTTACACATGAAATATTACTTAGCTGTTAAACAAAGAGAACATGAAATTCACAGATAAATGGATAAAACTAGAAAATTTATCCAGAATGAAGTAACCAATGGTTGGAATTTTCTTTGGGTCACAAACTAGTTCTCACATAAAGACACAGATACTTATTGCTAATTGTGAATGCTTAGTCTTAGCTTAGCCTTGTCCTATTAGTTCCTTTAACTTAATTTCTATTCAACTACATTTTGCCTCAGGGATTTTAACCTTTATTTCATTCTGTATGTCCTACTTTCCTGCTTTGTCGGTTTCTGTCTTTCTGGCCCCTGGTGCCTCCCTGGGGTCTCTTTTTCCTTCTCCAACAAGCCTAAATTCTATTCCCACTTACTCTCCCTACCCAAAAGTCCCATCTATACCCCCTCCCTTGCTATTGCCATTTAGCTTTTTATTAGACAGATCATGTGCTTTAGTCAGAAAAAAGTAGAACAGCAAAACATCCTTGCATAATTAAACCAATGCAACACATCTTTGAATAGCTAAACAAATATTGTGTAACAGTAACCTCCACTGTAAAAGAAAAATATGATATGCATTCACTTATATATGGGTGTTAGGTTTTAATTGTTCAATAGGTAAGCTACAATCCAAAAAACCACAGAGGTTAGGTATAGAGTACAAGCCTAGGAAGGATGGTTGGATCACCCTAGGAAGGGAAAATAGAATAGAGAGTTATGGATGACTGATATGAGAGGATAAAATGGGGAGGATATGATAGAGGAGGTGGGAGCGGGAAAACAGGGAGGGGCAGAGAGCTAAACTAAAACTAAGGGCCTTAAAATGCCATATGGAAATCTAATACAGTAGAAGATTCTTGAAATTTATTTGTATATGCATCTATCTATATCTATCTTTCTATCTATCTATCTTTCTATCTATCTATCATCTATCTATCTATCTATCTATCATCTATCTATCTATCCATTTACCTATCTATCTAATATGGTAGTACCATCCCTTCTGTGTGCTGTGATTACTATTAATGAATAAAGAACCTGCCTTGGCCTATTGATAGGGCAGAACATAGGTAGGAGGGGAAAACTCGACTGAATGCTGGGAGAAAGAAGGCAGAGAAAGAGAGACACCATGTAGCCGCTGAGAGTGTCAGACATGCCAAAACAGATTAATAGAAACCGGTTAAAATTAATATGTAAGAGATTAGCCAATAAGAAGCTAGAGCTAATGGGCCAAATTCTGTGTGATTATTTTGGGACTAAGCTTGCCGGGTGGCCCGGAACCAACAAGCAACTACAGATTGGCACTACACACACACACACACACACACACACACACACACATACACACACACACACACACAAAGATGATCTAAATGAAATTGTCAAATAACAAGGAAAATGGAATCCCATCTGGACTTCTCTTATCATCTAATTAAGCTCCAGTTCCGGGAATGTAATAAACAAAGTTGTTGACCGAAGACCTTGTGGGAACCCCTAAACAACTCAGGCTATGGTAAAGGTTATTGTTTGCTCTCCTGAAACTGATAGTAAAACCCTGTTTCGGAAGGCAACACAAACTCAACTGACTGAACATGGAGTAGTTCTACCAGTACCTGCCTAGAGCTTTCACCCTGCTGATGAGTGTTCATAGTAATGGAGGGTGCTCTGCACATTGACCTAGAAGAAAGGTAAACAGAAACCCATATACAAACACTTTGATCTACAATGATGACCCCTGTACAAGATGTGCTAGTGAAATAGGAGCGCATAGATTATGAGAGTAATTGACCATTTGATTGGATTTACAGACTACTCCATGAAATGCAACCTATCTCCAAAGTGTCTTGAGTCTGATGTCCAAGAACCTGGTACTAGATAGTCAAGGAACAACAGAAACAAAATACTATTGTTCTGTTAAAGGAATATGGCAACAGAGTGACTCAGTGATATGTTGTCACAGTCATAGATCAATGTTTTACATAGCCATCATGAGAGAAGCTTCCTTCTCAGTCAATGGCAAGAAATAGAGAGACCCATAGCTAGGTAATGTGCAGAGTGTGAGTCACCTTGAAACTCTTAATTCTAAATGGTATGTCTCCCTCAAATCCCTCCCCCTTAGTTCTTAGGAAACCTGGTGGAAGTGGAATTCGAAAGATTGCAAGAGTCACATGGGAATAAAAGACACCAAAGGAGCAAGGGCTTCTAAACACAACTAGGGTGATGCACATATGAATTCACAGATAGTGTGGCATCTTCTAAGAAACTGAACAGGTCTGGAACTGATGGAGTCCTAGAGCTAAAAGCAGAAGTGGACACAAGCCACATCCAAAACCCAGAAGCTATCTTCAACGGATAACTACTCACAGTTGAAAAAGTAACTTTCTCTAATGAAGCTTTACTATGTAACTTAAGGCCCCATACCCGGAAGAACATCCCCAACACAAAACAAACTTAACTGGTTTTGGGAGGTTCTTTGGCAGGACTCTTTTTTCTTTTTCTTTTTGGTTTTTAGTATTACAGGCCATTTGTGTATTATCTCATGGTTTCTGGTTTTGTGTTTTTATGAGACATGTGTGTGTGTCCCTGTGTCTGTATGTGTTTCTTGAACTTTTTCTTTGGCTCTTTTTACTTTTATTGATATATTTATTTTGTACTACTTTGATTTGTTTTTTATTTTACCTACTTTTATCATTATTAATCTTTTAGATGAACATTTGTATCCTGATAAGAGAGAAGAAGAAAGAGTATGAATTTAGGTGGATGGGAAGAGGTGGGAATATCTGGGACGGGTTGGGAGAGGGGAACCATATTCACAATATATTGTATTAAATTTAATTTTCATAACACACACATGCAAACACACACCCACATCCAGATACCCACACACATCCCATATATTTCAAAGGAGAAAAAAAGACAGTAGGGTACAGATTACAGTATCAAAAGTTCATGCCCAAATGGAAAGTAATCTCCTTGGATAAGTGTGTATTCTCCAGAAATAACAACCTTGAAATGCAAGTCCCATTCACTTTATCTTAATTGACTGAGCTCTTCAAAGATTTGCTATGCTCATGTGTTAAGAGAATAACAGGTTCTGTACTGTATATATATTTATGCTGCTGTAGAATAACCTTGACTGTGAGACCCACGCGTGAGACCCATGGAAGACAGCGAGCAAAAGACACAGAAGTAAAACCCATAGCAGGAGCTCGATGCCTGCCTGATGAGATGGGCATGATGGCAAAATCAAAAAAAAAAAAAAAAAAAGTAAGCAAAATGGGTTTCTACATTTCTGTCTTCAGGAATACCTCCATAGCAAATAGGTTTTCTTAAAAATGCATTTGCCGTAATTTCACAGTAAACAGTCCGGGGTGCAATCCAGAGCGCCACAAAGTGAAAGCCGAGGTTTATGCCTGACACGCCAAATCAGGCATGGTAGCTCAAGCTATAACAATATTAACAGACCCAGTTCAGAACTTAAACGATCATGAAGGAAGTGGATGTATTGGGACTGGATAATCAGAGCCCTTGAATGTGTGGGCGGGAGCCTCAGTCGTGTGTGCTGTGGAAATATGACAGCAAATCCCAGGACGAGGCTTATAATCCTTCTGCCCCGGTGCTCGGCAGTCATTCTGCTTTGGATGGATGAAAGCTCACAGGTGTGTGCTGAGTCCCAGAATAAATTTTGCAGGTGCTAGTGATTGCAGTACAGGTCTAAGTCCCTTTAGAGCCCTCACCGTCTGAACAAATGAAATGATTTTGAATGCTTCTGCTTGCTACAGGGAAATTTATGAAAAGATGGCATGATTTCATGCTCCTTTGGATCGCTTTTGTAAGAGACCTGGGCCAAGAAAATTGTTCTCCAAAAGCCTGCTAAATTTTTATAATGGAAACAAATTTATCCCTTAATAAAAGTAACATAATTTTATTTTAAATTTATCACTGAGGAGAATTTCAGTTCTTAATGCCATTTTTTTTTCTACACTGTAACGCTGGAGTTCTTTATATAGTCACTTTCTGAACAAGATATCACTATAGGAATCTGGAACTAAGGTAGTATTCAATATGATGTATTTTATGTATTATTTTATATCACATTGAGAATTAGATAGGAATGTGTTGCCCAACTGCTTTCTCTTAGGCAAAATAGAAACTTAATTAAGAAAATTGATTTTAATATAAAATGGGCTATCACCGAACAGGCAAGATTGTTTGCTTCTGACCTTGTAATTCTCTAAGATCCAATACAAAACTTCCTTTACTTTTTGGGGGAGAGGGTGAATTAAGACAACACCCTGGTAGTGGGTTGTTGTAAAATCAGCTATATTATGCTATTATTTTTGAAAAAAGACCCACACAAGAAGGTAAACTGAGATCTGGTTTTATAATAATGTCAACTTTATGGTCTCAGGTTGTATGATGAAGTAGTTATTACCAACAAAAGATTTTCAGCAGTTTTGAAATTTAAGTGATTGCTTCAAATAGTTAACTATATGTAAGATGGGGAGGCCAATAGAAAAGTGCAATGCAAAACCATAGGTCTTGGCAGGAAGCAGAAATTTACAATTAAGCAGGTGGGAAAAAAGACTAGGGATGATTGCAGGGCTTTGCAGAAGTCACTGAACTTCCACAAGATGGTGCGAAGGCACCCTGACAGAAATAGAGACTTGCAAGTCATGCTTTAGATTTACACAGTATACTGCTGACTGTGACATTATTTTTCTAGGGAGAAATATGGTCTACTATATGGAGGTTTAACTCTTCCCATCAGATTTCCACGGCAATTCTCATCCCATGTCCCATTGTAACATTGGACTAAGTTTAAAATCTGAAAATGCATATATATTTTCCTGATTTGAGGACATTCTACAATAATCATATGCTACCTTGAGCCTAAATTTCACAAAAAAACACCCTTAAGATATGTGTCCCCTCAAAGTGATATTGCTAAAAAGTAATACAAAAAAAAAAGATTTGAGGGAGGCAGAGCATTACATAGCGGTCCTTTTATATTTTGTATTTTTCCCCTGTCCCCATATCTCACTTCTTTATAGCAACTAATTTGCTTTCACAAAAACATTAAAACTAACAAGCTGGGGGGGGTGGGTAAACAAAACACCTCTGCTGTTTCTTCTCTCTTTGTTAGAAAATGAGGATCTATTTCATTGTGATCTGTGTCTCTATACCAGGTCAGAATAACCTCAGAATCCCATGTTGAGACAACTGGTTTCTCTTATTAGGTCTCATTCATCTTCTGCAATAAACATTGTCCTCCAAGGTGTGAGGTACTGTTTTTAGTGCTTTTCTAGTACTCGTTATCTTAATTTTATAGAATAAATAATCGAGACAGCCGCATAGGCTCCCTGAGTTCAGCTCAGAAGTCACAGAGCAGTGACAGAAGTTATGGTATTGTATCTTAGAGAAGAGACTCTAGATGCACACATACAGCTGCTCACAGGGACTGGACCTCAATAAGGATGAGAGCATGAGAGTGTGAGCCACCAGCTAGAACTCCAAAATGCTAATGGGAATTCCCACAACAGTGTCGTCAGTCTATGTCCATCTCTCCTTGGATTTACTATGACCACATTAAGATACCCAAGCTTGAATTCCTCTCCCTACCCAAATGTGCTGCTTCAGTCAAGCCTGCCAAGACTTAGCAAGAGTTCCGCCATGTCTGCCTCTGAGCAGTTTCCCTCATCAGTCATCACTCTTTATCCTCTCGAGCTTTAGTATGTTTTCTCCTGTTCAAATATCACGTTTGTTTCCACTTGTCAGCCCTTCAACATCTTTCAATGAAGTATTAAACTCTTACCTGAACTGCCTCTGGTTAGAACTTACCTCATTCTGGCCCACCTCTACATGGCTGAGAAAGTAATCTCCAAAAACCACGTGTCTAATTATACCCCTCTTCACCTTCAGGAATTTCACCCTTCCCCATCTGCTAACATTCTAGACTCCCAGCTCCGTGGCCTAATCTACAAGGCCTGTTTTGATCTACCCCTGCTCATTTCTCCTAATAGTCTTTTATTCATACTTGGTGATGTGTCAAATGGCACACATCATGCCGTTTGTGGCCTCCTATCATTGCAGAGAGTATTCCCTCTGCTTGGAAAGCCCCACTCACCACCTGTCCTGCAGGCGATCTCAAATAAATGTGCAGTAATCACCCATCTGGATGCAACCAGAGATGCTTTTCTAGTCCAGAATTAGTTATGCACTGATGCCACATCTGTACCTTGTGCAGATTTCAGTTGTTCCACTGCTATGATTTATTATTATTACTCATTATATTCTGGGTTAGGCTCTGAGCTTCTTCAGGAAGCAGCAATTGACAGGAGATGGATAAATGGTAGTGCAGAAAATTATTTAGGACTTTCAACCCTAGCCCTTTGCCCTCTGAAAAATTTCATAGCCAGAAAACTGAAATTTCTACGTGTCAATGATGGCCCAATCTCTCAAGTTTATTGCTGGCTAAAGAAGAAGGATGGGGAGTTTTAAAAACCTGGGAAACAAAGGGGATGCAATGTTTCACTGTAGGTGAAGAGGAGCTTAGACTTCATCTGTCTTTGTCCATTCTTTCTCTGAGCTGGAAAAGTCCACCACATTAACTTACAGTTCACTATTGTTCTTCTGGGTTTTATAATCTTAGCTATACGTGAGTGTTAATTTCCCCTGATCTTCAAATTACAGAGGGATGACTCCACTGGTAACCCTTCAACACCCACCATTTCAGTCAGATGTTAGAGAGGGCTGATTATACACACACTGCTTGGGAGGCAAACTTAAAGTTCTTTGATGAGAAATTTCTACAGCCTTAGAAACTAGGCGCTTTACTGTGACATCATTCATGTGCATATTTAACTGAATTCGGATAGAGAGGAAGATCCAAAGCATAGCTTTAACTGTGTTTTACACAACGCTGTTATTTACAGATAAAAACAAATTTTACAATCACCCAGAAGTCATTTTAAAAGCATTTAACTATATTCCATTGACTCCAAAGATGGCTGTTCACGATATTTTGGGGTTTGACTAGTGCACAACATAATGTATTTTTCAGAATTGAGGTATCTCTTACCTCAAGTGGTTGGTGACACTAAGTTTTAAAATTAATTTTAAGGGATCATAAAAAGCAATGAGTTTTAATATGAAAATCTCATGTACATATGTCATTATTATTTTTTCTTATTTGGTCTGCACACCGTCCTCCCATGTCCCTGTCCATATTTGTTTTGATTATTTTAATTAGTTTCCCTTCAACTTTCATGTCACATGTGTTGTTATTCTTCTTCCCTTTCTATTTTTGTGTCTTGCACACTCACACACACACACACACACACACGATTCTGCTTGTGAAAAAGGACAGAGGAAGTAGTAACTTTATGAAGACTTTGTTCTTTTTTTGTTTTGTTTTGTTTTGTTTTTCGAGACAGGGTTTCCCTGTAGTTTCTAGAGCCTGTCCTGGAACTAGCTCTTGTAGACCAGGCTGGCCTCGAACTCAGAGATCCGCCTGCCTCTGCCTCCCGAGTGCTGGGATTAAAGGCGTGCTCCACCACCGCCCGGCTAAGACTTTGTTCTTTTAATGTTGAATTCAAACCATAGTTTTTCCCTTTTGTGGTCCTTTGAGTAGACAGCCAGTAGAATTTTGGGATAAACAGAGGTGGCAATAAGTATCTCAAAATAGATAATATTGATTACTTTATAATTATAGTGTATAAGTCAGTCTCCCGATTTCTGAGGTATTAAAATTTATTCTGATTGTTTACAAACAATTGCTGATCATTATTTCTGTTTTGATATTGGTTCTACTTAGCTGCTACTGTTTCACAAATCGTGCATTGTTTAATTGACTAAAACAACAATCATTCATTTCTCTTCCAAATGAGAGATTTTTTTTTCCAGTGCACAACATGACAAATAGTCTCTAACCCATCATTTATGGGACTACTGAACTCCTGATAGACAGGATCAAAATAGTCCTCTGGTGGTCTCAGGTTTTCTCCAGGAAATCTCCTCTCTATGTCCTCTTCACCGTGGAGGCTTCAAGGCATTCAGACTTCTTACATTGCAGTTCAGAGCTCTTAAAATGAACTCATTGAATATGCCTTCAGCCACTTGTCTCGGAAGTCAGGCGACATATTATACAAGCTGCTGTCCTGACACACACATAGTAAGCCCCACCCCATTCTTTGCAGGGTGACTGTGCTTCAGAGTGGAGAGGTCGGGTATATGTGAACTGGGACAAGCATAGTGTAGGACTCCACAATTCCATTCTTCTCTTCCTACTCATTTTTCTCCTGTTCATCATTGTCCCTTTTCCACACTTCAGGAGAATTTTCATCTAAGACAATTTTGAAAAGTATTCTTTGACACAGTCACCACTCAATAAAGGTACGCACTAACCCAGCTCATCTCTGTGAGTCTCTGGGGTGAATCCAATTTTCTCACTCCAAGCACTTGACACCAACATGTTATTTTTATTTGTTTGTTTCTATGAAACACATAATATATAACTTTGTGAGACTGGTTTATTTCATTTGACATAAATGTTTTGATATACCAGTGCATTTCATCCAGTTTTTTTATTCTTTTTAAAAATTTAATAATATTCTGTTTTGTTTCTATATCACACCCTTTCTATTTTATAATCAGTTGAAAAATCGTTGAGTAACTTCTAGACTTTGGTGATTATTTTAACAGCTACTAAAGTATCTTATGTGTTTGCTTCAATAAATACATCACAATGCAGAAATAGACGTAGACTGGGACATGGGTAGAGGCTGGGTAACTTTTGAGATATTTACCAGAGAAGGCAAAATTGACTTAAAAGCCCCTGCTGGTAAAAAAATATGAATGTTAATGGTATTCTGGGGGAAATCTAGAGAAATCTTGTATTGTATTAGAAAACATGCACATTGTCATGAATAGAATAGCAAAGGAAATGCAGAAATTAAAAGCCAACCTGTTTGAGTCTCATGTGGAAACAAGGAACATGTTATTTGAAACGGGAGAAAAAGTAATTCTTTATACAATATTTTATTTAAACAATTGACTAAATTGTATTGTATTGTTTTATGGGGAACTGTGTTTTAATAACTGCTGTGACTGGAGAACTATCTCAGTGACCTTGAAGGGCTGCCCTGCAGGGGTGGGAAGGCTCGGGAAGACATACAATTGCACACCATAAACTGTGAGCTTGAGCTAAAGGAAAAATGAGAGAAAATAAAGGGCACTCTTTCTTTCTCTTTTTCTTTCCTTTACATTTCTTTTTATTTATTCTTCTCTGATATAATGCATCCTGACTATAACTTTCCCTTTCCCTTCCTTCCAGGTCTACCTCTATCTCCCCTTATGCCCAGATCCACTCCTCCTCAATTTCCCTTCAGTAAAGAACAGAGCTCTAAGGAATATCAAGCAGATATGTCATAACAGGATGCAATAAAGCACATCACAAATTCTCATATAAAGACTGGACTGGACAATGGAGGAATAGGGTCCCCAGAGGAGGCAAAATAGTCAGAGGTACCCTAATTCCCATGTTAGGAGTCACACAAACCCCAAGCTAAACAACACAGCCTGTGAGCAGGGAGGGCCTGGAGCAGACCAATACAGGCTCCATGGTTGCTGCTTCAGTCTCTGTGATCCCCTAGAGCCCGCCTGAGTTGATTTTGTGGGTAATGATCTCCTGGTGTATTCTATCCTCTCTGATTCCTATAATCCTTTCCCTGCTCTCCTGGTGAGTTTCTCGCGATCCCCTAACATTTGGTTGTGGGTCTCTGCATCTGTTCCCACCTGCTGTTAGAGAAAATGGTGCTGGTACTATTCCTTGAAGAGTATTTGGATAACCACTTTATACCCAGTTGCACTGACTAAGCAGGTTATATTTAGAAATGTATATGTATACATATATATATATATATATATGTATATATGTATATATGTATATATATATATGTGCATGTAAATGCAAATTTATGAAAAAAGTCATGAATTTAAAAGACAGCAAGGAGGTGGGCATGGTGGAGCTATATGAAAAAATGGGAAGGGGGAAATGTACTATATTATAATCTCAAAAATGAAAGAAATAATTTTAAAAAGTAGAAATACAATTGAGTTTTATGGAGAGCATGTATCATGTAAGTAGGCTAAACTCATTAAATCTAGGAGTTTTTGTGTCCTTTAGATATTTTTCATGATGACTTTCTTGCATTTGCAGAAACAAAGTTTATTTTATAACATTCATTTTCTTTTTGAGAATTTCATACGTGTGAGCTGTATTTCTATTTCTACCCCACATGTTTTGCCATTCAGGTCTTCCTCTGCCTCTAGACTACATCTTATTTACGATCCCTTATTTAATTATTATTGTTACACATACACACACACACACACACATACACACATATAGTTTTGTGATTTTTCTTTTATTTTCTTGAAGAATTCACTGGGGGCGGGGGGGCTGGAGAGATGGCTCAGAGGTTAAGAGCACTGACTGCTCTTCCAGAGGTCCTGAGTTCAATTCCCAGAAGCCACATGGTGGTTCACAGCCATTTATAATGAGATCTGGTGTCCTCTTCTGGCATGCACGCATACATGGAAGGAAATGTTGTATACATAATAAATAAATAACTTTTTAAAAAACTTAAAAAAGAAGAATTCACGGGGTTGGTTCCTCAACAAAGTCTGGCATATCAAGTTGATGGAGGACCAAGTCCCTCCCCCTTTGTTTTGAGGCTGAACAAGGCACCCATTCTTCCATAGGGAATGGGCTCCAAAAAGCCAGATCATGCAATAGGGATAAATTCTGGTCCCACTGCTAGTGGCCCCAAGACTGTCAAGGCCACAGAGCTGTCACCCACATTCAGAAGGCCGAATTGGGTCAGGGAGCTCCCACTAGTTCAGTCAGCTATCTCTGTGGGTTTCTCAATCATAATCTTAACCGCTTTGCTCATATAATACCTCCTCCTTCTCTTCAAATGGATTCACCTCCTGGAGCTCTGCTCAGTGCTTAACTGTGGATCTCTGCATCTGCTTCCATCAGTTGCTGGGTAAAGGTCTATGATGATAAAGGTCATAAATCTAATCATTGAGGAAAGCTAGTTCAGGCACCCTCTTCACTATTGTTTGGAGTCTTAGCTGAAGTCATTCTTGTTGATTCTTGAGAATTTTTCTAGCCCCAGATTTCTCCCTAGTCTTAGCTGAGGTCATTCTTGTGGATTCCCGGGAATTTCTCTAGCCCCAGATTTTTCCCTAACCCTATAATGGTTTCCTTAGTAAAGATAGCTATTTCCTCGCTCTCCTCTCTGTTCTACCTCCAACTCAACCATCCCATTGCCTCAAAGGGGAAAAAGGGGTAAAGAGGAGGGGTGGTGACCCTGACAAATTGATTCCTTTTCTTTTTCGCTTTAGATATTTTTTTTTTCCCTAGCATTTGCAGTTGCCCCTTCATGTAACATGAAGGCCTGCTTGCTGGGGTTTTGGCCTGCCCAGTTTCCACAGTAAGTAAATTCCCAAAGAAATTATACAGAGGACTATATCAATGATAAACTGATTGGCCCATTTGCTCAGGCTTTTTATTAACTCTTATAACTTATATTAACCCATTATTTTTTATCTATGTTAGCCATATGGCTCGGTACCTTTTTTTGCCAGGAAAATCACGTCCTGCTTTTTGGTGTTTGGACAGGACTGTGGGGAGAGCTTCCTTATTCTCAGAATACTCCTGTTCTCCTTGTCCCACCTCTACTTTCTGTCTGGTTGTCCCACCTATACTTCCTGCCTGCTACTGACCAATCAGCATTTATTTAAAACATAATTGACAGAATACAGAATTGTCCTGTACCACACTCAGGATAAATATCAGGTCCAGCTCCTTGTTCTTCTTGCCTTTCCCTGTGTCAGCTGTAGCTCTATGCTTCTGATTTCATTCCCTCCCCAGCAGTAAAGTAGTTCCCTGCTGCTATTGGTAGGCATCAACTTTAGCTCAGAGTTTAATTTCCTGATCCAAGCTCATATTTTGGGGGGACTTGAGTGCCTTGCTGTTGGTATTGTGTGTGTGTGTGTGTGTGTGTGTGTTTCCTTTTGAGACAAGATTTCTCTGTAGCCTTGGAGCCTGTGCTGGAGTTAGCTTTTGTAGACCAGGCTGGCCTCATACTCACAGAGATTTACCTTCTTCTGCCTCCTGAATGCTGGGATTAAAGTAGTGTGCCACCACCCCTAGGCTTGTGAGTGTGGTTTTTGCATCATGTTATGTCTGCCACTGCCAAATGTTTCTCATCTGTGATCCATTTGGGTTCGTGTGTTCTATTTTTCTTCAATTAGCAATGCAATTCCTTTTGCCCTTGATGCCAGTGCAGGTGTCAGCCTTAAGATGAATGCCTTTTATCTTCTAAGGTGAAGAGTTCATTTTACAGTTTGTACAGTCACAGGTCTTTTGATCCTGAGTGTGACAGGTTTTATTGTTTTACAGGAGAGAAAAATACAGAGAGGCAGGGTGTATTTCCTGACTACTACTTTCATTCTGCACTTCCCCATCTTCCCTGATCATCCATTTCTCAGCTTTCTCATTTTACCTAGAACAAGCTTTTGTGGAATGGTCCAAACTACCTAGAACCCCAGAATAATTAGTAACCCCCCTACAGAATTTTGCTTTTTCTCCTTTAATAACATTAGCCAGTGCCTTGCTTTGTTCTATAAACCTGAGACAGCCGGAGTAGAAAGCTGCCCACTTCCCTCTGAGTGTGTACATGAAGGATATGAGAAAGATTTATGCCAATATGAGAAACATCTTGCTCACAGTTTTATCATAGATGTTTCTGAATGACAAAGCTTCCCTCAACCTTGAAAATTTAAGATGTTGGCAAATACCTTTCATTTCATTTCCAGTAAATGACTAATTTACAAATATGAAGCTGTTTTCACTGAGAAACAGTGAGAAAGAACATATATATGTATATATATATATATATATATATATATATATATATATATTTACATATACAAGTAAAACATTACTAATAAATGTGTGATGTTATACCAGAGACTTGAAGAAAGTACTGTAAAAAAAATAACATAGGAGTTCTTTTAAGATTTTTTTCCTAGAACATCCATGGGTGAATTTATACCAGAGGCAATGTTTATCTTGTACTGTACAATTACAGTTCTAAACATTGTTTTCAGGTAAAAATGCTAATAAGTTTTATTTACTCTAAAGTGTGTATGTATCAAGTAATTGACATATCCAAGAGAAAACAAGTATTCCAGTGTGTCAGGTCAGTATGTAGCATGTCTAAAATAAATTGATGGGAATAAGACTGGTGAGATGAAATTCATTTAGTATTGACCTACTGTTATAATGGGAAATTGTTGGAATATTTCAAGTAAGAGAGTAAATATTTTTATAATGTAGGGAAGGTAAGCAGTCATATTTATTGGTCAGAAACAAATAACATCATTAATTCATTCAGAGGTTCTCAAAACCAGGGAATGAAGGCTTTTACAGATAGAAACATGGTTATTATAGGGGATCCTCAATTAAAATCTTAGACTAATTATTAGAAATTTCATCAGTAAGAAAGAGGTACAATTCTGAGTAATCTTTATTTCTAGAGGGCAATGCTTTCCTTGAAACAGTACACTAAGTTTTCAGTGTCATCAAATTGAATATAACTTGTTAAAAACCATGAATGGCTTAAAAAAAAAACAAATAGAGACCACATTGCTCTGAGCATGTTCATAGAATAAGGGAAACATTTGCTGGTCACTCATTTAGTTGCATGGGAATATTTCGAGGTAATGTGAAATACATACAACATTTTTCTCCCCACTACAATTGCACTGTCTAAGTACAAACTTGAGTTTGGAATAAAAGAGAAAAAAGTGTGTGGTTAAAAGCTATACTAGAGAATAATAGAAAGAGATTTTCCAAGGTAGTTTGTGATTAATTCTTAATGATTTACAAGACTTAAGATGTAGAGGGTTAATTAGAGGTGGCTAGGAGAGAAAATAATAGAATCAAGAAAAGACTTACAGTATTATATCTTTCCTTGAGGACAAGTGAAGGGATTCACTGACTTCTGTGTATCTGTGATGAACATTTAGTTTCAGAATGCCGTAGCTTGAAAACTGCCATTTTGAGGCTTGCCTGGAGTTCCTGGGTTTGGGGTAGAAATGCAACTGGTATTTTTGGCACTCACCTGGAAGGATAGTATTGGTTTGTTTTGTTTTGTTTTTCTTTCTCACACATATAAAGCAGGTAGTCAGGCTGTTATTCTGGAATAACCTCAGAGAAGATAAGTGATTAAGAGATAGCTATTTTTGTTAAACAATGATGATTGACTTTATTTTATACTATCCTGTATTACTATTGAGGTATAGACATGACTTTTTGTTGTTGTTAAAACTGGAATTCTGCTATCCTGAGTACATACTGTGATGGTACTACTTTATATCCATTTTCTTGCTTTTGTCAGAAGAACAGATCATACTATGGAAGGGAATATAAGACAGAAAGTGTCCTCATCCCATACCAAAAGCAGCAGTTTCAGCTTAGACTGAGGTCATTGTTCTATGATTTGTGCTGCTGTATTGTCAGTCCACGTGCAACACTATTTAATGCCTTTGAAGCCAGATAGAGAAAACCATGTTAAACAGTGTGACTGTCTTGAATGCCAGATCCCCTTCTCTAGGTTATGATGTCAATTCCCCTAGAACATAATTTACAAGTGCATTTTTTCAGGAAGATCAAACTCTTGTCTAAGAAATAATGAAATCTTGGACCAGAAGAGAAAGGATTGCTTTCTGTTTATGGCAGAGTACCACAGTTTGCTATGAAAATAAATTGATTGGAGCCTGGTAGATGTTGGGGTGATTTTTTTCATTTCAGTGTGCCGACAACTGGGCAGGAACATAAACTATTCTCCCTCTTGTATTTCTCTTACTCTACACCTAAAGTGTTTCATAAATTTTAAAGTTTAATGTATTACATGGTTTGGAAACATAACGAGAGCATATTATCTATTCTCAGGTTAAGGGAGGGACAGGCAGTGGCATTCTATTCATTAGTGGTAGGAAGAAACCTAGAAGCTTATTTAACATCACTAACCCCAAATGAGTGTGAAAGTGACAATCACAGATATTTGAATCGTGTAACTTTCTTGCTGCTGGGGTTCTCAAAAATTACATGGAGTGGAGAAGTTAATGGAAAAATGGAATTCCTTAAGATTGTTCAATATGATTACTTTTGACTGAGCACTGGAGGAAAATTGAAAGTAAATCCCATTAATAGCTCTTGAATGTTTTAATGGAAATAATAAAACTTTATTATAATGAATATAATGAGCCTAGGATTCAGAAGTTTTTTTTTTTAAAATCAGCAGTGGACATATACACTTAAGACCTTAGCTTTTCTTACTCAGAAGCATCTCATAAAATGAAGTGTGCTTTATACACCACATGAGAATTTTTGTAATTATTAGGACTCGTGCAAGCGAGCAATTAATTTCAGCTTGCTCCCATTTTTAAAAATGAAAATGTGGTGCATAAAAACAAATTATGGAAATGAAACAAAATACTTGAATAAATTGAAGTGTTGGAACTCAATATTTTTCCCTATCTAAAGCATATATTCTTCAGATACTCAGAGCATTTTATAGATGAACCTTGATGAGAGCACTTCAAGTGTTTGCTTTGTACTTGATGAGAATATATTTCTATATAACTGATTTAATTAATATTCTTCTAGAGTAAATAGCATTGGAAATGAAAAATTAGTGGTGGGTGTGGTGAGTCATTGAATTGCTCAACCCTTATGAATGTCACAAAATATGATAGGATTATTAATGGTGCATGAGAAATGTTCATCAGTTGACCTTTTTTCATGACACTTGAGAATAGAATGCTTTGATATGTATTATTCAAGTCCTTTTGTATACACCCTGACTTGTAACCTGTTATCTTACAGAGGCAGGCCCACAATACTTGTTGACTACACAGGGACATTGCAACCCAGTTTGCCTCAATACAAAATGGAGTAAACCTTTATTTGCAGGGTTAAGAAATATTGCAATGATGTAAAACTGCTGTGTCATCTATACTTAATAAACTATCAGACAAATTATTGATGATAGACTCAATCACCATTCATTTCTCTTAGAACAAGTAATAATAGTATAGGCAGACATAAATGCAACAGGGAATGATTTTATTTGTTTTTAATCATTAGCACTAGGAGATTTGTGGAAAGGTATGAATCTTAATTAAATGAGTAAGTTTAATGACCACACATGATCTCAAGTAAGTAAGTAAATTGGTGGGAAAAATAACTTTAGGCTGACTATTTTTCAAGTGTTGCAGTGAGCCTGGTGGTATAAGTCTGAACAAATGCTGATTGGTCTAACAGTTTTGTGGAGAAGATGAATGAACTAGAAGTTGGAAGTATACTGTGCTTAGTAAGTTGAAGTGTAAGCTAGTATGGAAACATAAAAAAAAATTAAAATGAAACAGGATCATACAACTTGAAGCTGTATGAGACTTCATTTAAGGCTACCTACAGCAAACATATAGAATAGTTTTTAAAAGGTAAGATTAATTTTTTCTCTTATTTATTCAATGGAGACTGAAGAAATATTTTTGAAAGAAGACACATTTCTTCTTATGTATATTTCAAATGGAGCTACCTTAAATGAAAGAGGACACAATTAGAATGGACTGCGAGAAGTGCAGACTCAAGAGAAATGATAGATGTTTGTCTTAATACTGAAGAATGGGAATGGAGATGATGGAACACCTTGAGAAGTGACTAGAACATGATCTAATAAATGGCAAGTATAGGCAAAATGTTAATTGTGATAATTACTTTTAAACATATGTGTATGAATGTTTTTCCTGACTGCATGTCTTTGCTCCACATTCTTGTTTAGTACCCATGGAAGCTTGAAGAGGGTCTTGCATTTCCTGGAACTGGAGTAACAGGTGATTGTGAGCTGTCATGTGAGTGCTAGGAATCAAACCTGGATCAACCTGAAGAACAGACAGTGCTCTCAATTGCTGAACTCTCTCTCTCTGACCCATAATTGTGATATTTTTAAGTGGTTATATTTTTCTTTGATGAGGCTGGAGGGACAATTCTAATCATATTAAGTATGACAACAATAAAGGTATGCAGCAGGCTGTTTGGTTTTGAGTATTTAGACATAGCACTGTAGTGAGGAGTGGTGGGCTGCATTCCCACCTGGCTCCCGCCCACCTGGCTAGCTTATGCCCTGAAATAACAACACAAAAATTGTATTCTTTTAAAAACTGCTTGGCCTATTAGCTTCAGCCTCTTACTGCCTAACCCTCAAATTTTGATTAACCCATATTTAGTAATGTGTGTAGCACCACGAGGGGAGGCTTATCAGGAAGATTCTAGCCTATGTCCATCTTGTGTCGGAGCTTCATTGCATCTGCCCAGAGAGGAGAGGCATGGCGACTGTCTGAGCCATCTACCTCACTTCCTTCTTCCTGTTCTGTCTACTCCACCCACCTAAGGGCTGGCCTATTAAATGGGCCAATGCAGTTTCTTTATTAACGAATGAAATCAACACAAACAGGAGACTCTCCCACATCATTTCTCCTTTTTCTGTTTAAACAAAAAAAAGAAGGCTTTAACTTTAACATAGCAAAATTACATATAACAAAACAGTTATGAAGTAAGAATTACAGTTACGGTATTTATATCTACTTTATCTTTTATCATAACTAAGGAAAACTATAACTATCTATCTATTCTTCAACTCCATCAAAGACTCCAGAAGGATATAATATTACCTAAGTAAATAAGAAGTAAGCAACTTACAAAACTCTAGAAATCACAGAGACATCCCGCTGCCTTTACAGTCACCCAAAGTTCCTCTGTACCATTGGGGCATCAATCTTAGGCCTTCAGGACCATAGTATCCAGAGATATTTCCATGAAGCAGGAAATTTCGAAGGCAGTCCAGTCAGTATCTGCTATGTCCTGCAGAATGTCTCACAGACTCTTTCATGAGTCAGAAACCCCAAAAAACCATCTCACCTTTAAGCAAGTTCAGCAGTCCTCTCTCTGAGGGTTCCCTGTGTCCAGTTTATGCAACAGTCCAGGCAAGAGGAGTTTCTTGCTCAAATGGCTATCAAACTCCATAAGGAGCCTCTTCGATACCAATCTTCCTCTTGAAGTAGATTGGTGCTGCCAGGAGCACACGTGTCTCATTTTCATGAAAAGCCCTAAGTTATGAAAACATTTAAATGCCATATTCTATAGTCTTTGAAAGATATGAAGAATGCCTATTTAACTGAAATATATCTCTATATATCTAGAAAATCTAACTAACATGACAAGTTTGACTATTATTGATGACTATCCATTAACAACCGATATACATTACATTTTTAAATGAACTATACAATCACAATACCTTAATCAGTATCAGAAATACATATACATATAACAAAATTGACCTTATATATCAATAGATTAAAATTTATACCAATGTAAATTATTCATATCTATATCATTTCCCCCTTTAAATGTAAAAGAACATTTATAAACAATATTTGGGAACATGAGAACAGTTATTTCTCTCCAAACTGCTTCCTGCTGAATGGGGGTGCTGTTAATCAGATCTTTCATGGTGTAACCTGTGTGCTAGGTTCCTCTCAGTTGGCAGTTGAGCAAAAGTAATTTTTTGAGGGTGTTCACAGCAACTTTTCAGGAGGGCGTGGCTTATCATACCATATTGGGATAGAAGCAATCCATAGGGTCTCATTTTCTGTAAAAACAAAAGAAGAATCTCTTTTCCAAAGTATCATATCCTTAGATCCAAATTCTGAAGTCAAGGTATTTTCAAAATATCTATCTTGGATTAGTTCAGCAGCATTTGTAAACAAATATATTTTAGCAGCTGTTGCTCCTTCCTCAGCATCCGAACAATTCAAAGAGAGCATAATACCATACAGTATCAAGATTCTCTGTGTATTTTCCATCTTTGTGAAGCTTTATTTTAACCTCTATTTCATTTATTTTTACTTTTATTTTTGAGACAGGTTCTCTATGTATCTTTGTCCTGGAATAACCCTGTAGACCAGGCTGTCCTTGAACTCTCAGAGATCTCTCTTTCTCTGTCTCCAAGGCGTAGGGAATAAAGGCCTGTGCTATCACACCTTAAAGTCACAGAGGTCAATCTACCTCTGCCTCCTAAGTGTTGGGATTAAAGGTGTGTACCACCACACCCAACTTCTCTCTTTCTTTTTTCTTTCTTTGTTTGTTTTTTAAGAACTTTAACCTTTAAGTCTGCATATATTTTTAACACACTGTAAACCATTTAGAGGTTTTCTTTGTCTTTGAATCTTTCTTTACTGTATATCTCTCTTTTTCTGATCACACGAGTCTTTAATTTATCAAGCAATATAAGTTGGATTAAAGCCGTGACTTTGGCGGCTGATTCCTTAGCTTTCCAGCTTCATGGCAGAGGTAACGGCTGTAGCTATTTTTATTGCCACAACTCTATGGCATTTCAAGGTCCCTGCTGGCAAGCAAGCACTGTTATACAACATTCAAAAGCTCCATAGTCAGGACCACCTGCTTGAAAGAGTCAGAGTTTGCCCTGGCAGGATGTCCCAGAAAGACAGCATTTTAAAATGGTACAGTTTTTTTTTTCTGCTATGGCTGAAAACTGAAAAACACGCATTCAGCTTTTCATCAACACCATTTAAGGGTTTCATGGCAGGACCTCTTAAAGGAGCTGCAAGGTATTGCAGATAAAGCTGAGTCAGGAAGCCTCTCTTAGATGAGAGCACTTGCTTGCCTCTAGCAAGCAGAGCAGACCTGAGAAATTGCTGCTACCAAGAAAACATGCTTTACTCTAGTCTTTCTCAAGCTTTCTCAGGCTTTCTGTAGATCCAGTTATCCACGTTGGGTGCCATTCTGTAGTGAGGAGCTGCGGGCCTGCTTTTCATTCTCCCTGGCTCTCGGCCACCTGGCTAGCTTATGCCCCGAAATAACAACACAAAAATTGTATTCTTTTAAACACTGCTTGGCCCATTAGCTTCAGCCTCTTACTGCCTAACTCTCACATTTTGATTAACCCATATTTAGTAATGTGTGTAGCACCATGAGGGGAGGCTTACCAGGAAGATTCTAGCCTATGTCCATCTTGTGTCGGAGCTTCATTGCATCTGCCCAGAGAGGAGAGGCATGGCGACTGTCTGAGCCATCTACCTCACTTCCTTCTTCCTGCTCTGACTACTCCACTCACCTAAGGGCTGGCCTATTAAATGGGCCAAGGCAGTTTCTTTATTAATGAATGAAATCAATACAAACAGTAGACTCTCCCACATCACAGCTCTCAATTAAAGGGATGGTCTTCAGGTACTTGTTTCTTGATCATTAGTTTATTAATTATGTATCCAGAGATATTGTGTAGGATGATAACATTGTCCACATATTGATCATTAGTTTATTGAGTATCCAGAGATATAGTATAGGATGATAAAATCTTCCATAATAAACTTATCAGATAGATCAATATTTGAGTCAATTAGAACTAAAAATATAGTGAAAATATAGCAGGGGATTGAGGAAAGAAACATAAAAATATTGAAAGACCACCTCAGGAGTGTGGGAAGTAAATTCTTGAGTCTCATTATCAGAGCACAACTTAAACAATGCAGAAAGGCATACATACATAGTAAAATTCAACTAATTCCCATTTATTGCTCAAAATGTAAATTTGGATCATCGCTAATTATTTTTCCTTCTATCTTAAGCCAAATTCCAATCTCCTAATTAAGAAGCCTTTGCCCAATCCCTCTACCAGTTTCATGACCAGCTCTTTCAAGTCCTCTAATGCTTCTACATTTTTTGGGGGGGGGGGTTCAACCTGAAGATCTGAAAAGCAAAGCAGCCAGTCACTGGCTCTTACCTTGACCTCAGTCAGAAAATGGTGATCCTGCCTCCTGGAATCTCAGACGGAGACTGTGTGTGAGAACTGTCTCCCCCCCAGTCTATATCCCTTTCTAGGGCTGGGATTAAAGGCATGAACCACCATGATTAAAGGCATGCACCACCCAGTTTTTATGGCAACTAGTGTGTCTACGGGGATTAAAGGTGTATGTCATTATAGCTACTGAGATTAAAGGTATGTGTTGCCATAATCTGTCTGAAAGGCTAGCCAGTGGGACTGTCTATGCTTCTACATTTTTGCATGTGTATCTACAATCTCATTGTTCCCCACAAATTCAAGATTTTGTTTTAATTTTCTCAGTTTTCACCCATTTCAATTGCAGTTCTTTTTCCTCTGCTGTAAAGAATCTTCCATCATACTGGGTTATTCCTTCTAATTTGTAACTCCCATTTTTTTCATTATGCAACGATCAGTGTCTTTGTGATGAATTTCTGTGTGGTAGGTTTTAAACATGACACAAAAACTTAAAGGTTTAATGTTTCCTCTTCTACCAAAGAAAAGAGAAAGAAATACTGATGATCAGATGTCAGAGTTTCTGTCAATTCACATAGTATACTGGTAATGGGAAATGAAAGCGCTGAGAGGACCGGATGAATGAAGGTTATATGTATAGTTTGCCAGTGTGTATGCTTGCTTTATACAGTTATTGGTGGAATCATAGAAAAGGAAGAGAGATGAAGGCTACCATGGTGAAGACACACTAATGTTGAAAGACAAAATGAAAGACAGAAAGGAAGGAAGGAAGGAAGGAAGGAAGGAAGGAAGGAGGAAAAAAGAGGAAGAGATGAACAGGCACAGAAAGCTAATATTAATCTTTAGGAGAATTCATCTGTAAATATACTGGTAAATATTTGCCTTTCCTAATCACACTTTTTCTTGAGCAACAATTTACAATGACTTGAAAGTGTCTGCTTATCAGGTATGTCATATTTTTTCAGACCTTTGGTTGTTCTTTCTCCTACAGAATTCCTATTGCACTTTCAATGAAATTAAATGGCATATCTATGCAAAATATTACTTATCTACAAAATTAGATCATATGGCAATTTTTTTAAAAAATTACAGCACTGGTACTTGATTTTCTTTTTTCTTTTTTTTTCTCATTTTTTTTAATTAAAGATTTCCATCTCTTCCCCTCCTCCTCCCCCTTCCCTCCCCTCCCTTCCACACATACCCCCACTCCACTCCTCTCCAAAGACAAAGAGCCATCAGGGTTCCCTTCACTATGTTAAATCCAAGGTCCTCCCAGCTCCCCCTAGGTCCAGGAAGGTGAGCAACCAAACTGACAAGGCTCATAGTGAGCCCGTCCATGCTGTAGAGTTCATGTTCATTGCCATTGTCCTTGGTTTCTCAGTCCTCCTCCACCGTCAGCCACATTCAGAGAGTCCGGTTTGGTCCCCTGTTCCATCAGTCCCATTCCGACTGGACTTGGTGGTCTCCCGTTAGATCTGTCCTACCGTCTCAATGGGTAAACGCACTCCTCACGGTCCTGACTTCCTTGCTCATGATCTCCCTCCTTTTGCTCCTCATTGGGACATTGGGAGCTCAGGCCGGTGCTCCTATGTGGGGCTCTGTCATTTTCTCCATCCAATGCCAGGTGAAGGTTCTATGGTGATATGCAAGATATTCATGAGTATGGCAATAGGATCTGGACATTTCTGGCACCCTCTCCTCAGCTGCCCAAGGAACTAGCTGAGGGTATCTTCCTGGACACCTGGGAACCCCTCTAGAGTCAAGTCTCTGCCAACCCTAGAATGGCTCCCTTAACTAAGATATATGATTCCTTGTTCCCATATCCACCCTTCCTATATCCCAACCATCCTATTCCCCCAAGCTCTTCCCATCATCCACTTCACACTTTTCTCTCCCCATCCCCCCATTCCCCCATCCCACCCCACCCCCATGTTCCCATTTTTTTGTCCGGCAATCTTGTCTACTTCCAATATCCAGGAGGATAACTATATGTTTTTCTTTGGGTTCACCTTCTTATATAGCTTCTCTAGATGCCCTTCAGTGGAAGAATGGATGAAGAAAGTTTGGAATATATACATATTAGATTACTACTCGGCGGTAAAGAACAATGACATCTTGAATTTTGCATGCAAATGGATGCAAATAGAAAACACCATCCTGAGTGAGGTAACCCAGGCCCAAAAAGATGAACATGGGATGTACTCACTCATAATTGGTTTCTAGCCATAAATAAAGGACATCAAGCCTATAATTCATAAAAAATCCTAGAGAAGCTATATAAGAAGGTGAACCCAAAGATTTTCTTTTTTCTTGAGGATTAACTTTTATTTCTGGACAATTCTTTTTATGTGTGTGGTGTTAAGGTTTGAACTGAGTGTTTGTGCACACAGTTAGTGTAAACAGTGCATTACTGAGTTATATCCTAGTCTTATGCATGGTTTTAAATTTCCATGATATGTTAAAAACATCAAGATTAGAGGCTACATACTAGCTACCTTTATTTTTTGCCTCTTCTAACACAAAAGTCTCCAAAATTTTTTATCGTAAGTACATAAAAATATGGAGTATATGTTAACAAAAACATGATTAGTATGTTTGATACATCATATCCTATCTTAAAAATTTAAATCTGCTTTATAGAATAAATCCACACACAATGAAACATCAACTGTATATCATTAAGTGTGAACAAATACTCATACTGTCATATATAATATATAATCTCTGAATCGCAAATCTAAGCAGAGAAACAACAGACAGAAATACATCATTTTTCTAATGATGAGTCTTCACTAATTTTAAGTGACAAGATGACAGCGTAATAAACCTGGGCGTTCAGTGTTTTCTTGAGAGGAACTATAAAATTAGAGTTTCACATCTCATGTTGGATGACTAGCATATCTATTTTTCTCACATTCTGAGGGACATGGCCTAGCGACAGTTATGTTGTCAGAAGCATTGAGGTTCTTGTGCAGAGGGAGAAAGTGGCCTCTGCCGTGGAACACAATCAACTACCTTTGATGAGAGAACACTCTGAACCTGTCTAGAACAACTCATTATCTCTAACATCTCAGCACGATTGACACTACTTTACCTCATACAATTTTCCCAGAAAAGCTGACTCATGGAGATGTGAAATATTATAATAGATTTGTCTCCTCACTTGTTTAAGTATGGAAAAAAACACATGCAAGCCATCATTATCTTTTTAAAACTTAATTTTAAATATATCAGCTATTACAGGTGACTAAGATTTGTCATGTGCATAAATAATAAATTATATGTGTATATATTTATAGATTTTTAATTAATATATAAATTGTATCATATAGTGTATATCATATAAAACTATAGCAATTTTATTGAGAGTGTTTTTTGAAACATGTAACAACTGCTAGTTACTACAACCACAAAACCTAAACTCTAACAAATGTGATTAGTTAATATCTAGTTGAAAAAGATTGACATTTTAATAATTTGAGAGTTTTTAGAGTCTAATTTGCCTTGTCAATGAATATTTTTATTGGAGTTTGTATATATAAAATAAATTAGGATATTTTATTTTTTCCCTGAATTTATTCAACTTCATTTGATATACCTGTTTATGAAATGTTCTTTTTTATACATTCCAAGGAAAATTATTGTTTCTACTGAAAAATATTTAAATACGTAACTATAAGGGAAATTTTACAAATAAACACACACATGCGTAAATAGTTAACTACAAATAGTACACCTATTTTGCCATTATCACTTCTAACATTTTGAACTTAATGAGTCAAAACATTCTAGAAAAATGGCAAAAAGACAATGTACATACACAGAGAAACCCTCTGTCCTGTAGAATTTGCACAATCAATAACAAAGTTACTATCAGCAAAGTTGAACAAAAACCAACATAGTTCCAGTTAAGTATAAAGCAAAGAAGTAGGATAGCTGTAGAGATACGTTCCATTACAAACACTGACAATGTCTGTGTCCCCAAAGAGCTGATTTCACTTCATGTCCAAGGGTGAGGCCTGATATCTTAGCTCATGATGTTTTAGCTGTCTGTGAGACACAGCCGAAGGATTCTTTATGTCTCCGGCTCACCAGGTTTTGTGTTCCCTTCAGCATTCAAACTTTTCTGTTGCTTCATGACTGACTGCATGAGAGAGATCCATCTACTCTTTCCCCTCAGGGAGCTAACTCAGAGCTTCATCTTCAGTAGAAACTTTCTCACAGACACTAAACAATGTTGTTCACGAGTGTGGGAGCCATATTGCCTAATCAAGATGATATAGAACGAACAATTTACTTTGTTTATCTTTACTCACCTCGTTCAGCCTGCCTGTTCCCAAGTATTCTGATGTTTAGCAACATTTAAAAATTCCATTCTTCTGACAGCTGACAATGACATTGATAATTTCATCATGAAAAATGACAAATAAATATTCAGACATGATTTCTGTTCCTGTGTATGAACTACATTTTAGGATAAAATATAGCTTTTCCCTATAAAAGTTAAATTTAGAAAAATTAATCTAATATGTTAATGTTTATTTTAGATTCTTTTAAAATTTCATTTTTTAAATGGATTATAAAGTTGGCTTTATTGTAAAGTTTTCCAAAAGCTTTTCACCTATTAATTGAGTTACCCTTTATCAGAGGTGATGTGTGAGAGAACAACTTTATTACTTTTTTATCTGGTTAACCATTTTTCCTGAAAGCATTTATTGTACACGTGGTCTTCAGCTACTATTTGTATTTTTTCTGTATCATAAATAAGAATTGCACTCTTTGTGTGCTTGCTTTTAAGTTCTTCCCCATTTCCGGCATTCTTTACCCTTGATATTTATTAGCTTGATTTTAAATTTTTGTTATACACTCTGATAATAGAACCACCTTTGCCTTTTCTTCATTTTGTGCTTCATACAAACATATAGTTGGTCACATATGCATATGTCCCATAAATCAAGTTTTTTTGGGATTAGAGTGTATGCCATGGTCAAGAGTTATTTAACAGGCATTTAAATGCATCATTTTCTGTTTGCAAACATAATAGTACAGTAATTTAAATTCATTCAAAATGCTTAGTAACTATGCAATAAGAATTTAGGATTGTGTTCAATGTGGGCTCCCATCACATTATTCTTTCCTGTGTACTCTCCTGTTTACAGCTGTATGGTTTCCTTTCTATTACAATTCTATAATTTTGTTTTAGTTTTATCTGTCTTTTATTTTATTGTTGTTTGCTCCTTTGAAACAACTGTATGCAGCTCAGGCTAGCCTCCAACTCTCCATGTACACAAGGATAACCTTGAAGTTGTGCCTTCAAGTCCAAAGTCAACATCTGCAGTGACAGACTTGTTCCATCTTTCCAGCTGCATTACATTTCTTATATGTTCATGACCAGCAGATACTTGTATATTTATTTCTAAATATTGTAACACTTATTTTCTTATTTTACTGTAATGACAGAGTGCTATCTTGCTTGGAGTAACCATTCAACTGGGGGCATCCCAATTTGTGGAAATTCTCTCAAAACTTTCAGGCATTACTTGTGGAGCTTACAACTGTTCTGGGCATTTGGGTATGTTTGGAAAAGACAGCAACAATACATTTTGCCTTTGTGAAGCTTAAATTCTCTAACAGACTAAAGTAACATGTAAAGTAACATATCAACTTTTGAATAAGGATATTTTGAAACATAGAAGAAAATAAGCAAATATTTTAAGAAGTAAGTCATTAGGAAATGACCAATTAAATGCTGGAATAAAACTGAAAATTGACTTTAGGACAGAGAACTAAAGATCCCATTATCAACACTGACAAAAGCAGTATTTTTGAGAAGTTAAGTGAAATAATCCTCAACTTTTCTTGAGATAATAGTGATAAGTTATGTTTTTTCTAATTTTTTTTATTAAAAATTTCCATCTCTTCCCCTCCTCCCCCCCTTCCCTCCCCTCCCTTCCACCAATACCCGCACTCCCTCCCTCTCCAAGCCAAAGAGCCATCAGGGTTCCCTTCACTATATTAAATCCAAGGTCCTCCCAACTCCCCCTAAGTCCAGGAAGGTGAGCAACCAAACTGACAAGGCTCACAGTGAGCCCATCCATGCTGTAGAGTTCAAGCTCATCGCCGTTGTCCTTGGTTTCTCAGTCCTCCTCCACCGTCGAACCTTCACCTGGCGTTGGATGGAGAAAATGACAGAGCCCCACATAGGAGCACCAGACTGAGCTCACAAGGTCCAAATGAGGAGCAGAAGGAGGGAGATCATGAGCAAGGAAGTCAGGACCGTGAGGGGTGTGTTTACCCATTGAGACGGTGGGACAGATCTAATGGGAGACCACCAAGTCCAGTTGGAATGGGACTGATAGAACAGGGGATAAGTTATGTTTTGATGACCATACTATAATATTTCTTTAGCATTCCTATACAGGTTTGTAGGAAGGACATGGAATGACAGATGGCAGGGATGGGGAGGTCAGCATGTATGTGTGCATTTGCAGATAGTGCTACAGGAATCACCCAAAGCAAAAGGAAATGGAACAATGTTGGAGCTGAGTCTTTAAATAGTGGGGAAAATTCTCATCTTCAACAGTATTTTTTTGATATCTGAACTTCTATACTTTATTATTTTATATCTTACTGGAATTTTTCCTGGCTTAATGGTTCATTTAAAAAAAATTGCTTCTCCCTCTGTATTTTCCCTTACTGGGAATGTTCTCCGATGGTTTTCTTTCCAATTGTGCAAGCCCCAGCCCAAATCCTCCTCCCTTTTAAGGGTCTACTTAGGACAACTGATCTACCACAAAATAATACCACAAGTTACTCCTTCATTTCATCCAGGACTGCAGCCAGTTAGTGTGGATCTGGGATTTGAACTCAGGTGGGTTTCCTTCAGTGGAGCTGGTAAACCTGATATGTTTCAGGTCTGAATGAAAGTCTTCATTGATCCTGACTCAGCAAGGATTCACACTTCTCTGAAGCTGAAATCATCAAGTTTTGTCTAGTGTTTCCTATTCTGCACTGCATAGCTTAAGTTCATTTCTCATACCAGAAGTAAGATTCTTAGTTTTGAACTGTTCATTCTCTCTAGAATTTCACTTCTTATGCATTATTTATCAGTTATTATCTCAGTGTATAAGGGTGAATCAATGAATTGATTTGGTGCTCCAAAGCTACATAAGACAATTTTTAATATTTACTAAACACATTTTAGGAGGTGTTGGTAACTTGAGATTCTAATTCCACATAAACAGATTTAGAATTAAGTTCTCTTATCTTGCTAGGTCTACATTTTACATATTTCATGTTTTTGTCTTTGATTCTTATTCCTAAAGATTTCCACAATTCTAACAAAGTCAGGTTAAAATTTCATATATTTAATGGCAGCATTTGATCTGTAAAAAATGTTCTCCCTTGTCTGAGGTGAATACATCCTTTGACACAGCATTGCATATTTGATCCAAAGACTGCTTTTATTTTTAATCATATTTTCCTGGGCTCATTTTTTCCCATTAACCTCACTTTATTTGTAGTAGATTGTTATCTATTGATAAATTGATTTATAGCTGTTCTCTGGATATGTTCAGTTTGTAAAAATACTTTATAAATACGTTTTAATTTCTTGGAAGTCAGAATGCTTATTGATTTAAAAACCTAACAGACAAACAAAGAATAAACATTCTTTGGAAGCTATAATTATTTGAGGAGTATCAACTATAGCCTAAAATATATGTTAATCACACCTTATATGTACCTCAGTATATGAGAATAAAAGGTTAGAAAAAAATATTTTCTTTGCAATGAGTTGACAGATTAATTTCAAAGAGAAAATAGATACTGATTGAAAACATTATCTCCATTACTAACTCAGTTATCTTTCAGTTCATTTATTTGTTCACTGAACAAATGTTGTTCTTCAAGTTACTTGTCTCGGGCATAATCTTAGCACTGAAACATGGAACCATCATTTTCTAGAATTGAGGTTAAATGGGCCCGTCTTTTCTGATAGGCTGGTATTTCAGTAAGCAGGGTTGAGTAACCAGTAAGACCATCGATGAATTTTCTTCCTTGAGAGCCTGCTTACCAACTTCAGGAAGTTATGGAAACTACCAGCAAGAAAGAAATTTCCATGTCAGTTCAAGACTTAATCTCTCTATGACTTGCAGCTAAATTGTTTGATGAATTTAATAATGGGGAGGTGCCCTAGCCACGATCCTTTTCTCTCTCCTTGTCTCTTGTTACTGAGGAGTTATTGGCCTTTCATTGTTGTTGGAGAAGGGAGATGTTTTTTAATATTGAGTCTGTTAATACTGGTAGATTTTTCATCTCTGTTGTTCATTGCATGGCTCAATACACACACACACACACACACACACACACATTAGCAGCATTAATTGAGCTCACTAGGTTATGAAACCAAGATAAAAACTGGTAAAGGCATATTTTGGGAGGGATACAGGGGCATTTAAGGCAGTGCTAATTATGATCACATTTCAATGCATACATTAATGAACTACTTTAAAATGAAGAAAATTCAGAGCAGCCTGCCTGAAGAAGGTGCATTTGGAAGTATTGAGAAAAAGTGGGTGATACAATGTCAAGAGTCTGGAACAAATGATACACACATTAGCAGAACAGAGAAACGTAAATTCTTTAGTCAGTTATGTTGAGAACACTTAGTGAACATTGTTAATATTGGAAGTGGTTTCCCAAGGGCAGGACCTAAAATGGGAAAACTGAAAGCTCAGATATATAAATGTCACCACACCTTCACTCATTCAAGAGAAACCTAAACTAAGTTGAGAGTGCTCCATTTGACATGGGAGGTTGCGTGACACTCTTCCTATGGAAATGAAAAACAATGTCCCTCACTCCTGATAAGGAACTGAGGATAGACTAAAGAAGGATGCCCCAGATATTCAATTTAATGAAACAATGAATCAATGAGCTTCCTTCGGGTTACTTATAGGAATATAGATAAGGGTTCAAACACAGGACCATAAATGTCTCGAAGACACCTGGAATCTCCAAATTCCACCCAGCATTGTGACTACACAGGAAAGCAGGAAATCAGCAGTTCAGAGTTTACTGCGCAGTCTGCTGGTAGCTTGATGAATTTGAAATTGTCCTTGCCAGAAAGCTCCTCTGGTCTCTGCTACTTTCAGGCAGATTGACTGGTCTGTTTCTTGCTTGGATCTTGGCTAGTCTGAGCATTGAGACAACTCATCTAATCTGAGAATTCCTCAGTAGTTCTTTTGATTCTATACACTTGGAAAAGAAGGGGCCCAGTGAAATCTGGTCAGTATCAGGGACTTTCTGAGCTTAATGAGTTTCTCAGAAGGATAGAATAGTTACTCTCCCTTGAGAAACTCCTAAATCTTCAGGAGGAATTGGAGATAGGAGAGGAAGGGTTGAAGTAATGAAGATAAAGTGTTCATGTATGAAACTCTCAATAAAATGAAAAGAAATATAGAAGAAGAAGAAGAAGAAGAAGAAGAAGAAGAAGAAGAAGAAGAAGAAGAGGAAGAGGAAGAGGAAGAGGAAGAGGAAGAGGAAGAGGAAGAGGAAGAGGAAGAAGAAGAAGAAGAAGAAGAAGAAGAAGAAGAAGAAGAAGAAGAAGAAGAAGAAAAAGGACATCTTGTATGTAAATAAATGTCATTCCAATAAGCTTTTATCTTGGAGGAAATTACTACAATGGAGAAAGCAATATTTAACTTTTGTTTGGTACTTAGAAAATTTAAATATGTGTATTGCTGATAATATTTTATCTATCATTTGTTCTTTATTTCTCTATCATTCCACCTTTTAAAAATCTGAGTAATATGCTGAGGTTGCAAACATCTAATAGTAGAATAAATCTTCTGTTAATGAAACTGCAAAGTAGGAAAAATAACTTTTTCAGACTTTTTTAAAAAAGAAAATGAACTATCTTTTTTTTTTCATTTTGCATACCAATCCCAGTTCCCACTCTCTCCCCTCCTCCCCTTCATCTACTTCCCCACCCCACACTCCCTCCACTACTCAGAGAGGGTGAAGCACATTGCTTTGGGGTTAGGGCCTTCCCTACTATATCTAGGCTGAGTAAAGTATTCATCCAAAGATAATAGGTTCCCCAAAAGACAGCAAAAGCAGCAGGGATAAATCCTGGTGTTACTATAAGTGGCCCCACACTCTGCACCAGACATATACCTGTCACCCACATTCAGAGGGCCTAATTTAGACCTATGCTGTTTTTTCCCTGTCCAGCTGGAATTAGTAAGCTCCCATTAGCTCAGGTAAACTGTTTCAGTGCATGTACCCATCATGGTCTTACTGTGTTTCTTTCCTTGTAAATTGAATTAAATTTACTGTATTCTAAAAATAAATAAATAAATAAATAAATAAAAATAAAAATCGGATTAAATTTTATCATTAAATTATATTAAATTTATTATCATTAAATTAATTAAATTAGTTTATCAGCTATAACTCTACCTTCTGTCACATATCTATTATATAGCTTAATATCATGTGTCAAAGGACATATTAAGTATAAGGGGATTTTAATAAACAAGTTGAAAATGTGTAAATATTATAAATATTTTATACTTTTCATCTACAAATCTTTTACTTAAATTTTATCTTTCATCTCTAATCTATATATTATCTATTATCTAGATAAGTATACATCTATCTATGTATGTATGTATCTGTCATTTATATATACCATTGACCTAGTCTCCTAGAACTCTCCTTATGATTTTGCTACATACTGTTGCTTACATAGGCATCACGTGACAGTATCCCACCCAGATGCCTTATTGAATTGAACTTATTTTCACAGATCTTAGAATTTTCACAGGGCAAAGGAGTTGACCTATGGAAGAGACAGAGTACTTGACTTTCCAGAGTTGGCCTAGGATTGAAGATAGAACAGACACCCTGCAAAGCACCACTCAAACTTCAGAATGTGTGTGAGTGGGAGCTTGTGCCTATCTCCCTCTGCCAGACAGACCCCAAATCTATCCATTGCAAGGAACTTTCTCTGGATCATCACAGAAGCCGTCCTTCTCTGTTTTCTCCATAATTTATAGAAAATATTTTAAGTGCTTATCTCTCTTTAAGCCTCTTTATTATATAAATGTTTTCCATAAACCATATAATACTTTTACAACTAGAAGTTTTCCCCCATTTTATAATACGTACAATGATGGTATAATCAAGTCTTCTTATGTATTGCACAACATTAGCCAATATTTTTATTTTTGAGTTTTTAATCAAATAAATACTTAACAGTAGAATTACAATTAATAGATAAAACAATATATGTGTAAAATTTGATACTGACTTATTGATTTCTTAAAAGTTTTTTTTCTTTCTGACTTCTTGTAAGAGAATGCCTGGAATTGAGAACTTCATCTCTCTCCTGGAACTGCACTGTCTGTGCTTCATGGGAATGAATCACTATCATAGATCCTGCTTCCTATTTGGATGGGTTTACACCTATATAATAATATTTTGGATGCCTTTATGAATGTTCATGAGTGTGTGTTTCCCATCATCATTTTGTGGAAGACAAGGCTGTAATATTGAATTTTTTGATATCTTTTTGGTAGCAAGAGGGAATAATAGAAAAAGTTCGAACACATTAAAACTTACGTTTTTATACTCACAATTGTATAGTATGTTGTACATAACAAATCACAAACAACAAAGCCTTGACTTGGTGGCACACAATTTATTATTATAATAATATCTCTATTGTCTCACTAAAACCAACAGGTTACTTATTCTGTTGATCTTTAGCAGTTATCAGAATTTCTGGGTAATTTCCACAAGTTGAATTAATTTAGTCTTCTTAAAGTATTAACATGCATAAATAAAATGAGATAAATCCAACACTGAGAAGAAAAGTTCTGAGTAAGGTTGTTTTTATATAGAAGCTGATAATCAAGAAGGATTTTAAAATGATCTTTCCAAGTGATTTCTTTCAGTTATATTAATAACAATAAATAATTGAACTTGCTGTCATTGACAATGTATTTTGTGTAAGTTTTCTTTATAAAAGCCTAATGGCAATATTGATAAATAGCTGTAATGTTCTTGTGTCTGGAGGCCTAAGTGCCTTTGTATAACTCTGCCTATTTAGTTATTATATATCACCCAGCATCCTTGCTCTGAAGCACTTTGTGGATGGACCACACTCAATCAAAGGAAGGGTAGGCAATGCAGCTCTACCGAATAAGCTGATTTTGGAATTTCCCTGCAGGGCTCAGCCTTCCTGCACAACCTGAAACAACATTCTGCTATTTAATTCATCAGCAGAAAAGTAGTCTCGCTGAGATGAAATAAAGTTAGAGTTCCCTAAGCTAACAGGGCTACTCTGTGCTTATAGGCATGCAGAGTTAAGGACGTTCAAATGTTTTTAAAATGAGGAAACAAAGAACCATGTTGCAGAATACATGAAGTTTATATCTGATGCTAAACTAATCAAGGTTTGTGAAAACGAGGCAAACAAGGCTTGAAGCTCTATTTACATGCACAGATTACAAACGACTGATTTCTGTGCAACTAAGTCAGAGACTACAGTCAAGCTGCTCCACAGAAGAATAGCATTGAAAATGTTTAGTCTGAACTATGAATATTGATTTTTGAGATGATATTGCAATATAATAACTGTAGGCTCTTTACATCATCTTAATTATGAGGTCTGCCTCATGACTTTGTAGCCTCCAATAAGTCCCATAGTATTTCAACAATTCTGGAAGTTTCTCACTTAGCATAGCTAAGGCAGTTTGTTAGTCAAGCCCTCTGTTCCCCACTGTTTGACACTTAATTTAGTTATGTAGATGAAGTGGATTAATTAACTAGTGATAATTGCATCAATATTGTATTTTAACCTCCCTTTTTCTTATTTTTCTACTATACTATTATTAAACTTCATACCTTACAATCAAGTTTTTCATTTTGTTTCTATGTTAGCAGTATGAAACACACACACAAAAAAAGACAATCTGTGTTCTACATTTCAAGAAATATTTTTTTTAATCATTTTAGGTACTATTAGTACCTGGGGGTAGAAAAGGCCCTGCTATTTAATGGATAACATTTCTTTTTCATGCCTTTCTATTTGGTTATATATAGACTCTAAGAAATGTTGTTCTTCATCCTAGACTTGAATTTTTGACCAAAGTAGAAGCCACAGAAAATAGAGATTGATGCCAATTTGAAAGAGAAAATTGTACTGCTCCTACAAATATGATTACTATATACATAAATAAATATGTATATGTATTCATATAGGTATATAATATGTGTGAGAGAGATCATTGAGGAGATATCAAACTTTAAAAATCTGGAATTCTTCTGGGTGTAATAGTTACCTCTAGACTCTTCATGCAAGTCCATTCATTTATTTAAATATGAAATCATTCTCAGTGTGTGGTCTGGCTACTTCATTCCTCATCCATTTTGCGGTTCAAGAATTACTAAAATTAGGGTTTTCCAAGCAGGCCATCTTAACACTGTTGGGCTCAAGGTTAAAGTTTGAACTTGATTTTAAAATTAGTTACTATAGGTAATTTTGATGGAAATCATAGCTTCTGTTCTTTGTTGAACTACTTAAATATTTTTCTTTCTCCTGTACATTTTTTGACTCAGGTAATTAATTAACATTATTACTAACACTCTAAAACTGTGTTTCACCTATTGCACAAGACACCACTCTGGGAGCCTTGTTACTGGACCTGCAGTTATAATTCTACCCAGATTTTGCTTCAGTGGTTTGCTTCTCTATTGGTTGTTTGAAAATAAGAAAAGTATGACATGTGATACATTTTTAAAAATTGATAATTAGAACACAGAGAAACACATTTTAAGCTCAAGAGAATCTAAAATCCCATTAGGAAGCTTTCTCTTGTCTGACTAATGATGTATAAGAACAGAGAGAGTCACGGGTGATGGCACCTCTTGCATGAAATCAATTACTGTCTCTTGCATCCTCGCCCTGTGGGAATAGAATGGATAGCAGCACAATTCTAGTTGGCACAACACCTTGAAACTTTCTTCCCTGGTCTGATTAACGTTTGAAAATATTTCACATTTTGAGATGGATCTGCTGTTCACATATTTCCTCTCCTATTTCTTTTAATGGGTCTCAAAAACAAAGGGAATCATGGTGGGTTGCTATGAGTCCTTTGCATATCCTGCTTTGATTTGTATACTTTCACCAATTTTGTTTTCCAACATAATATAAGAATTGGTCTTAACCTATGTAGTGAGAGCTGCAGGCTGTGTCCCACTGCCCAGCTCCCGGCCACCTGGCTAGCTTTATACCTGAAATAACAACACACAAACTGTATTCATTTAAACACTACCTGGCCCATTAGCTCTAGCCTCTTACTGGCTAACTTTCACATCCTGATTAACCCATTTCTAATAATCTGTGTAGCACCACGAGGCAGTGGCTTACTGGGAAAGATTCAGCATGTCTGACCTGGTGGCTGGCTTCATGGTGACTGTCCCAGAGAGGAGAGGCATAGCGATTGCCTGAGGCATCTGCCTCACTTCCCTTCTTCCCAGCATTCTGTTCTGTCTACTCCACCCACCTAAGGGAAGGCCTATCAAATGGGCCACAACAGTTTCTTTATTAACCAATGAAATAAACTCAAACAGAAGACCTTCCCACATCAAACCTGAATTTTTGAAACTGGAAAGATTTGCATTTTATTACTGGGTGATAAAGAAAGGAAGGTCATACATTCATGCTTCTGAACTTTGTTGTTGTATGAGCCCAAATCCTTGCTCTCCTAAGTAATAGACTATCCTCAGAGGTTACAATACTCTTGAGTTGGAAAATCATGAATAACACAGTGACCAAGTCTTTTATCATAAAAAATCCTCAAACAATAGAGGGGCTTTGCTTGTTTTTTATTTATTTATTTATTTATTTATTTTTACAATACTGAGTTTTTACAAAACATTCAAGGTTTTCTTGCTCATGCAACCACTGGATAAAAGTTCAATTCCAGCAAGTTATCCTGTATGAAGTAAACTATCAAGCTTAACACTGCCCTCATCCCCAAATATCTGTCAGTTCAGAAGAACATCTGTTTCTCCAAGTCCATGACAGTTCTAAGCCTTGCCAGATATGTAAGATCAGTCCACAGAGAAACAGTTAATGATAAAAACTCTCCATGCTGGAGAAAGAAAGAGTTTTTGTATTGTACAAAGGAATTCTGGAGATTAAGCAAACAGGGAGCTACACTGTTAAATAAAGTCATGCAACTTCAGTCACCGTAAATGTGACTCCTCTGAGAAACCATTTAAAACATCTGTGGACTAGAGCAATCCTTGTTGAACTAGTATGTTAATACTGCTACTGTGGGCTGGGCGGTGGTGGCGCACGCCTTTAATCCCAGCACTCAGGAGGCAGAGGCAGACGGATCTCTGTGAGTTCAAGGCCAGCCTGGTCTACAAGAGCTAGTTCCAGGACAGGCTCCAAAGCCACAGAGAAACTCTGTCTCGAAAAACCAAAAGAAAAATACTGCTACTATGGAATGTTTTAGACTGGGTGGTTCATAAACAATGAGAATTTTGTCTGACAGTTATAGAGACTGAGCAGTTAATGGTCAAGTAACTATCAAGATTAAAGTAGGTTAGAGCCGGTTTTCTCAGTCATAGCCATTTTCTTGATCTATCCTCATACATGGAAAAAAGTGAAGGAACTCCCTCTTTGTCTTTCTCCATCTACCCTATCTGTTTATCTATCTATCTATCTATCTATCTATCTATCTATCTATCTATCTATCTATCTATCTATCTACCTACCTATCTATCATTTTTTATCTCTCTATATCTATTTATCTATCATCCACCTATATCTATTATCTCCATCTTCCGTTTTATCTCTAATAAGTCTATTGGTAAGTATGTTCTGGGAAAGAACCATGTCAAAGAATCTCTTGAGAATTTCCATGGTTTTATGTTTTGAAGAAACTATATATCCATATACCCTTTGTAAATTTGTAATGCACATCAATACATTGAAGAAGTAGAGCCTTTATTTCCTTATTTTATATATGGTGAACTAACAGGAGAAAAGTTTTTTCTGTACATTTTAAAGAAATATTATTACTTTGTATATTTTATATTACACACAGCATTAATGTAGTAGTTCACTTATTTGCTTTTACATGAGCACATCTAAATCTATTAGAGACATGCTCTTAAAGTTCTTATTGATGAAGTGGGTGAAGAGAAAAAAATCGACGTCTTCATTAAAGGATCTTAGAAGTTTTCCAGTAAGACATTACTTTGAACTTGTTTCAGCATGGGTGACTCTCTGTGTGTGTATGTATCATCAATTATGATCCAATAAAACACTTTGTGAAGTACTGTTACAGAAGCCAGATACTTATTTTCCAGACAATAAGCTTGCATTTACTGGATGTGCTACAAGGGGATGGTAATGATCTAAAATTTTGATCATGATATGAAAATTCAATTATTCCTGGAAAGTTCCATCAGAGATCATAGATCTAAAACCAAAGATTCAAGAAGGGACTTGCACCTTATTTATAAATTAGGAAATTATGGTTCTCTACTTTAATGGATACTGACATATTGCAACAAAGGAAATTCTTGGGTTATAAATGGATGGCAGCCTGGGTGGCAGCCAGATATCAGTCTTCATTTGCTAGTTCTTAGTTCCCATAGAGAGACAATTATGAAAGATATGTGACCCACAGACACTGAGAACTACTTCTAAGAGGGAGAACCTCAGCTTTGAGAGACTAAATCCTTTTCACTGGACATGGAGCCTGCTCTTCTTTGCCTCAAAGAATGCTGTTAAGCCAGTCTTCAAAGGTTTTTCACCATAAAACAAGACTGCAAAGACAGCCTGGGACATATGATACCACCAAGAGACTTGAACTTATTTATTGCTGTATTATTCACAATATCAGTGACAAAGAATCAGACTAGATTTTCGTTAATAGGCGAATGAGTAATGAAGTTGTAGTACATAGACACAATGAAATTTTATTTATCAGTAAAAAAAATGAAATCATGAAACTTACAGGGAAATGGATGAATCTGGAAAATGTTATAGCACGTGAGGTACTCTCACTTAAAAAGACAGTATCACATTCTGTCTCTCATGTGCCAGCCCTAGCACATAGTGTTTAGAGCTGAATTAGTTGGAGTGAATGAGTGTATAAACCAAGGGGAAGGTCATCAGAGATAAACATTAGGTGATGGAGAAAGGGACGTTAATAAGACACAAGTGACATGGCATTGGAAAAAGAGATGTGCAATGTGTCACAGGTTCCCTGGGAGTTGTCATGGGTAGGAAAGAAAGAGAGGTGAAAAGAATAACAACTAATTTTCTTTGAAAGCACCATAATGAAACAATACCATGCATGTTAATTTATTGTTAATTTTAGGGATTATCTGGAACTATAGGAAATCTATGTATCTTGCAAGGTCACAAGATATTTTGAAACAAGGGATATCGGTGGATAAATGCCACTCTGTTAAACTGTGATAATGACTTGATTTTGCAAAGAATCATCCTGCATGACACCTAACTGAAAGCTATATTTCTAAATTTTGCATGCATGGCTGTCTTCATGGGTATACAGCAAATATGCATATATGAAACTCATGCCAAGAAGCTCTCACTTGAAGCTACAGTGTTGATTTATGATCTTCTATCATCTGTGTTTGCTCTCTTGAACCCTGTATTTTCTTAGAACTTACATGGAATCATAGGACAATTGTCAATTACATAAAATGTTTCATGGTTGATTCTACCTCTTGCCTCTTCATTGCTCACTATACTTCTAGGCAAAATGTCTTTGGATTTCATATGTTCCCCTCTTTGGGTCATCCTAGGAATTTTGCGTCCCTCCTTGTGGAGCAGTGATTAAATTGTTTTAGTCGGGAAGGCTTCATATCTGTCCGCTTGGTTGTGCTGTGATAGATTTTTTTTTTTACCTTGAGAAGGTAGCTGTAAATTCTCCCAGATAAGAAAGAAGCCAGATAGATGTGGAACAATGCCTGTAGGTCCTGAGTGCAAACTGGAATCCATGGGAATCCATAAATCCAATATATGGTCATTTTGTTGTGGTTAAAACAGAAGATGAGTTGGTAGCAGGAGGTAGTTTGTATAGACATCCCTAGAACTCATTACAGGTGGAAGGAAGTCTGCTAGTAAACAGCTGGCTCACATGGAAGTCACAGGATGTACCAAAGGAGCAAAAGTCCAGATAAAGATCTCTGGTAAAATTAATTCCCAAACTATCTCTTCAACACAAAATTAAATGCTGCACCATGCTTTACTTGTTGGTAGCATTTTTCACAGTTGACAAATCATATAGTCCTTTGTGTCATCTCATATATCTAACAGGCATTCCAAAACTCAGATGACTGAATGAACTTGTGGCTTGTTTCCCATATGCTGAGCTCTCCTTTCAAAAACAGAAAAGATTCATTAGTGAGGAATGTATTGCATATATGCATGAGACTTTCAAAGAAAAAAATATCCTTGACAAACAGCAAGTGATGTTATTCCACTTGTCACACAAACTTTTGTTTTGATCTCCTGCTCATCTGTTACATGCTGATCATGAACTAGTACTATTGGTTTCAATGGTACATCTAGGTAAATCTGTTCTTCCCACCTCATAGTACACACAAGCTAAAGCAGCAAAGCTTCTTTCCAGTGTTAAACTCTTGGCTGTTTTTTTTATTTTGTTTTTCCATAGTGTTCCTCTGAAACATGACAATACTTTGAATAACTTCTAAAAAACACACATCAAGTTGGAGCTCTTTTCATAAAAACACACATCATTTTTATAAGACCACATATTTTTGAAATATGCATATGTTTCCAAACTCATCTCAGAATGTTCCAGACACACCTGTCTTCTTCACTGAGGAAGCTCTCTTAGAGAAGTGGCTCATGGTTAAAATGGTATGTAGAATACAAAATAAAATAAAAGTTAAATATATTATTTACTAATTCTTCTATATATCTTTTGTTTCCAGCACTAACATATTAAACCATTTCTATGCTATTATTTGAGAATTATGTTTTCTTCCTATTTGGAGAACACCACAAAGATTCTATAACACACACATTTTAGTGTTTAATAGACTATTTTTAAGTGTGTATCTCATTCCATTTGGAGAAACTCTTGTTACTTTAATGCTGTGGTTTTCTTGTTTCCGTTAGACTATTAGTGTAATTGATTAGCACAATGATGGCTGTGGGAAGCCATATTGCTTAATGGAACTTGTGAGAGCCAGGAATTAACATTTTTCCTGGTTTTATGCTTCCATTATTTTCAATTATGTGTACTTGCTCCTTTCATGAGTGGTGTAGGTACAATGCCTGTATTGGGGAAGTAAAACTATGAGGCAGGTAGTGTGTGCCTTGATCTTTTTGGTAAAACAAAGATACAGTGTCAGAGTTAGATTCAGTAGTCAATTTGACACACCTGGCAAGACAGAACCTCATTTGAAGAATTAGCTTCATTAGACTGGCGTGTTGGTGTCTCTCAGGAGTATTTTCTTAATTCGTCATTGTAGTAGGACTCAGTCAACTGTGGTTGCTACATCTCTTGGCAGGTAGGTCAAGCTGTATAAAATAGTAAGCTGATTAAGCCAGAGGAGACAAGTCAGTGGACATCGTTCCTTTGTGGTCTCTGTTTCAGTTCCTGCCTTTGTATTGCTTTGACTGCCTTTGAATGATGACTGTTCATATATGATAAAACAAATAATTGCCTCTCCCAAGATACTGTAAGTCAATGTTTCTGTTACAGCAACAGAAACAAATTAGGACAGACAGTGAATAGGAAAAAAGGAAAACACCACAGAGCTTGCAGTTTCAATGATTCCTTTACATTTATGAGATTCTATCTTGAAAACATTTCTGGAATTTGTGAGAATGTCAAGGAGATATTTGCATACAGCCCTGGGTTTTAAAACATTACCACAGCTGGAGGAGAGACATGATTCCTGAGAGTTGTACTTTGACCAAATCTTTTCTCTATGGCATTCTCCATTCTGCACACACACACACACACACACACAAACACACACACACACACAAAGAGAGAGAGAGAGAAAGAGACAGAGAGAGACAGAGACAGAGAGACACAGGGAGAGACAGAGAGAGAAAACAGACAGACTAACAGAGAGACTGATGAAATAATAATAGTAGTAGTAATAATAATAATAGAAGAAGAAGAAGAAGAAGAAGAAGAAGAAGAAGAAGAAGAAGAAGAAGAAGAAAAAGAGGAAAAAGAGGAGAAGGAGGAGGAGAAGGAGGAGGAGGAGGAGGAAGAGGAGGAGGAGGAGGAGGAGGAAGAGGAAGAGAAGAAGGAGGAGGAGGAAAATTAAAAAGTAGTTCTGACATACAAAGTTGGTTCTGACATAAAAACTTGGGCATCCTTTGGTGGACCTTGCAGTTATACCAACCTGATACTCAATTTTTCCACTGAATTTCTGTTGCTTATGATAAAAATTAATGAATTTTAAAGCACTGATAAAGCATAAAACAATGGATTTTGGAGCATGAATCATTTCTGAAGTAGGTATAAACTGCGATGCCTGACAGCAATGCATGATGCACAGCAGGTTTTTTTCTTTTCTTATTCATTCTGTTTTGTTCCAAATAAGATACATAGCAAATTCTTTCAACCTCAAGTCATATGCACTTTACAGAATCTTTCAAGATTGCTGAACTCTCAACTTTTTTAAGCACAATGTTCTCACTATTTTTTTCTGAGTAGTTTTTAACTTGTCCATTGCTTCCATAGCTTTTCAAACTCAAAAAAAGCAAATCTATCAGTATACTGATTATGTGTGTTTTCTTATCAAACTAAATTTATGATTGGAAGGATGAATGTAGGGAGTTTAGTGGAAGAAAGATGCAGTGATATTTCATTTGTATTTTATTTTTTTTATTTTTTTTCTCATGGTTTATTTTTTTTATATTTAAAAATTTCCATCTCCTTCCCTCCTCCTCCCCCTCCTTCCCCTCCTCCTCCCCCTTCCCTCCCCTCCTTCTCCCCCTTCCCTCCCCTCCCCTCCACCCATACCTCCCCTCCCTCCCTCTCAAGGCCAAGGAGCCATCAGGGTTTCCCACTCTATGCTAAGACCAAGGTCCTCCCAACTCCCCCCAGGTCCAGGAAGGTGATCGACCAAGCTGAGAAGGCTCCCACAGAGCCCGTCCATGAAGAACAATCAGAGCCCAGAGCCATTGTCCTTTGCTTCTCAGTCAGCCCCCGCTGTTGGCCACACTCAGAGAGACGGGTTTGGTCGCATGATCCATCAGTCCCATTCCAACTGGAGTTGGTGATCTCCCTTTAGTTCTGTCCCACCGTTTCCATGAGTGAACGCACCCCTCTCGTTCCTGACTTTCTCCCTCATGTTCTCGCTCCTTCTGCTCCTCATCAGGACCTTGGGAGCTCAGTCCAGTGCTCCAATGTGGGGCTCAGTCACCTTCCCCATCTGTCGCCAGCTGGAGGTTCCCTCACGGTCCTGACTTTCTTTCTCATGTTCTCTCTCCTTCTGCTCCTCATCAGGACCTTGGGAGCTCTGTCCGGTGCTCCAATGTGGGGCTCTGTCATTTTCTTCATCTATCGTCAGGTGGAGGTTCTATGGTGATATGCAAGAAATTCATCAGTATGGCTATAGGAACTGGCCTTTTCAGGCTCCCTCTCCTCAGCTGCCCAAGGAACTAACTGGGGGCGTCTCCCTGGAAACCTCGGAACCCCTCTAGGGTCAAGTCTCTTTACCTGAAGACCAGAATATGTCTCACACCTTTAATCCCAGTACTAGGGAGTCACATGCCTTTAACACCAGAACTAGAGAGGAATATAAAGAAGGAAAACAGAGGATCTCCCTATGTAGCCCTGACTTTCCTGGAACTCTCTATAGAGACCACGTTGTCCTCAAATTTACAGAGATCTGCCTGCCTCTGCTTCCTGAGTGCTAGGTAGGATTAAATGTGTGCACCACCACCATACATCTCTACTTCCTAGCCTCTAGTGGCTTAGTTTTACTTTCTGGTCTTCCGGCAAGCTTTATTTATTAAAATTCAAATTATCACTACAGAAAGAATTTAAAATTGCATGCAATAATCAATTATCAAGAAGCTATAAATAATATATAGTCAACTTCCATTACCATTAATGCAAAAAAAGTAAGCAAAAAATATCTAGGAAAGTGTATGTTATTATCTGTGTATCTTTAAAGAGATAGATATTAATAGTGAAATAGATTAAGGTTAAATATGTAAAGAAATAAAAAAGAAGAAGAAAATTCTTCATTGGTAAATCATCGTGTTACTTTCTGATTACCACTAAGGAAAATGATACTTAAAATATAAATAGAAGGTTATTTATGTCAGACAAATATTATTCACCTAATTAATGCTTGATACTATTGTCCTATTTACTCCCTTTGATTAAGGGCTTGTTTCATTTTTTTTAACAAAACTTGAAAATCTATGCACATGATAAAGTAATGATATTTAGATTAATTCTAGTTGCTAATTATCAAACATTTATTCAGACAAACACCTTATAGAATGGTAGGACTTGAAATTAGAATGCTCGGCACCAGGCATAGATTAACTCTTGGCATCCACTCATATTTTAACTTACTTAAATTTTGGAACTAGAATAAAACAATATTAGTTGTGTATGATGAAGAATGTCTGCAATCCCAGTTCCTGGGGCAGCACAGGCAGCGAGATCACTCAAAGTTAGGGTCCATGCTACTGCTCATGGCTCACTCCAGGGAAACCTGGTGAAATATTGTTAAACAAGAAACAGTAAATAGAGACAGTTAATAAATTAATGATAAACTAAAATAATAAATTGCAAAGTTTCAAAATAATTAACTTCAATAACATATGTCACATCTTAACACTTTTCAACACATTTGACTATGCACATAATAATCATTTCTGCAATATTTATCCAAAGTTTTTCTAATCTTAATCTGCTTGCTCCTTGATCTGTAATTGAAGATTGTGTTACAAGAGGCATTGTTTATAAAATAAACTAAACCTGCTGAAACTATCCATGTAGGGAAGATACCTATTGTTCTGAACAGATCTTTTATACTTAGCTGAAATAATTTATGTATATAGCACAAAGAGCATATTTTACAATATTAGACCCATATGATTAATAAAAGGTAAAGAGTCACTATTGCTTTTAACCTTTCATAAGAGTTCATTGATCTGGATGGACAGCTAAGGAGCCAACCTGGAACCAACCTAGATCTCTGCATCTGGATAACAGCTGTGTAGCTTGGTCTTTTGTGTGGCCTCTGACAGTGGGACCAGGACCTGTCCCTGATGCATGAGCTGGCTCTTTGTGACCTATTCCCTAGGGTGAGATGGCTTTTTCAGCGCTGATACGAGTTGGGGGGCTTGGGCCTACTTCAACATGCCTTGATTTATCATACATTGTCCATCCCTAAGGGAAACCTTACCCCATCTGAATGGAGACAGAGAAGGAGTGGATGGGGGAGGAGAAAGAAGGTGTGGGGAGGGAACAGGAGGAGAGGGGAAACTGTGGTTGACATGTAAAATAAAAAAAGGAAAGAAAAAGTTCATAAAAAAAAAACCAAAGGTGCAAAGCTAGGCTAACTTACACATGAATAGAAGTTACTACCCTCTGAAAAGTAGGTAGTGACTTTGGCTCAATTTGTAGGATCCAATTTCAACAATTACAATTACTCTTTTTGTGTTTTATTTTGTTTTTGGTCAAGACGGGTTTCTCTGTACCTTTGGAGTCTGTCCTGGATATAGCTCTTATAGACCATGCTGGCCTTGAACTCACAGAGGTCCACCTGACTCTGCCTCCCAAATACATGGATTAAAGGCGTGCGCCACCACCGCCCAGCCAACAATTACTGTTAATTTATAATGTCAAGAGGGTCTTTGAAAAAAACCACTTGGATGGTCACATGGAGTGCAGTTGAAAATACTTTTTTACTTTTGTGATAATTCCATAATAGGTAACCTTCTAATTCAATTTCTTTAAATAAGATAAATTCTGCTACAACAAGAATAATATGCATATATTGTATCATGTGTGTGTGTGTGTGTGTGTGTGTGTGTGTGTGTGTGTGTGTGTGTGAGAGAGAGAGAGAGAGAGAGAGAGAGAGAGAGAGAGAGAGAGAGAGAGAGAGAGAGAGAGAATTAACAAGTATATTTCAAAATGTCAACATCTTGGTCTTATTTTTAAGGTGCTACTATAATGGAGTCTTCATATTTGGACATCCATATTTAATTCATGCTAATTTCCACAGAGAGTAAGTCATGTTATACTAGAAATTAAACCTGGAGTAATAAATGTCATTGGAGACTGACAAGATGATGGTTCTTAAAACAAATCAAGCAATGTTGGGGCAGCTGGCCCAATCCCTGCGTTCAGGGGCGTGGCTGCCCCAGCGGAGTAGCATTCCCCTTAAATAGGATCGGGGCGCCGGAAGGAGCCCGTTTGGTTCTCCCCTGCGTACCTTCTGCTCCACTGGACCCTTGGATCTGTAAGTTCCCTTATTTTCCCTTGTATTAAAACTGATTTATTATAAAGGACTACCGTGGTTATTTCCCTAAACCCTATAACCGCTGGTACCTTGCCGGTACAAAGCAAGTTTTTCTCTGATCATCCGTACATTTTTGTTTTTGTTAAAAGAATATTTAAATTAACACCATGTGCGTTAATACTCAGTGAAATATTCTTCAAAGATTTAACATCTCTGTTTGATAATTTTATTTTAATTTGGCACAAGCTAGAGTCATGTGAGAGAAGGGGATCCCAATTGAGAAAATTTCTCCATAAGACTGGGCTGTAGACAAGTCTACACAGCATTTCTTGAATAATTACTGGTCCAGTGTTTTGTGGGTGGTAAAACTCCTGGGCAGGTGCTCCTTGGTTCTTTAAGAAAGCAAGTTGTGTGCAGCACTCGACTGAGCTCCCAAGGTCCTAAAGAGGAGCAGAAGGAGGGAGAACATGAGCAAGGAAATCAGGACCACGAGGGGTGCACCCACCCACTATGACGGTGGGGCTGATCTATTGGGAGCTCACCAAGGCCAGCTGGACTGGGACTGATGAAGCATGTGATCAAACTGGGCTCTCTGAATGTGGCTGACAAGGAGGACTGACTGAGAGGCCAAGAACAATGGCACTGGGATTTGATTCTACTGCATGGACTGGCCTTGTGGGAACCTAGTCTGTTTGGATGCTCACCTTCCTAGACTGGATGGAGGGGGGAGGACTTTGGACTTCCCACAGGGCAGGGAACCCTGACTGCTCTTAGGACTGGAGAGGGATGGGGAGAGGGAATGGGGGAAGGGGGAGGGAAATAGGAGGAGGGGAGGAGGTGGAAATTTTTAATATAAAAAAATAAAATAGGGGCTGGAGAGATGGCTCAGAGGTTAAGAGCATTGCCTGCTCTTCCAAAGGTCCTGAGTTCAACTCCCAGCAACCACATGGTGGCTCAAAACCATCTGTAATAGGGTCTGGTGCCTGCTTCTGGCCTGCAGGCATACACACAGACAGAATATTGTATACATAATGAATAAATAAATCAATATTTTTTTTAAATAAAATAAAATAAAAAAAGAAAATATACACTGTGGTAAATTATGTTAATCAAAAAGAAAGGAAGGAAGGAAGGAAAGAAGGAAGGGAGGAAGGAAAGAAGGAAGGAAGGAAGGAAGGAACAAAGAAAGAAAGGAAGAAAGCTGTGAAAGCTAGGAGGAACAAGCCAGTAAGCAGCACCCTTCCATTGCCTCTGCATAAGCTTCTGCCTCCTGGATCCTAGACTGTTAGACTTTGTTCTTTGACTTCCTTCAATGATGAACTGTGATGTGGAACTGTTTGCTAAACAAACTCATTCCTCCAATTATCTTTTGTTTTTTCTTCACAAAAATAATGAGAAAAATAAAGAAAAAATATATAAGACAGTATCTTACTGAAGCCTCCATTTCTTGACATATAGCCATTTAAATAATTGATCTCTTGCCTTTAGTATTCATAATGCTTGACTCTAGTGAGAGTGTGTGTGTATGTATGCATGCAAACTTGCATGCTCATGAGCACACACATGTGCTGACCTAAATACCTAAATCGTGGGTGATAGTATTGCATGATAAGTAAGGACATATCCCATTTTTATCCAGGTTATATAACACACACACACACACACACACACACACACACACACACACACACACACAAATATATATCTGGATTCACTCAGGCATCCCCTTACACTCAAACCAAAATCTTCATTATCTTTGAACTTGCTAAACAAGTTGGAAATCTCTGTATCAGTTTGTTCATATTTTTTCTCTGGGTATTGTCTTTTACTTCTTCAAGCCAATCTATTTTTTGTTTTCTTTTCTATTTTGTTAACGAGGAATTTGTATTCAAATTGGGTTGACAAACTCTTATTGTGACTTTTCCTTCACATATTTGTACATGCTGGATATTTTACCAAAACTGGGGGGAAACTCTTGAATGAAGTAAATTGGTAAATATGTCTGAAGAGGTTTGTTCCTGCAGATCCTTTTGCTGCCCTGTTCCCTTCTCTCCTCACCTCTTCTTCTACCTCTTCTACCCTCTTTCCTCATTAAAATGAATTTCAAATAAATGTACATGATATTTTGCACAAATGCACATACTTGGAATAAACATATGTATAATTTCATGTTTCTTATAATACCACAGCATTGAACCTTTAAAATGTTAAGAATATTTCTGTTGTAAATTGAAATATCTTAATCTTAGAAGCACGGCAGCCATGGGCAAGCATGAAGAAACTCAGCACTCTTTCTACCCAGAAAAAAAGCTTTCCTATTGACATTTCTTTCCATTTTCTTTTATTTTTTTGCATATGTACACAGAATGTCTAAAAGTTAATGCTGGCACCATACTGTGTAAAGTATTCAGCAACAGATCGTTTTAATTTTCTATATTTTAAGTATTTTTCTTGTCATTTCATGTAAATATCATCTTAAATGCCTGCACAATATACAATCACTTGTTTTTAAGTTTCTCTTCCTAAAAGCCAAGACATCCCAAATAACTCTCCTGTTCTCTCACCAGTAGAACCCCTGGCAATTTTTAGTCTTGTGTTATTCATTACAGAATTTTATAAGATGCAGAAATTAAAGAAAATGTTAATAAATTTCCATACTTCCCCGTTATATATTTATCATTCAACATTTTCAATTATTGTTGTCATTATTTGTATTTCATATTGAGCTACAAAGACAGTTAATTATTGAGTTGCTGTACTTTGGATTATTACTTCTGCTCTAAATATGACTCTTCTACAAATAGGATTAAAGATGCTATCCATATACTCCCTAGCTTGTAAAGGGCATAGTAACTTTGTCTTTGTACAGCTACAAAAGCAACATTAGTTCATTAGAAACTGAAATTCACACTATGCGTTTTAATATTTTTGCAGGATAGTGTCCTTCAGGATGATGACCTTACAGTAATAGGAGAGTGAAAACCTTCTTTTTGCAGCTGCCAATCATCAGGTTAAACACCCAATAGTCTGAGGAATACTATATTGCCACTTCTTTGGGATACAAATATATAATAATTTATATAAAACCACTTAGGACTTTATTATAAAATGAGGTTATTGTTAAGGATTTTGTTCAGTTCTAGTCTAACGTAACATTTAACTATAAGCAGACGTGCTGTAAGCACACTAAGGCTAGACATGTTTTATAGTAGGTGAGAAGTAGTAAATGCACTTCCTCTCACAGCATTTTGACATTACAGTGAGTGGTTTTTATATAAAAGCAACACTTTTAGTGAAAGGAGAACTGATATAAATGGTGTCAGATTCTCCTAACAAAAAGGAACAAATTATAGTTTAAACTGAGTATCTTTAGGAAGACTAGTTAGTAAGAAAATCATGATGTCACTTCTGGACTTTGTGTTCCAAGATTTCCAGTGGAATGGATCAGTTACAGCAATAGGGTAGACATGAAATGGAATAAACAGGAAGGGATGCATTTGCAAGCTAGAGGGGATGTGGTGAGAGGTGGGAAGAACACAGGACAAACCTGGAACAGAGCCTCAGGAGCACAGTGTGAGGTGTTTCAGTCTCTGAAACTGACCTTCCAATAGCACTCTAGCGGGCCTAGTTCCATTTATGATAAAGGTTGAATCATGTAATCTTATGTGCTTTCATTAAGAACAAAAATCATGAAACTATTACTTTAAAATCGGATAGGACGGGATGGAATACCACACAGCGAACCTGGCAGCACAATCTGAAGGAGCCCGCACCCCTCCGCAGGAATCCTCAGACCTGCCTGGAGGCCAGAGTCTGACCCCTGAGAGGGAGCCTGAAAAGGCCAGTTCCTATAGCCATACTGATTAATTTCTTGCATATCACCATAGAACCTCCACCTGACGATAGATGAAGAAAATGACAGAGCCCCACATTGGAGCATCGGACTCAGCTCCCAAGGTCCTGATGAGGAGCAGAAGGAGAGAGAACATGAGAAAGAAAGTCAGGACCGTGAGGGAACCTCCAGCTGGCGACAGATGGGGAAGGTGACTGAGCCCCACATTGGAGCACTGGACTGAGCTCCCAAGGTCCTGATGAGGAGCAGAAGGAGCGAGAACATGAGGGAGAAAGTCAGGAACGAGAGGGGTGCGTTCACTCATGGAGACGGTGGGACAGAACTAATGGGAGAACACCAACTCCAGTTGGAATGGGACTGATGGATCATGCGACCAAACCCGTCTCTCTGAATGTGGCCAACAGCGGGGGCTGACTGAGAAGCAAAGGACAATGGCTCTGGGCTCTGATTGTTCTTCATGGACGGGCTCTGTGGGAGCCTTCTCAGCTTGATCGATCACCTTCCTGGACCTGGGGGGAGTTGGGAGGACATTGGTCTTAGCATAGAGTGGGGAACCCTGATGGCTCCTTGGCCTTGAGAAGGAGGGAGGGGAGGTATGGGTGGAGGGGAGGGGAGGGAAGGGGGAGAAGGAGGGGAGGGAAGGGGGAGGAGGAGGGGAGGAGGAGGGAAGGAGATGGAAATTTTTAAATATAAAAAAAAATAAACCATGAGGAAAAAAAAAACAAATAAAATCGGATAGGAAAATGAACACTTATTTAATCTGAGAAATCATAACAAGTTACCAATTGTGAAATACTAAAATATAAGCCAATCATGACAACATCCAGGATAATCACCTAATACACTCATTAAATAAAGGCCTTACAGAATCTATAATCAGTTTCTCCCCAACATTTTGACAGCATATTCTTTGATTGCTTTTTCATATGATAAACAATTTTTGCATATCATCTTCTAAAGAGAATATAATGATAATTAAAGTTTTCCTTTAGGAAGGTTGATCTGAGAAGGTTCCTTAATATTTATGATTTACAGGAATCTATTTGGTCTCATGATTTATTACAGATAACGTCATGTAATGCTTAAGGGTTATGTCAAATTTGGGATGACCTCCTTGAGTTATCTTTCAAGTGTGAATAAGGACTTTAACATTCCATCGTACAAAGACTGAACTTAATCACTCCTTGAGCTCATCACCTTCATGAAGGTCCTTACTATCCATGTCAACAGTGTCCTCTTCATAGAATATTGCTGCTGACTTCACTGATGCGAGTGTTTTTGTTAAATTTGCCAAAATTTGAATATGAATGCAGTGACTTATCATTTCATAGCTCAGACTGTTCAGAACAATCTTAAAGTGTATTTGGTATTTCTATTTGGAATTTTTCCAGTTGATCTAGTTTGCTCTTTACTATGATCTGAAATCTTTCAGTTGTTTAATTAATTTCTTTAAAATAAAATGTTTATATTTATTTTACTTAACTAGGAAGGACTGTATTAAACAATTCAGAAATTTGACAAATATATACAGCACAACCAGAATCTTCCCTTACTTGTAGGTAATTTCCTTGGGCACAGGTATTTCCTTTTGAAAATTTTCAATTTGTTCCGTATCACAACAGAGGCAAGCAGTTTCTTCATTCTAATACCCCGGACTAGATAGAAATCAAAGGCAGAAGAAGGGAAAACTCATTTCCTTCTTGGAGCTCACAGTTTCCCTTCTACAGGAGGCAGACATCAGAAGTCTAGGATCTCTGCTCTGGACCCCAGGACTTACACTGGCACACCTCTCTTCTTCCTCTATTTCTCATGCCAAGGAACTCAGACTGAGAGAGTATATTTGACTTTCCTGGTTCATTATGAGGTTCAGACTCGGTTTCCCACAGACTTTGCCAGCTAGTAACCTGGTAGACAGTATATTGTGTAACTTTTTTGCATCTGTTCCCAGAATCAATCATTTCTCTTCTCTCTATATATAGTTATAATTATTCTACTAGTTTCCTTTCTTTGGAGAACACTGACAAGTATTTGTATATGTTGACTAGTATATAATAGATGATCAATTTCTCTTTGCTTAAAAGACAGTCTATTTGACATGTTTACTGTGACTGTGTTTGATCAAAATTCCATTTAGAAGGAAATTGTCTGCTAAGCGTCTCTCTCTCTCTCTCTCTCTCTCTCTCTCTCTCTCTCTCTCTCTCTCTCTCTCTCTCTCTCTCTCATTTTCTGAGACAGGGTGCCTCTGTAACTTTGGAGCCTGTCCTGGAACTAGCTCTTGTAGACCAGGCTGGCCTCGAACTCACAGAGATCCACCCGCCTCTGCCTCCTGAGTGCTGGGATTAAAGGTGTGTGCCACCACCACCCGACAACTTTTTCCTAATAAACATATTTATCAGAATGTATACTATGTCTTCTATCGCATACTGCAGATCTCCTAGGTTTCAGTTGTATATTTTGGCCCTTCAGTGGCAATGAGTCCTCCAATTGAGTGACATTTCAAGACTATTGGGTTGGTGTAAAGCATAATTCAGCCTTGAAATACTGAAGGTACTGGCCACACACTCCAGTGACATCATTTACTTGTTTCTGCTCTCCTGAGCATTTGATTAGAAAAATATCTTTACTGATACTTAAAATGTCTTCATTGTCATTCTTTTTCTGCCTAAGACAATCTGACTGTGGCTTCTGTGTAGATAAGGAAGAAAATATCTTTTAAAGTGTGCATCTGACTGACCACAGCACTAGTGTCTTCTTAAATGTGTCCAAGTGTATTTTCTCATCCTTTTCAGTGTAGGTTCACTGAAAAATTGTCTAAATTTTAAGCTGTGCTTTACCTTTTAAATTTAAAAAGCCACCTTTTAAATGTACTTTCAGTGATAGTATGTTTAGTCACTGTCTTCTCCCAACGTTTTACTACAAATATTCACAAGAAACTACACGTTCAACAATTTTATATGAAATTTCTTAAGTCAAAATTCCTTTTTCTGAAGTCACAAGTTCTACCTTCCATAAATCACTGAGATACAAACAGCACAGTGAAGCTATTTATTTAGCTGATAATAATATTGGTCTATACAGTAAATGAAATGTTTTTCAAAATGACCCACATTTTTCATAGTTCTATGAACCTTTTCTTCAAGACCGCTTGATTGTTCTCTAAGATTTTGGCATTCTTTATACTTCTTTCTCTCTCCTGTAGCCACACCTTCCAGTTAATCCCTCCACCTTTCCACCCCTTATCCCAGAACCACTCCTCCTTTGTTTCCTTTCAGAAAAAGCAGGCCTCCCAAGGATATGAACTGAGCACAGCATAACAGAATACAGAGACCCACAGTCAAATATCGGGGAGAATCAGGGAATCCTAGGGAAGAGGTAGAAGAGGATTGTAAGAACCAGAGAGCTCAAAGACTTCACAAGAAACCACCCATAATCAATTAACCAGGATTCATAGGGGCTCAGAGAGACTGGAGCAAAAATGAAAGTTTGTTTGGGTCTGAGCTAGGTCCTCTGCATTTATGTTATGATTTTGTAGCCTGGTGTTCTTATGAGACTCCTAACAGTGGGAGTGGGGTTGTCTCTGACTCTTTGATCTGTATTTGGGACCCTTCTCTTTCTACTGAGTTGCCCCATCTAGCCTTGATGTGATGGTATATGTGCAGAAATTTATCTCCATTGAGCCAACTATCACAGAATATCATAGACAAAGTAACTTATGCATAACAACAAAAAATATTTCTCATAGCTCTAAAGCCTGAAATATTCAAGGAATAGGTAGGCTCCCAGTGTCTGGTGAGGGCATGTATCTTGGTTTCCATGCAGAAAACTCTTACCAATTCTTTACATGAAAAATGAGAAAGAAGTTTTTTTGAGATATAGTTTATCACTTCTTCAGAACACCTGTGATTTTATTTTACTGTAGAGATTTCAGATGCACACAGACATTTAGATCATAGCAACATACAACTTTTTGGAGATATCACTCCTCATAAAAGTTGTGGATTTATAGCACATATCATATCCTGGAAGGTAGTACCTATCTTTGCACACTCTTTTAAGACCATACCTAGAACCGGGCCGTGGTGACGCACGCCTTTAATCCCAGCACTCGGGAGGCAGGGGCAGGCGGATCTCTGAGTTCGAGGCCAGCCTGGTCTACAAGAGCTAGTTCCAGGACAGGCTCTAGAAACTACAGGGAAACCCTGTCTCAAAAAATTAAAAAAATACAAAAATACAAAAAAAGACCATACTTCAATTGTGTTTTTAATTTCTGTTTTCAGTCTTTATCAAATCACCAGCTTTAGGCTATATATGCTAAGACAAACAGAAAAGGGTTGCATGGTTACGTCACGCCTCCTATAAGAATGTCTTTTTATTCATGTAAAGCATGATGTATATTATGCATGCTTTTATCGTTAAAACTCTAAATCTAAGGATTTGATAATCTCCACAATAATGATTTTATATACAGAAAAAGCATATGAATGTACCAGCAACCTATGTATTATTCCTAGTTACAAATAAATCTGTCTTTTGTTAGTCAGCCTTTTGTTATTGTGGCAAAACAACTGAGTCAGCTGGAAAAAAAAAGACAACAATTTTACTTTGGGATATTATTTTGGACATTCAGGCCTATTGCAAGGTAGATGCCATTGCTTTCAGGCTTCTAGCTGAGAGCAGCATATCATGTACAAAGTGTGTTGTTGGGAAATCAAGAGGAGAGAAAGAATACCAGAGGACATAGCAAAAAGCTTCACTTCTAAATATTTTCAGCACCTACATGTAACATAGCATTGAGACTAATTCTTTAATACATCAACCTTGGTGTGAAGTAGCAGATATGTAACCTTCTTCCAAAGCCAAAAGTTTTAAAGGAAGCTAGCATATTGCCCACTGACTAGTCATCTCCAGGTAGAATACTCTGTTGACTCAGCATTGGACTTTGGGGCTGACATCCAGGGGATGGTACAACAACAATATCTAGATAAACTTGATAGAAGTGAACATAGGATGCTGTTTGCAGCTTCCTTACCTATGGCAGGTTAGCTACTGGGCTAGCTCTCATTCTTCCTCGAGGATGCAGGTTAGCTTTCATTGACAAAAGATAAAACTTGATGCTGTTCCAATAGGTTTTATACAGAGCTATGGTAAAATGATTATCCACTTGATAGGATAGACTCTTTTCCATAAACCTCTTACATTTATAGTAAAGTTTATATGAACAAAATATGTCCAAATACTTAGGGATTGGGTTTACATCAGAAAAATAGCAGATGAGCATGTAGTACCAAAATCCCTAGTAAAATAATTTCCCATCTTTGCCCATGTTTTATCTGCTGGAGGCAGGGGGAAGTAGGTTTAAAACGCTGATCTTTTCTTTGTGTATGTGGCTAAAACAGAGTGTGCTTAATATACAGTGTGATTTTGTCACCCAATTCCCATCTTATCAGAAAGAATCACTATATAAAAGGAAATAAAATGTTATGAGAACTTCAAAGTTGCTGTTATTCTTTTGGCTTTTCAGCTTAGTGCCAAACTGATTTTTATTCCAACTAAGTAGTACCAGTGGTGCAATAAGGAGTCCCTACGCTTGTCAACTTGGGGACAATTGTCACTAAGTATAGCTAAGACAAATACTGTAAATCAACCTAAAGTTGCTTCAAATAAAAGGAGTGCTAGATGTACATCTTTGTGGCCAATCTTCTCCTAAAATAGCTGAAAATTTTATTTGTATAGATGGGAAGGAATAGTAACTATGACTGAATTTATGTAGCATCTTGTTGGTGAACTCATGTCCTGTGAATCTTAAAAATTAAGACACTGAACATGCTCAGAGAGTAGACAGAGGAGACCTATTTGCATAAGTACTGTTTGAACAGAAGAGATTTTCCTTTATTCAAATGGCAAGTGATTACTTCAGTCTCAGTCAAACTCAGGTCTGTAGGAAACCTGTTTTGACTCCTGTGTGACCAAGTCAGTGGTGGCTCTCCTCAGGCTGAGCACCAGGTATGAAACACTATGTTAAATCTGGACCCCCTTTACAGGGCTATTATCTCCCCCACTGCTTTAATTTATGTATTTAATTTTAGTTTCCAGGGTGTAATACAGATAATTACAGAAGAACTACGGAACCTTGGAAGAGAATATTTTTGTTCTTATAATTTGTGCCACATCAAGTATAATAATGTACTTTTAATTTCTTCAAAAAAGACAATTATATGCTAATAGAATATCTGAATAAAAATTAGTACCTTGTGCTGGATTATGTTTTCTGCCTACTAATTTATATTAACATAAGTCAGTGAGGATTTTAATGAACCTTTAAGCACAGAAGCTGGCAAGACTGGGTATACCCTGCAGGGGCCACACTGGCCACACACAAGGAAGACAAAGGAATATCAGACAGTACCAGTGGGTCAGAATTCCTGTTAGTTAAAATATTAAAAGTGCTATCTAGATCTAATGTGTAAAATGAACAACAGGAAAATATGGACTTGATGAATAGAACGAACTGATTTGAAGAAATATTTTATTTTTATAATAAATTTTATAGCTTAGAAAACTCACATATATGTACATTTTGGGACAAGTCATTTTCTTTTCATGTCAATTGTGTAGTGAAAGGTGGTTTTAAGGCCCAAATCACATCACTGGTATATTTCAAATGGCCACACTGGAACGAGGGATGCTGAAAATAGCAGGGAAAAGGGCCCTGACTTTACTGCTTTCATTTTCATTTTCTTACTCTGCATGATCTATTTGAAGGACCACTGTTGTAAACTATTTAACCAACATATCCACTCATTTATATAAATGAGGAACTTTTAATGGCAAAGTTTGCAGTTAACACACTCACGGGGGGGGGGGGCGGGGCAGTCGCAGTCACTAGTCATTGAACCATAAAGCAACATTGTGCATTGTTTTAATTAGATTTGATTGCTGTATGATTAAGATAATTTGGTTTATGCGTATATGCTTATGGCTGTGCCTGCCTTTCCTTATAGTGTATATATTTTATAGAATAACAAGTAATGTTTATTGTACTTTACATTTTTGTTTTTGTTTTTCACTTGGCAGCAGTGAATATGTTTCCATGTTGGGTTGACTATGGGTTATGTGGTGTCTATGGGTTGAATCACATTGGGTTAGCAGAACCTGATCTAAGGTTCCACTCCAAGCTGTGAGATATTTTATAAAATTCAAAACTATAAATCAAAGCATGTGGTCAAAACCAATGCGCTACCATGGCAATTTGGAATGTTTTCCAAGTAAGCAGAACTAACCTTCCAGCTAATGAGTTTAGGGCCCTTTTTCATGAATTTTGGCCTATGTGCCTAAGGACATGCTCGTCATTTACATTATAAAATTAATATTAAACTAATTCTTAAGAGAAGTTTCTTGATTCTTCTTGTCAACTTAGACGGCAATGATAACTCTGCATGTTAGACCCCCCAGGATATTCTGAAACTTTCAGTTCAATATTTTTTCTACTAATCTCACGGGAGGCACCAATTGCTCTCAAGAAAGAAAACATGGATGGTTCTCAAATATTGTTGGAAATTTAGCCTGTGTGAAGTTATCACACCCTTAGAAAATTAATTGCTTCTTTCTTTGTGTTCTCCCAATACTCAGTTCACATAATTATTGTAGGAAGGAACATATTATTTTCTAAGATCTGTTTGCTTCGTCTTTGCTCCCTATTAGACTTGGGACCACATATGTGCAGATACCATGATCATTAACATATTTTATATTAACATCAATCTGTAGTTAGCTTCTGGAGTAGAAATGTTTCAAGGTAGGATTACACATCTAAAGTTTTTCAAAAGAACATATTGCTTTAAATAGCTACTGTTTTTGAGGGTCCTATGCTTGTAACATTTATGTAGTAGTAGGTGATTTTTAAAATAAAACTTTTCTCTAGACACCTCATTATCTATACAAGAAATTTTGCATTCAATATGGTAACTGGTCAACTTCAAAGAAGTCCAGAATAATTAGGATATGAAATTATAACTTTTTCTTTGCTCAGGCACCATAATTTTATTGCACAGGCTGTATATGAAAGTTTACATCACCATGTAGATATAATTAGAGAGAGCAGTGGGCTCCAGCCAGAGTCTCAAGAAAAAGTCAAGGAATATTATTACCACAGTGAAGCAAAGTTTCCCCATACTACAATTTTTGAAAAAGAAAAGATTTTCCCTTTTGAATTCTTGATAATTACTTAGAGAGTTTGTGCTGTTACTAAGACATAGAAAAATCTGAGTGAATAAGTTAATAAAGGATACGGAAAGGAGGTGGTTTTATTTTTGTCTAGTTTGAAGTAACAAATAAATAAATAGATAAAATCAGGGCCTTTCTGATAAAAAAAAATTATACATTGGATTTATAGGTGTGCCAAAAGGCTAATCCCATTGTTTAAAGGGAGGGAGAATGGATGTGAAAACTTTTACTTTATATAGGTAAACTTCACCTTTACACATTTAGCTTGAGATTTACAAAATAATGAAATACATTTTCAACTTACCCATTTCCACCTGAAACACCTGAAAATAGTGGGTGAAATTGTCACTACAGCAAGTAAATGACATTCAGCAAAACTTTTGCTTAATTGAGTTTTTGTTTGCTTGCTTTATTTTTACAGAGAACACTAGAGAATGATAAACATGTTACACTGGAAAGTGGATTTTGATTAAACGATATCCAGTCCTAGTGTTGGAAGGATGTTGCATTAGGATATCACTGCAGGAAATATGGTGAATGGGACAGTGTGTGTGTGCTCACTGAATCATGCTTGTAATTATCATTTTGCAGAACCCAAATGGATAGGCTCATGTAAGTGGTCACCATTCAAAACTGTAATTTCCAAAGGCCCTGAAGGTCTGAAATGCAATTAACAAATAAAATGCTTGCAATTCTGTGTTTAGAATATACATGGCTTATTTGCAATAAGATAATAGATCTGTCCTCCCACACTGAGAGCACCTCAGCCCTGGGCCTGGCAGCTGCTGCCTCTGACCTCTCATGGAGTGAGCATGGTAAGATCCGTTCATGAACTTCCCTTAGGAATTAATTCCACAGTGCAGTTGTTCAAAGAACTAAAAGGAAAAGATACCTTTGCCCCCAAATATATGTTCAAAGTATCTAATAGTTAGCTCTAGGTCACTGGTCTTTTCTCTAACTTACTCAGAGATTACTCCATTTACATTGTTCTGCTGAAGTTATAGATGTTATCCAGTATCTCTTAGTCCTAGCTTTCCTGTGGCTTCCTACAGAGATCTGTTGCCCATTCAGTCTTCTTTCTATGATTTATTACTCACACTTCCTGTCAGTTCTGTCCACTTTTCCCTCTGTTGTTTTGTCTCTTTTCATTAAGTGGTGGGAGCTTGTTCTAGACCACACTGTTTCTCCCTGTTCCTTTTGATTGCTGTGATAGAACTAGGTGGCCCCTGACCTTCATCTGCCACAAAGCTCTTTTAACATCTAATTCTTACGTATCTTATGTTCAACTGTCAGCCACAAACTTTTCTTTCTCTAGAGATAGTGCAAGTGCCCAAAATAATATTCCAAATCTACTCAGATTATGGCTTTTCTGGGGCAGAAACCTCATTGATCTCTAAAAGGAATATATGATTTCCTAACTTCACTTGTCTATAAGGTATCAGCAGGGCAAATTTTTGAGTCCAGGATACTTCATTATATCCATGAAGGATTCTTAGAAAATGAGAAACGTATGTCTCAGTATTGTCTTGTTCATATAATCAGGTATGCTGAACTCAAGGAAAATATTTGTGAAAAGTTGGTGAATAGGTAATATATGTGATATTGTGTCAAATTTTGTAAAGAGTGAAAATTTTTAGGAGGAGTGTTGTGTTTTCCAATATTTCCATGAAAATAGATTTGTTTGGAATGGTTGAATAATATTGGTGCCTATTGTGAACTACGAAGCCAACACTTCCTTTGTTTTCAATATGATGGACTCAATGAGTCAGAACTCACATCATAGTTAGATCTTATCAAATCTTGGTGTCACCACTCAATTTGCAGATAAAATGGAATTAAACAATTTTGTTTCTGTTTTTCTTTCAGCCATATAAAACTGAAATGAGAGGAGGACATATTCTACAATAGTGTTGCACGGTTATAATGAGGTCATCATTGCTTTCAAACAGATATTCTTGTTGTATTTATTATGTGGTTATAGGGACAACACTATTTTTGGTTGTCCTGTACTTATATATCTTTCTGATATGGTGAATATATCAAAATAAGTTACTAGTAATATATGTAATCAAGTGAATAAAATATTTGGAGCTCTTTGAAATACACAGAACATATATTATTTGAAAAATACCCTAAACCACAGTGAAAGCATTTAACTTATGTCTAATTTGCTGTAAAGGCTAAACACCTTGAATAGAAAGAATGAACAAATAATTGTGTTGCTCACCTTTTGAAGTTCTCTCACTGCTGACTGGTGTTAACACAGGAAACATTGTTAGGCCAGAACCTGGTAAGCAACAATGAGATGCTGGCACAACAAAATTTAATGCACAGTTCCAGTATAAAAGTTTAATGGGGATTTGAGCCTTGGCTTCAACTCTTACTGCTTCATAATTTACTAAACTCAAAAAGGAAGCACACATACTAAAGAACACACATATAAATAGGTGAAGTGATTATAAAATTTAAAATATCTCCTCCATTCTCACAACTGTTCCAAGAACACAGGAGTGTTGCACAATGATTCAGGGCTTACCATGCATACAGAGATAACTATGAATATGGCCCTAACATTTTTATAGCTCAGTTATTTTTAACATCAGGTATGTTGGCAATTCATATAGGATAGGATGTTAAATAGTTAAGGTCAGTTGTACGTATGTGATTTTAGGGGTGACTGCTTATTATTAGATCTTCTTTGGGGAAGACTATTTCTCCCACTTTAAGCATTTCTTAGTTTCCATAAGTTCTATAGGGGTCAGTCCCTGATATTAAAAATAGTGTGGCACTGTGCAGGCTGCATTTACATATTTAGAGGGGTGTGTTTCAAAAATTTAAAAAAAGAGAGAGAGAGATGATGAACTTGAGAGAAAGGAGTCACAGGGGAAAAGTTGAAGAGAGGAAAAGGAAAGGGAGAAATGATGTAATTACATTTATATAAAATAGACAAAGCCTGTCAAAGTATATCAAATGGTTGTTAATGTCTATAGAAAGAATGAAACACTGTTATTGTAACTGAATTTTGTCTATATCAGCATGAAAGTATTGTTAAGAAATGTAATACTTGAATACACACTTATTTAACAAAACTTATGACGGATTAGGTCCTAGAATAGGAAAACTGGGTTTTTAAAATCTACAAGTATTTAGACTGTTGAATTTAAAATTAGATAAAAAGAAATTCAATATATCACACAAAGTCATAAATAAAGTGATATTCTTTTGTATCATTAACATGATGTTCTAAAATGTATTCTTTTACAGTCTTAACTTGGGCGCTGCTAAATAGATTCTCCACTTGCTCAAAGTAGTAAATTCTAAGGTTCACCACATCTACAGGCTCATGAGATAAAAAGCAATCTTACTGTGTAGAATACAGGAGAACTCTGGTGGGCTAGTGCAACCCCAAAGCTTCTGATAGGCATGTCTGAGATTGGCGACTTATCCTCTTTGTAGTTTGACTTCTTTTCAGCCTGATCATGCTCCCTGCTCCACCATTCTACAAGAGCTGATCTACAGGGCACTCCCTAGAACCTGTGATGACTAACATCAATGTGAAATTTGTTTGCTGTAAAATTCAACCTGTAAAAGAGTGAGTTGCTAAAGAATATGCTACTCCCCTACCTGGATCATCTCTTAGTTCACCAACTAATTGTAAATTTCTTTGCTTTAGAGATATATCATAGATTGTGGGATGATAGTTTTTCAGCCTTTTGGCTTATCTTTCTATAACTTAATTTTGATTTGACAGATGATGTAATAAATTTTACTCTTTTAAAATTTACAGCAGAGTGTAAATATTCTGTCCTAATCAATAGATATATTATTTTGAAAGTATAAATGTGACCACACTTTCCCATGTAATGCAACGGTTCGTATCTGGTTCATGGATATTTTACTTTATGTATATGTATGAGATATATGAGTGTTTAGATTGTATATAAATCTGTGTATGACTTTTATGCCTGGTGAGTGTGAGATTTTGATTCCAAGCATCAGCTTCTCTTAGAATTGGGGTAACAAATAGTTGTGTGCTAGTACTTGAACTTGGATCATCTTGAAGAGAAGCCATGGCTGTTAATTATTGAGCCATTTCTCCAACTTTGATTAACACACTTTTTGACAGTGGGTTCCTAAAGTTGTTTTCCTTTGCTTCATGACACAGGTTAATTTATTTTCTCTTAGCTCTTCACCTCCAAAAATAATGTACTCCACATTTTATCTTTTAGGTCATTTGCAATTCCATGACTGTTTTATTCTTTCTTTCTGGTTTGTCTTTAGATTTTGTTCTTAACATTAAAACATTTTATCCCACCTAGCTTTTCTATTCAGGAGTCACTGAAATGTAAACAATTAAAATAGCTAGTAGGATCTTACAGCAACCCCACAGTGAATCATTTGTAGTGTGGCTAATCACCTCCTAATTTATGTGTTTTCTAAACTGAAGTTTATCTGCTGGAATGTACTTCTTATGCCAGGAATAGGTGACCTTCTAAAGTAGAATAAAAGTAATTCCTAAAACCTGTCACTTTTAAAAATATAATTTCAGATGAAATGTGGAGCCATATTGTCACTATGTAATATATTAACATTCCTAAACAATAAAAATTTCCTTATCCAGTAAAGTGACTAGCTTTTTAACTAAGAAAATAGTATTTATTTGACCAGAATTCTCAGGAGTTTTGAGTTTCCCTCAAAAAAGTAGCATTAAGAAGACACTAAGTAAGACATTAAGAAGAGCTGAGGTATTTTAATACCCTCTGAGAACACAGAGGTACACAGAGGTCTTCATTGCTCTGAGGAAAATGTATGTCACACCTCATTTATCCAAGCGAAGTGATGTGAAATTATTTCTTTTTCCAACTTATGCTGGAAGGAACATTTATCCTATCAATGGATGTGGACTCAAGTGAAATATCAAAAATGATGATGCATCTCAATATATGGAGTTTTGACCAAACAGAAAATGAGCAAATAAAAGATCAACGATGTTTCTGAAGAAATTGCTTTCTACATAGGGTTCATGTTTAACTATAAAATTCAAAATTATCTTCAAAATTCAAAATTCAAATTATCTTCAAAATAGTTTTTAATCACAATAGAAGTAAAATTGTGAAATTATTTTCATGTTAATCTGCTGTCAACTATTTAAATGATCTCTAAAGATAAATCCTAGTAGATTCTTGATCTATATCTAATATCTAGAATATTTTCAATCAAAATTAATGGTTCCATCATCTTTTTTCTCTTGGGTCCTTAATTTCATGTCTAGTAATTTGATTTGTCGCCGTCTTTAACCCAGGTAGCTAGGTTTTAGTTCCAGTTCCTAGAGCTGGAATTCCAATCCCAGCTCTGGCCTGGCCTGGTGACTAAAAAATCTCAGGCAAATGGTATTTTATAAATTTGTGCCACACATTGAATGTCAATTGAAGCATGATTAATAGAAACTCAAAGTGAGAAATTGGGGTTCCAACTGAAGTTCAGAAAAGGAAAACAGCCAGCACTGTCTTTTACCTCTACCTTAGTCTGAAATGGCAATCCTGCATCCATATAATCTCTTGCCTTTTTATACATATGTATAGATGTATAAACATATGTATGTATACACACATGCATGTATGTGTGCCTGACAATTTAGCTAAAGCTGATCTCAAACATGCTGTGTGGCCCAAGGTGACATTAACTATATTTCCATACTTTTTTTGCTTTTGATATACTAAAGTTGCAACTATAGGCTACTATACCACTGTGTCAGTTGAAAGACATTTTCATTTTCTGCATCACATATTTTTCAAAGTCAGTGAAAACTCTGAAATAATGCTCTACATAACTTCATGAAGGAGTATTTATAGTAACAACACCTGTTCTAAGGTTGGGAAGAATGTAGAGTGTTTAAAAGGCATAACATGGGCCTGGAGGGATGTGCTTAAGAGCACTTGGTACTCTTCTAAAGGTTCCAAGTTCAGATTCCAGCATTTGCTCCAGATGGCTCACAACTCAAGCCTCTGACCTCCAAAGGGACCTGCACCTATGTGCACTTGCCCACATCCATACACACATACCTATACATAATTAAAGATAATAGAAACACATCTTTTAAAAGAGCACTAGAACTTAATTTGAGATTTGCCTTGGGTTTAGAAAAAATAAGACATAGAGCTACTTTATTTTAAGCTTTTATTAACAGTTTCAGGAAATTGATTTTTTTAAGTGTTTTGTAACAAAAATCTCTAAACAAAAAGGGAAGTATTCTTAATTAGTATAAGATCATTATGGTATGGTATATCAAGCCTATAATTCATCTAGAAAGGTGAATTAGAAGTAAATAGGATCACAATTGTTTCTTGAATAATCTGAAACTGAAGAGTACAATTAGAGCCTCCATTTCACCCTTCAGGTTTCAGTGGCTTCTGCTGTATTTCTTCCCTCATTGCCACATCTCTTGCAGTTTTTATTCCTTTGAGAAGTGGGGGTACTAAACCCTTGAGTACTAAACAAACACTCTAGTCCTGTAAGAATAAAACATTTTACCTCTTTCAGAAATTCAGCCCACCACTTCTTCTTCTCATCACTTGGCATGTGGCATGGTCAAAGGAGTGTTACCTGTTCTATTTTTAGTTACCTATCTTGCTATCCTTGATCCCTTTGTGATTGTTCAGGAATACCACATTTGACAAAAAAGACAAGCCTGGTGGTACTCAAAACTGGCTGCAGTCCCCTCTGCTAGACAGGACTCCAACAATATAACTACAAAGCTACTTGTTTTGAGCCCCTCCTCATTTGAGACAGTGGACACAGTTTGAATAAACGATAAATATTTTTAGTTGGATTCTTGTTATAATCATCAGTCTTAATACTCAGATGGGATTTTCTAGAGAAATTTTGCCTATTTCTCCTCTCTTAGTAGTTGTTTCCCAAAAGTGACATTTCTGGAAGATTGTACAAGACATATGAATGTTTGTAAAGTCTATAATGTTTTAGTGTCGGATTATAAAACTATAATTTTTGAAGTTGTAAATTAATGTGGGATGAATATGTTCAGTATGAATTCTAACTCAAAGGAGAGATGATAGATAAGTAGATAGCTTATAGTGATAGTAGATATATGTAATAAATCAATAAGTTGTTGGATGATCAATAGGGAATTGTAGAAAATCACACAGAGGTCTCCATAAGAGACTGGCACTAAAATGGCTGGGGGACCTGTTGGGACAGAAACCCCAATAAGCAGCCCCTCCTGCTACAGAATGGCACCCACCATTTGGACAACTGCATCCGCATAAAGCCTGAGACAGCTGGGGAAGTAATTCTAGAAGAAAATAACAGCATTAAGCATGGCTTCTTGGTAGCAGCAATTTCTCAGATCTGCTCTGCTTGCTAGAGGCAAGCAAGTGCTTTCATTTAAGAGAGGCTTCCAGACTCATCTTTAGCTGTAAAGCCTTGCAGCTCTTTTAAGAGGTCCTTGTAGTAAAGAGGTGAGCAGGCCTGCTTTTTGTCCTGCCTGGCTCCCACATGGCTAGCTTTATATCTGAAATAACAACACTCAAATTGTATTCATTTAAACACTGCCTGGCCCATTAGTTTCAGCTTCTTATTGACTAATTCTCAAATCTTGCTTTAACCCATATTTAGTAATCTGTGTAGCACCACCAGGTGGTGGCTTACCAGGAAAGATCTTAACCTGCATCCATCTCAGAGAAGAGAGCTATGTTGTCTGCCTGAGGCGTCTGCCTGACTCTGCTTTCTTTCTCTTACAATTCTGTTCTGTCTATTCCGCCTACCTATTTTTCTGTCCTATTAAAGGGGCAAGGCAGTTTCTTTATTAACCAATGAAAGTAACACATAGACAGATGAACCTCCTCCATCAGGTCCTGCCACAAAACACTTAAATGGTATTGATGAAAAGCTGATCACATGTTTTTCGATTTTCAGCTGTAGCAGGAAAAAAAGCTGTGCCATTTTAAAATGCCAGCTCTCGGGGCTGTCCTGCCCGGGTAAACTCTTTCAACCAGGCAGTCTGACTACATAGCATTTGAATGTGGTTTGTGAGCACATTGCTGAGGCTTGCTTGCTGTCAGGGACCTTGAAACACCATGGAGTTGTGGCAATAAACATGGCTCTGACCAGTACCTCTGCCATGAGGCTTGAAAGCCAAGGAATGGGCTAGATCCAGCTGTCAAAGCCATTGCTTTAATCATACCCATATTGTTTAGTAAATTAAAGACTAATGTGGTTAGAAAAAGAGAGAGAGATACAGTAAAGATAGATTCAAAGATAAAGAAAACATCCAAAAGGTTTACTGTGTGTTTAAATATATATGCAAGCTTTAAAAAAGGTTAAAGTCCTTAAAATAAAAAAGAAAGAGAGTAGTTGGGTGTGGTGCTACATACCTTTAATCCTAAGGCTTGGGAGGCAGAGGCAGAGAGACCTCTGCAAATTCAAGGTGTGGTGGCTTATAGCCTTAAATCCCAATGCCTGGGCAGCAGAGGCAGACAGATCTCTGTGAGTTCAAGTTGTGGTAGCACACACCTTTAATCCCAGCATTGGGGAGGCAGAGACAGGTGGATCTCTGTGAGTTCAAGGACAGCCTGGTCTACAGAGTAAGTTCCAGGACAAAGATACACAGAAACCCTGTCTCAAAAACTCAAAAATTAAAAATAAAAGAAATAGAGTGTAGTAGGATCTGTGGGCAGGTCTGCTTTCATCCCGCCCAGCTCCCAGCTGCCTGGCTAGCTTATGCCCCCCAAAATTACACGGAAACTGTATTCATTTAAATACTGCCTGGTCCATTAGTTCTAGCTTCCCATTGACCAATTCTCACATCTTGCTCCAACCCATATTTAGTAATCTGTGTAGCACCATGAGGGGTGGCTTACCAGGAGAGATCTTAACCTGCATCCTTCTCGGAGAGGAGAGGCATGATGATTGACTAACTTCCCTTCTTCCTAGCATTCTGTTTTGTCTACTCCACCCACCTAAAGGCTGGCCTATCAAATGGGCCAAGGCAGTTTCTTTATTAATCAATGAAATCAACTCAAACAGAAGACCCTCCCACATCAATAGAGTTTAAAATAAAGTCTCATAAAGATGGAAAATACACAGAAAATCTTGATACTGTATGTTATTATGTTCTCTTTGAATTGTTTGAATGCCGAGGAAGGAGCAACAGCTGCTAAAAGATATTTGCTTATAAATGTTGCTGAATTAATCCAAGATATTTTGAAAATATATTGACTTCAAAATTAAGTCAAAAGTTTTGTTACTTTGGAGAAGAGATTTTGCTTTTGTTTCCACAGGAAAGGAGAAACTGTAGATTCATTCTGAGTTAAGAAAAATCAGGTTTGATCAAGGAAGATCACCTGAGAAATCTCTGGTAGGAACAGATGGCCCAGATGTCTGAGTTCTACATCCAGAACAGATTCAAGATTCTGCCTGAGATGAACAAATCTCACAGGATACTCCAGTCAGGACTTGACCATAACTCTAAATTTTCTTTAGGTCCCCATAAGATTATCAGTGCCCCTAATCAGCCAGAAGTAGCCTAGAATACTATGCCCACATTCCCCTCAAAATTTACTATGGATATTTTCCTTTGTTTAAAAAAAAGAGGGGGACGTGGTGTGGGAGAATTCTCTGTATTCTGTCAATCATGTTTTAAATAAAAGCTGATTGGCCAGGCAGGAAGTATAGGCGGGTCAACCAGACAGGAAGTAGAGGTGGGGTAATGAGAACAGGAGAATTCTAGGAAGGAGGAAGTCCATTCCTCCCAGTCCTGCCCATATCATGGAAGAAGCAAGATGTGACCTACCACACTGAAAAAGGTACTGAGCCATGTGGCTAACATAGATAAGAGATAATAATGGGTTAACATAGTTATAAGAGTTAAGAAGAAGCCTGAGCTAATGGGCCAATGAGTTTATATGTAGAATGTTTGTGTGATTTTCTTTGGAGCTAAATGGCTGTTGGACCTGATGGGAGGACAGAAACCCCAACAAGCAGACCCTCATGCTACAGGTAATGTATATAGTTAGGCGATGGGTAGGTAGGTACACATAAATGGTTGCTTACACCAGTGGAACATATAACTTGTGAGTTTTTTTTTTTTTAAATCAGTAAACACTCTGAAAGAATGTACTACACAAGTTTGGTGACAGAGGTTTCCATAATTCCCAATCTTTATGTAATAAGAATATTTATTTGGTAAAAAAAAATAATAAAACGAAATGATATCTTTTTAAAAAAAGATATTTTTAGTTTTGGAGATAAAGACAGAGACCCACATTGGAGCATCAGACTGAGCTCCCAAAATCCAGATGAAGAGCACATTCAGGGCCATGAGGGGTGTGTCCACCCACTGAGAGGGTGTTACTGATCTAATGGGAGCTCACCAACGCCAGCTGGACTGGAACTGAATAAGCATGTGATCAAACTGGACTCTCTGAATGTGGCTGACAATAGGGGCTGACTGAGAAACCAATGATAATGGCACTGGGTTTTGATTCTACTGCATGGACTGGCTTTGTGGGAGCCTAGTCTGTTTGGATGCACACATTCCTAGACTGGATGGAGGGGGAAGAGCCTTGGACTTCCCACAGGGCAGGGTACCCTGACTTCTCTTATGACTGGAGAGGGAGGGGGAGGGGAATTGGGTGAGTGGGAGGGAAAGAAGAGGATGTAGTGGGTGTGGTCGGTCGGCAATTGGAAATAACAAAACTAGCCTTACATAAAATACTCAGCTTTAATAAAAGGAGAAAATGGAAGAAACTTACAGAGCCAGAGTTCCAGGGAAGAGCAGGGAATCAAGAGGGCAAAACAAATAAATACGGATCTTTTAAAGGTATTTTGTGCCCTGGAGGGGTCACGCCCCTCAGACAAGGGATTGGTCAGCTTTCCCATCAGGAGGAGGGGAGGAGGTGGAAATTTTTAATAAATGAATAAAAAAGGAAAAAAAGGAAATTTTAGGGGATAATCATGCTCTGTTTTTCAAGTTTATTCCTATAGAAATGTCAGAGAGAGGCAGCAGAAAGTAAAGCAGAGGGTAGTACTCACACATAAAGAGATTTTCTACAACACCTATTAATGATCCTTTCCTGAAATTTATTTTACCTTGAGACTAAGGATATATTGACATTTGAAAAGGGATTCATCAGATACAGTGAGAATGCTTTAAAAACCAAGGTCTGAGGATTCCTGCAAGGGAGTGCGGGCACCTTCAGCTTGTGCTGCAAGGATCACTGTGTGATACTCCACCCCGCCCGGCCCCAACCTTTGCCCTTTTGTCCCTGCGGTGTCCTTGGGCTACCAGGAATCCCTGATTCAGTGCTGTGGAGTTCCATCTGGATGGGTAAGTGTGTGCTATCCTGGGGCGACCTGTCCTGGAAGAGAGCACAGCCCCATCCCCCAGCTCCTGGTGCAGGGATGTCTTTGTTACACATGTCCCTGCCTCTTCCAAGCCTTCCCTAGTGTATTCAAGGCCCTTGGCACAGGAACAGTGTTGTGCTCCTGTTCCAAGGCCATCCACCCAGAGGGGTGAGAGGCAGCCCTCCAGGCAGGTCTGAGGATTCCAACAAGGGAGTGCAGGCACCTTCAGATTGTGCTGCAAGGTTCTCTGTGTGATACTCGACCCCACCCTGCCCCTACGTTTGCCCTTTGTCTGTGGTGTCCTGGGGCTACCAGCATCCCTGCTTCAGTGCTGAGGAGTTTCATCCAGTCAGGAATAGTTCCTGCTCCTGCACTGAGGAGATCCACCCAGAGTCAGTCACAGCAAAGATTGGACAAAGACACCAAGTCTCTTGTGACTCCATTTGAAGGAAGAGATGGGCAGGCGCCAATGCAAGAATTCCTCCAACAACCTGAAAGGCAACATGACATCACCAGAATCCAGGCATCCCAAAACAACCAGAATTGAACACCCTACTCCAGAAGAAATAGAAGAAATCAACTTTAAACAGTACTTTATGAAAATAATAGAGGACCTAAAACAGGAGGTAAAAAAACTGCCATAAAGAAATGGAGATGACAAACAAAAAGGTAGATGAAATGAATAAATCTCTCAAAGATACCCAAGAAATACAAGAAAGAGCAATCAAACAGGTAAGGGAAACAGTTCAAGACCTGAAAAATGAAATAGAGGTAATGAAGAAAACATAATCCGAGGGAAGACTGGAAATGGAAATTCTGAGTAAATGAACAGAAACTACAGAGACAAGTATTACCAACAGAATACAAGAGATGGAAGAAAGAATCTCAGACTCTAAAGATACTATAGAGGAAATAAACTCACAGATTAAAGAACAAAACAAATCCAACAAATTCTTAACACAAAACATCCAGGAAATCTGGGACACCATGAAAAGACCAAACCTAAGAATAATTGGGGTAGAAGAAGGAGAAGAATTACAACTCAAAGGTCCAAAAAATATAATCAACAAAATTATAGAAGAAAACTTCCCCAACCTAAAGAAGGATATACCTATAAAGGTACAAGAAACCTATAGAACACAAAATAGACTAGCTCAAAAGAAAGCATCCCCATGCCATATAATAATCAAAACACAAAACATATAGAATAAAGAACAGATATTAAGAGCTTCAAAGGAAAAAAGGCCAAGTAACATATAAAGGGAAACCTATCAGAATTACTCCTGACGTCTCAATGGAAACCATGAAAGCCAGAAGATCTGGATAGATGTGCTACAGACACTAAGGTAAAATGGATGCAAGCCCAGACTACTATACCTAGCAAAGCTTGCATTCCCCATCGATGGAGAAAACAAGATATTCCAGGACAAAAATAGATTTAAACAATACGTAACCACAAATCCAGTCTTACAGAAAGTAATAGAAGGAAAATAAAAAATCAAGGAGTCCAACAATGCCCACAATAACTTAGACATCTAGCAACACTTCACCAGCACAACTGGAAGAAGGGAAACATACAAACTCTACTACCAAAAAAAATGACCGGAGTTAATAACCACTCGTAATTAATATCACTTAATATCAATGGACTCAACTCACCTATAAAAAGGCACAGGCTAAGAGATTGGATATGAAAACAGGATCCAACGTAAGAAACATACCTCAACCACAAAGACACATCTACTCAGAGTAAAGGGTTGGGAAAAGGTTTATCAAGCAAATGGACCTAAGAAACAAGCAGGTGTGGCCATACTAAATTCTAACAGAGTTGACTTCAAACTAAAATCAGTCAGAAGAGATGGAGAGGGACATTTTATACTCATAACAGGAAAAATTCATCAGGATGAAGTCTCAGTCCTGAATATCTAGGCCCCTAATATAAAAGCACCCACTTATGTAAAAGAAACATTACTAGAACTCAAGACAGACATCAAACCACACACACTAATAGTAGGAGACTTCAACACTCCTCTCTCACCAATGGACAGGTCAATCAGACAGAAACCTAACAAAGAAATGAGAGGCTTAATGCAGGTAATGACTTAACAGCCATCTATAGAACATTCCACCCAAATAGGAAAAAATATACATTCTTCTCTGCAGCTCATGGGACCTTCTCAAAAATTGACCACATACTCGGTAACAAAGCAAACTTCCACAGATACAAAAAAAAATTAGTAACTACTTGTGTCTTATCGGATCACCATGGATTAAAGTTAGAATTCAATAACAATGCTACCCTCAGAAAGCCTACAAAGTCATGGAAACTGAACAGTCAACTACTGAACCACACCAGGGTCAAAGAAGAAATAAAGAAAGAAATTAAAGTCTTCCTTGAATTTAATGAAAACAAAGGTACAACATACTCAAATCTTTGGAACACTATGAAAGCAGTGCTAAGAGGAAAGTTCATAGCACTAAGTGCCCACTTAAAGAAAATGGAGAAAGCACTCATTGGAGACTTAACAGCACACCTGAATGCTCTAGGAAAAGAAAAGAAGCAGATTCACCTAGGAGGAGTAGAAGACTGGAAATAATCAAACTGAGGGCTGAAATCAACAAAGTGGAAACACAGAAAACATTCCAAAGAATCAATGAAACAAAAAGCTGGTTCTTGGAGAAAATCAACAAGATTGACAAATCCCTAGCCAAACTAATCAAACAGCAGAGAGAGAACACACAAATTAATAAGATTAGAAATGAAAAAGGGGACATAACCACAGACACAGAGGATATTCAGAGAATCATTAGATCTTACTACCAAAGCCTGTATGCCACAAAATTGTAAAATGTAAAAGAAATTGACACTTTTTTAGATAAGTACCATACACCAAAGTTAAACCAGGACCAGGTGAACAATCTAAATAGTCCTGTTAGTCACGAAGAATTAGAAACTGTTATAAAAAACCTCCACACTAAAAAAAGCCCAGGACCAGATGGTTTCAATGCAGAATTCTACCAGAACTTCCAAGAAGACCTAATACCTATACTCCTTAATGTATTTTGCAATATAGAAACAGAAGAGTCATTGCCAAATTCCTTTTATGAAGCTACAGTTACCCTGATACCAAAACCACACAAAGACTCAACCATGAAAGAGAATTATAGGCCAATCTCACTCATGAACATTGATGCAAAAATTCTCAATAAAATACTGGCAAACTGAATCCAAGAACACATTTAAAAAATTATCCATTACGATAAATTAGGCTTCATCCCAGAGATGCAGGGCTGGTTCAACATACGAAAATCTATCAATGTAATCCATCATATAAATAAACTGAAGGATAAAAACCATATGATCATCTCATTAGATGCTGAAAAAGCATTTGACAAAATTCAACACCCCTTTATGATAAAGGTCTTGGAGAGATTAGGGATACAATGGTCATACCTAAATATAATAAAAGCTATTTACAGCAAGCCGACAGCTAACAACAAATTAAATCTAGAGAAACTCAAAAGCATCCCACTAAATTCAGGAACACGACAAGGCTGTCTACTCTCTCCTTATCTCTTCAACATAGTGCTTGAAGTTCTAGCAATAGCAATAAGATAACATAAGAGGATCAAGAGGATTCGAATTAGAAAGGAAGAAGTTAAACTTTTGTTATTTGCAGATGATATGATAGTGTACATAAGCGACCCCAAAAACTCCACCAAAGAACTCCTATAGCTGATAAACACCTTTAGTAACGTGGCAGGATACAAGATCAACTACAGAAAATCAGTTGCCCTCCTATACACAAAGGATAAGGAAGCAGAGAGGGAAATCAGAGAAGCATCACCTTTCACGATAGCCACAAATAGCATAAAATATTTTGGGGTAACTCTAACCAAGGAAGTGAAAGATCTATTTGACAAAAACTTTAAGTCTTTGAAGAAAGAAATTAAAGAGGATACCAGAAAATGGAAGGATCTCCCTTGCTCTTGGATTAGGAGGATCAACATAGTAAAAATGGCAATACTACCAAAGGCAATCTATAGATTTAATGCAATCCCCTTAAAGATCCCACCAAAATTCTTCGCAGATCTTGAGAGGACAATAATCAACTTTATATGGAAAAACAAGAAACCCAGGATAGCCAAAACAATCTTATACAATAAAGGTACTTCTGGAGGCATTACCATCCCTGACTTCAAACTCTATTACAGAGCTACAGTATTGAAAACAGCTTGGTATTGGCATAAAAACAGAGAAGTCGACCAATGGAATCAAATAGAAGACCAGGATTTTAACCCACAAACCTATGAATACCTAATTTTCGATAAAGGAGCTGAAAGTACACAATGGAAGAAAGAGAGCATCTTCAACAAATGGTGCTGGCATAACTGGATGTCAACCTGTAGAAGAATGAAAGTAGATCCATATCTATCACCATGCACAAAACTCAAGTCCAAATGGATTAAAGACCTCAATATCAATCTGAACACACTAAACCTGATAGAAGAGAAAGTGGGAAGTACTCTACAACATATGGCCACAGGAGACTGCTTCCTATGTATAACCCCAGCAGCATGGACATTAAGGGCAACATTGAATAAATGGGAGCTCCTGAAACTGAGAAGCTTTTGTAAAGCAAAGGACACTGTCAGTAAGACAAAAAGGCAACCTACTGACTGGGAGAAGATCTTTATAAACCCCACAACAGACAAAGGTCTGATCTCCAAAATATATAAAGAGGTCAAGAAACTAGACTTTAAAATGCTAATTAACCCAATTAAAAAATGGGGCGCTGAACTGAACAGAGAATTCTCAACAGAAGAAGTTCGAATGGCCAAAAGACACTTAAGGTCATGCTCAACCTCCCTAGCTATCAGGGAAATGCAAATCAAAACAACTTTGAGATATCATCTTACACCTGTCAGATTGGCTAAAATCCAAAACACCAATAATAACCTTTGCTGGAGAGGTTGTGGGGTAAGGGGTACACTCATCCATTGCTGGTGGGAATGCAAACTTGTGCAACCACTTTGGAAAGCAGTGTGGCGGTTTCTCAGGAAATTCGGGATCAACCTACTCCAGGACCCAGCAACTCCACTATTGGGAATCTACCCAAGAGATGCCCAATCATACAACAAAAGCATATGCTCATCTATGTTCATAGCAGCATTATTTGTAATAGCCAGATCCTGGAAACAACCTAGATGCCCTTCAGTGTAAGAATGGATAAAGAAAGTGTGGAATATATACATGTTAGAGTACTACTCAGCGATAAAAAACAATGACATCTTGATTTTTGCATGCAAATGGATGGAAATAGAAAACACTATTCTGAGTGAGGTAACTCAGACCCAAAAAGATGAACATGGGATGTACTCACTCATAATTGGTTTCTAGCCATAAATAAAGGACATCGAGCCTGTAATTTGTGATCCTAGAGAAGATAATAAGAAGGTGAACCCAAAGAAAAATATATAGTTATCCTCCTGGATATTGGAAGTAGAAAAGATTGCTGGGCAAAAATTGGGAATTTGGGGGTGTGGTGGGATGGGTGTAAGGGGAGATGGGGAGAGAAAAGTGTGAAGGGGAAGATGGGGAGAGCTTGGAAGAATGGGATGGTTGGGATATAGGAAGGGTGGATATGGTAGCAGGGAAGTATATATCTCAATTAAGGGAGAAATTTCAGGGTTGGCAAGAGACTTGACTCTAGAGGGGTTCCCAGGTGTCCAGGGAGACGCCCCCAGCTAGTTCCTTGGGCAGCTGAGGAGAGGGAACTGGAAATGGCCCGATCCTACAGCCATACTGAAGAATATCTTGCATATCACCATAGAACCTCCACCTGACGATAGATGAAGAAAATGACAGAGCCCCACATTGGAGCACCGGACTGAGCTCCCAAGGTCCAAAGGAGGAGCAGAAGGAGGGAGAACATGAGCAAGAAAGTCAGGACTGCAAGGAGTGCTTTCATCCACTGAGATGATGGGGCTGATCTAATCGGAACTCACCAATGCCAGCTGGACTGGGACTGAAAAAGCACGGGATAAAACCGGACTCCCTGAACATGGCAGACAATGAGGGCTGCTGAGAAGCCAAGGACAATGGCACTGGATTTTGATCCTACTACATATACTGGTTTGTGTGTGTGTGGGGGGGGCTATCCTGTTTGGATGCTCACCTTCCTAGACCTGGACTTCCCACAGTGCAGGGAACCCTTACTGCTCTTTGGACTTGAGAGGGACGGGGAGGGGAGTGGTGGAGAGGGAGGGAAAATGGGAGGCCAGAAGGAGGCAGGGAGGAGGCAGAAATTTTTAATATTAATAAAAAAATACAACCACATGACTAAATTTAGTGCCATTGTTTTTGTTTCTTTGTATAATCCATATATATATGTATATATAGATTATAACATATATTTCCTTCTTCCTTTTTCTCTTTTGTAGCCTTCCTATATATGCCACCTTTCTCTCTTCCAAATTCATGCCCCTTTTAAAAATTAATTATTGTTATATGCGTTTTTATGTGTTTGTATATATGCATAGTCTCAAATACAACTTGCTCAGTCTGTATAATGTGACTTGCACAAATGCTTTCTAGGCTGACGATTTGATAGTGTATAACCAATTTGTGTGCTATTCCCTGGGGAAGACTATTTTTTTTGTTGTTATCATTCTATAGCTGCCTGTAGTTTATTGTGTAGGGTTGGGGCCTTGTAGGTTTCCCCTGTGCTCTTTGCAGTGTCTATTGCTGTTCTTATTCAGCTGATATTTAGGATGTTAAGTTGATAATACTTTATGTGTGTATCATTTGACACTACTAGTAGACACAGACCCATATCAAACTTCACAATCTTCTTTTTCTACAATAACCTTTAAATATTTTTACATTCTAAATTTCTTTTTGAATGTCTTGGGTGTTTGAGAAACAGGGACAAGGGAAATATTACAACACCCAAATTTACATGTTCACAAAAATATTTTCCTAAAAATTTTATGTAATATGTACATAAACATAGAAAATATTTAATAATATTTAAATAAATAAATGAATATCATATCAGTATATAAAATTCTCCATGGACCAGTACATAAATTATATATTTAACATCTCATTCATTGTACTTGTGTTATTAGTTAATCACAAATCTAAAAGAATAAAGCAGAAAACAATATAGAACTTGAAAGAGGAAAGAGAGGTTCCATTCAGACACAGGTAGATTTGAAAGACACAATATTTAGACTTAATCTTGAAGTGCAGAATGACGGGGGAATCCCCTCTGCATGCTGTGAATACCATTGGTTGATAAAGAAGCTGTATTAGGCTAGAGCAGAGCTAGGTGAGGAAAACTAAACTGAATGCTCGGAGAAAGGAGGCAGAGTCAGAAAGCAGCCATGTACCACCCCCAGAGACAGTAATGCCAAACTTTGCTGGTAAGCCACAACCATGTGGCGATATACAGATTAATAGTAATGGGTTATATTAAGATGTAAGAGTTATCCAATAAGAAGCTAAAACTAATGAACCAAGCAGTGATTTAATTAACACAGTTTCTATGTGGTTATTTTTGGAGTCTGGGTGGCCAGGAAATAAATAGTGCACTAGGAGCACACTAGCAGGTTTTCTATTACAGCAGACAAGACTGTTTATCTATTATGTGGTTGAAGCATATCATAGTTCTTTCTAGTTTCTGCTCTTTCAATCTTTCTGCTTCCACTGCTGTGATGTTCCTGGATTACAGGAGCAGGAGTACTTTTTACAGATGTTGCCACTGGATCTTGGATCCACAGTTCTGCATTTTGTTTGTTTGTGGTTTTCTTCTCAACTACAAGAAAATCCTAACAGGTAATGAAAATCTAGTGAACTACCTGGGGTTAGAGAATTCCTGGATCTTGGCGAGGAACCTACAATCTTTTGACTGAGCCAGCATGATCCTTAACTACAATCTAAATATTTGTTCTCATGCCCTCACTACTCATCAATTCTCTTTGCAAAAGACAGAAGACTATTCTGGAAAACTACTGTGTTATGTTTAGAGAGAAAAGCAAGTTTTGAAGTACACATAGACTCAACGGGAAAGTCACATGAAGAGGGAGGCCAAAGCTGGGTTCACATACTTGGTGCTAGCACTATAGAAGTCAAGACAGAGGACTCTTACAAGTCCCTGGTCAGTCCAGACAACATAGTATGTTCTATGTTAGTCTGAGTTACAGGGTAAGAACTTGTATCAAACAACAACAACAGAAACACCCCAGAAACAGAGGAGAAAGAAAAAGATGGAAGCAGAGACTAGTGTTATTAAGATGAAGTTGAGGCCAGTAAGAGATTCTACCTCTAGTCATCTCAACTCTAGAGTCTAGAGGAACTTACCTTGAGGGTAGAGATTTGCTGACATGAAGGATGATATCTTCAGATTTTGTACTGAGGAGCAAATCCAGGCCTTCACTTGTTTAAGTCACACCCCCAACATCACTATTGTTTCAACTTCCAGGCTTGTGACACAGTATTGTAGTAGCCCTAGAACACTGATGTGTAAAACCTTGTACATCTATTTTGTATTTAATGTTTGACAAGGTTCAAAGATGTGACTACTCTATAAAATATGAGAGAATACTTAAGAAGCAATGAGAGGGTCTTTCTGAAAGTGTTTCTTCTACTGCCTTTGTGCTGCATTTGCACAGATGAATTTAATATTTAAATGATGCTTCAAGCAAGTTCCCTTTAGCTCTTACTGTGCCCTCTCATGCAGGACTGCAAATATCCAAAAGGAATAGAGGACCAAAGGTAGTCAGATTTTGATTTTGTTTTTTCATTGAAATAACATTTTTTTCTTTTCTTTTAAATACAAAATGGAGTATATTAAAAATGCCACATAGGAATGGAAACTGGGATCTATACAAAATATTTAAATGAAGGAGGCACCATTAAAAGCCTCACCACTTACCACAACCCCAATTGAGAAACAGAGGGTGGTAGCTGGTGCCTGTGGCTTTAGAGTATTTCATGTTATGAAAGGGATAACAAGGCCCAATAAAAGCGCATCTGATTTTGTTTATAAGAAAGGATTGGCTTTCTACATCCTTGGTCTGGGAAATAATTCAAAATGATTCTTGTGAACCTTCTGTTGTAAGGCATGCAGTGAGCAATTGAGTCAGCCAGAACCTATTGTACAGTGTACACAGTTCTCAGTTTCAGATCAGCTTTGCAGTGAAGAAAGTGTGAAAAATTAGGCAATATTTGCATAAAGCCTTTATAGCTTTGTTCAGTTTCATTCCCTAAGTTTGTCATCCAACACTTACATTCTGGAACTTAAATTTAGGGCTTGTTAAGCTACCCTCAATCATTAAAATCTCATCATTCCTACTTAACAGAAGTATGAAAAAAATCATAATTTAAACTTAAGTTTTCAGTGTTTATTGAGATCTATTGTGTTGAGTGCTTTATTATGTTGGTAGTGTTGCAATGTAATGATTGATACTGTTTTTTAATAAAGATTAAGCTATAATTACATGTTTTTCTAATAATTTTCTATATGTTCTTACAAGCATTGTATTGTTTTGTAAAAATAGATGGTAGCTAATGGGAGATAACTGGGGAATTCTTTGCTAGTGACATGTTTAAAAAGGAATTTGCCGTCAGTTCTGAAAACCTGAGTACTATCCCAGAACAAATGTGCTGGAAGCAAATAGCTAAATCCTGCCAGTTGTCCTCTGACTTCCACATGTGCACACATGCAAATAAATATATGCTTTACAAATTATAAACACATGGGTTTTTAACCTACTGTCGTTGATTGTTAAGATTATTAAATTGAAATTTTATATTTAGTTTGGTTATGCTTGTGCTGACTAGTCCATTAAGGAGCTTCATACCTTTGATCCTGTCATCACAGGGATAGTCAGCCAAGACATGCTAAGAACTGTTTCTTTATGAAAAGAAGAAAGATCATTGTAACCAGTAACTTAGTCTAAATCTTGGAGTATTGATTTTTATCTTTGCAAATCCTGAAAACCAAAAGTAAAACAAACAGAAACATAACACACATAGAAAAAATATAAGTAATATAGTACAGGAGTTTAATTTCGTTTGCAAGAAACTTTTCCTACATACTAAGTTTCAAGATAAATGAGTCATATGACTGGTTCAAAAAGAAGTATATTGTAATTTAATTTACAAATATTTTTTACAGCAGGGTTTCAAAAGATTTAAAACATTTTAAGTTGATGCTTTTGGTGATAAAAAATGAAAAGCAAGCTGAAGGCATAGCTTAATGTCTTAACTGTAAAGGCATAACCGTGGGGGAAGCAAAGTAATACAGACCAGATGTAATAATATAGACATGTAGTTTGGGCCGAGAGTAATGGAAATTCATCGTATCTTTTTAGATGAGTTTTTTCAAATATCAGAGAGAACATATAGAACATGTCAATCATCTTATGGCTGAAATTTTTAGGGTTGGCCTACCAATTCTGTGAATTGTTTAACGGACAGATCATTCATTCAGAGACGTAGATTTAAAAGCATAATATTGCTGTGCTACAAATCTACAGAAATGTAAGCAATAGATCTATCCAAAAGGAAGAAAATATTTTCCAAAATAAGTGTTATTTTTTTCTCAGACATTTAGACAATCACTTAGTGTGTATGTCAAGATTCAAAGCCAGGGCTTTTAAACTGCCTTAAATCATTAAGAACCTATTATTGCAAAACTGGGATATTTAATTTTTATAAAAGAGGATACTTATGGGTCTATCAGTATATTTTTATTTTACTACTTTTATAAATTTCATTCATTTTCTATTTCTATTTCTATTTATTTTAGTCGCTATATTATCCATTTTCTTAGTAGCAATTCTTTCATATAGCTAATATAGATTTATGAAGACATTTTTTTGGGAGTGATTATCTTCTGAGGGATACATTTTGTTAATTTTAAAACATGAAGTTTTGCAGCATGAACTTTTCTCTTTTCTTCTGAAGTTAAATGGGTATTCGATGGATCTAATAGGAAAACCAGTCACTGTATCCAGGAATTTATTCACTTGTTGCTTTATCCCAAGATTGGGAAGTGGTACCACTATTCTTCTGGGGTAGTTTAGAACCATGGCAAAGGAGTTGGATTGTCCAAATCATCCTCTCATATAAAAACACATGAACAAAATATTCTAAAAGCCAGAAATAACATCAAATGTTTTAACTATTTTCAATTTTTATGTAGCTTTTTCCATTAACATACTATATTGAATTATCATATGTACATGAACAAATTCAGTTCTAATAAGAGTTGAGCATGTATGAAAATTTGCAGACATATAGTCTCTTTAAAAGACTATTTTGTGAATATACCTTCTTAAAAGTCCTACCAAGCTTGTACCACTATGACTAGGAAAGAGAGAATTCTGCAGTTAAGGGTAATTTAAGAAATAAATATATGACATTGAAAATTTTGATAATTATGAAGTACACTAATATATTACATAACATTTAGTCAGTATATTATGTCTATATGTAAAATTCAAATATATCAGAATATACAGAGGTTAGATTATCTAAATCAAAATGAAATAAGTTATATAAACTTTTTAAAATCCTTTTGGACAGCACTCAGGATGCAAAGGCAGACAGGTCTCTGTGAGTTTGAGGCCAGCCTGGCCTACAAAGAAAGTCCAAGTACAGCCAGGACTATTACACAGAGAAACCTGTCTTAAAAACCAATAACAAAATCCTTTTGAAAATATACAAAATACTTATGAAGAAATGTATAAATACAGTTATCATTGAGAGATTGGAAAAACTTTTATATCATGAAAAGTTGAATACTATTCAATAAAAATACTTATATATCAAAGAACTTAAATACAAATTCTAAAAAATTATTATTTCTCAAATATTCATAAAAAAAATCTAACTTAAACATCTTTTTTGGTCTCTGTCTGAAGCAGTGCATCCTGAGGAAATACTATATTCCAATGACTGTATTTCAAATGAAAAAATATATGTTATTTTATTCTGGAGTCATATGTGAATGACTGTGGACCAGGACCATGGATTTAGAGTACCCCCAATTCTGCATTAAAACATGATCATAGTTTCATCAAGTTTATAGGAACAAAAGAAAAAGTCACAAAAAGTACAAGGCTACTTCCAGCAATAACTCATTATCAGTCTGTGCTGGTCAATTTGTACCAGACAAAGTGTACCCTTTGCATGTCCACCCAGGAGCACACCCACCCTATGTCCTCAAAATGCAGTCAGAAGCTGCTTTGTAAATGGGGTCTTTCAGAACCAGGAACAGCCTGAAAATCTGTCGATTTGCACAATAAATTACAAAAGGTTTTGCCTTCAGCAATGGGTCATTGTTTTCAGTTTGTGGACAGTAGTACATTGTCTTGACAAAATTTGGAAATCAACCAAGAAAATGTTTATAAGTTCTAACTACTATTCTGTGGTCTTAATGAAGTCTTCATTCCCTGGTTACCATAGCATCAGAAGTGAGGTTTCATGTGTCAGTAGACATAGTTTGCAGATCACTGCACTGGAAAGAATAGATTCTATTTTGACCCTGGTAGGGCAGAGGTTAAAATCCCATTCCAAACACAAGCCCCTGCTGATTCATAACAAGAGTGAGGACACCAGCAGGGGTTCTGTAGAAAGGTGATGATGAGCCTAATTGGCAGCAGATGCTCTCGTCCCTGAAAACAGAGGACTGAAGTGAATAAAAGAGAAGAAAATGAAGACTTCACCATGCATCACATTCCCAGTGCACCTTCATGTTGGAGAAAATCCAACATTTGCTACTGAAAAATCAAAAGAACAGGAAAAAGATATAGTCATTGATGCTTAGATAATTATTTAAACTTTTACTCACAAAAGATAATATATAAGATTCTTGTTGTATTTACTACTAATTTCAACAATTAATTTTGAAGTCGGACATAATTTTAAATTATCCATTTGGATAATGCTTGTTTCTTGTTTGTTTGGAAGGCATAATGGTGTAATGGGCAAACAGTTTGAGGGATCAACACGATAAGGATTTGACTCATTATATGTTGAATAAACCTCTTCATTTCCTTTATTTCTACAGTTGATATATTCAACTTACAAAAAAAATGTGCAATAATTTAATGCTTGTCACATTCTATACAACAATAATACCTTGAAGTTGAAATAGAAACTGTCAGAAATATATTTACATGTTATACAAAGAACATTCTTTACTAAGGAGGTGAAAAATACTATAATTTCTTTAATTATACCTTCCATCTTAGGATCTTTTAAGGTATATACAGGCTTTTATACTTGTGATTTAATTGTATTCTTTAATCTACATTTAAATCCACATTTGACAAGCGTAAGTTCTTGCATCTGCTTTTCCAAACTTGATGACTTTCATATTGGACATGCCTAATGATTGCAGACATTATCTCAACTGTATTAAGCATTAGAGAATGTTTATTGTCACTGGAACATCTTCTACTCTCTTGTCATTTCATTATCTTACAACACAGATTTAAAAAAAAAAGAATATGAAGAGGGTTACTCTACATGGTTAGACACAATAGATTAGCAGGAAAAATGATCAGATCTAAGTTGATAAAATTATCAACTCTCCAAGTTGATCATGTTGGTCATAGTGGTTGGGAACACAATATCAGCTCCTCTTGGTCCTACTTTTGGTTGAGAGGCATCCAGGTTTGCCTATTACAAATAATGCTGCTTGGAACATAGTAGAGAAAATGTCCTTGTGGTATGAGTGTGTATCCTTTGGGTATATGCCCAACAGTGGTACTGCTGGGTCTTGAGACAGATTGATTCCCAGTTTTCTGAGACACTGCCATACTGATTTCCAAAGTGGTTGAACAAGTTTGTACTCCCACCAGCAATGAAGAAGTGTTCCCCTTACTTCACATCCTCTACAGAATAAGCTGTCCTTGATGTTTTTGATCTTAGCCATTCTGCAAGGTGTAAGATGGTATCTTAGAGTTGAATTAATTGGCATTTCTCTGATGACTAAGGATGTTAAGCAATTCCTTAAGTGTCTGTCGGCCATTTGAAATTCATCTGTTGAAAATTCCATATTTAGATCTATACCCTATTTTTAATTGGATTATTTGGAATGTTGATGTTTAGTTTAAGTTTTTTGTGTATTTTGGATAGCAGTCCTCTGTCTTATTTGGTGTTGGGTTCTAAGCTGTTAGTACTTTGTAGCCAGAGAAAGTGAGGAAGGCATGGCTATGTATTTACCTGTTTTCTTTGTTTTGAAGTAAATATTAAATCCTTCATTTATGTTCTTTTGTGTTTCTTTAATATGTAAAGAGATGACTATAAAATATTATCTATTATCTATGTTATATTCTCTCAATTTAGAAATAACAATTAAAATAAGATAATGATGAAAGTAAAGTAAGTAATTTAGAGACATTCTTCATTAATATTTTTATGTCTTGAATTAAATTTGTGCTTGGTAATAATGTAGGTTACATTTGTGAAATAATATAGGTTATCCATTGATAGTGAATTAGCATTGAACTGTGCTTAAATAGATAGTAAAAAACCCTTGAGGAAATATTGCCAAAACAACAAATGAAATGATGATAGAAATGAAGCAATACTGGCAAAGAACTCATCTACGAAGATCATGGCCTCATCTGTTCTCATTATAACATGCTGTTTCTGACCTATATGTTTATTAGAAGAGAAATCATTTCTATAACTTTGATAAGGGATTCCTCTCAATACTATTGGTGAATTAAGAAACTGCCTTGGCCGATAGGGCAGAACTTAGGTAGGTGGGGAAAACTAAACTGAATGCTGGGAGAAAAAAGGCAGAGCTAGGAGAAGCCATGTAACCCAACCAGAGATAGATGCTGGAACTTTAGCAAAAAAGCCACAGTCACATGGCAATATACAGATTAAGAGAAATGAGTTAAATCAAGTTATAAATGTTAGCCAATAAGCAGCTAGAGTTAATGGGCCTAGCAGTGTTTTAAATAATATAGTTTCTGTGTGATTATTTTGGGTCTGAGCTGCTGAGCAGTCAGGAACCAGCAAGTGCTCTTCTTGCAACATAACTTCATATTTTAAAATCTGAAGATATGCATTATACCTTAGTAGTAAATATTCAGATAGTGAAATGTAATTTTTTGTTAATCATTAAAAGAAAATCATATGCATTAGATAATGATGGAATCAAATTAATTGGGTAGCCTGGAATGAAATCAGCTTTACACAAGAAATATTAATTGTCATTATAGTAAGAAATATAGACAATAAATATATTTTGTGAACAATTGTATCCTATAATTTAACATTTACATAAGCTAATGCAGATTAAGTCAGAATCATAGATAGAGATTCTCATCACTCTAAGAACATGTTTTGTTGGTCTTAAGAGTGGAAATTCACAGGGAATTCATTTTCATTTTATCAATTCAAGCCATAAAGTTTGTTTGGATGTTTGAAATATAGTTTTGTCATTTCTAACTTTTAGGGTTTTTCAAGAGGGAAGTTGGAAGTTGAAAAGGCAACTGTCATGTGTTCCATGTAAGTCTATTATGTATTCATTATTTTATATCTCTGTGACAAAGTAGAATGAAAGCAACAATTAATCTGGAATGATGGCAGCTTTTGGACCTCCTGAGGCTCTGTGGCCTCCTGCATTCATCATATGGTGTTTTAAACACAGAGAAGGGCTAATGTCACATTAAAGTGCCAACTAATGTACTCATGAGTGATAACATATAATGATTTCTAATGTGTTCCTCCATTGCCATTCTTAAAGGATAGCATGAACTGTGGCAATAATTATTGACCTTTGCAATGGCTATTTTCTATTTTCTGCTTTTGTGATGGAATTTTATAGAGTAAATAAACTCTGGTGGGGTAAATCTAAAATATCTACAAATAAAACTTTCAATAACTTTTGTACTTTATTCGGAATTTATCTAAACATGTTTATTTTTATATATGGTATAAACAGAACCATTATTTTAGGTTCTGAAGAAGACTAATTCTTTTGGTAAAATAATTTAGTTATTTGATAAAAATAATTACCTTCATGAATTTTAACCTGAGCAAATTACAATATTTTGTAGTGGTTTTTCTACATTATAGGCATGAAAGAAAACATGTTTCTTATTTGGGTCTTTTTATTCATTTAATGTGATGATTTCCAGTTCTCTGTAAGGTAGGCTAATTTTGGATTCTGAAACCTTAACTATTGTGATTGTTGGTATCTGATTGACCCAGGTTCTGTTTCTTTGTATATAACCTTGAGAATAATTGGATCCTTTGTCACTTCTGGATTTAGATTTTGACAAGCATCCAATATGTTTGTTTGCTGTAGGAATTCCTACCAACAGTAGCCTTTAAGTGACCTGCCCACTTGGGCATGGCCTCTTATATTATATATGCCAATGAAAAGCACATGTCCAGCCCCATTTTTGGCTGTGGGATTCAGTTGCTGTTCCTGTTCCAACAGAGGATTGTGATCTGTGAGTCCACCTCGAAATAAATAACCCTCTACTATACTCAATTCTGAGTTAGTGTGGGATTTTTTTTTTTTTTTTTTTTTGAGCGTCCTTGTTTATCTGGTGCCCCATGTAGATTTGAACTCCATACCTACTGGTTGGATAGTCTTAAAGCCTTAACCGATCCACAACCCAGAAAGTCTCCCTTCCCCACCCGCTTGATTTGCTTTTACCTTAAGTGGTATTTGTAAAACCCCTGCCAGTGTGGAGCTTATTTCTTGCAGCAACTTGGACATTTCCCAAGTTCACACACTTCTCCCGCAAACAATGCTGTGTTTCCTGCCTTGTTCCCTGCTGGGTGGTGACTAATACAACTTCCATTTTGTATACACGGCTCCTGAGTTCTGGGCTTCTTGCTTCAAGTACAGAATTGATTTAATTGTTTTTAATTTGGCAGGCAAAGCATATTTTTCAGTATTTAACCAGCACCAAGGCGGGGAAACCAAAGCCACTCAGGACTGTTCATGGAACCAGCTTGCACCTTTAGTCATGACTCTGCAACCACAATACCTGCTGGACAATAAAGATTATAACACCTAAAACATTTACCAGATTTCATAACAGGTAATTAATAAATCAATAAACTTGAAAATTTTATAATGGCAGACAACATTACCATTGAAACTTTTTTTTTTTTTTTTGGTTTTTCAAGACAGGTTTTCTCTGCAGCTTTTTTTTTTTTTAGAGCCTGTCCTGGACCTAGCTCTTGTAGACCAGGCTGGCCTCGAACTCACAGAGATCTGCCTGCCTCTACCTCCCGAGTGCTGGGATTAAAGGCATGCGCCACCACCGCCCGGCTTACCATTGAAACTTTTAGTAACATTTTGCTAATACTATGGACTATATTCTGCAAGACTTATATGGTTATGGTGATACATCCATTTATTGGATATTGAGACTCAGTTTTTTTCATATTATATCCTTAAGAAATTATTTGATAACAGAGCCAAGAATGAGTCAATTTTAGAAATGATACAGTCTTTACAGACTAATAATGAACAGCTAGCTGACAGGATAAATACCATCAAATATCAAAAATTAATACCATTGAAAAGGGTAACATTAATTTTTACAGACAAAATTTGATCCATGTCAAAGGATACTGAGAAATTATCTAAAAGAATTTATACTGGTTGAATTTGACCATCAAAATTGGTTAAAATGTTATGAAAGTTAGCAGATAGAGTATCTATCCAGGATGACATTCTGCATGCTATCGAAATAATGTCCAAGGATGAGGTGTTATCTTTAAAGCAAAAACTTGAGACTTTTAGAATCACATGTGTAGAATAAGGACCAGAGGCTAGGTGCCTCAATGATATCACAAGAAATATATACAGGCCCAGGAGATTCTGGCTTTACAAAAGATAGTAGTAAAAAGATTTGAAATAATTAAGTAAATTATTGGAGCTGATGAGCAGAGGAGAAAGGCTAAAGGACAGGATTCAACATCGCCAGTAGCTGTCAGAGATTACATACCTAGGGTTTTAGTTTCCTATCCTGCAATCTACTCTGAAAAAGCATCAAGTTCTAAAGGTCCAAAAGGATCTAAAGAAGATAGATAGATACCAATTGGAATGAATTATTTAAAAGAAATTCAGCAAGCAATTATAACTTATGGCTTGCATTTTGCATTTGTTAGGTAGATGGTAAAGACATGGGCTTCTAGCATTAAAGTGATTCCATGAAACTTGCTTCAGTTAGTTTCAGCAGTCCTGGATGACAGGCCTCAACAGATGCTTAAATGCTCTTTCAGAGAAGAGGCTAAAATTTTAGAACAAATGGGAAAAGCAAAAGGACTTGAGACATCCAAGTTCAAATTCTTGGTGAGGGTACTTATGCTGATTCACAGGCTTAAGATCTTTATGATAAAAAATCTTATTTCTATGCCATAAAGCTGCCATAAATGCTTGGGACAGGACCCAAAAACTAGGAAAACCAGTTGAATCATAGACCAGGTTAAACAGGGCCAGAGAGAATACTTTAGTGACTTTTTACAATGACTAAATAAGGTTGTACAAATAGGAGTAACAGACCCAGTTGCTAGATGAGTACTTATTGAATCTCTGGCTTTTGAGAATGCCAATGTAGAATGCAAAAAGATACTTGGAGCTTTAAAGGTTAGATCAGCACCAATGAATGAATGGATCCTGCATACAATAAACATTAAGACACTTGACTATAATACTGAATCTTGGGTAGGAGAATCAATTTCCAAAGGAAAGAGGAGACATCAAATGCTAAATGTTTAAATTGTGGTAGAATAGGACATATAAGAAGAGATTGTAGACAAGGAATTCATAGGAAAAATATCTCCTCTGGGAATGGCAATAATAGGAGGACTCAGCCTTCAGGTATATGTAGAAGGTGTGGCAAAGGCCAATATTGTACCAATACATGCAGATCAACAAAAGACAGACAAGGCAACCTGATATCATTGGGAAACTCCTTGGGGGCCTCTCGTAGGCCCTGAAGCCAAAAGTGGTCTAGCCATTCCCAGTCACTGTGAAGGATATATCTCACCAGGAACACTAAAATATCTAGAGCCTTCTATAAAACACCATACTGTTTTAGATGATGAAATAAATATGAAGGAAATTCAAAAATTCCAATAGGAAATAGGAAATGTACATTCTGGCAATCTTCGATAAATGATCAATGACCAAAGCTAATAGTGTATAAATGGCATTGTAATTGTGGGTTTGATAGACAAGGGTGTGGACATCAGTATTACTCACTATTCCAGAATCTTGGCATTGAAACTGGCCTTTCATGATACAGATATTAAATTACTAGAAATTAGAACCCTATCTCAAGTAAAACAATGCAAGAAATGGGTTGTATAGGGACAGAAGAACAGAGAGGTAGTCTGAAGCCATATGAGGCTAATATTGCAGTGAATTTATGGGGTCATGACCTGCTGTAGCAACGGAATACCCAGATTAACATTCCAGCAGTCCCAGGATCTCACAATACTGGGAAGGATATTATAAGGTACTATACAAAAAAGGTCACCAGCCATTCAGGCTGTACAAGAACACAAAAGCAGCTATCAAACCTTTAGAGGTACCAACAGCCCTACCTTTAAATGGTTAACTGAGAAACTGAGTTGGGTTAAACAATGACCATTAACAGAAGATAAACTGCAGGCTTTAGAACAGCTGGTACAGAGCAAGTAGATGCTCACCATATTGAAGAATCAACCAGTCCTTGGAATTCTTTATTTGTTGTTAAAAAGAAATCTGGTAAATGGAGAATGGTGAGTGATCTAAGAGCTTTCAGCAAGGTAATTCAACCTGTGGGGCCTCTACAATCTGGAATTCCTCTGCCTTCTGTATTACCAAAATAATGTCTTCTTGTAGTTATTGATTTGAAAGATGGCTTTTTCATTATACCTTTACATTTATTCTTCCAAATGGGCTTCGCCTGATGGCAGCATGCTGTGGCAACTTTAAGGGAGGTTTTCCTGACTCAGTAGCAGCAGGAAAAATGCAGACTTTTTCAGGAGCAAATTTGTAATCCCCATTTTGGAAAAACTTACTTTATTTCTTGAAACATCCTTTCTAAAATATCTATGTTGGAATCAGATAGCAAAATGTCATCCATGTAATGGTTTAGGAATTTTTTTGCATATTAGTTCCAATGGCTGATTTACAAAGTAAATCAATCCCAATTCCCACTCCCTTCCCTATTCCTGCTCCCTCCAACATCCCCCACATCCCACACTACATCCATTCTTCAGAGAGAGTAAAGCTTCCTTTGAGAAGTCAACAAATCTAGCACATTTTTTGAGGCAGGACTGCAGTGATGAGCAGCAGGAAGGCCTGCTTTTTGTTCCGCAATGGGGTGGCGGGCTGTGTTCCCGCTCCCCTGGCTCCCGGCTGCCTGGCTAGTTTATGCCCCAAAATAACAACACACAAACTGTATTCATTTAAACATTGCCTGGCCCATTAGTTTCAGCCTCTTATTATCTAATTCTCACATCTTGCTTAACCCATTTCTAATAATTTGTGTAGCACCACAAGTGGTATCTTACCAGGAAAGATTCAGCATGTCTGACCTGGCAGCTGGCTTCATGAAGACACACCTACATCACAGGACCAAGGCCCTGCCCACTATATATAAGCTGATTAAGGAATTCATCCAAAGAGAAAGTACAAGCATTAGGGATAAACCTTGGTCTCACTGCCAGTGGTCCCACAGTCTTCCCCTGCCATATAACTGTTACTCATATTCAGAGGGCCTAGTTTGGTCCTATAATGGTTCCCTCACTGCCAGGCTGAAGCTGGTGGACTCCCATTAGCTCAAGTAAGCTGTTTCAGCAGGTATCCCTATACCAGTCTTGACCCCTTTACTCATATTATCACACCTCCCACTCTTCAACTATACTTTGGGAGCATATTTTAAAACCAATTGCTGGATGAAGGTTTTCAGGTGACATTTAAGATGTTCATCAGTCTGACTACAGAGCAAGGCCAGTTCATCACTATTGCTTAGGGTCTCATCTGGGGTCATCCTTGTAGATTCCTGGTTATTTCTCTAGTGCCAGCTTTCTTGCTAGCCCCATAATGCCCCCCTTATTTCCTTATCTCCTTATTTCCTTGCTCTCTATCTCTGTCCTTCCCCATCTCCACTACCCCATTCCCTCAAGTTATCCTCCTCTCCCTCTCTCTTCTCCTCCTTCCCTTCAGCCCTCCTTCTGCTCCAACCCCTATGCTCCCAGTTTTCTCAGGATATCTTATCTAGTTCCCCTTTCGAGGGGTATCTATGCATATTTCTCTTAGGGTTCTCCTTGTAACTTAGCTTCTCTGACATTGTGTACTATAGTTCATTATCTTTTGCTTTACAGGTAGTATCCACTTAAGAGTAAGTACATAACATGCTAATCTTTCTGGGTCTGGGTTACCTCAATTAGGATGGTTTTTTTCTACTTCCACCCAGTTGCATGCAAATTTCAAGATGCCATTTTTTTTTTACCACCAAGTAGTATTCATTATTTATATGTGCCACACTTTCTTTATCCATTCTACAGTTGAGGGGCATCTAGATTGTTTCCCAGGTTTTGACTTTTACAAATAATGCTGCTATGAACATAGTTGAACAAATGTCTTTATAGTATGATTGAGTATACTTTGGGTACATGCCTAAGAGTAATATTGCTGTATTTTGAGGTACATTGATCTCCAGTTTTCTGAGAAACTGCCATACTGATTTCCAAAATAGTTGTACAAGTCTATTTCCACCAGCAATGGAGGACTGTTCTTCTTACTCTGCATTAGTTATTAATGATGTTTTTTTTTTTTATCTCAGCCATTCTGACTAGTTTAAGATGGTATATCAGAGTTGTTTTGATTTGCATTTCTCTGACGGCTAAGGATGTTGAACATTTCCTTAAGTGTCTTTTCAGACATTTAAGATTCTTCTATTGAGAATCCTCTGTGTAGAAACAGAAGACACATTACCAAGCTCTTTTTTTTAATGAGGCTACAGTTACCCTGAAATAAAACCACACAAAGTCTCAACTAAGAAAGAGAATTACAGACCAATCTCTGATATGAGATATCCTTCTGTATATGTGCTGCTTTATTGGTTGATGAATAAAGTTGCTTTGGCTTATGACAGGAAAGAATAAAACCAAGTAAAAAATCTGAACATATATATATATATATATATATATATATATATATATATATATAGAGAGAGAGAGAGAGAGAGAGAGAGAGAGAGAGAGAGAGTAGGTTGTGTCAGGGAGACACCATGTAGCTGTCAAAGGAGAATGTCACACCAGATCCTTACACAGTAAGCCATAGCCTCATGATGATACACAGATTCATAGAAATGAATTAATTTAAGATGTAAGACCTAGTTAATAAAAAGTGTGAGGTAATAGGCCAAACAGTATTGTAATTAATACGGTTTCTGTGTGATTATTCAGGTCTGAGTGTTGGGAAACAAAAGATTAGTTTCTGCCTACAAATCTGCTTCAAAAACATTGAAAAAATAGTCAATAATATACTGGGAAATTAAATCCAAGAACACATCAAAAAACTATCCACTACAATCAAGTCAGATTCATCCAGAGATGTAGGGATGGTTCAACATACAAAAATCTGTCAATGCAATCCACCATATAAATAAACTAAAAAAACCCCACAAACATATTATCATCTCATTAGATTCTGAAAATGCATTCGACAAATCAAACACCCCTGTGTAATAAACGTCTTGGAGAGATCAGGGATAAAAGGAGCACATCTAAACATAATAAAAGCAATGTAGAGCAAACTGACAGCTAACTCAAATTAAAGGGAGAAAAGTTCAAAGCAATTCCACTAAAATCAGAAACAAAACAAGGCTGTTCACTTTCTCCATATTCAATATAGTTATTGAAGTTCTAGCTAGAGCAATAAGGCAACAAAAAGAGATCAATGGGATACAAATTGGGAAGGAAGAAGTCAAACTTTCACCATTCACAGATGATATGATAGTATATATAAGTGAGTATATATAAATTCTACTAGAAAACTTCTATAGCTGCTAATACCTTCAGTAATGTGCAGGATACAAGATCAACTCAAAAATGTCAGTAGCTTTCCTATATACAAATGATAAAGGAGCTGGGAAAGAAATCAGAGAAACATCGCCTTTCATAATAGCCACAAATAACATAAAATATCTTGGGATGACACTAACCAAACAAGCGAAAGACCTGTTTGACAAAAATTTTAAGTCTTTGAAGAAAAAAAATTGAAGACGATATCAGAAAATGGAAAAATCTCCCATGTTCTTTTATTGGTAGGATCAAAATAATAAAAATGGCAATCCTACCAAAATCAATCTACAGATTCAATGCAATCCCCATTCAAAATCCCAACATAATTCTTCACAGACCTCGAAAGAATAATACTCAACTTTATACAGAAAAACAAAAAAAAAACAGGATAGCCAAAACAATCCTGTACATTAAAGTAACTTAAGGAGGCATCACCATTTCTGACATCAAGCTCTATTATAGCGTTACACTAATAAAAACAGCTTGGTATTGGTATAAAAACAGACAGGTTGACAAAATTGAAGACCCAGATATTAATCTACATGCCTATGAACACCTGATTTTTGAAAAAGAAGCCAAAATTATACATTGAAAAAAAGAAAACACCTTCAACAAATGATGCTGGGATAACTGGATGTCAGTATGTAAATGAATGTAAATAGATCCATATCTATCCCCATGCATAAAACTCAAGTCCATTTGGATTAATGACTTCAATATAAATCCATCCATACTGAACCTGTTTGAAGAGAAAGTGAGAAGTAACCTTCAATGCATGGGCACAGGAGACCCACGACCTAAATATGACACCAGTAGTACAGACACTGATAGCAACAATAAATAAATGGGATCCCTTGAAATTAAGAAGCTTCTGTAAAGCAAAGGACACAGTCAATAATACAAAAATGCATCCTATTGAATGAGAAAATATCTTCAAAAACCCACATCAGACAGAGGACTGATTTCCAAATATATAAAGAATTCAGGAGATTAGACATCAAAATACCAAATAATCTAATTTTTAAAAAGGGTTTAATATTTAACATTTTATTTGATTGGTACATACTTTTCTTCTACTGGGTCTCCAATGCTGTAGAGTCTCTTTTACATCTCTTTGTTTCTGTTGGTGAATCTTGCTTGTGATGTTCCTGTTTGAGTTCCAAATTTTTCATTTTTCAGATTTCCATCAGTTTGGGTTGTCTTTATAGATTATATTTCCACTTTCAAGTCTTTACCGGTTTTACTCATTTCCTTCCACTGTCTGTTTTTGTTTTCATAGATTTCCTTCAGTGACTTCTTCCTTTTCCTAAAGGATATCTATCATATTCAGAAAGGCAATACTTTAATGTCTTTTTCTTGTACTTCTGCTATGTTGCAGTTTTTTTTTTCAGGCTTACTATGTAAGATTGCTGGGCTCTAATGGAAACATATTGTCCTGGGTGTTATTGATTGTGCTTTAATGCTGTTGTCTAGGTATCTGGGTTTGGGAGGATTCTAATTCTAGGTGTTGATATTGTTCTGTCTTTATTTGGGGGTTCCCTTGCTTTCTTTTGTCCGTCTTTGGTTCATGGGAGGGTGTGGTTGCAGTGTTTCCTGAAATTCCTTTGTGATCCTGATAGGTGTGGGCACTGAGGTTTCCAGGTCAAATGTGTTTCTAGGTTTTGGGAGCAATGGTTGGAAGAGAGTACCTGCATGGTCTGTTGTACAGGCAGGTATAGAAGAAAGACAGGCCAGAGCAAAGGATCTGCTACACATAAGGGATTGTGACTGAGGGATTGAGCTTGGAGGAGCAGTTAAGATTTGTTGTTACACTACTTGCTTCCCTGGCCTGAGTGGCCTGAAGAATCCCAGGAGGTGCCTGCCGAAGTTGTGGGTTGGAGTAAAGTAAAATGAGATGGAGGAGCATGATTATAAGATCCATCCATTAGAGATGCAGACAGAGAGGAAGGGGAGACCATGGCAGATGCTCTATTCCAAAGCTGTGGATTGTGGACTGGGACATTGATATTGAAGACATGACGAGAGGCAAAGCTTTACAGCTGGCCTGCCTGCTTCTCTGGCCAGAATTGCCTGAAGGTTCCCAGGGAATTGACTTCTGTACTTCTGTACATTCTGAATCATTTTCTATGACTTTAAAGACTGTTGTTTGTATCTGATGAAGATTGTATCAACCCTGTGGCTTCCAATAGGTACATGGCCATATTAACTATATCAATCCCCCAATCAATGAATCTTGAGTATCTTGCTATTTTTCTTTTATCATTCTCATTAAATTTCTTTCATTAGTCTTTCATGACTTTACCTGTAAAGATCTAGCAATCATATTAGTTCCTTGGAAAAATGCAATTCTAGTTTAATTTTTTTCTCTTTTGTTTTTGTTTCTTTTCTTTTTCATGAGTACTGATGTTTTCCCCCCAAAATTTGTGGTTGGTGAATGAAATGTTTCTGGTTTCTTGTTGTTATTGTTGTTGACTGAGTATCCTGTAACTTCAATTTCAGTTTAAAATGTTATTTGGTGTTGTAGTCATTAGAAGGCACTGAATTTATGGGATGGTGAGAGAGTAGTGCATTGATTAAAAGCATATTTTAGTCTTACAGAATTATGGAGAAGGTAAATAGTTCATGAGGACACATATCATCTGTGAACCAGGCCACTGTTCAATCCATATATGAATGGAATAGAAAGCTACAGACCCTAATTTGGAAGAAAAGGGTTATTGAGGGTAGAACTTAGACTAACAGGTACATATTAATCCACTCCTTCTCTCGTTTTCTTTCTGCCTCTCTCTTTTCTTCCTCGCTGCAATGTGATAATTGTCTTTCTCATCCACCAAGCTTTTCTGCTTTTTAATAATCCTAGAATCAGTGGAGTCAGATGACTGTGTACTGAAACCCCAAAACCGTAAAGTTATTTCCTTGGGTGTTCTGTGCCAACAATGAAAAACAGACAGTTCTCCTAGGAGAATGTTTTGTATATTGAAAAGAAAATTAACTTTTTATATTCTATAGTTGATATATGAAATGTTCTGTAAACGTGGAACCCATTTGATCTCTGTATACTTCATATCAGGTATTCTTTCCTTAATTGTGTGTATGTGGTGTATAACTATCAATAAAATTGAAAAGTTAAATTGTATTCTATTGCTTTGAATTCTAACTTCTTTCCCCTTATACCTAAAAATGTTTACTTTATGTGTTGAGTGTTTCAGTTTTGGTTGCATGTATATTGGCAATAGCTTCATCCCCTTGACCTGCTCTCCTTATGCAATGATCTCCTTTGTCAGAATTCTTACTTTTAAATACTTTGAATCTATTTATTTGCTTGTCTTGTGGTTCCTCTGCTGAGAATTTGCATGTTTTTTTTGACCGGGTCATGCTAACATCCTTTCTCATGCTTCTTTGTCTCTGCATTGAAACTTGCACAAAGAGCAGGTGAAGTTCTCAAAAAACTTCATAGGGTAACTTTTTACAGTAAATGCATTTCTCCTGGAGATTTGTCATAGAACATTTATGCAGGCCAGACTCTGGAGTCCCTGTCTTCAGATGAGTGAAGGATTACAGTGTTTGTGAATCTTCTTCAGCTGCTGTTACTATAAGTCTCATGAGGGATGTAGCTGTGGTCTTTGCTTGTTTAGCTTCTAGGAATGTTCTTCTGAATCTCCCCTTCCCATTGTTGGGGTGGGATTTTCAGCCATTCTTTATATGGAATTCCTATGTGAGTATGTGGAATGCTTTCCAGATTCTGTTAGTCTTGTCGAAGTCATTGATGGTGGCTTGCTAACAAAGGTAGTATGCCCCAACACCAGGTGCCATCAGAATCACTCCATTGTGTGCAAGCAGACATAGCACAAAATGTAGCCTTTGGCTTCTAAGGATGGTGCATAGACCTTTGGGAATGTGGGAACCAACCTGCTCAGAATGGGCTGTTTACCTTGTTCATCAGGGGAAATATGGGAACCGTTTCAGTTCTAGGCAGCTTCTGCCAGCCTACTTTTTGGCAGAAGTTTTTTTCCTGAGAAAGATTGGAAGGGCCATGCAGCTAGTTTGTCAGGCTGGTATGTCTACTGACACAGGTCACATCTCAGTTAAAGGATCCAAGTTTTACAGTGGCTCTTGAAAATAGCTGAGTCCTGGGATCCTGGTGACTCTGGGCAAAAGCTGTTCTTCAAATGGGTGGAGTTAAAACTTCTGAAAGGTTCCCACTCAGCAAATACATTAGGGGTTCGGGCACTGGTGGGGATCTCAGGGCCTACAATGTACTGTTTTGGATCTTAAATAGGAAACTAGGTATAAATTTAATTCATTTTTTATAAGGCCATTGTGTGTCTTTGTGTTCCATGGGGTCACTGCCACATCCCAAGTTTTTTTTTTTTTCAATCTGTTGCAAGCACTCCAGAAGAGTAGCAATGGTTCTTTTCTCCTTTTTTACATTTTGTTTCAAGGGAAAGATATGTCAAACACCTCCAATCAACTGTCTTGTTGATGTCACCCTTACAACATTTTTTTGAAGTTATTTTTCAAGGTGGAATTTTAAAAGCAAAACAGTTTTAAAGCATAAAGCTTTACATATTTTTCTTAACATACTGCTCTGTCTCTTACCATATTGCAGTGTCTACAAATGTTGATACATATTCTGTGACATTGTTAAGCTTATACTTTTTTTCTTTAAGTCTGTAGTACGATCACAAGTCACAGCAATAATACAGACTAAATGAAATCAAATTGAAGAGACAGTTCCTAACTGAAGAGGTATCTATACTCTTACTTGAATTACTTGGAAAACCTTATAATCTGCTTCTCCCTCTCCATAAAGGTGAGACAGATCTGGTGAATAAAACTATTACTTGCTCTTTGGTATCTGACTTCAATTTATTTTCATAATTGCCATTGTACTTATTCAATAATTTGAATTCTAAGTCTTGTATAACCTGAATTTAAATCACACTCTAATGTCATAAAACGTTATCTTTCTCCGTGACATCATTGTCATGCTGGGGCTTAGACACAGACATTGAATAAAGAGATGAAAACAATCCATGTACCCCAGAAATAATAATTTACTGAGTGGTTAAAAATTAACTCCTGGTAGAAGGCTCATTTAAGATCAGTCTCTTTTGACTGAACTTCACTTTTAACTACCAGAGTTTATAAGAGTAGTTATGTAATTTCCTACATAAAAACAAGTCAGATTGGCAGATCAGGTAGCTAAGAATACTAGTGGCATGTCTCTTGTGGCAGCCTGACCAACACGGTGAGAAGTAACCACATACAAACTGGGCACCTTGACTTCCACCAGCATCATTGATGCTGCTTCAATAACTTCAACTCAGAGATGAATTATGAAAAATTATATAAACTTTATAAATAAAACCTTGGTAGCATTACCAAAGCCTGATTATGCTACCCCTTCTATTACAACATCCAAGATTGTGTAGCATCCTTAGAATAATACAGATAGATCATTTTCATCTTTTCTGAAGGAGAAGACAAATTTCCTTATTATTGTTATTCTATTATTCATTGGAAACCCAGCTTTGACATACCCAAATTATAAGAATTCAGTAACTAAAACTTCAAGTTTATGAGATACTTATAAGAAATTTAGTTAGAGATTCATGATGGTTTATGATTTTTTTCTGTTAAAACATCTATGTATTGATAACTAGTTCTAATGCCTTTATAAATTTTAAGTGTTCTTTTGCATTTCCTCTGTTACTCTGTAATACTGATTATTATTAAATGTCTCTGTCTCAGAGTAGTTTCAAAAATTTAAAATGCCTACATTTTTGCTCTGGCAGCTATCTGTTGATGCTGGCCATGGATGTTAGATGACTCTAAAATCTCCACAGTGAAATTCTCTCAGTGCCAATGATGTTTCCATCATGAATAACTCCAATATTGCTACTTATACTGCTGCCTGGTCGATAGGAAGTACCTTGACTCAACTACCCTCTGTGCCAGGAAAACTAAATGCTGATTCTTGGACTTCAACCACATATATTTCATGCTCATTGCTGAGAAGTGGGAAGCAGAACTTGATTTATTTTTATTCCTCTGTGGGAGCTTAGACAGCATGATCAAATGGGTCTCAATATCTCAGTGTTCAATCCTGTATTTTTCTCAGTCACTTTCACAGTCAGCCAGGTATGTATACTATCATCTCAATTTTATACTAATGCAACTCCTAGCCACAATGTTTCTGTCTTTAAGAATCAACATCCTGTGTTAGCTAGGTGGCTTGGTACCCTTATCAGCGAGGTGTGCTTATCTTGCGTCCTCTGCATCTGGGTGATGACTGCATACTGACTCTTTCCTCTTCCCAGAATTCTCCTGCTCTTGTGTAACCTGCCTCTGTTTCCTGCCTGGTCTCCCCACCTATACTTTCTGCCTGGCTACTGGTCATTCAGCATTTTATTAAAATAATACAAGTGACAGGATAAAAGACCATTCTCTGTGTGAGTATTTTGTCTGCATGTATGCATGTGCAACATGTGTGTACAGTGCCAACAGAGATCAGAAAAGAATTATGAGTTAAGATGTAGGATGTAAGAGTTAATAAGAAGCCTGAGGCCGGGCGGTGGTGGCGCACGCCTTTAATCCCAGCTCTCGGGAGGCAGAGGCAGGCGGATCTCTGTGAGTTCGAGACCAGCCTGGTCTACAAGAGCTAGTTCCAGGACAGGCTCTAAAAAACTGCAGAGAAACCCTGTCTCAAAAGAAACCAAAAAACAAACAAACAAAAAAAAGAAGCCTGAGCCACTAGGCCAACCAGTTTATAATTAATATAGACCTCTGCATGTTTCATTAGGACTGAATGGGCAGGACAGAAACTTCTGTCAACAACCATCCAGGCTCTGTCAGGTGTGGGCCTCAAGGTAGCTCAGTCACTGGTTGACCACTCCCACAAGTTCTGCACCACCTTTAGCACAGCACATATTACAGGCAGGACAATTAGTAGGTCAAAGAAAAAGAAAAGAAAAATAAAAAAAAAAAGAATCAACATCCTGGCAATGATAGAGTATAATTTTGCTGAATCCCTGTAGAATGAATTTGGTAGAGGTTGAATTCAGTACTTTTAATGGACACAAGATTCTACTTCCCATGTAGCTGAAAATTTACCGAACAACACATGTAGTAAAGGCTCAGTCCCTCCATAACTCTCGTAGGTGATACTGGAAACCATATGGGTAGCACCTAGGGAAACGTCTTCTTGTCACATGAATTGTGGTTTTTGAAGTGGATCATGGGACTCTATTCCTTCCTTTTCCTCTCTGTCCTGGTTTTCATACAGTGGGACACTTTGTTCATTTCTAGCCTCTCAGCCATGCTGTGTCACACAGACTTAGGCCCAAAGGCAATGGGGCCATTTTATTATAGAAAAATAACTAGGAAACCACGAGCCCAAATAAACCTTTCCCCTTTACGAGGTCACCATACTCAATAATTCTACAGCATTAGAAAATCAACAGAGCATGTATAGGAAGGATTCAAGTCTTGACTTCGCATAACTGTCGCTATTACCTGATGAGAAACTTTGGTTTTCCAAGCCGGACTTCACATGTTGCAAATGATGCACTGTGATTTTCCCCAAAATGATTAGATATTAGAATAAAACTCTTATTCCTATTTGGCACTATGTGATGATCTGTCTTCGCCACTGCATCTTTCCTTTCACTGAGTCTTTTCCAAGAAAAACTGGAAACCCCCCCCCCCCCCCCCCGCTGTCAAACTCATCTTTGTAAAGTTGTTTGTGAATGCCTGAAAAATCACTGTAAAAAGCCTTCGGTTTTTATCTTCTATCCCACTTATACAGGAAGGATTCTCAGATTATTTGATCAGTTCTTTTTAGCCATTTACAAATAGATAGTTCTTGTTTGTTATACACCAAGAGAAGTTTGGTACATAGCTTACAAATGTGAAAAGAAGGGGAAATATATAGCTTTGCTTCCATAGTAATATCAGACAGAAAAATCAAAAAAGCAACAAACAGCAATGACAAAAAGAGGGTGAATGCAACATCTCAGACTGCATTTAGTGTTGAAGGTGAAAACAACAACAACAAATGCATTTTAGGTTTTGTATGGAATGAAGGCAATTTTCAGTTTTATGTTGAGTAAATTATTTTCATATAAATAACACATTTAAACCAACATTTAAAGAAACCCAGGAACTGTGCTATCACACTGGGATGTTTGAGTGTCTGTGGAGTATGCAATCATCAAGGCAACATCCTAGGTGATAACAACAAGAATTGTTAGTGGCCTGAGGCCTTCATAATGCTCAATACTGTATAATTGCAGTAGCCTAGTCAAGATATTCATATATAATGAAAGTAAAGAAGGAATTAGATCTATTACCTATTAACACAGGGCATGAATAGAGATCTATAGACCATGAAAACCAAGATGAAGAGGAAAAATGATGCTGTGATCTCAAACTATAATAATATATCCTGTAATATCTAAATGAAGGTGATAAAAGATAATACAGGACCAATGCATATTTATGTCTGAAAACACTGATGTAATATCTCTGCTTAGGAAACAGTGTGTACAATGCATAGAATAGTATTCATGGAAAAATTAAGTCACTTTCAATTGATTGAGTATTTTATTTATATTTTTAAAGATAGGGACTTTTATCAAAAGTAATTCAATTATAGCCACATTCAAACACTGTTGTTAGTTTTGGCCATCAAGAATAAAATAAAACCAGACAGCACACCCAGAAATCGTTTTAAAGACTATGTTATATTTGACATGCCCAATTTAGCATACATCAGTTTATGTGGGGCCACATTCCCCATTCAATAAATATTTCACAAGTACTTCTTGTGTGTAGAGCTTTGTTTTAGATGCTATAGATAGGCCCATGAATCAAGCTGCATCCTCCATTCATAGAGTTTATGTCCTAGTGAGCAAGGCATGTAAGTACTAAGTGCTATAAAGAAAAATAAAGCTATGTAAAAGGCAGAAATATTTCCATGGGAAAGTTCTTGGGAAAGGCTTATCAATCACAATATGCTATAGCAGCAAACAAACCTCCAAAGTTTACTGGGTTTAAAGATAGCTTCCCTTACTACCCAAACAATGTGTTTACTATAGGCTGGTACCAGGGTCTGCTGATGTCACTGGCGAACCAAGATAAAGGAACAGCCACTTTCTTGGATTTGGCTGGTCTCTATGTTTAAGGGACAAAGAAAATATTAAGAGATACATCCTACCACAACTTACAATTCATGGTCCGATAGTCTGTAGAGAGCAAGTGCAAGATTTAGAAGTATAGATCCAGGATTGTCTCACATGCATCCTGAAGACTGGTTGCAGCCAAGGAGAGCTATGAATATGACCCCAAACAAAGTTAAAACTTAGATAAAATAACATGAGAGTTTTTGATGACTTTTTAAAAACCACTAGCTTATACTGTTAACAAGCATGAACTTCATAGATGACAATGTCTTTCCACAATGTTGAAAGTTTGTTCACAGCTGGTCAGCCCTGACCTCTGAAGGAAGCTTCATAGTAGTGTCTAGAGAAATCATACTCAAACTGAGAGGTGAAGGAAGTGAGCATATAACACATAGCATAGTATTTGTGATAAAAAGTAAGAAATTAAATTATTTTTGGTTTGCTCAAATATGGAGAAACATATTGCTTAATTAAAAAAGCAATTTCAAAAAACAAAATAAAATGTATCTTTTTTCTAAGAATTTAGGGAGTGACCTAAGAGTATGGAGGTTTGAAAAATGGTATAAATTTACCAAAATAAAATAGAATGCACATTTGGAGTAGATGTATTTTGTGATTTGTAATCCATGCTTTAATAGAGTAGTTTTGAGACCAGGTGGTATTGGCACACTCAGCACTCAGGAGACAGAGGAAGGAGTATCTCTGTGAGTTCGAGGACAGCCTGGTCTACAGGTCTACAGACTGAGTTCTATGAGAGGCTCCAAAACTACAGAGAAACTCTATCTTGAAAAACCAACCAAAAAAGTAGTTTTGAAGATCAAAATAAAATTTTAAAAAAAATGCAAAAAACAAGAAGGGTCCCTTGTCGTTCTTGCAGACTAAAGATGCAAGAGTGGCTGGGAATGTTCAGCAGTGTCCATTGCCCTCATCACGTCTTTGTTCTTAGCTTGGCTTCAGAGCTTGAAATAGAGAAAGTTAGAAAAGCCTTTTGAGTGTTAGAAAAGCAGGGTTAATTAGTGCATCAAAAGAATATTCTATGTTGACTTGCTTGGGGAAACGGATTAAAATAAGAAAACATTAAGATGCTTCAGACAACGTGTTTATCAGTAGTTTCTGGAGGATGCTGAAAGTAGAGAACCTATTATTAGGTAAGGGATATTTGGGGCCACCAGCATTCTGACACTTCTATTTAGTGAAGAAAACTGTATTTCCCATTCATGTACCCTTGCTGCACACTAAGCATGGGGCCATGCCAGCACTGCAATCTGACTTAAAGGCTCATGGCTACCCCATTTTCTGACATCTTCAAAGGAAGCTTGACTGAAAACAAAGAAAAGAAGCACCTTTTGCTTTTCAAATGATTACCTTTTAAAACATCAGTGCTGTATTTAAAGGATCCCATAAGTTCCTATTCATCTATAGCATATTCTTTTTAAAACTGCAAAATTCCCAAGACCTTCCTAATAACCATACGAAAGTGTTAAACAGAATTAGACCAATGGACACTAACTTTTGTCACCTGTCTTGTTGAAATTGGATTACCGGTTTGATACTCAAATAAACCAGCTCTAAGCTGTATATATTTCTGAGTGTAATTTTCTTTTTCTCAATTTTGAAGTGTGATTTCTTATTACAATAATGTATTTTATTTTTGAAGAATAATTTCAGAGTAATTTTAAGTAATTAAATATACTGAACAGTAATTTTGAAAATTGCCTGTGTGAAGGAAATAGGTATAGCAATTTATCCTTTCCTTTTATAGGTTGAATTTATAGAACTCAACTTAAAATGTTGGAATTTTGAAGGAACAAAGATTTTAGTAAGAAACAAATTATAAAACTAACTTCAGGTATTTTTACATGAAAATTTTTACAACTTCTTCTATAAGAAAATTAGGGTTGTAATAGTGCTCATGCTATATGCAAAGGATGTTATAGTTTTTAAGGTTTTTAAGAAGTTTAAGTTATACTCTCCATCTATACCTGGGAAATTCTTTAAAGGCTTACTGATGCACAGTGAATGGTAGGTAAAACTATAAATATATGACTACTCAAAAGTTCACTCTGATTTTCTTTCTGGAACATGGATTCAATTCATTAAAACAAAATCATCTTTCTTGTATCAAATACTTCTAATTATGTTAATTTCTTATAATCATTTTACTAATTATAAAAAGTCTCCAGCAAACAGTTTTATAGTAATACCAAACAAATAGATGTACAAACCCACTCTCTAAGGTAACAGGTACATTCTAAGATTTGACTGTTGGGAACTACTCACAGTCTGTTTTACCTATTTAAGTCCCGTGATCGATATTAAGATAACTTAAGAGCATATTTAAAAAAAAAAATTGTTGCAGAAAGCCAGTCATCGTCTTTCTGCTGGTAACATCATCCACACATTCTTTCTCCGTGCTTTTCAGGATGAAAATAACGAATGGGAATTGAAGGTCAATGAGAAGTTTATCTGTGTCAGATTGGGAAATTTTACACATCATTACTTTTCTTTCTTGTTGATTCGCTTGAGAGTTTAGACTTTAAAGGGATGAGCCAGCTCTCAACCGTGATAGTTTTGTTTTGTTTTGTTTTTTGTAGTGACTGGTATGAATTCACCCAAATGGTCAGAAACAATAGCAAAATGCTAATGATCCTTTTTTTTTTTTTTAAATCAAAAGCATGGAGAAATCAACTACTGAAAAACTGGCAGTTTATGCCACAAGCGTCAAGGAAGTTTTTCAGCTACCTAAAGAAGGAACCATAAACAGTTGTGTGAAACCCAGGACAAGGGGGCAGAATGTTTTCATCACACAATTCCTTTCTATTGTTTGGTTTTTTATTTTCCTTTTTCAAACAGCAGTCTTTTTGATGCATGGCTCACATTCAACGATGGTTAGTCTTCTGTTGTATTTGATGCTCTAGAATGTTTGAATATCCATAAAATTACACAGCCACTACCATTATCTAACTTTAAAAGGACATCCAAGTCCCCAGAAGGCCCCTAAGAAGAGTTGTCACTTCATTTTTTAGACTGCTACCTTTTGCTGGAAATGACCAATTCCCATTCTGCCACTGTGCATTGTGTGAATTCTGTCTCTTGGCACATCACACTACACATAGCGTTTGGTACAAGGCCTGTTTAACTTACCAAAACTTTTCATAAAGGACACTTCTTGATAAGCATATCAATGTTCAACTTGAATGTTAAACTACGAATGCTATTTTAAAAGAAAATATATTTTAATACATAGCATATTGTCTACTCTGGGAATGAGTCAATATTCTTATGGCAATTCTTAATTTTCTATTCTGCCACTCTGGTACTTAATTCATAATGTCACAAGATGTAAAGTATTGTATTTTAAAAAAGGAAATCCATCATGTATTGTAGAATTATCAATTAATAAATTTTAGAACACCTGGTTGGGAATGGGAGCAGACAGATTTAATAGTCAGCTTTTGAAAGAAAGGAATTATGCTTGCCTACTAGACATTAGAAGAGAGAAGTAATCAGATCAAGGTATTAACTAAAGAGTTTTTAGTTATTTTAATTGGTATAAAAAATTATAAAAAATGCACACTTTGGTGGAATATCATGGACTACTTCAATATATAATATAGTGTAATAGTTAAACTTGTTCAAATGTACCAAGGTCATCAGACATTTATGATTTCTTTATGACTCAAACTTCAAAATCATTTCATCTAGCTTTTAAAAAATATGCAATACTAATTTTTCACTGTTGTATAATGGCAGAAATCCTCTCTTTTACCTAAATGCAATTAATTCTCATCAATATGTCTGCAACACCCTAGCTGCTTTCCTAGACATTTGGTAGTCAGTCACCATTCTAGTCAATGTCCAATACTATCAGTTTTGGCATTACACACACAGCAAGGATCAAGCTGCCCTGCCTTTATGTGACTGGCTTATTTCACTTAAAATAATGATCTCAGATTCACCCACATGACACATGTGGTTAATCAATTAAGAACTGCTTATATTTCTAGTATCATTACATTCAACCATGTTAGTCATAATGCCATAACAAAGTTCCTAAGGCAATTAGCACATAAAAAACAGGCACATTTTGGCTCAAGTTTTAATATCCTCTCACTGATCATGTCTATGATATTTTCAGAAGATGCCCAGGCAGCTTATCATTAAGTGAATATAAACACAAAGAGCCAAATTCTCCATTATAGGGCAGTCGTTCTCGATCTGTGGATCGTGATCCCTCTTCAACAGAGGTTGCCTAAGACCACTAGAAACACAGATATTTACATTGCAATTCATAATAGGAGCAAAATTACAGTTATTAGGTAACAAGAAAAATAAGTTTATGGTTGAAGCCATTATATTATGAGGAACTGTATTAAAGGGTCACGGCATTAGGAGTGTTAAGAACCACTGGTATAGTGTAACACGGATGACACTGCAATTTCCAATAGAATCCTCATTTTCAAATATAATACTCCCCATGAATTCAATTTAAAATTCTGGGGTTCTGAACTTCCAGTTTTACTCGTTTTATTTAATTGCATACATGTACAATGTGACTCATAAATTTTCCTTGACTACCTAATAAACTTGATTTCATTTCTCAATTTGAGATATACTTTTTAATATATAATTGTAGGTAAAAATTTTCACTAGTCAATACTCATTTTGCTGGAAATTGTAAAACCTGTTTCTGTCTAAAACAAATACATGTATTGAATCATGTAATTGTGATATTAGTGCCATAATTATGACACAGGCAGAACAGTCAAACAATTCAGCTGCTGGGAAGCCATTTTTTCAACAAATGAAGATTGTTTTTAAGCCCACATGATCAGTTTTAGGCAAGCCTTTTCCAAGTGTTAAAAGTAGTTGTTACTTTTAGCTAATGATTTTTAAGAAACAAAAGATTTTTTCCCCTCTTAGTTCTTTCAGTTTGGGTTATCTGCCAACCTCTTAATCAATTAATATAGCCAAAGGATTTGTGCATTTTAATTGGCCAAGCTTGGATCACATCATTTTCCTTATTTTTACAAAATATATTCAGTTTTTATTTAGGACAAAATGCATAATTCTCCACAAAAAAAGGTCTAGTAACAAAATACAATAGAAATAGGAGGAAAAGATGACCAGTTTTTGTTGAAATAAAGCATCTGGTCTCAAATTTTATTGTTCAGACTTCAGAGAAATATGTATATCTATATAATAGTATCACCCAAATTGTCCCTTTTTTGCTGATGTCTAGAAAATCTGATAAAATAATGAAGAATAATGAAATCCACATTTCTGGCAGGACAGGCTGTGACTGTACCAGATACTTTGAAAAACAAAATGAACAAAGAAGACAGAGTAAACAAGAAACTGGGTAAACATCAAAGGTCAACAACGGTGCCTAGATTGTGATGGGAGCACACTGGTTTGGAGAAGTGAAGTCTGTAAGAAAGAGAGAAACCTACCACCCATTCAATAATAGTATCTACTATCAATTCTACACGGTAAAGGGAGAAGTTACTAGATGAGAATTAACTCCTCCAACAGAAGGACAACCAATAACTATGGTAAATTCCTGAGTTCTACTGCATTTGTGGAAATGTAACCGTTATTTGCACAACCGTCCTCCAACGTAGCCAGAAAAAGGCTGCCTGCTGAAAGCTTAAGATTCATGGATTGATGATGATTTTGAAATTCATAATAAATATGTTCTTTTGTTTTTATTTATTTTTTTGACTTTTTGGCCTTGAGTTGAATTGGTGTCCAATTTCATTTTGTCCTATTGATGTCAGGATGGAACTGAGCTCTCCGGCCCCACATCTCATGGTGACAATTACTCTCCTCTAATCCAGCACTTGAGAAAGCCCTGCTGTCAGAGGAGTCAAGATGCTGGGTGGTACGCACTGAAATGAGTGGGATTTTTTTCATTTTTATAAATAGAATTTTCCTATGCCAGGGGAAGAGCAACATTAAGAGGCAAATAAAAAGCATGATAAAAATTTAGGGGAAATATCTGTGGTAAAGTAACATTTTGTTCTGCCTTTTGAATGACTGACTCCCACATTCTTACCCTCTTTCAGGTCTATCTAATAGGAAGATGAATCAATCATACGTAAATGCAAAATTTTTGTTTTTTACTTCTTAATTAAAAATTAATTATTATCTACTAGAAAGCTAAAATTACAATTCTGTCCTATGGAATTTAGGGCATGAAAAACAAAGCAATCAGTATAAGGAGAAAAATGGGTGTGTCTCCAAAGTCGCTGTTCTGTGTGTGCAGGTGAACAAAGGGGGCATCTCCAGAGTGGTGTACATTTCTCTGGAAGACGGTGCTGAAAATTGAAGATTTATTTTCTTATACCTAAAGCTTTTGATTAGAGATACCTGCAGGCTTGCAAAATGCATCCATTTCTGAGTGAAGGTGTGATGAGGAGGAGAATAGTTACTGAGAGGAACTGCTTTATTTTTCTTTGCAGTTCAGAGAAGTGAAGCCAATAAAGCATGTGTGTAGAAGAGGAGCTGAGTATCCTCGAATAAAAAGAACATGAGAACATAATCCTGACTCTGTTTAATAATATATACCTGAAGACTAATGTGTTCATGTCCAGAAACTCAAAGAAGGCCAACTAAAGCCTATACAGCCCAGCTAGTAAAAGCACTTGCCAGCAAGCTTGCTAATCTGAGGTACCTCAGTCCCTGGAAATCATGTTGGGGAAAGGAGAACCATTCCAGCAAGTTATTTTCTGATCTTTACAGAAGTGTTGTGTTATATTATCACAAACACACACACACACACACACACACACACACACACACGCAATCAACCAATCCACCAAACATTCAATGTATTGAACTTTTTAAGGTCAGTTAAAAGCACTGCTAAATCTAAGACTATAGTTTTTGTATAACTAAATGTTTAATTGCAAGCTGAGTTGAGAGAATCATCAGTGAATCAAAAACAATAAAGAAGTAATCAGTGCCTCGCCTCAACAAGGTGAACCCTAAGAAAAAAAAAACATATATAGATTCACCTGAAAAGGAGAAATAGCCAAGATTGCCTCACCAAATTGGGAGCAAGGGGTGGAGGGAGAAGAGAGGGCAAAGGAGAAGAGAAGGGGAGAAGAAGAGGGGGGAGGAGAATTTGAGGGAACAGCATAGTCGAGATGAAGGACGGACAAAAATGAAAGCAATGAAAAAGATATTTTGATTAAGGGAGCCATTATGGGGCTAGCAAGAAATCTGGCACCAGAGAAATTCCTAGGAATCCATAAGGATGACCACAGCTAAGACCGTAAGCGAAAGAGGAGAGGGTGTCCAAGGGTATCCAAACTGTCCTTGCCCTATAGTCAGATTGATAACTATCTTAAATGTCACCATAGAGCCTCCATCCAGCAACTGGTGGAAACAGAGGCACAGATCCACAGTGGAGCACTGGGCTGAACTCCCAAAAGTCCAGTTGAAGAGTGGGAGAAGTGAGACTATGAGCAAAGAGTTCAAGATCATGGGGACACCCATCGAAATAGTTTACCTGCTAATGAGAGCTCACCAACTCCAGTCAGACAGGGAAGGAACAAGAATATGACCAAACTAGACTCTTAGAGTGTAGGTGACAGTTATATGGCTGGGGCAGACAGAGGGGTCACTGGCAGTGGCAACAGGATTTATTCCTACTGCTTATACTGGCTTTTTGGGAACCCATTTTCTTTAGATGGATACCTTACTCAACCTAGATATAGTAGGGAGGGCCTTGGACCTTCCCTAGAGCAATGTGCCTTACCCTCTCTGCAGAGTGGGTGGGGAGTGGAGGTGGGAAGGTAGAGGGAATGAGAGGAGATGAGGGAGTGGGAACTGGGATTAGTATGTAAAATGAAAAAGTTAGGGTTTTTTTTTTCGTAGTCAGTGTACCAGAATTACTAAAATAATAAAATCCTGGACACTTGCAATTTGACATTGGCCATGTCTAGGATAAAAGGTTAAAATGCCTTTTAGATATAAAGACAAAATAGATTGGCGATGAATGAAAGGGAAAACACATCATTCAAAGAGTAATCACACAAATGCTGAAAGGAATATGTCACTGTCAAATAACAAGTAACTCAAAGTAAAATTACTGAGAGACAAAAGAAAATATTTATGATAAAAAAGTCAATACAGTAAGAAAAATATGTATTTTCAAGAAGAGTTTCAAAATATATGAGCCATTTTTTAACAAATTAAGCAGACAAAGAAAAAATTAGATAATAATAGCTGTTCTCCCTGATAATGAGAGAACAAGAAAGATAAAACAAATGTGGGCAGTGGTAGCACACACCTTTAAAACTAGCACTTGAGAGGAAGAGACAAGCAGATCTCTGTGAGTTCAAGGCCAGCCTGGTCTACAAGTTTTAGTTCCAGGATAGGTCCCAAAGCTAGAGAGAAGCCCTGTCTTAGAAAACAAAACACAAAAACAACAAAAAACAATGAAAATATAAACAATGAATGAGGATTTATCTAATTGATAATTTATTACTTTTCTTTTAAATTCTTGTTTTTTTTTTAAATTTCATATATGAATTTCACATGTTTGGATCATATTTGTTCCCTATTCCTCCCTCAGCTCCTCCAAGATCCAATCCCCAAACCCTCTCCACACTTCATGTTCTCCTTTTGATTTCGATAACCCTTCACTCTTCTCTTTCCCAATTTGTCTAGAAGTCCACTACTTGTTTGTTTTTTTTTTTCTTTTTCTTTTATCAAGTAAAGGTTTGCAGAGATGGTGATATTAGGGGAAACAGTTCCTTTTAGAAGGACAGGCATCACAGTCACCTTCTCTTGCATTTCTGTGGAGCAGGAGGCAGAAAGTTATTCTTTCCTCTTGGTTTTGTATCAGAAAGTGTGGTACATATAAAAAGTGGATTTTTTTGTATCTGTAAAGAAAATATAAATGATGAACTCTGCAGGTGAATGGATGGGACTAGTAAAAATTTATATATTGAGTGAAGTAGTCCAAATGCAGTAAAGCAAACATTGCCTATTCTTACTCCTATACCAATCCACATGCCAAATCATTAGAAGCATTTTTTGGAGTCCTCTGTAAGAGCAACAAGTGTTCTAAATCACTGAGCCTTAGGAAATATTCTTGCCAAAGAGGCATGAGCATACTCACTAGCACTGTCATATGAAGACTATTTAAATCTTCAATCTAACTGAAATTCACATGCTTATCATGCTGAAGTTATTCTGCTTCAGTTTCCACATATGAATATTCCAACTCTACAAAATCATTTGTTGAAAAAGTACTCTTTGAGACAGTGAAGCCCAGGGGATAATTCAGTAACCAATAAGTATACTACTATTGAATTATACATATCTACCCCTCCTACTAATTTACTTGGCAGACCAGCTTTCTTCCTTGCACATACTGGGCACACATACTCTTTCTGAGTAATAAACCTTGACCCTTACCTGCAGAGAACTACATAAACTCTTCTCCTCTTTTATCAGTCAAACTCAGAAAAACAGTTACAGGCCACTAAACAATTTTGAGAGCAATAGAAACACCAGGAAAGAGACCACTAATTGGTTAACAAGTACTAAGTGGCTAATCCTAAAATCATGTACATACAATTAATAAATGGACTGAGCCAGTTATATATTTAGAAATATACATGAAACAACACCTAAATAAATAGAGACCATAAAGTTGAAAATGGGGAAAGGAAGGTACATAAGAAGAATTGGAGGGAGGAAAAAGAAGGAGGAGTGATATATTTTAATTTATAAAATGAATGGATATAAAGGTAATTTGCAAAACCAAAGATAGGCATTTCACAAAAGATAATTTATAATGTTGTATATGAAAAGTGTATGACAAAATAAATGATTAATGAAATGGAAATTAAAGTCACAATAAACTACTAGTGGACACCCACTAACAATAACTAATAATAGAAGGACAATTCCAGATGTGAGCAACAGAGGCTCTCATAAACTCAAATAGGAGATTGTATTTTTGCAATCCCTTTGGAAAACGATTTAGCGTCTAGTACTACAAAGTATTCATATAATAACAATTTATTACCAAGTACGGGTATTGCATAGCCAGAAATAAAATACAAGAGTTTTGTGGCAGACTTATTTTGTTAATTACTAACTATAACCCAGTTGTTCATTATCATTTGGATGCTTTAAATCTACTGTTGCAGTCATGTAGTGAAATTCTATGTATCAGAGGAACTGAACATAACACTTCACATCTCATGTGTATGTGTGTGATAGTAAATCTTCATTTTTAAAGTGATTGAATTTGAAATTGCCAATGGCTATATCCTTAAGGCTGAACTATGGAGGGGAGCAGACCTAGTCTGAATGCATGTACCATCCCTTAGGCTGAGATCCAAACATGAATACAAGGGAGATGGGGAAACTGGCTGAGTGTCAGAGAGAAGAATACCAGGAAGCATTCCTATTTGCTTCCTGCCATGTGTGAGCAAACAGCTCTCTGCTACAACCATCAGATGTGTCTGGCTTGGTGCCTTCATTAGTTTGACTGACTGACTGCACTTCCTGAATCTTGAGATAAAACAAAACTGAGAAGAAAAGTAACAAATCCAATGATTTAGTTCATGAACTTTAAATTACTGGATACTTAGATTCTTGTAAAATTACAGCATGAAGCAGTCTCTGATAAAAGCTCAATAATGAAGTTTTTCTTCAAGTGAGAGGACTTGAGTTCAATGCCAGGCAAAACACAACCATACAAATATACAGATACACACACACAAACAGACATAGATACACACATGGACACATGTACACACACACAAACACAATGACACATACAGATACACACACAGACACACACAGATTCAGATATACACACAGACACAAATACTCATGCAAAAATACAGATACACACAAAGATACATAAAAAGACGCACAGACACAAATACACACACAGATATATACACAGGCAAAGATACATAGAAACAAATACACACACAGACACACAGTGACACAAACAGTAAAGCACACACACACATACACACACACATATACATATACAGACACAGATATACAAACACAGACACAGATATACAAACACAGACACAGATATACAAACACAGACACAGATATACAAACACAGACACAGATACACAGATACACATACACAGCCACATAGACACAGACACACACACAGACAAAGATACATGCAGAAATTCACATAGTGACACACAGTCATAAACAGTGACATATAGAGACACAGATACACAAACACAGACAAGTAACACAGACATATAAGCACAGGTACATATACATAGACACACGCAGACACAGAAACATGCAGACACATAGTGTCACACACAGTGACACACACAGACACAAATACACAGACACACATGTAGTGTGGAACTGGCGGGCAGGCCTGCTTTTCGTCCGGCCCAGCTCCCGGCTGCCGGCTAGCTTATGCCCCAAAATAATTACACGGAAACTGTATTCTTTTAAACACTGCCTGGCCCATTATTTCTAGCCTCTTATTGTCTAATTCTCACATCTCTTGCTTTAACCCATATCTAATAATCTGTGTAACACCACGAGCAGTGTCTTACCCGGAAAGATTCAGCATGTCTGTCCTGGTGGCTGGCTTCATGGCAACTGGCTCACTGAGGAGAGGCACGACAGTCTGCCCCAGAGAGGAGAGGCGGGGCAACTGTCTGAGCCATCTACCTCACTTCCTTTTTCCTGTTCTGTCTACTCCATCTGTCTAAATTTTTCCCTATCAAAAAGCCAAGGCAGTTTGTTTATTAGCCAATGAGAATCCTCCATCACACACATATAGACACAGATACTGACACCCACCCATGTTGTGGGAGGCATCTTGTTTGATTTACCTGCCTCCCAGTAGCTCAGACCCAAAATAATCACACAGAAACTATATTATTTAAAACACTACTTGGCCCATTAGCTCTAGCTTCTTAGTGGTTAACACATTTATCTTAATTTAACCCACTTTTATTAATCTGTATATTGTCGCGTGGCTATGGCTTACTGGCTAAAGTTCTGGTGTCTGTCTCTGGAGGGTCTCTGTGGCTTCTCCCTTACTCTGTCTCCTTTCTCCCAGCACTCAGTTTAGCTTTCCCTGCCAACCTAAGTTCTACTCTATCAACAGGCCAAGGCAGTTTCTTTATTCACAAGTGTTATTCACACCATACAGAGAGGAATCCCACATCACACACAGACACAGATAGATACACATAGACAAAGATGCATACACAGATATACACCAACACAGACACAGAGACAAAAACTGTCACACATGCAGGGACACACAGAGACACAGTTAAACACATACGCAGTCACACACAGAGATGCAGATACACAGAGACACACACAGTCACACACTGCGACACACACAGAGATACAGGTACACACATAGATATACACAAAGACACAGATACATACATACAGGTGCAGACACACACACAGAGACACACACAGAGACATGACACACACAGACACAGAGATACAGACACATACTCAATCACATATACAGAAACACAGACATACAGACACACACAGATATACACACACACCCAATGATACACACAAACACACATGAACAGATAAAGTAGTGCTTGTGAGTTCTAGGAATTTGTAAAGACTTGGTGGATAAATACAAATACCTACTCTGAAATGAATACTACTGAAATCAGGACATGGGTTATTTTAAAGAATGCCAAATGAGTTGCTCATACTTTTCTTTTCTCTTTAACAGCTGGCCATTTATTTCAAAAATCAGTTAACTTCCTTGGGATGCATGTTTGTATTTCGTTGCTATTTGCATGCATTCTTTCCAAATTAACAATAGCTAATATATGCTATATCACCTATTCTATGCCAATAATTTGGATTTCTGTATTTTATTACAACTATAAAATAGAAGTGGTTTGTACTTTCACAGTATTTAATAGTATGCCTAAGGAATATCTTAAGGTGCATGGCAAATGTGAATCAGCATTTACTGGAAGTTACTAAATGGAAATGGATAATTTTCATCCAAAAAGATAAACCATGGTTTTATAATATAAGGATTCCACATGTTGTACACAATTCAAAATTCCCAGATTTTAAAAGCTAACTTTATTTCTTAGCTTTTCCTTTCTTCCTCAGTGGGCATGCTCTCCATCACAAACCCAAGTTGCAATATTCATGCAAACTTCTAGGATTTTATATCAGAATCCTTCATTCTTGAGAATATAAATGGTCTACAAACTGGCATACTGGCCAGAAATACTTAATGATAAAAGTTCACAAACTTTCTGAGGGCAGGGTTAGTGGCAGTGGTAGAAGTTTTATGTATGGCCTTGGGTTAATTTCCCTAGTACAACAAAAAAAAGAGAATGATCAGTTGATGGCAAAATAAATAGAACTAGTCCTTTACTATTCTTTTATACTTAAAAAATCTTTTCTTGAAAAGACAGTTTCTCGTATAGCAGACTCTGACCACACTTCCCTCCCCCAACACCTCCCAGATGCTTCCAACCACCCCACACATTGAACTGGACTCCTTTTCTTTTTCTCTCTCCTTAGAAAGCAAACAGGCAATAAAACAAACAAAAAAGAACCAGAATTTAAACACACACACACACACACAAACTAAATCCATAAAACCACAAAATCAGAAACCATAATATACAAGTAAAAGATCAGAAAGACAAGAGAGCCTAAACAAAGCAATATGAGACAAAGCGTACAGAAATACTATTGAGTCCATTTGTGTTGGCAATCTACTGCTGGGCATGGGACCTATCCCTAAGTGTGGTTTATATAACAAGTGAGACTCATTGGCGAAAACTAATTTGCCTTTTACAAGTAAATGACAATTACAGATAGGTCCTTGGTTAGAATTTAGAGACCATGTTCATTTTCCTTTCTCAGTTTTAGGACCCTGTATGGCTTGAACCTGTGCAATGTTTCTATTGCCACAGCCTCTGTGAGTTAGTCCTGTACTGTAGGAAAGACACTGGCTCCTTGTTATGATCCATCCCCTCTGGCTTCTCTTTTATGCTTTGAATATTAAAAATCATAGGACAAGGAAACATTATCATAGGATCTGGAATTATACAGAAACAGAACAATTTAATTTCAAGTTATGTTACAGAGAAACTTGTTCAAATATTTTCTCTAATTTTGCCCAAAGTTTATTTTATTCATGTGTAATGTTATTACCAAACATTACATATTGTATTTAATTGACCTGTTCTCAGCTGAGTAATGTTCAGCTGACTTTAAAGGCAGACCTGAAGGAAGGTTAAGAAGTAACTGGGGCTTGAGAGATACATAATTATAACATAAATATCATGAATCACCCAGCAAAGGGTAGTATACATTAATGGAAAGATAATATTCCATTTATGAACAAAAATGAGAACAAAAATACATGAAAACCAATGATTGTATAGGAAAAGATTTACTATATAATATTTTAGATCAGATGAAAAAAACTTAGTACTAATGCATTGCATGTTGAATCCTTGACTCATTTGAAGATTTTTTATTATCTCTTATTTCAAGATAGTTTAAAATTCATAAATGTATCTCTATCTTTCATTCAGTATATTTTGACATATGAGAGTACAGCCACAGAATAAGTCATTTAAATTTGAAAGTCATAACTTTATCTCCTGCCTTTTTAATTTGAAGAGCCATACTTTATTGCCACTTTTTATTGTATTGCAGAATAAAGAAATTAATTCCCCGCACATTGAAATGAGTATGAAGCTGATTGGCCAAGAACACAGCTGAGAATGGGTTTCATTTTATTCAGGAAGTTGTTCCATAAAGGACCTGTTTCTCCTCTAGGTGTTGATGAATTTCTGTGGTCTAAGTGCCCTTGTAATTTATCCGCATGTGCAAAATTCAAGTTGCCTTTTGGCAAAGCAAAATGAGTTGAACGGAATTCTGTTTAACTGAGAGTTACACTCTGTAGAATGGTCCATGAGGACCATTGAAAGGTCCCTCCCAGTTAACTATCACCATGGAGGAGGGGTGTTGAGAGTTTACTATCCTTTTCAGAGTATGTTTATGATTTGTGGTGACTAATTTTATCTCTCACCTTTCCAAGAAGCATAGTTTGCACAAAGTTTTGTGGGTTTCTGCTATTCTATCTCAGTCTATGCTTTTCAAGTCCCATGACTAAGAAGAGCTCTCTAGGTGGGGAAAATTTTCTTCACTTTCTTGGACATCTATGTGAGGACATCTGGGAAGTATCACAGCGTAATCCACCCCACATTCAACTCAAAAAGGGCAGGAAGGTGGATGTATGCCTTATATCACTCTCAGGTCTTTTTTTTTTTTCACTTGAATCTTGCTGCTTTTCTGGCCTCATGCCATGGAGAGAGACAAATGAGATGGAGCCCAATGCTCACTCTTGTCAGAACGACAAAAAGTAAACTCTCTCACTGGAAAGAGGCCCTAGCTTACTTCTTTCACCAGGTCAGAAGTTTAAAGAAAACTAATTAGACACAGCCCTTAAAGTGAGTTGCTGCTTCAGCTCAACTTGCCTAGATTTTTTTCTATACTTATAATGAACTAGAAAATAGAGAATTTGTGGAGGAGTTTAAAGGAAGAACAGGAAACGTGGCAATAATAGCCATGTTTTCTACATTCCCGTGTCATTGGTACATGATAAAATATCAAAACAGAATTTTTTAAAAATGCCCTGTCTTTGTTTAGCTAACTTGCTTCAGGATGATCTGATTTCTGTTGCCACCAAAAGGTTTATCCTTCAACTTGCAAAATTATGGGAAACTAGCCACATGGCCATGGCAATCCTCTCAAATGTGTGACACAGGTTCTGGACCCTCAAGTTAGATTATATGCAATGTCGGTGAGCAATTGCACCTCTTTGACTGAATAGAATTGACTGTAGGTTTCAAAGGCACAGCAGGGAAAAGTGAATATCAAGAAGAAACAATATATTGCCCTTTCTTCTATTAACCCATGACTCTGTCTGATGTTCTTCCTGATTCTTTCTGGGATTAATTGCACCTCACTTCTTGAACTCCAGACTAGTGTTGAAGAAGGAAGGACCTGAAAGTGTAAATGCCTTAGTCACATTTGAAAGACTTACGAATAAAAAATTAGGCTTTGATTATGTTAGATATTTTAGAAGTTTCTATTACATGCTTAAACAATGGGCCAGGAAGCAAATCAATTTGGATGTCCACTCCTTGAAAAGTTGAAAACAACTCTGCTATCTTTTCCATCAGATGACAGGATCTTCTCACGCTCCACAGAGTGACAGTCCATGCCATCAATCTCCAAACTCTCATGATCATCTGACCGTCAATTACTACCTCCTGGAGCTAAGAGGTTTTCCTAGGAATATTGACTTTTTAGCCTTAAAAAGCTACCCTTTCCCCATTAACTTTCCAAGTTTACCTGCCCCTGTAATCCCATGCCACAATGAGGAAAGACATGAAGTTTCAGTGCACTTTGTCATCTGACACCACCATATATTAATGAGTCTTTGAAATTTTATGAATCTAGCAACATGTGCCAGAGCTTTAGAAATGTTGATTATTAAAATAGATATTTTATAAAAAGTGATTACTTATATGTTCTGGTTAGTTTTCCCTCAAGCTGACAAAGTAGGATCATCTGGGAAAACAGAAATTCAGTTGCGAAAAACACCTTCATCAAATTGACAAATAGGCAAAACTTTGGAGCACTTCATTGGTTAATGATTCGTGTGCAGGCCTCAGAGACACAGTTGGTAGGAACACACCCTGGAAAGATGGCCCTAGGAGGCATAAAAAAGTAGCAGAACACGATCTGAGAACAAGTCAGCAAGTGGCTTTCCTCCATGACATCTGCTTCAATCTCAATACTGAGTTGACTATTTTCACACACACACACACACACACACACACACACACACACACACACACACACATATATATTTTCATATATATATTCATAATATTATATATATATATATATATTCATAATAGTCCTAGTCATGGGACTAATGCTACAAGCTTAAATAGCCTTTCCAATCCAAGTTGCTCTATTATGGTGTTTCTCACAGGCATATAAACCTCACTAGAACAGGTGAAAATAATAGAATGTTTATTATTATTGCTATTATTATTATTATTTTGGTTTTCCAAGACAGGTTTCTCTGTGTTGCTTTGGAGCCTGTCCTGGAACTCAGTCTGTAGAACCCAGTTTGAGGCCAGCCTCAAACTCACGAGTGCTGGGATTAAAGGAATGTGTCACCACCACCACTGCCTGGCATATATTTTCTTAATAATGCTTTATGATGGTATTCATTAGGTTGTTATTTCTAAATGCATAAATTGTAAAATACGTGAACAATGGTGCTAATAAGTAAGTTCATCATAAAGAAATGGCAAATGAAGGAAAAAGTCAATAAAAAGGGGAAATAAATTATTAGGGGAATTAACTCATTGCATCGCCTTTAAAAGCTCTTTTTTTCCACTTCTGGGACAGACCCTTGGACCACTTTCTCCTACAATTCAAGTAAGGTCTCCACCACAGTGCAGTGCTCCCACTTCTTCCATTATCTCTCTCTTGAAGGAAAATAAAAAATAAAATGAGAGAAGAAAATTATCTATATCATTATGCTAAGTGGAATGGAAAAGGAAATTTGCTTTTAGTTCTTTATACATTTATTTATTAAAATAATGTGTTCTTAAAATAGTGTCCTTGTAATTGTAACTGCTCACTCTAACTATTGTATCAGAACCTTAAACAAAATTTACAGTGATATCATGCTGTAGGAATTCCTACCACCAACAGCCTTTAAGTTACCTGCCCACTTGGGCATGACCTCTTATACTATTTATGCCAATGTAAAGTGAGCTTCTGGCCTCTTTTCTGTCTGAGGGATTCAGTTGTGATCTGTGAGTCTTCCTCTAAATAAATAGCCCTCTATTATTCTCAATTCTGAGCTAGTGTGGAATTTCTTTTAAGCATCCTTCTTCATCTGGCACCCTACATGAATTTGAACTCTATTCCTACCAGGTTGACAGTCTAAAGGCCAAACTGTACACAGCCCAGAAAGTATCCCAATCCTGCCCGCTTGGCTTGCTTTTGCCTAAGTAGTTTTTTTTTTTTCTTTTCTTGTAAAACACTCACCACAGCAGAGCTAACTGCATGCAGTGACTTGGAACTTTCTCAATCTCACAAACATCCTCTCTCCCAGTGACGCATTCCTTGCCATGTGGCATCTCTTGTGTAGTTTCCAGTTGTGCTCCCTGCCTGTGAGTTCTGGACTTCTTGTTCCATGTATGGAATTGATTTAATAGCTTTTAATTTGACAAGCAAAGCATATTTCTCAATATTTAACCAGTACCAAGTAAAAAAAATCCAATAAGAAATAGAAAACATATATTCTGGGAGACTTCTATAAATCATCAAAGACCAAAGCTAAGAGTGTATATAAATGGTACTGTAATTGTTGGTTGGATAGGCATAGGTGTGGACGTGAGTATCATTACATCAGAATCTTGGCATCCAAATTGGTCTCTTCAAAAGACAGATGTTCAATTACTAGGGATTAGAACCATATCTCAAGTTAAACAAAGCATGAGATGGGTTGACAGCATAGGGACAGAAGGTCAGAGAAGGAAGCTGAGGCTATATGTGGCTAATGTTGCAGTAAATTTATGGGGTAGCAATGGAATACCCAGATTAACATTCCTGCATTCTCAGGAACTAATTATTCTGGGAAGGATATTATAAGATACTATATACAAAGGTCACCAGCCATTCAGGCTATACAAAAACAAAAAGCAATTAGCAAACCTTTAGAGGTACCAACAGCCCTACATTTAAAATGGTTAACTGGTAGTGTCCTTTCATTGAAGAAAAGCTGCAGACTTTATAACAACTGGTATAAGAGCTACTAGATGTTCACCATTTTGAAGAATCCGCTAGCCCTTGGAATTCTCCTGTATTTGTTGTTAAAAGGATATCTGGTAAATGGAGACTGTGACAGATATAAAATCTGTCAACTAGGTTATTCAATCTATGGGTCCTCTACAATCTGAAATTCCTCTGACTTCTCTATCACCAAAAGGATGGCATCTTATAGTTATTGATTTAAAAAATTGTTTCTTCACTATACCTTTACAAGAAAGGGATAGAGAAAAAAATTGCCTTCACAGTGCCTATTTATTATAATTATCAGCTTACTAGGAGATATGAATGGAACATCTTTCCACAGGAAATGCTTAATAGCCCTACCTATGCCAATACTTTCTAATTCAGCCATTTAAAATAAAATATAAGCAATTTCCTAAGTCTATACTTTACCATTGCGTGAATGACGTTTTGCTATCTGATTCAAACATAGATACTTTAGATAGAATGTTTGAAGAAGTAAAGAAGTTTTTGCCAAAATGGGAGTTACAAATTGCTCCTGAAAAAAATACAGAGAGGAGATTCTGTCAGTTACCTAGGTTATAAAGTAGGTCTATAGAAAATTAAAACAAAAAGGCACAAATTAGGAGAGACAGTTTGCAGACACTTAATGACTTTCAAAGATTGTTAGGAGATATTTCCAGTCTATGACCGGCTGTTGGGATAACACCTGATCTAATAATTCACTTAAAAAAACCATAGATGGTGATAAAGACTTGAATAGTCTAAGAGAATTGACAACTGAAGCAGAAAAGGAACTGACAATTGTTGAGGAGAAATTACAGAAAGCACATGTGGATAGGGTGAATCCAAATCTTAATTTTATTCTAGTTATATTGCCATCCAGAATTTCTCCTACAGGAATTTTAATGTAGAGGGATGATATTATCTTAGAGTGGATCTTTTTACCATTCAAACCAAGCAAAAAATTAAAACCTTATGTGGAAAAAGTCTCTGATTAATAATATAATATAAAATGTAAGTTGAGACTTTGTCAATTAGCAGGTATAGACCCAGCAGAGATCATAATGCCTTTCACTACTGATGAAATAAAAAGGTTATGGGAAGACAATGAACCATAGCAAAGAGCTTGTGCTAATTTTTGGGGAGAAATTAATAGCAATTATCCTAAAAGTGATAGACTTAACTGTATAAAGGGAACTTCTTGGATTCTTCCCTGAATTGTATGTGATGCTCCAATAACTTGGAGCCCATACATTTTATACTGATGCAAATAAATCAGAGAAGGCAGGTTACAAATCAGAAGAATTAAGTAAGGTGTAACAAAGCCCTTATAATTCTGTCTAGAAGTCAAAATTATATGCTATTCTCATGGCGCTAAGGGATTTTAAAGAACCTCTTAAAATAGTTACTAATTCACAATATGCATAGAAGTAGTTTTGCATATTGAAGCCACTGAATTTATAGCAGATGATACAGAATTGACTTTGTTTTTTTATACAGGTTTAAGATATAATCAGGAATAGGCTTTGTCCCATATACATAACACACATCCAATCCCATATGGGTCTGCCAGATGCTCTAGTACAAGGTAATGCAGAAACTGATTAATTACTGATTGGAAGTATGTTGAAGGCCTCAGAATTCCATAAGAAATGTCATGTCAATAGCAAAGGTTTAAAGAAAGAGTTTTCTACTACATAGCTACAAGATAAGGAGATTATAAAGAGATGTCCTACTTGTTCTTTCTATAACAAAATACTGATACCTGCAGGAACTAACCCACAGGGTACAAAAAGGGATGAAATCTGACAATGGATGTGTCCCACTTTGCAGAATTTGGAAAATTAAAGATGTACACCAGGTTTTCAGTGGCTAACTGCTTTAAGCTTAAAAAAGGCTAATTCAGTAATCACACATTTATTAGAAGTATGATCTTCATGGATATACCTGCACAAATAAAGACAAATAATGGTCCACCACACATCTCTAAGAAAATGAAATGTTTTTGCTTATTATAATATTAAGCATATTACCGGTATATCACACAATCTTACAGGTCAGGCAGTTATAGAAAGATCAAGTTGAAATATAAAGGATATGTTAAATAAACAGAAATGGATGATAAATATCCCCAGTAATAGATTACATAATGCTTTATTAACCTTAAATTTTCTTAATAGTAATGAGAGAGGGACAATAGCAACAGAGAGACATTGGATAATAGAAAAGTCTTCTGAACTAAGACAGCCGGTTTACATCAAGGATGTGTTGACCTCACAATGGAAACCAGGAGATGTGCTATGCTGAGGAAGAGGATTCACTCTTGTTTCCAAGAAGAAGAAAAACCACAGATACCATCAAAATTAATAAAGATTCACTTTGAAAAGGAGAAATCTTTTGAAAAAGAGAAATAACAGCTCATCCATGATGGTGAAAATCATACAAGTAGTAAGAAAAGCTCATAAGGGTTGAGGCAGGGTTTTGTTCTTATCTTAACAGGAAAATACACATCTTCAAATATTCAATAGACCCTGGATGTTTGGATGTTGACAGAAGGAAAAATAAGTATCCCATAAGGATAATCAAGAAAAAAAATATGACTTGTAAGGACAGGTTATCAAAACATACATTTGTGTATATATCTATATATGAATATATAGAGCTGGCTTTGGGGTTGGACAACAGCTCTGTCGTCTAAATCCAAGCATGTTCTTAAAATAAATATTCAGAGTGTCTGTTTTGTGTCAAGAGCCATCAGGTATGGGACAGAAAGAAGAAAGAATTTAGAAAAATTTTACTTTTCTTCATACCAATTTTTGTCTCTATCATACCTTTCATTGAATATATATATATATGTTTATCCTTCTATATAAATAATAATATAATAATATATTATAATAAAATACTAAATAATGTTTAAGTTTTCCACAATGAACAATGAATTTTCCTGCAGAAATCTTTGAAGTTTCCAGGAAGAAGATGGGGACCCACAACAGCAATTCCTCATGGTTGATATGATGTCATGATGCTGATAGCAGTACTATAAGACCTGTTTGGGGTACCAGTTGTACAAGATGGTTCCAAATTGGTTAGCTGAAATGGTGCACTTCTTTATAACATACTGGCCAGAACTCCAAATAGGAACCTCAGAAAAACCCTACCAAATACTCAGAGACTATTTGTAATTATATCAGAGAGTATCTTGGAACTTAACCATCATTTTGTTTTCACAGGATCCCATAGAATAAATATTGCCCCCATGACAGCTGGAAGTAATTCTAGAAGATGATGTCCCCTCTCCCCCCAAAAAATTGTCTTCAGGGTTAGGGACATCATTTAGGGGTTGATTATAATTGTTATAGAGTAGGGGGTAGGAGGTAATTATGTAGGCTCAGGGATGTCTTTGAAAAAGAAAAGGGGGAAATTGGTTGGTATAATAAATTAGTGTGAGCTAACTCACACTAATAATAATAGTGAATAATAAAGTGAATACTTATGAGTTATCATTTATAGGCAATTTTCATTAGTATAGATTCTTACATATTGATACAAACTTATATTATATTAATTTGTTCCTAATTTCATCTACAATATTTGTATATCTAAGCAAAGTTATTTGTCATATTGTATGCATGTGTGCTTCAATCTTTGCTTAAAACATTTTTATATATTGATACAATTTTAGGATATATTTATCATTTTGCAATGTACATTTTGAGATAATAGTCCTCATTTGTTATACATTAGTAAAAAGATTGTTTAATATTTTAATATGAAGTCTTAGTCTTTAAATTATATAGGTATTAAGAATTATCAGTCAATAGTCATCCATGCTTGTCATACTTATGGTTAGACTAATCAAGTTTTTAGATACATATATAAAGTTTGTATTCTGCATTAATAGGTAATCTTCAATCATGCCAAAGAGCTGTAGAATAGGGCATTTAAATAACTTAGGGTTCTGTTTATGTGAGTTACACAATTGCTTCTGGAAGCACCAATCTATTCCTCAGAGAATGTTGAGCACCAAAAACACTCCACTTGGAACTTGTTTTCTTCTTGGCAAAACTGGCCTTTAGGCAAGGAACTGCCCATGCATTGACCACTACCAAAATGCACTATATACAGACAGGACAAGTTGGGTACAAGATAAAAGACTGTTCAATTCTTGCTAGGACAGGGTAAGATGGTATTTTAAAAAAAAATTCTTGCCTCTTAAAATGGTCTGTCAGTTACTATAGGCCTTAGCCAAAGTTGGTTGCTCAAACACTGCTAATAAAACTTTGTGTGATTGTCCAGGTAGCCAGTTTTCTCTGTCCTTTGTTGTACATTTTTGGAAGTTGTTTGATTCCTCATCCTGCCTACTCAAGTAATATTATTTCCTTCTTGGTTCTTCGATGAGGTTGAAGACTAGATAGTTGTAGTTACTATTCTCTCATTACTTGGCCAAGTTATTTATTATACAAGATTTAAACTCATTAGAATAGGATAATTATTGAAACATTTTTATATATATGGTTTATTTTTTTATATTTACAAATTTCCATCTCCTCCCCTTCTCCCCCCCTTCCCTCCCCTCCCCTCCCCCTATAACTCCCCTCCCTCCCTCTCCAGGCCAACATTTATCACATGTTTCTTGCTTGATATATTTGTTCTTGCTGTATATAATTTTGTATTGGAGTTAGAACTTTATCATTTAAACTAAAGCTGGAGGTGCAATAGGAATTCCTACTACCAGTAGCCTTTAAGTTACCTGCCCACTTTGGTGTGGCCTCATATTACTTATGCCAATGTAAAGCGTGTGTCTGGCCTTTTTTCTGGCTGCAAGAATCAGTTGTTGTTGCCTGTTCCTCAGAGGATTGTCATCTGTGAGTCTCTCCCTAAATAAATAACCCTCTATTATTCTCAGTTCTGAGCTAGTGTGGGACTTATTTTAGGTGTCCTTCAATATCATACTCCCGCAGCCAACAGAAGTATCAGGATATTACTTATATGCACAACTACTTATATGTCTTAACAAGCCACCACTAACAGCAATATTTAATCTTGGAATAATAAGAAAACAGTGACAATATAATGAGTAAACACATTTTTTCAGTTCAATTACAACCTACTTTTGCAATAGGAGTGGTCCTTGTTGTGAATTGTATAGCCATTACTTTTGTTGTAACTGAAGTGTTTATATTGAATAATGTCTTAAGTGTGTTACTTATTGCAACACAAGGAAATGATCCATTTTGCACTAGTTACTGTTTTGCATTCATAATATAAGTCTAGAAGAACTGAGGGTATGGTAAGTTATAAAAAATGATAGGAGCCAATCAGATGGAATTTTGATCCCAGCTCCACCAAACCTGTTGCTGGGTGCAGAAATAAACTACTTGGTCTCTGAAATGAAGTGACTATGTGTAAAACCTGATCATCTCATTACTACCTCCAATAGGAGTATATAAAGCTAGAGTCCTAATTCATAATACATATTTCATAAAAGTTTAATTTTAAATCTAAACAAATTTGACTTTCCAAACAAAACAAGGAAATAATACTGAAAATTAGCATTCACAGCAATTCAGAACAGTTCTATGACAATACAGGTGACTCAATTTCAGTTTTAATAATGTATATCTATACTTACTGGCTCTGACCCGATAAGTCATTTTTGCTTCTAATTTCCATTCTTGTGCTTTCAAAGTGGTATTTTGTTTTGTTTATCTGTGTTAGAACAGAAATATCAAAGAAATCAGAGTTTACTTTGAAGTCTTGATACATTTAAAGATAAAATGAAGGGCAGTAATACCTTTTGTTAGTCAGCTACCAAGATTAGAGCTGTCACCCAAGCCGACTGTACATCAAGGAACTGAAGGCATATTTAAATACCTTCTAATTTCTAGCAGAAGTGGTTTTTGTTAGATAAATGTAACAATAAATAATTTTTCGCATAGTTCTGAAGACAGTGCCATTACCCCATGCACGTATCTCTTCTCAAAAGTACTCCCATAGCCTGTAAATTAAAATGTAGCCAAATACTGAAGATTATCTATTATTCTGACAGGCCTTTGTATTTGCCAATTATAACAAAGGCTATGAATTCCTTTTGTTAATAGAGAAAATAAATGGAGTAATAAGTGCATGAAAGATGTTATTTGAAAAATAATTTCTGAATTCTATAGTTTAAATCTGAGAAGTAAAGAGATAATGTTTTAATATTCTAGCTCTCATATTTTTTCTTTCTCAGGATACATAAACATATGTACATATACACAAGAATGGCTGTGGAAATAAGTGTGTGCACAGATAATGACAAATGTGAAGGAGTCCTTAAATGCATTATCACATAATTAATTGGGCAATTTATTACTTCTTAGGTCCTTTGGATAGTTCAATACATTAATCTATGATGGTGTTTCATGGGTTGTTCTGTAATGCCGGCCTGATGCCAAATCCAGAAATGCGGTTGCACTTTCAGGAGATGGGAGACAAACTTAATTATAGTTTTTCTCAGTTGTTTGCCCTTACTAGAGATGACATGAATATTTACTACCCACTCAGGACTCAGACAGTGGTTTGAAGATTGTAATGCCTACATTTCAAAAAACATGGCTCTACTTCCTTAAACCTCCACTGTGTCTGATATGTATGCTTTAGCTTAAAGCAGACTTAAGGGAAGATAAAACTTTTGCAAGACATGGACGTTTTGTCGTAGGTCGCTATATTTTAAATACGGTGTTCTCACTGAAACAATGACTCTTATAAACCTTCCTTCAAGAGAGTAAAACAAATATCATACATGAATAATCATTTACTAAGGGGGATAAATTTAGAAATAGTAATAGTTAAATGTTGCTCCCTAGAGGATACAATAATATTAAAATATGTGATTGCAATACATATTTTTGTAATATAATTCCATTCACTTGTAAACACTCATCAAAAGTTGAGGTGGAATTCCCCCTCTGTGTGCTGTGAGTACCATTAATGAATATTGAAAAGTAGCTTGTCCTGATATGGTAAACAGAGCTAGATGGGGGAAAACTAAACTGAACACTGGGAGGAAGAAGGCATAGTCAGAGAGAAGCCACGTAGCCCTGCCAGAGACAGATGCCAGGAACTTTATCCACTAAGCCACAGACACATGGTGATACACAGGTTAATAGAAATGGGTTAACTTAATATGTAAGAGTTAGCCAATAAAAAGCTAAAGCTAATGGGCCAAGCAGTGATTTAAATAATATGGTTTGTGTGATTATATCAGTTCTGGGTGGCCAGGATGAACAAACAGCCCCATCTATAAAAAGTATGGGTGAAACATCATTTTAATTCAGAAACATGGAAGTAATTCAGTTTAGAGGTACTTCTATTATAGATTCTGTGATATAGATTAATCTTTGAAGTGAAATAAATATATAGTACTAATAATAAGTAGCCTAGGTATTACAGCATGTCAATTCCTGTGGGGACTTTGAGTCACCACCATGAATGAGAATGAATATGACCAATAAAATTAAGTTATTTTCATATTAATATATTATCAACCATAGATCACTCTGAATTCATATTTTCCTATTCTTTTTCTATTTCATTATCTCCTCCCCAATATAATATTTCAAAAATATTTTATTTCATCTAGCTTTCTTTTAGATGGAACAATTCCTGGAGTATTGCTTGATTTTGATGCCAATGTTTTTTATTGGTGTATGTATAGCCACTTATTATTGTAACACATAAGCAATAAAGAGATTGTTGGAAGAGGGACCTCTTATTGGTTCCCAGCCACTTAGCCCTGAATAAACATACAGAAGCTGTATTAATTAAATCACTACCTTGCCCATTAGCTTTAGCTTCTTATTGGCTAGTTTATACATATTAATTTAACCCATTTCTATTAATCTGTGTATGGCCACATGGCTGTGGCTTATCAGCTAAAGTTTTGACATGTCTGACTCTGGCAGAGGCTCCATGGCTTTTCTCTAACTCCGCCTTCATCCTTCCATGCTGTAGTCCAAGACAGTTCTTTAGTCATTAACCAATAAAAGCAACACATAGACAGAAGGACCTCCCACACCAAGATATGATTGTAGTAATGATTTCATTTCTATATTCTCTTTTCAAATCTGTGGTATATTTTAGGTTGATGCACAGGCACAGTACAGTTGTTTTATTGTTTTATGCACTTTTTATATATGAGTGTGTGTATGTATGTGTGTGTGCACGCATGAGAGAGAGAGAGAGAGAGAGAGAGAGAGAACACATGTGTATACATACAGGTGGAGAGGTCAGAGTCCAAAATTTGTGTTTTCTCCTCTTCTTATTTTTGAAAGGAAAATGTCTTCTATTGACCCTGTATTTCACCAATTAAGCAAGAATTTCTTGCCAGCAAACCACAGAATCCTCCTATTTATGCTTTTTTTTTTTCAGTGCAAGCATTGAGGGTACAGAGGGTGTGCCATGATATTTCTGTGAGTACTGGGGTCTGAATACAGGTCTTCAGGCTTGATCCGTCTTCCCATCTCCATGGCTTAGAGACATTTCCGTTAACACTGTCTTTGAAGAATGGTGATATTTTATTTTCTAGAATGATACACAATAAAAATTTTCTTTTTTGTTCTTAATGTTTCATTTTATAGAGGAAATTCACAAAAATGAAAAGCATTCTAATTTCTTTGTATCAAGGGCATGTAGCAAAACCAGTACATTTTTGGAGATGTTGACTTCATTTTTCCACACTTAAAAGGTATTTCTCCACATTTTCCCTAGTGTATTATTATTAGTTATGATTTATGTATAGCCCACTCT